>NC_054881.1:25791774-26991774 GCF_018320785.1 Cheilinus undulatus | reverse complement strand
CTGCATGCCTATGTGTCTACCAGCCATGTGTTTTTTAAACAGACACTCAACCTCTCTGCAAAGAATTAACACTGTCGATGAAATGTCCAATAGAATTTATTAGAAAGTACATTTGGCTAAACATTTGGCTCTTATAGGGTGTTGGTGGGGTCTTAAAAAGTATTGAAGGATGATAAATCCTTTTAGCCAAAATTAAGCCTTTTAAAAGTATTAAAAAGTCTTGAATTGAAAGGCTATGTGGTTTTAAATTTCATAAATTATTTTTTTGTTTTTATAATAATCTAAAGAGGTTGTAGGCTATTTGTTCTCCTTTGGTTTTTTATATTTAGATTTAATCAGATGTGAGATTTTATTTTTGGAACTCCAAAAGATCTGATGTTATTCTGGGTGATAAAACACAATAGAAACTACAGTAGAGAGTGATGCAGCTCAACATTAAACTCAAAGGCAAAACTAACTTCTTACTACTAAGTGTTTTGTGTGGCATCTTTAGTCAGGCAAGCAAGATTTCAGATTCTTATAAGCCATAGTACACATTATTAATGAAGTGATGTATTGCTCCAGTATATCTGTATCATATACTCTGAGAAATAACAGTCCACCCAGTCTTATTGAAATGATTTACTGAAATGAATGCAACTTTATTAAAGTGATCTATGGCTGGGAAGCTGCAACAGTAAAATGATTATGGACACATCAATGCTTTGAAATCAGAATTTAAGTAGATTATACATACCTTGAAATGGGCAGTTATACCTCAAAATTTTTCTCAAAACCAAAATAAATGCTGTTCTGCTTTTGAGCTTTAACTGCAGTGCAAAACATGCAAATAGGTACTTCTAGATTGTGGAATAACTACTTTTAGGATGCTTAAGTAAAAAAGATATGACCTTCCAGTCTGTTACCTTATGGTATCAGGGTTTTTTCTCAGTCTCAGTTCTGAAGAAAGACAAATTTGCATACTTTGATAATAATAAAAAAAACTACCAACATTTTCCTCCCTTTGTTGTCACATTTTTGTCCCTCTGTTGGCACAAAACATTTTTAACTGTGTTGCTACTGTAATTGAATAGAAATTAAAGTTGTGATAGAGTTAAAACATATGCAGAGGGTCTTGACAAAGTTATTAAAAAGTATTACATTCAATTTCGTAACTTATCAGTTATAATGTTACATTTGTATTAAGTTTTAATCCTTTGTGTTGTTATTTTATCATTAATATCATTTTTGGATAAATGTGCTTCTTTTCTATGAACCAAGGCCCAAACTGTATGTATAGGTGCATCTCAAAAAATTGGAATATCATGAAAAAATTCAATTTTTTTGGTTACTCTTTTCTTGAAGTGAAACCCATATATTATATAGACTCATTGCACATAGAGTGAAATATTTCAAGCCTTTATTTCTTGAAATGTTGATGATTATGGCTTACAAATAAGAAAACCCAAAACTCAGTGTCTCAAAAAATTAGAATACTACATAAGATCAATATGTTTTACACAGAAATGCGAGGCTTCTGAAAAGTATGTTGATTTCTATGCACTCAATACTGGACCTGCTTTTGCATGAATTACTGCGTCAATGTGGCGTGGCATGGAGGCAATCAGCCTGTGGCACTGCTCAGTTGTAACGGAAGCCCAGGTTGCTTTATTTTTTAACTGTTTTTTAGATATTAGATATTAGATATTAAATCATGCATGTTAGAGAACTTTTTACAGCTCAACCAGGACAAAACTGAGGTTTTAGTCATTGGTGCAGGGGACAAGAGAGGGAAACTGGTCAGCAAACTCAAAGCATTATCTTTTAATCCGTGTGAGCAAGCTAAAAATTTAGGTGTTTTATTTGATTCAGATTTTAGTTTTGAACCACATATTCGCGATATCACCAAAAAAAGGTTTTTATCATTTAAAGAATATAGCCTGAGTGCGACCGTTTCTATCTCAAGCCAATGTAGAGGCATTAATCCGTGCTTTTATCACCTGTAGAATTGATTATTGTAATGCTTATTGATTATTTCTGGTCTCCCCAAAAAGAAAATCTCACATCTCCAGCTCCTCCAGAACTCAGCTGCAAGAATGCTGTCAAGTACAAGAAAGAGAGGTCACATTACACCAAAGTCTCTGCAGTCTCTCTGGCTGCCCGTCTCTTTTAGAATAGATTTTAAGGTTCTTTTATTGGTTTTTAAAGGTCTTAATGGTCTTGCCCCTTCTTATTTATCAGGTTTGCTTTTACCCTATGAGCCCAGTAGAGCCCTCAGGTCTTCAGGAATGTCTTTGCTAATAGTGACCAAAATTAGAACAAAAACTTACAGTGAGGCATCTTTTTATCACTACGGCCCCCGTCTGTGGAACAGCTTACCTGAAGACCTGAGGACTGCACCTGATGTTAATGTTTATAAAAGCAAACTCAAGACCTACCTTTTTACTCTGGCTTTTAAGTAAAATTTCTTGTAGGTTTTATTTCATATTTTAATTTTTAGGACTGCCTACCGTCACTTTGTTTTAGGATTTTAGTCTAACCTCCAGTGTTTCCTCATTCTTCACTTTAAGATAGTGTTTCCTCAGTGCGCATGTTCCTGTGTGTAGGGGATCCATTATATGTATGACACATCTGCCAAGGTATGGACTACTGAGTGGGGAAGAGGGTGGGGTTACTGGGTGGGTTGGTGGTCGGGCAGGAGTTGTGGGGTGGGGTGAGTGGGGGGGCTTGAACTAATGTATTTTTCTTTAAATTGTATGTTGTGTGTAAACATAGACTGTAGAAAGAATTGGACAAACCCTGTGCGATGTCAGTTGTCTGCTTACAATAGGCGGACTCAAACGGCTCTTGAAGCCAATCCGTGGAGGCTTCCATATTGAAATTGCGGCCTCAACTGAGCTTTGGATCAACCTAACGCCCGCCCACTAAGCGCGACTTCCTGTCGGCTAGCTAGCTAGCATTCTGGTTGACAGAAACGGAGCCTCTGCCTGCCGAGCTATCTGTCAATCAAATGAGACGTGCCAATCAGCTTTCATCCTAAATATAATCCAAACGATCGTGGTACAAAAAAATTCACCCCCTGTACAGTGGGAACACAATAAGACACTAGCTAATGAGACACGTTTGGTGTTTTGAACCAGGCTGTAAACCAGTTTATTTCATGTGTCAAATCCGGCAGTGCAGACGGGACTTCTGGTGTTCCTGCAGCCAGCCTCAAGTGGAAACTCGCACACTTGTTTGCACTTCTGCATTGGCTTCATTTTTCCAGACCGGAGGTTGCCGCTTATGTGTAAAGCACTTTGTGCTACATTGCATGCTATGAAAAGTGCTATATAAATAAAGATTGATTGATTGATTGATTTGATAACGGCCTTCAGGTCATCTGCATTGTTGGGTCTGGTGGCTCTCATCTTCCTCTTGACAATACCCCATAGATTCTCTATGGGGTTCAGGTCAGGTCAGTTTGCTGGCCAATCAAGCACAGTAACACCATGGTCATTGAACCAGATTTTGGTACCTTTGGCAGTGTGGGCAGGTGCCAAGTCCTGCTGGAAAATGAAATCAGCATCTCCATAAAGCTTGTCAGCAGAAGGAAGCATGAAGTGCTCTAAAATTTCCTGGTAGATGGCTGCGTTGACTGTGGACTTCAGAAAATACAGTGGACCAACACCAGCAGATGCCATGGCAGCCCAAAACATCACTGACTGTGGAAACTTCACACTAGACTTCAAGCAACGTGGATTCTGTGCCTCTCCACTCTTCAAGGTCCCAGAGTCTGGAGGCTGATTGCCTCCATGCCACGCTGCATTGATGCAGTAATTCATGCAAAAAGGAGGTCCAACTGAGTATTGAGTGCATAGAAATCAACATACTTTGCAGAAGCCTGACATTTCTGTGTGAAACATCCTTTTTTTATTGATCTTATGCAATTTTCTAATTTTTTGAGACACTGAATTTTGGGTTTTCTTATCTGTAAGTCATAATCATCAACATTTCAAGAAATAAAGGCCTAAAATATTTCACTCTATGTGTAACAAGTCTATATAATCTATGGGTTTCACTTTCAGAAAAGAGAGACAAAAAATATTGAACTTTTTGGTAATATTCAAATTTTTTTTAGATGCACCTGTTTATGTGCAAATCTAACTTTGACACCCTCAGAGAAGACAAAGCCTCCAGGACCACTGAAATCTGTGGTGCCCCCCCCCCCCCCCCAGGGGGACTAGGACCCTAGGTCTGGAACCAATGAATTAAAGTAACCCTTTTTTGTTCATTATCGGTGTACTATATTTTACTAATCTGACATTTCACTTCATTTGGAAGGTGCTGAAGGGACCTTTTATTACATTTTGACAAGTCATTTCACCCACTGCGGGGACTTATTCAGCATGGAAATTGAGTTTTTTGGAATCTGCTCATTTCTGTTATAACAGTGAGTAATGATGTGGCCTTGAGCCTTGTACTAAATCCAAAAACACATTATAAGAACTGCTCTGCAAAGCTGAGGTTGTGATGATACAGTAAGTAAAAGATGTAAGGGAAAGAGTGATAAACCTGCAGAACACAGAACATCGTTGCTTCTCCATAACCTCTGATAGTCAAACAGTGTTCAGATGTAAAGTGATACAAGAGAAGACTAATGTAGGTGTAGTAGGGGGACCTCAGTTTCTTTCAGTCATGAAGATATCAACCTGTCTCATTTATGTTCTTTTGAAAAAAAAAAAAGAAAAAAACATTCTACTACCACAAAAATATCTATCTCCCCTATTGCCATTGAGAGGTGAAGGTGAAGCTTAGAGTTCCTGTGTTTACAGGACTGTGAAGATCTTAAAAAAAACTGACTGTTATGTTTCTGGTCCATCATAAGGAGGCAGTCCCCCCTAGTGGTGGGAACTGGGCAGAATAAGCTCCCCTGCTGCTGCAGAGGTTTAACACTACTGCAATGCAGACAGATTTCTTTGAGGTGTTTGTGTAAGTCTGAGATATATCAGAGTTCGTCCTCTCTGATAAGTTCTTTCAGTTAAACAGTGCTTCTTTTAATTTCTTACCTCATTGTTTTTTTATTATTAAAATGTCTCGGTGACTGTACTTAGCTTCTCAGTATACACAAATATCTTTAACTTCATGTCTGTTACTTTTTTGTTGACACAGAAATCTTGGCGGGCAGCAGAGGATGTCAGTGACCCCATACCAAGAGAGCGAGCCCTGAAGAGCGTCAGTTTCCAGGAATCGGTCAGCGTTATCACAGACAGGCCTACAAGCATGGAAGTGGAGAGTCAGGAGATCCAACATGGCTGCCTTAGCGGTCCTAGCAACCAAGCCCACAATGCCATTGGTGTGAAAGTCGAGACTTCTGACAGTGAAGTCATGCAGGTATGTAGGTTTCCTGAGCGTGACTGGGCTCAAATTATACGTTTGGGTTTTGTTAAGTTGATGGAACAGGTATCACTAAACCTTGATTTACATCTAATTGAGCTGGAATCCCATTACCAGGGAATGGTCTAAAATCTTGCATGACCTGCCAACTAATGTGCATATAAACCCTGTTTATTCAGAAGTTCGAGGTGACAATGAAAAAGCAGCTTCATGCAAAAATAATTTGATTTTCTGCCCTGTCTGTAGGAGATTCGCTACCTGGACCAGGTTTTAGACGCTGCCTCAGAAACACCAACCAATGGGAGCTCTTCACCATCAGAACACACAAAACCAATCAGCATCATTGGAAACTCTCCATCTGTGTGTGTCTCAGCTTCCTCTCCTGTCAATCATGTTGTTGTTGTCGAGGGCCAAAGACAAACCACGTTTCTTCACCACGACGACTCTGCTGTTAAGACCAACGGGCACGTACAGGGAGAGGATTCAGGGAGCAGTAAGGCCAGGTTTGAGCTGAGAGCACTCCATGAGGAAAGGCGTCCAGCAAAACTGTTCTCCCCAGGAGAAGAGCAGCAGGTCAGGGTGACAAGAAGACGACCATCAGAGGAGGTAGACAGCTGTTAGATAATGTGTCAGCAGTAAAAGATGCTGAATTCAGACACAAATGAATGTGTAAATACAACATTACAGTTCATGTGGGCCTGTCTGAGTGTCTGTTTGTTTGTTTGTTATGATAAGTAATCATGGTTCTGATATGGGTGCATGCAAAAAATAAAAACATTTTAACAAAGTCTTTGAAAATGAATGTAATAGTTATCAAGGAGCAAGACCTTATTTTACTGCGCAGATGGATACTGATATGCAATTAGGTCTTTAAATATTGCAAATAAAAACAAATTATTTATTGGCAAACTTGCAATCAATACCTTATGAAATACTGATGCTAACTGAAAAAAGTATGCCTTTTTTGCATATTGATATTCTTTTCTGTTCCCTTTTTTTAATCTCTTTCCTTTTGTCAGGTTCAGGAGCTAGAACGTGAGCGTCAGGAGCTGATTAAAGATCAGGCAGTGAAGAAGAACCCTGGGATCGCACAGCGCTGGTGGAACCCTCCTCAGGAGGTAGCCTTATATTTAATTAACCTTGCAAAGCAGCTTTTAAGCTCCAATCTACCATGTTTGTGCTGCACCAATCAGCGTCATTTGAGGAGAAAGAGGTGGTAGCTACAGGCAGGGTTAAGTTGTACTGGAAGCCTTTAGCAATGGCTGACAGCATTTAGCTTGGATGAAGTTATAGCATAGGGGCAGTTTAATCAGAACTGTACCACATTTCTTCAAGAATTAAAATGCAAAGAAAAGCACTGAAAGCTTTTCCTGATGGAAAAGGTGTTTTCGTTCTTCTGCTGAGCTGCTTCAGCACGAGTTTCAAGAGTTACGGTCAAGGGGAGGGTTGTTGTAGTGTGAGTTGATACATACTGCTGTATGTAGCCACAGCAGCAACTTTCTTCATTAAAACGAGCGTAAAGAGTCACACTGAAAGCTTTTTTTGGTAAACAATATGTTTTCACTCTTCTGAGTTTTATCCACATCAAGCTCCACTCCTCATAAAGTACAACAGTGTTTGCCTATAAAGCACACTTTCATATCAGTGTGGTACTTGCATACAACCTCATTTTGTCTTGTCGCTCTGATTGGCAGGTAATAAATATGACTGACAAATCATTCGTTCAATCACCTACTGCGTATTTTATGAAGAGTCTGGCCCTTCCCAAATGTCTTCTTTGGTAACTTTCCCAGATGAATGTGAAATAAATCCATACAGTGGCGATATGAAACAGTCTTTGTGGCATGTCAGATTAATATTTCATCTCTGTAAATATGGAAATGATGTTCTTGGTTTGTCTGTTTGTTTATTCATTTAGTTTTTCATTTCTTCAAGGTACCTTTGGAAGAACAGCTGGATGCAGAGCAGCTTGAGTCACTTAAGAAATACCAGGAGAGAAAGCAGCAGAAACAGCATCATACTTATGCATATGCACAGGTAAACACCTACACACTCATATTCATCATAGTATCCTGTTTGGCTTCTTGCTGACTTTCATTCTCCTTTCTTTGCCTCCCATCTCTGTTTGTAGCCCCAGTTGTCAGGCCCTCCCTCAATGGTGACTTTTGACCCAGAACTACACAGGAAAGACATTGTGGAGGAGCAGATTGACTTTTCATCAGCCAGGAAGCAGTTTCAGCAGGGGGATGCCACCAAAAGGGATGTAGCTCCTCATATATACTCTGCCAAACCTTTTTCTAAATCCACAACCAGGAGCAGCCAGGGGAACAGTGACTTTGTTGCAGAAACAGGAGAGGGTCATGTGACTTGGTCTGATGAAGGACTGGCAGGGGAATTTACTTGTGCACGAGCTGTAATGACAATCCTGCGTGAAGAAGAGGAAGGGAAGAGCCATTTCCATCCAGCTTTTCACCCAGAGGAGTCTGACTCCGGATTGGATGAGCTGTCTGTCCGTTCTCAGGACACTACTGTGTTTAGCCTGGATAATGTTTCTGACAGCGGCGCTTCACTACCACCTACACCTCTGCCTCTTACTCCAGTTTCACCTCCTACCCCCCAACCAACTACACCAATCAATGGGCAGACAACTGGCATTCCAACAGAGGACGAGCTAGAGTACCATGCTGGGGTTCTAGTCCAGAATGCCATCCAAAATGCCCTTGCAGCTCAGAATGGAGAAGAGTGGCAGTCGTCTGGCTTGAATTCTTCACAACTGAGTGCCCCTGTCTCTCCATCCACAGCCTCTACAAGCAGCCCAGTGCCAGTTTCTTCCTCTCCTGTGTCATCTGGTGGCGCACCAAGTCTTCAGTCCCCAGTGTCCTCCAGTCCCGCACCACCAAACTTGTCTCCTCAACTGGAGAGAAAGCCAGGGGTGAGAGTCATCCCTGAAGGGAAGCCTTCAGAATCAGAGAAACAGCAGCAGCAGCCAAAGCTCCAGACACCTTCTCCGCCTCCTTCTCAGCCCATCTCTCCACCACAGAGGCCCAAAAATGGAGGTCCAAGGATTAAAATCCAGTCCTCTTATGCCAGAGCACTCGCCTCCTCAGTCCCAACTCCAGCCCCAGCTCCTGCCCCAGGGTCATCAGCCCCTGTCCCCAGGCCAATCCCAGTCTACCGTCCCCCTTCTCCTCCAAGCCCAGAGAAACCAGAGTTCAGCTACTTCAGTAAATACTCGGAGGCGGCTGAGTTGCGCAGCACAGCAGCAGCACCCCGAGGCCCTGAGGCCGAGGCAGCCAGTGGCCCGTTCCGCCTGCGCTCCAAGAAGCAGCGGACTCTGTCAATGATAGAAGAGGAGATCCGGGCAGCTCAGCAGAGAGAGGAGGAGCTGAAGAAACAAAGGCAGGCACAGCCAGTTGTTACTGTCCGCTCCAGCAATACTTTAGGCAGCAGTCACAGTAATGTGAGGACGGGAATGCGGCAAACCACCATTTCTCCTGCAGATAAGATGAAGAGCAACAGCCTGCCTGCTAGACTCACACTGACAGCGAGGACAGCACCAGGTCAGTCCTGATATCACAAGTGTGTTTCTCTTTGATCCCAGCATTAGACACATGGTATCAAGTTTGGTGTGCACTGACATGTGTCAAGAATTCTTGAATAGATTGTTGAAAAACTTTGCACAGACGTACATTTTTCTTTAGTTTCATGTTCTGGTCAAAATGGGTAAGCACTAATGATCACAGGCTCACATCAAACAGTATACAGTACCTGACTAATTATCAGCATAAGTTGCTTTAATTTTTAGCTATTTATCTAATGTTATTACTATTGAAATATTAGATTATTTTCTAAATATTATTAAGGTCTCTTATTGGTGTTTGGCTTTGTGTGAACATAACATGCCATACTCAGAGAGAGAGTAAAAATAAGAAAATGACACGATAAGATCAGGTCCTGTTTCTAGAAACACAATGTCAAAATTACATTCAACTACATTCACAGCTATGATACAGCCATGTTGTATAAGTTGCTGCCAAGTTATGGCTGCTGTACAAGAAAACACATTTGTTTTTAGATTTAAATCATAGGTGTATCTGATAGCTTCGACTATGGCTTTGTTCACTTTAAGTGTGCCTTTAAAAGATAAAAGTAATCCTGAATGCAAATAGGAAGGCACTAGATCTAAAGTTGCAGACATTATTAAAATGAATAGTTTAATTTAATTTAACAGCTGTGTTTTTCTGTGAGCAGGAAAGATTGAGAAGGTTCGACCTGCACCGCCTGTCTCACCCTCACCCTCAGAAGGAGCCCTGTCTGACGCTGGCAGTGAGGACTCGGGAGGATCTCGACCCAAAAACTTTATGCAGACGCTCATGGAAGACTATGAGACACACAAAGTAAAGAGGAGGGAAATAATGGAGGACAACAGTGTAAGTATTTAAAATTAAAAAAAAAAAGAATTGACAGAAAGAAAAGAGAACTTGTTTTATATTTTATACTATTTTATCAGTAAAAAATAGTAGTGTTTGCAGTGCCTATAAACTGTTTTACCCTTTTATTGATTATATAAATCAGTCATGGTCAATACGATTTGGCTTTGGCTGCAATCACAGCACTGAGTCTGTGTGGATAAGTCTCAAACAGGCTTTTACTCCATTCTTCTTTCCAAAACTGCTCAGGCTCTGTCAGTTTGCATGGGGGATCAGATGTGAAAAGCCCTTTTCAAGTCTGGCCACAAATTCTCTATGCAAGTGTTTTTTTCCTGGTAGCCAGGACACGTGTCTTTGTACTACAATCACTTGAAACACATTCACTGCACTCAGGTGATTGCCATTTCAGTAATTGTGAGTCTACTAGCACCGATTGGCCGGACCTCTGAGGGATTAGGTCAGTCACTTTAATGATTATTTATGCAATTACTTATTTTACCTGATATGTTTTTGTTTGATGCCATTTTTTTGTAAATACCTGTTATCACTTTGACATTAAAGGTTTTTTTGGCAATTTTTCTTTGTCAAAAAGCCAAATTATGTGATTGATTTATAAAGTCAATAAAAGGGAAACAAATCAAAGGAGGTGAATATTTTTTATAAGCACTGTAACTCCTGCCCATCGAGAACATGCAACAATATTAAAATGTAATTCAGTGAGAGAAAGCTGATCAAAGGGAAACAATGAATTTTTGTTTGACTTAATTTATTTGTTTTATTCTAATCAAAAGACTCCATTCTTGGCCAACTGACATGATGAGCAAATACTGTACAACACCAAAGGGAATGGCCAAACCTTAAAGAGGAAATGAAAGTGAAAGTTAAGCACAGAAATCAGGGGATTTTACCCTGGCTCCATGGTTGTTTTTTTTTCTTTTTTTCATCGAAAACCATCTTTCAGTGCCAGACTGCTTCTGACAAATTGTCATTGTTTAGAATGAGCAGCATCAGACACTGGATTTGACATTCCTGACCAAGACACTTTCTTGTTTATTCTTTGACATGCAGAGAGGTTGTTGTTGATCTTATTGTTTATCTAAAATTACATCACGTGTGTTGATTTTGTGTACTGTTGCTTCTCTCCTGCTGGTCGGTTAGTATGCCCGTTTGCTGCTGGCTAAAGAGGTAACCACTGAGGTACCTGTAGCACCCTAAACCTGTTCTCTCTAATAAGTGACCTCACAGACAGACCTGGGTCAGACTAAAGTGAAAATTTATTCCTGTGTGGATTACTAAGAAGATGAAAAGTTCATTTCCAAACCTACCATATTCATTGATTCTTAGATTCGCTGTTTTTTCGACAAAGGTTATTTAAGATTAAGTAACCCTAACACAGTTCAATGCAGCCAAGTCACGTTAGTGGAGATTTCCACATGCAATTATTTATTCTTTCAAGCTAAATTATACCATTGTAGATAAATAACACTCTAGTCTTCTATATAATTCACATACAGGGAGTAAAGACAGGAATGTTTTAATGTTTTAGGAATGTTTTCAAACCCAACACTGAGTGACTTTTGAAGACAATCTTTCAAATGTTTCTATCTGGTCCCAGGTCTGCTTGAGGTCTCACTACCTTACTGTCTTGCTCTGTGGTGTTGGTGCTGCATGTTCTTGTCCCTGGATGTGGTGTGACCTTTCAGCCCACTCAACCCCCCCCCCCCCCATGTAATCAACTTGCATCCTGGATATGAAAAATAAGAGATAAGCACATAAGAAATTGTGGAGCTCTTAATAATATAAATGTATTTTATACAGTGTAGGAGGATGTGTGGTTTGACCATGATTGCTGAGATCTACTCAAGTTGAAGCTTGAGTAAATGCTCTGTGTTTACAAAATTCCCCCTGGATTCTGCTCACATGGACATCTTTTCTGTGTGTGGAGATGTGCTCACATGTTTCTAAGTTAGTGTGTGGTTTTTTGTGCATATATGAGTAGTGGTTTGCCTTTCATTAAATAGTGACATGTAGGATTCCCGAAACTGAGTAAACACCTTTGCTTTTACCCTTAAAATATATAGATGCACTTCTTTTTTGGATTTTCTAATAATTACAGAAAGCTTTCTTGCAGGACAGGTTAACCAAGTGCTCCTTCAGTTTATTACACACTGCATGCCATTTTAAAGTCTTGGTGGTGTGCCGTCTTTTTGTGGTTGTATTGCTGTTCTCATCTTATTGTTTTTTATGGAATTGACAGGTCTTGGAGGCCACTCGTGTCACCAGGAGGAAAAGTGATATGGCCAAGAAGTGGGAAGCTGGCATCTATGCCAATGAGGAAGGAGAGGAGGAAGAAGAGGAGGAGGAGGAAGAAGAGGAGGAGTGAAGAGCTTCTTTCAGAGGGGAGAATGGAGACTAAAATGCAATCAGGAGAAGAGGAGGAAAAAGCAATTGATTAAGGACAAGAAAAGAAACAGTATTTATTTCACTTAAAGTATTCTGATGATCACATGACCTACTGGGTCTCTTGAAGAGATGAATCAAGGTGTTTTTGGACCGGAGGATTGAAGGAGCAACAGCATGTAAAAAAACTGAGTATGTGAGAGACATTTGAAGTGTTGAGCTGAGTTTAAAGAAGGTCAGTAATGCAAGAGACACTTTGAAAAGGTTTTATGGTAATTTGAGTAACGTGACGAAAAAGGTTTTTTAATAGCTGGTAGACACTGAATGACAAATATTCATAGGATTGTTCATTCACCTGATACTTTTTATTGAAATACAGGTTCATTTGTAAAGATTTGATTTCAACAGGTTGCCTGAGAGTTGTTGTTGATGGTTTTAGAAGATGGTGCTTTTAACAAACCCTGTTATCTTATGATGCATGGAGATGACGAGCAGGTATGTGCAGAGTGACTATGAAAAATACAAATAATAGTTTACGAAAAAGGAAAAATGAGGCCTGATATACAATCAGATACATCTTTTATTTCAGAAATCCTAACCTGGATTTTGCAACACTGAAAAATGTTTGACCTAAACATCACTTTCAAAATCCATGTAGATTACCCTTCTGTAGGTCCTGGTGGAGCTTTGTAATCCTTACAAGTAATAAATCTTAAGTGCCCAATCAAGGGTCAGCCTCCTTGAGCTGCTAAATCTAGTAAGGAAAGTAGCTAAATTAGCATCAATGTTCAACTTTGCCTTAGAACATCAGTGATTGTTTATGCACGATATGTATGGTGCATATATCTTCTGCTATTCTGCATAACTACAGTGTCAGTAAATGGTAGAGAAAACAAATGACCACATTAGATGGATTGTCTGTGTATGAAACACTTTTTTTCAGTGACTTCATGTCTGTGTTAGGAGTGGAGAGAAGCTAACTGCAGGTCATGTTTGTGTCACTTCAGTGTTTGTATGAATGAAAGGGCTGGGTTGGGGTTTTATACTCTAAAATCACTTATTTTACCTTTGCTGGCTATGTCGCTTTGTTGACCTGTGCTTTTTGATGTAAGCATTTGATTCATGTATTATACTGAGGTAGGATTGTGTATTTGATCTATGAACATGAATGTTGAGATTCCAGTTGGGCAACTGCCGTGTATCTGCTATATCTTGCTAGCTGAGGATAAATCTTGATGAAAAATATTGAAAAAAGGCTTTTTTTATATAAGTACTTGTTATACCAAAACAGAATGTTATTTAGTCAGCCTTTGCTCTTTATCTTATTTAAGAAGTATTGATTGTGTGCATGACGTTACACTCCGTTCCTAACCTGAAACAAGCACACAAGTGACCACAACAACTGTTTAAGGGGAGATTCAGGAGTTGAAATTGTCTTTGTTTGTACTAAATGTAATGAGAGGTTTGATTTGTAGGATGAAGAGATTTTCTGCTTTGTTATATGACTGAAAAATACTACAACACAGGCCTCTGTGAGTGAAGCGATACTGTGGATTTTCCTGGTGTGGAAACAAACATCACCCTCAATACTAAAAAAATCTAACACAATCAGAGAAACCCCTGAAGCCTACAGGTGTCTCTTAGTTATAATCAAAGGAAAATGTGCCTATATGGCTTTGGAAAACATCTTTTCAGAACCACCAAAACTCAAAAATAGCAAATTAATTGTACTTTTAATTTTAGCGTGTTTTGTAAGCCTTTGAGATGGTTTTTGGGACTATGGAGGGAAAGCTTTTTTAAAAAGTGAGCGTTACAGTATTGATCAACACATCTATGACCTGTTCAAGTGTCCTTCAGCAAGGAACTAACCCTAAGGAACTATGCCTTGCTAACTATGAATGAAATTCCTCAGCTTTAATGCCTGAAATATAAATGTACAATGAGGTAAGATCGCACAAAACAAAAACAAATAAATATGGGAAGCATACTAACATTTAACCACATATATTATTATATTTATTGGGGTAGCCCCATGGTGAGTAAAGGACAAGTTTCTCTAAGCGAATGATCTGAATTTATTCATTTGTCTCTATTAATAAGCTCTCTGAGGGAAACGCAGTGCCAGTAAAGCAAAAACCAAGAACTTGTGCCTCTCTGTGATGTGCTCATTTCCCCTCAGAAAACAAAACGCCCACATCAAGAAAATCCTCCTGGTTTTTGTTTGAACACATGCAAAATAATATATGAAAAGAGAAAAATATTTAAAAGGGTAGTGCCCCTTATGGTATAGCAGATGGAGTGTTGATCCCACAAATTCAGTGCTTAATGCTAAGATTTATTTTGGCAGATGAGAAGAGGACAATGAAAAAAAGCAAATTTGTCTTAAAAACAGAGGATTTGTGCAGCCACACAGTACAAAAGCATTTCTATGTGAGAGATGTTGGATTTCAGAGGTCACAAAAAACATACAGCTTTTTCCTAAAGGACAGTAGTTTTACAGTGGCCTGTTTTGGATGCAAGGTAAGCATCCACTACTTCTCTGCTTTATTCATAGTAACTAATTGCTTATTCAAACAGCAACTTCTTTATTTAACAGTAGCTACAGCAGCAAATGGAAAAACTGTTAATATACACACACAAACAAAAACACAGTATCTCCTTTCAGGATATCCACACATTGTTTTGAGTTCTCATCAAGAACATACTGCTTTTTAAATGGCAACGGACATCATGTACACAGAGGAATTTTGAGATGGTGTGATTTATTATTATGTTTTTGATGTTTGAATTCATGGTGCAGAGATGATTTATTTATCATTTTAAATGCTGGTAGCTTGTTTTTTGGCTGCAGAAGCACTCAGTCTTCAGTGTGGGACTCGCACTGTCTGTGTGTTAAGAGGCAATCTTCTTCTGCAATACACAGTATAACCTCTGTTCTTATGTTAACCACTTGTATGCTCATACCCTGCTTTGTTATTTCGTAGCACATGTAAGACTCACAGTTATACACCTACTATACATATTATGATTATTTTCTCATTAAAAACAAAACCAATACATGTGCCATGTCTGAGTGGTTCATTTTTGTATGTTGGACTTTTTAACATGGATGTTGCTGTCAGGTTTATTATATCTTAGATTGTGTGATCTGACAAATAAGAAAGCACAATATAGTGCCAGTGCCAGATAGTGTTGCTTAAGAGTAAAGGCAGGCATTTTTCCAGCATTAACTCTAAAAAAAGGACCATCAACTTCAGCAGAGCTTATGCATTACTGATTTTCAGCTGAGATCAAAATGTTTATTGGGCAGCTGACACAATGTGCAATCTTTTTGCATATTTATTACACTTGGATGTTTCAGATAATCAAACAAATTTTAATAATAAAGATAACTTGAGTCAATACAAAATGCAGTTTTTAAATGATGATTTCATTCTTTGATATAAAAAGCCATCCAAAAGTCTCTAAACCTAATAACTGGTTGTGCCACCCTTGGCAGCAAAAACTGCAAGTATGTGCAATAACTAGCAATGAGTCTTTCACTTCACTGTGGATGAATTCTAGCCCACTTTCCATTGCAGAATTGTTTTAATTCGGTTTCACCGGAAGGTTTTCAAGCATGAAAAACCTCCAATGCAGCATCTCAATCAAATTTAAGTCTGATCTTTGACTAAGCCACCCCAAAACCTTCATTTTTTTTGGTTTTAAGCCATTCAGAGGCGGACTTGCGTGTGTTTCGGATCATTGTCCTGCTGCATTACCAAGCGCACTTGAGCTGTGGGCCACAAACAGGTGGTTTGACTTTCTCCTTCAGGTTTTTCTGAAGAGCATAATTTATAGTTCCATCAATTATTGTAAGTTGTCCAGGTCCTAAAGCAGCCCCAGCTCATCACACTACCACCACCATATTTGTTGGTGTGATGTCTTTTTGATGAAATGCTGTATTGTAATGGGACACACACCTCCAAAGAGTTAAACTTTTGTGTTGTCAGTTCACAGGATATTTTCCTCGTGCCTTGAGGATCATCAAGATGGGTTTTTTTTGGCAAATGGGAGATGAGCCTTTGTGTTATTTCTGATCAGCAGTGGTTTAGGCCTTGGAACTCTCAAAGATGGCAATTTTGTCCAGTCTCTGTTACTGCTGAATCATGAACACCAACCTTAACATAGTCAAGTGAGGCCTGCAGGTCTTTGAATGTTGTTCTAGGTTCTTTTGTGACCTAGATGAGTCATCAGTGAGCTCTTGAAGTAATTTTGGTAGGCCAGCCACTCCTGGGAAGGGTCACCATTTTTCCAAATTTTCCTCATTTGTGGATAATGACTCTCACCATGGTTCGCTGTCCAAAACCGTAGAAATGACTGTCACCCACCCAGACTGACAGATGTCAATGACTTTGTTTTTCATCTCTTCTTGAATTTCTTTAGATCATGGCCTGTATTGTGTTTTATCCTACTTCCCTTTGTCAGACAGGTTCTCTTTAAGTGATTGCTTGATTCAACAGTCCTGGCAGTAATCAGGCCTGCATGTGGCTAATACTGAACTTGAATTTTCAAAAAATGTGGTTAATCACAGTTAATTCATGATTTAACAAGGGGGGGAATACTTTTTTTTTTTTTACAGGTTTTCTCTTATTAATGAAATGATTGTTTAAACACTGCTTTTTTTATTTACTAGGGTTATCTTAATCTCATATTAAAATTTGTGTTATGATCTGAAAACATTCAAGTTTATATTTGTGTGTTTGTCAAGTGTGACAAACACACATAAAACAAGAAATAAGGAAGTTGGCAAACAAACTTTTTTTTACTGTAAGTTCTGCTGCTCATTGTTTTATTTTCAAATATTGATTAGCCTTTTTTCTGATAAGCGTGAGATAATTTCTTTTGAATATGGAAGCAGTGCCTACTGGCTTGTGGATGAGAAAACGGTGGTTTCCCAAGTATCACACACATTTCCACTGTACCATTCAGTTTCATCACTTCTGCTCATCAGACAGATGATCACATCAGAAGGAGGAAGTGGGCGTGTGTGGCTCAAGTTTTTCCCTCACTCAAACGACTGGAACGCAGAAGAGGAAGAGTCATTGAACGAGTTCAACCTTGAATATGAAAGTTTCTCGGCTGCTTTGTTCACTCCTGCGTTTGGTCACATTTTGACTCTGATTTTAAAATCGCTATACTCATAGTTAGTTAAGGTTTTAATTGTTGTTAGTCACCAAAAAAAACAGTCTTTACCATGACATTGTGCCGAACAGTCTTCACGGTGCTCCGGCAAATAGAGCCGTTGATCATGCTCGAGCAGCTGGGCAGCACTCTCTTTGACACTGCCCTGCAGATGGTGGTCAAGGACCGGAGTGAAAACGCCACTTACACCGACACTCATCTCTCCAGGGAGGAGAGCCAGCAGAAAGCAATGACTGATTTTTACATGATCTTCAACCTCATCGTCAAGCTGACACCGATTTTACCTGCGCTACTCCTGGCAAGGTTAGGCGACCGCGGCTGGAGGAGATTTCCTATCATGGTGCCCCTTAGCGGGTACCTGATGTCCAGGGTCATGCTGCTGTTGGTGGTCATCCTCCGGCTCCCGTTGGAGGTGATGTTCGGCGCGGCGGTGCTGTTCGGACTTTCGGGTGGGTTCTGCGCCTTCTGGCCAGGTGTGATGACGCTGGTATCGCTTGACTCCACCGCAGATGACCGGACCAAGGTCGGTGTTTAAACTAAAATGCAAAGCAAAATCTTAGATACATATTTTAAACTATCATTGAACAATAAATTACCCTGAAGTCTGGAAAATTAAGCTCATATTCGTCAAAAAGGCGAAGTTTCACGCTGTCAAAAGACGCTATATCTCAAGTTTGCTATAGCTACCAACAGTCACTGCACATACTACAGTCGCGTACATTTTTAACAGTGGGTGGCCCTCAGTGTGATCATGAGTGTCATGAACTCATAAATGTCCAAAAGTGCATTTTTTGTCTTAACCATTTATAGTCCACCATGTACTAATATACGAATATAGCTATTTGTAATACAACAGTGTTTCATGTTACCTTTCTGTAATGTGTAACGGTTTAGCTGGTGTTGTTTTAAATGGTGACACTGTTGACACAGCAAAGTCTTAAAGTCTTAACCTAAAAGCTTGGGGCTTTGCTGTCAATGTATTTCTTAAAAAGCACAGGTAAACGTTTTAACTCCTGTAAGACAGCCCATGTCAAACATGGACATTTTAAACCTACCACTGGGTAAAATACGCTATAAGGTTCTGCATTTGTCATATAACCCATTTTTGCATAAAAACGGTGGGGGTCAGTCAGAAAAAGCAGGTGTGCACGCTCTGAAACAATAATATTTCATTATTTAGAGACTAGCCTCGTAAATATTTAATGTTTTATTTAAAATTTCCACTTTTTCTTTATTTTTGCATTATAATAAATCAAAAAAGGATTTGTCCTAAAAGTAGTGCCATTCCAAAAAAGTTGCATTAATTCTTGCATTTTCACTTTAACTTAACTCTCCAGCCCAGCTTGTATTAAAGTATGCCCTCCTATGAACTCTGTCATCAGTAAAAATACAAGATCAGCCCTTAAAATAGGTAATAAGCCTATGTCCTTTGCAGGTGATGATGAGAGTGGAGCTGCTGTATGGGGCAACAGGTTTGGTGGGCAGCCTCATCTCAGGTCATCTCTTTCTGCTGTACAGCTCCAATCTGGGAAATGGAACGGTCTTGCTTGTTGTGAGCACACTTGTGCATCTGCTCTGCCTCCTACACTCCATATTCCTGTTACAGGTCAGTATGCAAGAACAGTGCAGATTATACTCTGTGCTGGATGTATTTGAAGTCATTGTGTATTGGCTGTAATAGTTAACAGTGGCTGAATAAAGATGGAACCAGGACAAATATATTTATTTAATGTTAACATTATGGATATTTACTGGAACAAAAATACTAGCGACATCCTTCAAGGGGTGAAGTTCAGTATCCAAGAAGTTGCTTTAATGGTATTAAAAGTCACAAAATTTAGAAACACATGCTCCTTGCTTAAGGTTTAGCATTCATATAGAACAAACAACAGACAAAATAACAGGTGCACAGCTATGGTGCTTAAAGGTTATCAAACCATTCTAATTGAGAAAAGGTTTTGTGTCCCTTTAAATCTAAGATAAAACAAAAGTCCAAAAATGAGATGGAGGAGGACTACCATCTCATGTCTCCTGACTCCAGTGATGGTCCTGTGGAGGCTCCTGTTGTGATAAACAAGGTGAATGTGGCCTTGTTGTTTGTGGCTGCAGTCCTGTACCTCTGTGCTGTGGGTGGAGCCATAGAGATACTGGGCATCTATGTGCTGAAGGAGCCCCTGAGCTGGACTGCAACACAGGTAACATACCACCCACTTTTTATGTATATATTTAGCCATTATACTTGCCATTAAGATGCATGATTGATAGAATATTAGGATTTTGCCTAGTCAAAGGTAAATTCAAATAGATTGTTATTTCACCTATAAAGTGTGTATTTGAAATTAAATTGTTATAATCAATGAAGCTATGTAATGACTGTGTGTGCTATAATGTCAGCTTTATTCTTTAATTGTCTCATATTTATTTTAAATAGATGTATTTAACATTTTCTCATTTCTAAAACATGTATCTACCTCAAGTACTTTCAATTTCTGTCTCCTCCTTTAGGTGGGTTATGGAAATGCAGCAGGCTGCATGATTTTCATCACCAGTTACATCGGTGTCATTGTCTTCCGTCGCTGTGTCAGTGATGTGATGCTCATCCTAATCGGCATGATATCATTCGCCTCTGGAATTTACTTCATGTCCTTTGTAACATCGACCCACACCTTCTACCTCGGTAAGACTGTGGAACAATTTGTAGTGGATTGTGAAAACTGAAATCCTCCCAAACAAGTTCATATAGGTTAAGAATTAGAGCAAAGAAGTCCATCACATTGCATTCAAGCTGGGGTGTCCAAACTTCTCTAACTGATGGCCACCTACAGAAAAGTATAAGGCTGATGAGGCCACTTTGATATATCTCACCTGCAGCATAACAATTATTATAATAATAATAATAATAATAATAATAATAATAGCTTGGGCTTATATAGCGCCTTTCATGAGACCCGATGTCACTTTACAGCAGAGTGGAAAACAAGACACAACACAAAAGACAAACACTAAGCTGAGTGTATGTACGGGGCAGGTTTAAGAGAGACTGTAAGCTGTGGTGAACAGGTGGTGCTTGAGGAGTTTTTTAAATGCATCCAAGGATGGAGCATTGCAGATGTTTTCAGAAAGGAGTTCCAGAGGATGGGGGCTGTAGTCCTGAACGCTCTGTCTCCATAGGAGGCCAGCTGGCCTTCTTATGGAGAAGGCCAGCATCTGAGGACTGAGGGCTCTGGGTTGGGGTATATGGCTGAGTATACTAAAGTACTTGTTAGTACTTTAGTACTAACAGGTGCAATACAGTCAAAAGCTTCATGTTCTAATGTGGGTCATATTTCATTTTGCTGTGTGCCAATTTAAAATGGTTTACTGGCAGCAGTTGGCCATCAGACCATAGTTGGGACACCCCTGCATTAAAGCATAATATGACTTTTGATGCCACATAGGCATGGATCAAATATTAAAATGTGTTGTCAGGTTCATATATGTGTCTGCTTTTTATTTCTGCCCTTATCCCATCTGTCACTAAATAATTTTCTTATGGAGTCTCTTTTTTCAATCAATGTGGCATCTACTGTTTGTTTCATAATAACAGCAGCAAACAGTGCTGCCCTACAGAAAAAAAATCTCCCTCATGTGATTGGTTCAACAGGTTGTTCCATCAATACTAAATCAGGTTTGGTTCCTTCATCATCCGATAGCCTGAGTCACGTTCACATTTTCAAACATGTCGAGGAAACAAGGTGCATGCTTTGTTAGTTTTGAGGTTTCACTTAGCAGAAGTTGTAATGAGGAACTAAACTGCTTTTATTTGGGGTCTGGTTGGAAAGGACTGTGTCCGCTGACTCCAGACATGACTGATCTAGGTCATGAGACCGACCTATAAAAATATATGAACTGAAATGGAGAAGTGAATGGAATCTATACAAATTGTATTTCTCATCCAGTGAAAGATACCGGATAATTGCGTCACAGTACATAGTGTTAATATCAAAGCTTGCCAAGACAGAAACAAACATGCAACCAGCACATCTAGTCCATCCATCCAGTTCTTCTTTTAAAAGAATAGTCTACATATAAAATGACACAGCTAGCAACAGCAAATATAAAAGCCCTGGTGAAAATGGTATTTTGTCAGACTTGTTTAACAGCAAGTAGCAGTTGTCAGACTTGCAATAGATAATACAAGCCTGGCTGCAGCTCCATTACAGACCTGATAAACGACTTACTAATAGATTTTGTAGTTGCTGATGGTATCGTTTGGTGATGTGGATCTTTGAGGAGAAAGAAAGGAGAAAAAAAACTGTGTTTTTGTCTTGGCAGCTCGCTCACTCAACCTGTTTGCTCTAATCCCGTTGCCAACTATCAGAGCTCTGCTCTCACAGCAAGTTTCAGCATCCTCGTGTGGTGAGTATGACAACTGTATGTACAGTATATCTGTGTGTGAGTTTGTGTAGGTGTATAAAGGCTTACAGTTAAAATAGAAACAGAAGAAAAGTTTTAACAACCCAAATACAGCATGATTTTAACACACACACCAATTTTATACTCTAGCTTTTAGATGCTATAAAAAGCTGCCTTTTTGGTTTTATTTCATGAAAGCATCATCCACCTTCAAAATTGAAAAAAAAATACTAACATAGAAAATCAAACTGCCAACTGGTGTTTAGGTGGAGAATTGCAGAGCTATACTTTTGTAACTGGTCATGAGACAGGATAAAGGTAATACTAATGCATATTTATGACACACAAAAGCCAACAAGACCACCAGCAGAGAGACTGATTATTACTATAGTTATTTTTCAAGTCTGAAATTACTGCTTTATGGTTGCCCACACTATAAGATCCAGTTAGTTAACTTAACTGTAAAAAATCATGCAAACCCATTGCAATAAAAAAAACTATTACTTACTAATTTAAGATACTTTGTAATTAATACTTGATGAATTAAGTAATATGTACAATGACTGAAAGGTGCAGACTGAGCCAGGAAGTCCTCTTCTATAATTTTCAGTACAGCTTCTATTGTGTATTGTGGTTGTTCTCCACAGATAGGACTTCTCCAACTGAATAAGTAACTTCACTCATGGTACAAAAGTGTCTAATTCCCATTCTGGCATTCTGGGAAAATTCTGAAGATTATGGGATGGTCAAATAATTTGAAACAATTACAAAAAAAATAGGTTAAGTGACTGAGTAATGTTTACTTAAAACTAAAATATGTTGTATTAACTCAGAGAAATAGAGCTGAGATAACTATATTTCATTTATAAGTTGACACAACTCATTTTTCAACAACCTTGAACTGTTCAGCCTTCACTGGAAGGACTTGAAGGTAACCTTACAAAGCAGATGGATACGCCCGTTTCCTTGTTTCCCACTGGCAAATCCATCTTGCAAACCTCCCATCTGAACCGTTTGGCCCCAGTTAGAAAGTGACAGGACCAATCAGCAACAAGGGGCAGTACTTTGAGGCATGGTGGAGTCATGACGTAAGCAAGCAGCAAGAAGAGGCTGGTGCAATTATGGTGGAAGAGCTTAGCGTGGATGCTGCTAAGGCACCAGTTTTACCAGAACTTGATGACATTTCTTTGTTAAAAGAAGAACAAAGAACAGTAGTGAGTTGTTTTCTTTTCAAAAACAACAGAAGTCATGTACTGACATGTCTATAGTTGCCATGGTTTGTGTTATTCCTTGGTAGCTGTGCATACGCACTTTGGTCATGGCTAAGTCACGTGTTTTGTTGCTTTGATTGGCCCATAAAGATGTGACAGACAGAACGTTCATCCAATCACAGATTTTTTCAAAGCCTCTGCCCTCTCCCAAATGCTTAGTATTGAAGGTTTTCCAGATGGATGTGTGGAACAAATCCATCTGGCATGTCAGGTTAACTCAAAGGTGCATTTCATCCAGAAAATGTACTTCCACAGAGTTCTGTACGTCTTCATTTTAATGTATAATATGCTTCCTACTGGTGGGACCTTTCTAATGGAGTCAATAACTTCACCCATGGTGCAAAAGTGTCTAATGACCAAAGGCATTCTGGGAAATCTATGCAGATTAAGGGACAATTGTCAAATAGTTTGAGTAGAATGACAAAAAATACTTATATTGATTTAGTTACCTTAAAAATAAATATGTGTTTAGAAAAACTGAGCTGAAATAGACATTTTGAAATTTAAGTTCACACAACTCAATTTTTGAACAACCTTCAACTTTTAGTTTTTTCAATGTACAGTGCTTAACAAATTTATTAGACCACATGTCATATTTGTCTCAGAGACCATCCAGCATCTTGAAGTGCATTAATGCGGACTCTTTCATTTTCAGTGAGCTCTCCACGTTTTACCATTTTGAACAGGAATGAGGAATTTCAAACTGAAATCACCTTTTTATACCCAAATTTGAGCCGGCTCACTGGGCTTCTCTGAGAAGTCAAAAATTAATCAAACATAACATTCAACCACTAAAACTAATTTTTCTGTTCAGGAATGCAAGTAAAAACCAGTAACTATAATTCGACATATTAATCAAGAAATAATAATGTGCTTTACTATTTTTTCATTTTTTTGTAAATCAGTACATTTGAAAATTCATGGATAACAATAATAATTATATTTTAGCATTAAAAAATATCATTTTCGTTAAAGAGCTTCTACATATTGGTGTATTAACCATTGCAGAAACATAAAAAAATGATTTTGGTAATTACCAATGCTGTTAATTCAGGGCACCTGTGGCAGAAACCTTACTTTGGGTGGTGGTCTAATAAATTTGTTAAGCACTGTATGTTTACATTTTCAACAGCAAAGATCCCCCATGAGTAGTTTAAATACAGGATGACATTTTCTACTTTGTCTACAACACAAAGTTGCTTGAACATATGAAATTAGAAATGTTGCAAAATGAAAATGAAAATTTAAAAAATGACAGTGTAAATTTCTAATGTATGGTGGCATAATGTATTCACTTGAAAAAAAAATTCTCCAGTTTTTACGAGATACACAATTTGGCGTGAAACATGTAACTGTTACCTAAAACACATTAAAAAGCCTACCTTACCAGTATTGACCCTGCACCTCTAATTACTGGCTGACAAATGCAGAAACCAGTCATGCAGGAGAGTGTCAGGGGAATCCAAAAATCCAAAATAAATAATTTCCTGTTTTTACAAGATAGTATCTCGTAAAAACAGGAAATTAAAAAATGAATAAATTCCAATTTTTACGAGATAGTATCTCATAAAAACAGGAAAATCAAAAATAAATTTTAAAAATCCTGTTTTTATGAGATAGTTATGTCGTAAAAACAGGAAGATTTTTTTATTTTCCAAATGAATGCAATACGCCACCGTACTAATGAAATACATTTTAAAAAATGTAAATATTTCTTTCAAACGATGCTTTTTTCCTGACCAGCTTAATGTGACCCTGGCTTAAATATGTCATGCATAAAATCAAGCCTTTTTATGATATTTATAATATTAGTCATGATCAGAGAGAATTTGAGGATTTCAGTCAGTCAGAAAATGGGAGGAAGTTCTGTATGTGAAGACATGACATTATCTGAAAGTGTATTTGCATTCTAAAGGTCACATAAAAACCTTACTGACCCCACCCACAGCTGTTATCAGTCTTTCTTAACACTATCAGTCATGTTAAGTGAAAGATTTCCTGTGTGACAACAAATGTGTTTGTAAACATCATCTGGCAAATTGTTAAAAAAAAACTTTGTCAACAATAAAAGAAAAAAGGATTTTAGTGTCAGAAGTCTCAACCCGTTGATTTTTAATTTAGATGGATATCAGAAAAAACAACACAGATTTAAAGGCAGGTTTGTAGGAATGAAATGAAGGTTCAACCCCTTATCCTTTTCCCTAAAACCTTCATTTCTTGAGTGTACAGTGTTGGCATGATTGTGCAACTGCTTGGTGATTAAAGAAGGTCTTTTGGCTTGTCAGTGTTGAATCAGCAGAAAGGTTTCAGTGCAAGGCTAAAAAACATGCATAGTATGGAGAAACACTTTAGTTCCATCAAGCTATAAACTGTAAGATGTTTTACTGTAAACTGTTTTAGATTTGGATCTCAAAATGGAAAAGGAACTTAAAAAAAAATTATGGTGGATTGATGTGTAGTATTTAGTTTTCGTATTTTGCGCTTGTACCTTTAAGATAGCTGTTAGGAGTGGTGCATACTGGAAACTTGCTGTCAGGCCTGCTGGTAAAGATGACGTATCATAGTTTGTTCTGCCTGACGTTGGCATTTTGTGCCTTCTCTCTTACACAGACACACACACTAAAACAAACTGGGTTCATTAATGATTAGAGAAACAGAGTTATTTAGTGTTAGCTCGAAGAGTCGCTATCCAGTGATAACGTGGCAAGCTGGTGACCTCAAACTTCCTTCTGTCTGGATACACAGAGATAGATACAGGCAAAAATCTACATTATATGATATAAAACTAGAAACCTGAAAAACTGATCTGTTTTCACTTTCACTACTTTTTGTAAAAGCTGAACAAGTGATATTTCTCATGTTTACTGAGCTGAGCATTTTGCAGGGAGCATTTTTTATCCTTTGGCAGTGCAAAGGCAGCTGTTATCCATAGTTCCTTGTTGATGTAGTAAATTAAGCTAGCAGGCTATAGGTTATGATTACCATAGATGTATTAGACGGCTGTAACTGTTCATATACCCCTCTCAACAAGAAAAAAAAGCTAATATGTCCAGATTTTTATCTTGCCTGTTACCCTATTCCTTCTTAAAACATGTGCATAGTATTTCTCCACTCTGACTCTTATTAATTTGACTCTTGATTGATCTTTTCGTCTTTCCCATCAGGCACCACTCTCACTTTCCTGCAGCTTGCTCTGAAGTTTGCTGGTCTGGCATACATCCCTGCCTTCACTAAGATCTATCAGGGAACCCTGAGCTGGTTTCCTGGGTTTGTCTTTACACTTGCCAGCATCTTAACAGTCCTGGGAATGATACCCATCAGGTACAGTATAGACCAGTTCTTTTCAGACTTTCAGACTAAAATAAAGCTAAAATTTCAAGTTATGCCACATTCATATCCAAGCAAAAAGCCTATTGTAACATGTGTTGCAGTGTCTTTGGTTATTGCATAGTTATAGCAATAATGTTTGGTTGTGCAATATTCCCACAGCACACCTGGACTTAAACCAACCTGTTATTTTAAAAATCTGGTGTTAGGAATATTCATAGTTATTCTTACTTACATTCATTTAAGAAAAAAATAACTAAAATTATGCAAAAAAAAAAATATTTTCCTTTTATGTCCATTGTTTATATGATATAAAAAGCTTCTATGAAATCTATCCATCTTCTGATCATATGTATTTACTTTACTTTAATTTGCTTTTATCTCCCACCAGTATCTTTGGCTGTAGATCACCTCAGAGGCAACGGCACAATTAGACTCAGGCAGAGTGATGTTACTGACATCAGTAGAGGGTGTGTGTGAGAGCGTCTGTGTGGGTACGAGGCAAACAAGGACTGAGACATGAAATAGGCTAATGTGTAACTGGGTCTGATCTCAGTAATAACATGACTAAACTAAAGCAAAAAAAAAAACTAAAAAAACATCAGGAGGAAGTTACACTTTTGCTGTCAAAAGGGACTAAATACAAGCTTTATGAGAACTATGCATGTTTGTAAATACACAGGGAACACGGCAATCAAATATGACAACCAAACCTGACCAGAAGTTTTGAACTGTTGAACTTTTGAGATCATCCACTGACATTTTATTTTCTGATGTATGCAGGTAATGATAGTTACATTTTACAGTTTTCTACGGGGATTTACTCTTTGGTTGTTGCATTGTTTGAGTCTGAGCTGTGTACACCTGAAATGTTTAAGTAATTTAAAATTGATTGTTTTCAAACATTGTAATGTCATCCAAACCTAGCTTACAAGTGGCTGCTCCCACGCCACCCAACTGACTCAGAGTCACTCTAACAGTAAAGACATAAAAACTCTCACGCAGTTGTTTAATTGTTCACTTGGCTGATGTAACCAAACATTCTTTTTAGTTTCACAATTTGCACTGCTTTTACATCAGTCATCATGGGGACATTTTGAGGTAATTACATACAAACTGTTGCTTTTGAGAATAGAAATTCTTTGTAAATACAAGATGCACTTTAGTGTTCATTGTTGAATGCTTACTGCTGAACCTGTAGATCAGGATAGGCTGACAGTAAAAGAAGAAACACTGGTGTTGACATTGGTGTTTCCAGGATTTTCTTCCTCTTTATTTTGATATATTTTTTTACCACTTTTGCTGATTTTTCGAACCTACATTTTTCTCACTTCCTTTTCCTCAAACACTGTTCAGAAAGTTTTCATGTCATTAACATTTGTTCATATTTTGTTTTATCAAGGCTTAATGGTAAATTCATTTAAATTTATTTGAACTTGTTGTATCAACATGGTTCTGAATGTGTTCTAGATGCACTGTATGCATTTGTTCACCTTGTAAATGTTTTTGTTTTTTATTACTGTTTGTAACTTAAGATTGTATTTGGTCTGAAAGCACTTTGAATCTTTTACAAAGTCTATGTTTAATATATGAAAGGTTGCTTGTTTGTAGGGCTGGATAGTAAATCACAATTTTATATTATTGCAGTATGTACTTTTGCAATAAACATATTACAAAGGTCTGAATTTACTGCAATTAGTAAAAGATTTTGTTAAACAAGCAATGCTGTTTCTTTCAGCACATGTACTTTTTATATGCCTTCACATCATTTCCATGTAATCACCTGAAACCCTTGCTATCAGCTTACCATGGAGTAATTGTGCACTTTCTTCTGAAAATTATTTTAACTCTTAGCTTCACAAGAAAAATGGGCTTGTTTTGATGGGCTCTTCATTAGTTTATCTGCATATCATGGTCACAATACCAAAAACAGTATTGCACAGCACATTTTTGCCCGTATAGTGCAGGCCTAAGATAAAAAAAATAGACGTCAGAGTTCATATTAAATAAATTCTGACTAAGAGATTCAATGTTAATTTTCCATAGTTAAGCCTGCAGAAACTCACTGCATTTACAGTTGAAACCAGAAGTTTACATACACTATATAAAAAGGCACATAAACTTTTTTTTCTCACCATCTAACATTAAATCTGATTAAACTTTTCCTGTTTTTGGTCAATTAGATTACCAAAATTATTTCTATTTGCTAAATGCCAGAATAATGAGAGAGATCATTTTTTAGACAATTTTTTATTATTTTCTTGAGAGTCAGAAGTTTACATACATTTCATTAGTATTTGGTAGCATTGCCTTTAAACTGTATGACTTGGGTCAAACGTTTTGGATATGCTTCCACAAGCTTCTCACAATAGTTTGCAGGAATTTTGGCCCATTCCTCCTGGCAGAACTGGTGTAACTGAGCCATGTTTGTAGGCCACCTTGCTTGCACATTCCTTTTCAGCTCTGCACATAAATTTTCAATGGGATTGAGATCAGG
This sequence comes from Cheilinus undulatus, assembly GCF_018320785.1. Classification (NCBI taxonomy): domain Eukaryota; kingdom Metazoa; phylum Chordata; class Actinopteri; order Labriformes; family Labridae; genus Cheilinus; species Cheilinus undulatus. Next base: position 26,962,915 of record NC_054881.1, on the reverse strand, counting down.
GCTTTGTGATGGCCACTCCAAAACACTGACTTTGTTATCCTTAAGCCACTTTGTAACCAGTTTGGCAGTATGCTTAGGGTCATTGTCCATTCGGAAAATCCATTTGTGCCCAAGCTTTAACTTCCTGGCTGGTGTCTTGAGATGTTGCTTCGGTATTTCCACATAATGTTCTTTCCTCATGATGCCATCTATTTTGTGAAGTGCACCAGTCCCTCCTGCAGCAAAACAACCCCACAACATGATGCTGCCACCCCCATGTTTCACAGTTGGGATGGTGTTCTCAGGCTTGCAAGCTTCCCCCTTTTTGCCCAAATGTAACGATGGTCATTATGGCCAAAAAGTTCAATTTTAGTTTCGTCAGACCACAGAACATGTCTCCAAAAATTAAGGTCTTCGTCCCTGTGTGCATTTGCAAACTGTTATCTGGCTTTTTTATGTTTCTTTTGGAGTAATAGCTTCTTCCTGGGAGAGTGGCCTTTCAGCCCATGTCGGTACAGGACTCATTTGACTGTTGATAATGACACACTCTTACCAGCTTCAGCCAGCATCTTCACAAGGTCTTTTGCTTTTGTTCTTGGGTTGAGATGCACTTTTCGGACCAAAGCACGTTCATCTCTGGGACACAGAACCCGTCTCCTTCCTGAGTGGTATGATGGCTGGACATTCCCATGGTGTTTATACTTGCGTATAATTGTTTGAACAGACTAATGTGGCACCTTCAGGCATCTGGAAATTGCACCCAAGGATGAACCAGACTTGTGCAAGTCCACAATTCTCTTCCTGATATCTTGGCTGATTTCTTTTGATTTTCCCATGATGTTACACAAAGAAGCAGTGTGTTTCAGGTGTGCCTTAAAATACATCCACAGGTGTGCCTCTAATTAACTCAAATGTTGTCAATAAACCTATCAGAGGCTTCCAAAGACATGACATCATCATCTGGGCTTTCCCAACTTGTTTAAAGGCATAGTAATCTTAGTGTATGTAAACTTTTGACTTTGAAGAAAGTGATAAAAATTGTCAAAAAAAAAAAATATTTTTCTCATTATTCTGGCATTTAGCAAATAGAAATAATTTTGGTAATCGTAATTGACCAAAAACAGGAAAAGTTTAATCTGGTTTAATGTTAGATGGTGAGAAAAAAAAGTTTATGTGCCTTTTTATATAGTGTATGTAAACTTCTGGTTTCAACTGTATAACTTCCTCCATTTTTTCATTGCAAAAACAAAAGATATCCTATTGTCACTTTATTAGCAATATCATTAAAACCCTTTATGTATTGCCTCTTTTTGGAGAGATCTGGAAATGATTGCCTTTTTCAGATTTTTTTTGCTCAGAAAAAAGATTTCTTGAAATTATTTATAATATCAACCAAAAATAAAATATAAACCTAATCATCAATAAATAATGATTAATAAATTACTTTAGTAGCAATTCTGGTTGACATTTTCTAAAGTATGTGTCTTGCCATTATGCTTTATGGTACTGATGGTTCACCTTGAATTATTTTAAAGGTCTGATATACATCTACATTTTTTTTTTACCTTTCAATTATTTTATTTGTTGATATATCTAAACACAAAGCTGTTGGATTAGATCTTGGTAGATAGCAATCAAGGTGCAAGTCGTGTAAGATTAAAAACATGAACAGGTTAAATTAGTATACTTTTAAGAGTAACTGGATTATGTAAACTCCCCTCCAAAATTATTGGAACAGTTTTGCAAAGTCCTTTATTTTGGCTGCAGACTGAAAACATTTGGGTTTGAGATCAAAAGATGAATGAGACAGGAGAGAAACATTTCAGTTTTTATTTCCAGGTATTTACATCTGGATCTGATACACGACTTAGAGATAGCAGTTTGATCCCCTATTGAACATATGACAGTTGTGTTTTGTAGCCCAGGTGTGTCCTAACACAATGATTATTCAAACAATAAACAGTGCTGAATGTCTACACTCAGTTTCAGATTTGGGTTTTGCATGTGAAGACTGCATATAGTTAGAGCTGTAGCCAACATGAGAACCAGAGAGCTGTCTATGGATGAAAAAGTGAACGTGAAGCTGAGAGAAGAAGGAAAATCCATGAGAGCCATTTCACAAACAACAGCAGCAGTTGATGACAGAAACATTGAGAGCTGTAAAGAAAGACCCAAAACCAACTGTTAATGATATCAGCAACAACATGCAGAGGACAGGAGTGAAGGTATCACCATCTACTGTTCAGAGACTTCATAAACAAAAGTACAGAGGCTACACCAGAAGTTACAACCCACTCATTAGCAGGAAGAACAGGAAGGCCAGGCTAGAATTTGCCAAAAAGTACAGAGACGGGCCTCAAACATTCTTACCAAAGTGATGGAAAGGCTAAAGTTTGGAGAGAGATTAATCTTCATCGATGATGTAACAAATCAGAAGTCTACGTAAACATGTTGTCTGCCAATTTAAAGAAAGATGAAACCAAACTGGGGGAGAGCCTTCATCATGCAGCCAGATAATGACTGAAAACACACTGCCAAAACAACAAAGGAGTTCATCAGGGGCAAAAAGTGTAAGGTTTTAGACTGGCCAAGTCAATCTCCATACTTCAACCCTACAGAGCATGCATTTTACCTGCTAGAGGAGACTGAAGTAAGTAACCCCGAAAACAAACAACAACTGAAAGAGGCTGTGCTGAAAGCCCGGAAAAGCATCGCAATAAAGAATGCAAACGTTTGGTGATGTCAGTGGGTCACAGATTGGATGCAGTTACTGCAAGAAAAAGATTTGCAACTAAATATTTAGTCTTACTCACTTTAATCGATTTTAAATCTATCTGTTCCAATACTTCTGCTCACTAAAAAATGTGGTGTTATTTGAAAATTAATGCCATCCTCTAAGTTACGTGTCAGATCCAGATGTCAAATCCAAATGTTTTCAGTCTACAACAAAAATAAAGGAATTGGCCTCACTGTTCCAATAATTTTGGAGGAATGTATGTTGAATTCATTTAAGTGTGCAAAAAAGCTGAAAACATTCTATTTACATTATAAATGGAATCCAAACATTTTGGAATCTTGTTTCACTTACTTCTTTATAATTTATTTTTAACGTATGATTATTTTTCAAGAAAAAATTTTACAACTAAAAAATATTATTGAAAGCAAGAAACAATCAAGACTCAAGCAGGCAAGTATGAAATGCATTCGTTCTTTTTTATTGTTGGTCCAATATATCCAAAAAAGTCATCTGAGGTAAAGATAAATTGCATCAAAACAACATCAATATACAAGCTTATTTATAATTACAAGATGCTATTAACATCCAAATGTACAATAAAACTCTGAACGTAAACAGTACACACTGGGAGGGAACCAAAATAAAGAGCAATTCACACATTCATTTGTTCTCTCACTCATTAACCTTCAAACAGGATTGAGTGATACATTTGTCCTGCTCTGCAAATCAGATTTTCTCTTCATGTGCGAATCTACACTAAGAAATGGTGGGGAAAGACTGGGACATTTGGCTTGGGAACATTTGATTTGAACATGAAAAAAAGCAAAAATAATGCCGGACTCTTCCCTCTTATCAGCCAATAGGGTCCCTGTTTGCAGATGATGCCTTTTTTAAATCATCAAACTGGGACATAAAATTTGCCTCAACAAACTTAACACCACAGCAGTTACAGTCAGTCTTCACCCTGAAATAAACCAAATTCAGTCCTTTATTTCAGCAGATGTTTCTTTTAGGGACTTTAGTGCAAAAATAAATCAGCAGGCACACAGCACATGTTGCAAGTTTACCTATGGCTATGGGAAAATTTTTGGAGGACTATTGCTGGGGCTCAAATAAGCTTCTAAATGAATGTGTTCATTTTTTATTTTCTTAGTAACTTAAGATTTAAATTATTGGTACAAACCCTTTAAAATGTGTTTTAGTATTCATCAAAATTTAAATAAAACCAAACAACAATCTTTTCTTATTTCATACAAAAATAGAATCAGCTGTGCATTATAATTTAGCTGTGCAGTAGGGTTTATTGAATATAGAGTATGTCACCATAAAAGCAAAAAGAATTTTTTTTTATCAAATGTGAATGGTCCTAAAAGTTGTGCACAATCAGGTCAGGCCACTTCATTAGGTCTGTACAGTTTCTTCATTCACAACAGTTAGCAGGACTGTCAGTGGATACACTGATGCTTCTTTCACAGTGTTCAGCTGTAAACAAAACAGACAAGTACCTTGTGCCTTCACTTAGTTAAAATTTGTATCATCTAGCCACAACTGTTATTCCTTATATTAAGTTCAAAAGAATCAACTGCCTCACCTTTTTGGTGTTCCTGGGTACAATATAATATGAAATTACAAACAGTTTTGTAATGTTCATCTTTATAACCTGAAGGGACAATATGCTTTGAATGCATGTACGAAAAAAAAAACAATAAGACAAAAGAGGAACCCTCTAAAAAAAATCTCTGCTCAGTGGTAGGTACCTTTTTTGTTGCTTGTTTATAATGTATTACAATCCCTGCTGTTGACTGAATTGCTTCTTTGAACTTATTTAGTTAAGGTGTTGGATTACATTTATTAAAAATGCATGACATAGGAAATAAAAAACAGAAGTCCTTGACAGTATGTGTGAAATAATCAGATTATAGAGAAGCTTAGTTTTGTCTCGGAACACCTCTGACTGCAGCTTTTCATGTTAATTATTTCTTTACAAAAACAACAATTTAGCATCAGTGCATCCATACTGTCCACTGTAGCTGCCTTAACCCTGAACCACAGCTACACAGAAAGCTTTTCTCCACTTTACTGTTTTGTATTAAATTAAAACTCACTTATTCGTTACCTTGCTGAATGTTGTAGTAAAAAGTAAAAGTAGCTGCTCTGTCTTTAAGATTTTGAGGAATAAATGTAGCACAAATAAAAAGAGAATCAACAAATCATACTAAAACTAGTCTGGAGGCAGCACTTCTTCTTATCGCTTCCTTACTGCACCCACCTTTGGCTACACTGAGAGCAGGCTGTGCCATGAGTATAAAAAAAAACAGAGCAAGGGGAAGTCGAAGACAAACTGTAAAAGTAAAGCACAGCTGATTTTGTTTGTGGCAAAGCTGCAGGGTACATATACAGTAGCTAAAAAAGTCAAACCAGCACCTTAGTTCTGAAAATCCTGTTTATAAATGAAGTGATACTAAAGGAACTAATTATGAAACAAAGTACATTACATGCTTCATGAATACAATTTTCTAGTTTATGAGGCTCCAACCCAGTGGGTTCACAACAAATGAAAAGTAAAAATCATCATCTTTATAAATTACTTCTAGGCAGGTATGCAAAACTTAAACCGTCCCTGGTCATCATTGGTCAAGTTTTTTGCTACTTTATGCTGAGTGTAATAAGCTTATAATAAGACTGAGGATATAGAACCAAAAGATGTAGCAAAGGAATTTCAGATTAGGTGGGATATTTAGAGCAACAGGGTAAATCCTCAGCTTTCTGCACTCATCCTCTATGGTTTATTTATTTATTTATTTCGGACAACAAACAACCACTTTAAAACCACTTTCTGGGAAAAAATAAAATAAAATAGAGCAGCAATGTTTATTCACTGATGTAACAAATAATGTTTAAGAGTTGATTTCTCTCTTTAAGGCCACATCTGCAACATGTTAAAAGAGGAAATGTGATGCAAAAGCACAGTTGGTTCATACTTGATGCATTGCTACTTCTGCTTTACCAAAGTTGACCTATGAGTCACAGCTGTGCTGACCAGGGCAAATCTTTGTACTTCCGTACATTTCAACAGATTGCAAACCATTTTCTTAGTACCAGGCCAACTTTTTCCAGAAGCCCCAGAGCTCTTTATTCACCTATATCTCAATATCTCCATTTTAGTTAACCTGTAAACACTAAATTCTTCGCCTAGCTATTAAGACAAAAATGTTAATAGCAGGCAAACTTTAAAATGTCCCCATGCAGAGTTTGTTTCTTGTTCAAGTGTCAATGAAGCTGACCTCTGCAACAAAATCACATCTGAATTCAAAAAGTTGACACTGATTGTAATGTATTTTCTGAAAACAGCCCACCAACAGAGTCAATATTTACTTTCCTCTTTCTCTCTGTGCTTTTCATGAGATAAGTATTCCGTATGTGTGCCTCATATTTTCTAATTGAGTTAAGCCCTTGGGTGAGCAACAGACAAATAATTTACTAAAGACAGAAATGACTGTTATCTAAAAAAAAAGAAGTGATGTGAAGAGACATCAGCAAAGGCAGTGTGAACTGTTTGGACACCAGTTCACCAGAGTCAAACAATTAGCAGTTTGACCACAAGGTGGTGCTATTACACTGTAAATTAGGACAAAACATATGACCAAATCAGACTCCACATTCTTGAGCTTAAGAATTCATATTAGACACATAAATACTGTGAAATGTGAATTTGCTTCATGTCTGGAATTCTATTAATGTGGATCAAAAATACATCCTACTGATTCCCCTTTGGAAAATTATCTGGAGCCTTTTGTAAGCTACAGTTCCTGTTTTTACTCCACCCATGTTTCGCTTCTGATTGAACATAAGCCTGTGGTAAGCTCTAATGCCACAGGAAGATTCAAGTATCTCATGTTAACTGTCACCATAGAAAAGTTTGCTGGGAAAATAGTAAAACTAAACAATCTATGAAATTTGAAAAACAGTAATGGATAGTGTAAAAGTTAATGAGATTTAACATGCAAAATAGCAGGGATAGTATGATTAGTTGAGAGGAGAACTATGAAAACAAAACACAAACTTTTGACTGAAACAAACTAATTTTGGCGCTAAAACAAAGGCTTTTACATGACAGGAAAAATTCTGAGGATGTTTTGGATATTCATGTTTCAGTTCCAACCACACAAGAAAACATTTTATATTGGATGCTAAAGAGTCATCCATCACATTTCGTTTTATGTGAAAAAAAGAAAGACCAGCAACTTACCTCTTTGAGACTGGGGTTAAATAAACACAAGCAGCATTGGCAAATGACTGTTAATTGAAATTTTAAAGTAGAAAAAGTCAATATGAACAAAAAACAAAGAAAAAAATGTCTGTACATAGTCTCTCCTCATTCTGTGCTTGAATGCACCCTTTGTTACCTCCTTTGCAGGTCAGATGTCAGAGATGACCCTCTTCTTCACAGTCATCTCACAGGGGAACGGGGCAGAGTCCAGCAGTAAATGTCAGCTGCCCACTTGGTCCGTTTCCTTGGCATGACAGAGTGTGTTATACAGATAAGGAAGAAGGCGGAGACATGTGGGGATGTTTCAGTTCGTCTCGCTGATTTTGTCCTCAGTCTGTTTGTCCTGAAGGAGAGTTATGAGCAACTCCCATGCTGCCTGGCACTGGAGAGGGTGTAGATGAATGGAGACAGGTGACAGGCAAAAATATATGAGGTGAAAGAAGGAAGGCGGAGTAATATGCAAAGACAGGAGACATATTTTAAAGTTATATTTGGTACTTCCTACAAGTTCTTGTAAAATTTTGGTAACCTTTAGATTTGACTCTTTCCTGTGATATCAACTCACATGTCTTTGTATGGTCACTAACTTTGTAATTCAAGATCTCTAGTGTAATCCCCATTTATAGATTTACATTAGAATGAAAACTACCCTTGGACTAGTAAAAATAAATCTAGTGCTGGAAGTGAAAAATTAGCCAATTCACTTAGGCTCTTGGGTAAAAATAGTAAAGTCCTTAGTAGTGTTGTACAGTTGTGAATGTGTGTAGCTCATAGTCTTTTATATTAAAATGGACTGAGAAACAGCCATCTGGGAGTGAAGCCAACATATTTACTGGGCAACTGTGGCTCAGTAGGTAGGCATCTTACAGTTAGAAGGGTGCGGGTTCGATCCACAACAGCTACGCTCGTATGTTGATGTGCTCTTAGGCAAGGCACTTCAACTCAGTTTGCTCCCACTGAAGTGTCAGTGGCATGTGAACAGGAATGGAATAAGCTACCCCACAAAGTTACTGTATTATACATTGCCTTTAAAAAGTATTCCCCCCTTGGATGTTTTACCCTTTTGCTGATTTTACAAATCAATCATGGTCAATATAATTTTTTAAGTAAAAAAAAAAAACCTCAAAGTGACAACAGATTTCTACAAAGTAATGCCAGTTAAATAAGAATATGCTATGTAAATAAGTGACTGCATAAATAATTACCCCTTTAAGTCAGTATTTATCACTTCCACCTTAGGCTGCAATCACAGCAGTGAGTCTGTGTGGATAGGTCTCATTTAGGCTGGCACATCTAGACACTGCAATTTAACATTTTTCTTTGCATAACTGCTCAAGCTCTGTCAGGTTGCATGGGGATCAGGCGTGAACAGCCCTTTTCAAGTCCAGCCACAAAATTCTATTAGTTTGGGGTCTGGGCTTTAACTCAGCCACTCCAGAACATTTACCTTGTTTGGGCCTTTTCTGTTAAACGGAGTGGCTTGGCTTTACTTGGTTTGACTCAGCACAGCAGCCCAGCATGTCAGGGGATTTGCTTTTTCACCACAGCCTGTTGCCTGTTTCCACCACCCTACCTGTTTTAGAGCTGATGACACAGCTCTAGACACACGTTTGGAGTGCTTGTTGATCAAACCACACCCTGCGCACTGCTTTGATGTCATTGCGGTGTGCTTCGAAGCAGGGTGGGCGTGTTTTGGCCCTGCTCTAGAGCAGGACAATTCTCTGCATGGCTCTGTGCAGCTTGGCGCAGCCAAACTGGTGAAGGAAAAGTAAATCAGCAAGGCCTGGTTTGATGTGGCACAGCCAAAAGTCATAGTGGGAAAGCCCAAGTTGTTTTAAAACCATTTCTCTGTAGCCTTCACTGAATGCTTCGTGTCATTGTCGACCTGCTCCCAAGCCAAATTCTTTTGCAGACTTAATAAGATTGCCCTCTAGGATTTTCCTGTGTTTTGCTGCATTCATTTTACCCTCTGCGTTTGCAAGCCCTTCAGGGCTGGCTGCTTGCAAATATCCACACAGCATGATGCTGCCACCACTGTGCATCACAGGGGGATGGTGTTTTGGTGGTGATGTGGAGTTTTTGTTTTTTAGCCAAACACAGTGTATTATCTGATAGACTAAAAGCACCATTTTGGTCTCATCAGAGCCAAAAACTTTCTTACACTTGACCATGGAGTCTCTCTTTCTCTTTGCCTCTCTCACATAAAGCTTTGACTGGTAAAGAACCCACGCAACAGTGTTGTATGCAGAGTCTCTCCCATCTCAGCTGCTTAAGCTTATAACTTCTTCAAAGTAATCATAGCCATCTTGGTGGCCTCTCTCACTAGTCTCCTTCTTGCACAGTCACTCAGTTTGTGAGGGCGATCCATCTGCCAACTTACACTTTGCTATAACCTTTTCTCTGCATTTTGGAGAGTTCTTTTGTCTTTATGGTGTAATGGTAGCCAGGAATACTGATTAACTGTGCACCAGTTGGCTGGACCTTTATTGAATTAGTTCATTAACTTAAAAGGGGGTTGATATTTATGCTATCACTGATTCGATACTAAATATTTTTATTTGATATTACTTTGTAGAAAGCTGTTTTCACTTTGACTGTTTTATTTTGATAATCAGGGGAAAAATATGGCACCAGTGTTAAAAAAAGTAGTATATATGAAAATGTCTTTAAGATGACGCCATTTGAATTTCTTTTTTTTCCTGCAAATTGCCATTTGTCTGCAACTGGCATTTATGTTGTATGTCATGGCATGAAACAGTGTGAAGAAAGGCCTCAGGAATCTTGACTATACCCTAAAGCATTGACTTCTATGTGTGAACAAATACTAATCCAATACAGGTTTTTGTGTTTTGATCATTTAGTAAAATGCTTTTAAAATTACAGAGGTCATCACTAATCAATAGAACTTCCAGTAGAAGTAAATGGCAATGACATTATGTTGGACATTTGTTAAGGTGTGAGGTGCTTTTAGCCGTCTGCATACCTTTTCATAGTGGTTGATGTTTTTGTCAGCCATGCCTGTGAGAAGCTGTTTGAAGTCTTGTCTCTTGTTGCTCTGCCAGCGCTCCCAGTCAGCCTTCAGGTCAGCATTGAAACACTCCACTTTGTCCTGGCATTTCTCCACCTCTATTGGTATCTATGGTGAAACAGACAGAACTACAACTAAAGGGGCCTTAAGAGGACAAGATACATGACTACAGGTTCATGAACTAAAGCCACAGGGGTCTGGGTGGTGCATGAGTTTATAAGGGAGGGTTTTCTTTGAATACATTTTACAGAAGTGACAGAAAACATCAAGCACTTTCATATAGCATACATGTATATGGCTGGTCAGCCCTAAAAGCTTTTATTTTGAAGAGATAAGAAACCTTTATTTTCTTAATTTTACCAATTGCTGGTAATTAAAATTATTAAAATAATTAAAATATTAGTGGAGAGATTATTTCATGGAAAAATTATATACAAAGTCAAAGGTTGCATGGTTGTAATAGCAATACTGAAATTGTTAAATTTCACACCATGCATTTGCAAGAGGGTATAAAGGAAACTTTGAGGGACTTCTTACACGCAGAAAAAAGGCAACACTAAATGTAGAAATGTTAAGGCCTTGTTGTGTGCAAGGGGTGAATATACAGAGGAGGAAAGAGGACACTTACTGGCGTTCTGTCTTCCTGTTTGCGCAATATGGCTGCTTCTAACCGGCCCTCGTACTCTGCCTGGCTCTGGTCCCTTTTCTTCAAAACATTCTGTCAGCAATCAGAAAACATTACTGCAACATAACTGCATTATTTCACATTGTAAAAGTAGGATTTATGGATGTATGGATACCCTTAAACTTCCTTAATAGATAAGTAGTGAAAAAAATTTAAACAGAGAAAGATGCTGAATCAGTTGCTCAGGGAGGAATAGGAAATGACAAAGGGAGAATTTCAGATGCTACTTCCACTATCTGAGGTCAGATAAGAAAGCGTGCCTGTAGCTGGGAACCATAAAACAGAAAAATATTCAAAGGATGTAAACGGATTTGTACTAAATGTATTGCTATATTAGCATTGCACATCATTAAGTCAATAATAAAATAACCTCTCAAAGAAAAATAATCAAGAATGTAATCAATTAAAGGAAATACGGTCAGTGGTTGAAACATGTAAACTTCATAAATGTGAAGGTAAAAATTTTTATGGATATGTCAGCAAGAGTCATCTTAAAATCTCACCCAGAAACTGACAAAAGTAATAGTAAATAGACGTTTACCGAAAAATAACTCATAAAAATCAGACATTGCTTTTGAATTCACTTCAACATAATCATTGAAAAATAAACTAATGAAACTGGCTGGGACAAAATTGATGGTACCCTTTACCTTACATTATGTTGCACAACCTTTAGAGGCAATCAAGGATTTTCTGTAACTCTTAATGAAACTTCGGCACCTGTTGACAGGTATTTTGGCCCACTCCTTGTGAGCAAAATGCTCCAGCTGTCTCAGGTTTGAAGGGTGCCTTCTCCAGACTACATGTCTCAGAATCTTCCACTGATGTTCCATAGGATTTAGATCAGGGCTCACAGAGGACCACTTCAGAAAAGTTCAGTGTTTTGTTCTTAGCCATTCTTGGGTGTTTTAGCTGTGTGTTTTGGGTCACTATCCTGTTGGAGGACCTATGACCTGCAACTGATACAAAGCTTTCTGACACCGGGCAGCACATTTGGCTCCGGAATGCCTTGATAGTCTCAAGATTTCATTGTACCAAGACACCATGTGCCAGATGTAGCAAAGCAGCCCCAGAACATAACAGAGCCTCCTCCATGTTTCACACAAGTCTCTTTGGAAGTTGTTCTGGGCTCTTATGTTAACATTCATATTATCGGTCTCTTCAAGTTGTCATCAATTTTCCTCTTGTGGCCACATCCAGGGAGGCTGGCTAAAATCGCGTGGACCATAAACTTCTGAATAATATGTGCAACTGTAAGATGGAACATTAACCTGCTTGGAGATGGTCTTATAGCCCCTATCTTTAACATGCTTGTTTATCATTTTCTTTCTAATCTCCTGGGACAGCTGTCTCCTTAGCTTTCTGTAGTCCATGTTCAGTGTGGTACACACCATGATACCAAACAGCACAGTGACTACTTTTCACCCTTTAAACAGGCAAACTGACTGATGACAAGTTTGAAGACACATGTGATGCTAACAGCAGGATACACTTTAGTTTAAGATGCCCCTATGGTCCAATAATTATCAATCTTTTCAAGGGGTGCCATCAATTTTGTCCTAGCCAGTTTTAGTACTTTGTTTTTTAAAAGGATAAATGATAAATGTTGAACCAAAATTAAAACGCAATGTCTGATTTTCATTGGTTAATTTTCAGTAACTTCTATTTACTACTACTTGTGTCAGTTTCAAGTTATTTCAATGACCACTGATGGTTTTTTTCTTTCCTTAACAGAAGGTACCAACAATTTTGTCCCTGTGTGTAAAAGTTTCCTTTTTGCAAGGGGCACATTCATCACAATTTCATCATTATCACAACACAATTTTCACAGTAAAAGTATTGCAAAATGCATTTTATGTCAAAGCTTCCTCATACTGCATGCATTCATTGTACATACTGTTCTGAGTTTAACGGCCAAGTCTTCACATCATTTTGATGCTGTTTAATGAAGTTACAGCTAGTTACCCACAGATTTTTCAAAAATAAGTAATGAATTATTGATGTTTTTTTATGTCAGTATTTTTGTTGTCATTTTTGCTGTAATACCATAGTTTGCCACTAAGGCTAACTAAACAGCAATGCAAACTTAGCGTTCTGCATCCATTTATCTTTGGAGAATTAAAAAAAACAGAAACTTTACTGAATGACATTCTTTATGTCTCTCACCTTCATGGACTCTATGTAGAGGACATACTCTCTGAGCACAGGCAGGAAGTCCTGGCTCATGTTCTCACACTGCTCCTCCAGAGCTCCACAACACGTCGACACGCAGCCAGCCACACCCTCTAGGGGGCGCTGTAGCTCCTCCTCAGACCCTGCCCAGCTGGAGTACACAGTGCCATACTCACGCAGCTCAGTCAGGTACTCTAGTTAGGAAGACAGAGGGATGGGGAGAGTTAGGAAAAAGAAACATTGTGGTTTTACTGTTTTTTTTTTTTCCTTTTTTATACTTGGTTGCCTGTGGATTCTGGGAGTTGAGATTTCAAGCTAGATAAACTTAGTTTTTCATGACACATCAGTACTTGAAAATAAATCTGAAGAGTTTTTTTCTCTTCATTTAGTGGTGATACTGAGGGACTGGCACTTTCAACTGCAACATCTAAATTTGTAAATTACACACAAGCGAGGATGATGGCTGAAATCCAAGCCGTGGAGTCATGTATGCATGGCATTTGCTTGTTTCACACTGTGTCAGATTACAGGCCTTCATTATCTATAGTTGGTTCCCAGAGTTTCCATCTTATCTCACCCAGCAGGGAAACCAGGACCTTGTGTTTATGCTTCAGTTTTTTCATCTAAACAGACTAAGAAATGCAACATTTGAACAGATGGTGACAGCAAGCACATGACTTATCATGTGTAATTTAGACCCCTAGTTATCAACTGTACAACCACAAAGCCCAAAGGTTTGTAGGTTTTTACCCTGGCCAAACAGTCTCTCCCTTGGAGAGTCAACACAACAGAAAATTTCATAGAACCTACTGTCAGATATTCAGCAGAAAAAGACTGAACCAGTTCCTGGCATATGCTCACCACAAGTTTGATGACGCAGATACAAATAGCTAACATTAACTTGGACTACAGAGGCAGGTGGTGAAGATTGAAACTTGAGGTCATATTGCAACCACTGTTCTTTTTCTAAAGGTTTTTCTTTAGTGATGCAAAATGGTACAAGAAACTTGATGTGATGAGTACATATACGAACAACCAATACAATGTGTGGAGATGCGACAATGCTACACGTAAACATTTCAGACAGGAGAAATAATACAGAAACAATAGATCTGCAATGTATTGAATTAGTCAAAGTTGAGGGTGTTGACAGTTTAAGTGTGTGAGTGAATGTGGGTTTTATATGTGTGTGAACATCTTTGTGCCACGAGAGTAACAGATTGAGAAAGCTTTTAAAAAGAAAGAAATAATTAAATACCACAAATGGGAAGAGAGAGGATGTGGGAGGTGAGGTACAAGAGGGAATTTAGGTATATTAGTCATCTACTATTGGAACATACAACAAATACACCCTTTATTCCTGTTTTTTTTTCTCCCCCATTTAATGCATTGCTCATTTGACACCCATTTGATACACTTTTGCTCATTGCACCTGTATTTTACAATCCTTGACTTTATTGTCAGATTTCAATCATCCAAGAAAACATCTTAATATCATTTGCAAGGTTGATTGATTTCCTGCTAACTTCACATTAACACAACTGCAAATGCTGCTATGTAATGAGGCCATCGGTATTAAATAATCACAATCTGCATCCACACAGATTCACAAGCCACTGATGCAGCTGTGGGAACAATATATGGTTAAAGGGATACGTAAATATTTTGGCAAATTCGCCCATTGCCATAATTCCTATAGTCTTAGTAATAGGTCCGTTTCCTTTAGTTGTCGGTGCAAGCTGTTTCTAGATCTGGGGGGACCGTTAAACCAGCTGCAACGTGAACACTATTTTAGCAGATGGAATTTTTGCTTTCCCTCATCAAACTCATCAAATACACAATCCAACAACTCCAAAACGCTCTTGTGGACAAGTTGTGACCTGCACATTCACCACGCTATGAAATAATCATGGAACATTACGAGATGGAGATGTTTTAAAGTTAAATGCAAAGGCTGCTTCACTGTGTTGCTCCGCCCAGTGGTTCACTCAAGAAACACTTCCGAGTATTTCTTCATGTGTCGTAATGTTACATAATTATACGTTATTATTTCATAGCATGGTGAATGTGCAGGTCACAACTTGTCCATGAGAGTGTTTTGGAGTTGCTGGATTGTGTATTTGATGAGTTTGAAGAGGGAAAGCAAGAATTCCGTCTGCTAAAATAGCGTTCGCGGTGCAGCTGGTTTAACGGTCCCCCCAGCTCTAGAAACAGCTTGCATCGACAACTAAAGGAAACTGACCTATTACTAAGACTATAGGAATTAAGGCAATGGGCGAATTTGCCAAAATGTTTACGTATCCCTGTAAGTGTCTTGCCCACATTGACATGTGACTAGGGAAGATAGGGA
This sequence comes from Cheilinus undulatus, assembly GCF_018320785.1. Taxonomy (NCBI): domain Eukaryota; kingdom Metazoa; phylum Chordata; class Actinopteri; order Labriformes; family Labridae; genus Cheilinus; species Cheilinus undulatus. Next base: position 26,947,694 of record NC_054881.1, on the reverse strand, counting down.
TCAAACCCCTGACATTATGGTTGAGAGATGACAAACTCTACCATTTGAGCCCCAAGGAAACAAGTGTTAAAGGAAAAAACAGTTTTTACACAGGATTTATCATATTATCAGTCTTGTGTGTCGGCCTGATACCTGACTGCTCTTTGAGTATCCTCTGAGCGATGCGGTCAATTGTTCCCAGTTTCTGACTGAAGGTGTCCAGGTATTCACCCATGGCGCAGAACTCAGCAGGCCGTGCCCGTAGCTTATATCCTCCAGCCACGTGTTTCACTGACTCACCCACCTTCGTCAGCAGGGCCAGACCTTGCCGCTTGTTTAAGTCCTACAGAAACACAGTGACAAAGGCCACACATACAGTATCAAGATAAAAATATCCTACTATAGTGACTAAAAAAACTAGGTGAACTACTAATCTAATGTTTAAAAACGATCAATCTATTCTTTCTTCCATCTGATATGCTAAAATTGTCAAAGCACATCCTTAAGAATTTCTTTGAGAACCCCTCTCTCATTTACTGTAGTGATTCTGCTGTAGTATGCCTATGTCTTACTTTTTTTAAAAATTCCAATTATTATACTGCCACTTCAACCTTATTTTCTCACAGAGATTAATAAAGCCTTGTCTTGTGTCTCAGCTACTGAGGAACTAAATTTGTGAGTGATGGCAGATACAAAGAATACACACCCCCACACATGCACAAGGATACACACTTGCAGCAGCAGAGCAGAAGCTTTGCGCTTTCTGGTATTGCATTTTGCAGACAGATTGCAACTGAGATAACTACAGGTTATTGTATTTCACCATAGCCTGTAACCGTCAGTAGGTCTCTAGTGAAAAGTATTGGACAATTTTATACCTAAAATTAACCCATTGCCCTGCCTTAAGCAGCAAGTGTTCTTCAAAAATAACAGGGATTCCTGAAGAACAATGATGAATAAAATATTGGCCAATGCCAAACACCGAATCAATAAAGAATTAACCAATGTTGTTCTAAGAAGAAGAGATCATGGAAATCAAATCTAAGAGAAAATGGAACGTTTGTACAAGCAGTCAAACAATGATTTCCCAGCCTTATTTTGCCTCACCTTTGCAGATAAGAAAGCATTTAGATGTGGGTTAAAGGAGAGGACCGGATGGTCAGCAACTCGCTTCAGGAACTTGTCCAGAGCCTTCATCCTTGTCTCCACAAACTCCTCCGAAAAGCGATCAACGACACCTTTCATAACAAATTTCTCTGGCAAGGGCTGGAAAAAAATTGAAGTAGAAGAGAAGGGAAGAGAAGAAGCAGAGCGGAGAGAGTAAATTGAGAGTTTCAGTATAGAAATAAGTGCAGTAGGTTATGTTGTGGCTTGTGTGACCTACAGGAATGAGGTGGGTTGGCTGACTGTCCTCAAGCTTGATCCTTAGCCAGTCAAAGTCCTGGTATCGCCGTCGCACACAGTACTCTGGAAGGTCAAACTCCATTCTTGTTGTCTAAAGAGAAAAACAAAGATTCGTTATTTAATCTGGTAGAGAAATTTTTTTAATGCAATCCCAATTCCAAAGAAAAGTTGGGGTGCTGTGTAAAATGTAAAAACAAACAAACAAACAAAAAAGAATGCAATGATTTGCAAATCCCATAAACACATTTTTATTCATAATAGATAATTAACAGCATATCAGATGTTGAAACTGAGGCATTTTACCATTTCATGACAAAAATAGCTCAGTTTGAATTTGATTTCAGCAACACATCTAAAAAAATGTAGGGATGGGGCAACAAAAGGCTGGAAAAGTAAGTGGTACTAATGAAAAACAGCTGGAGGAGCATTTTGCAACTTATTAGGTTAGTTGGCAACAGGTCAGTAACATGACTGGGTATAAAAGAGACAAAAAACTGTGTCGAAAATAAACTGAGAAATTCTGGATTGAGGCAAAATGGAAAACTGTTCTATGGTACGCTTAATCAAAATTTGACATTCGTTTTTAAAAATCCCGGACACCGTGTCTAGAGAGGAGAGGGACTATCTAGCATGATATCAGCGGACAGTTCAAAAGCCTGCATCACTGATGGATGGGGTTGCATTAATACCTGTGGAATGGACAGCTTACACATATGGAAAGGCACTATCAATGCTGAAAAGTTTATAGAGGTTTTAGAGCAACTCTCATCCAGACAAGTCTCTTTCAGAGAAGGCCTTGCATATTCCAGCAAGACTCTGCTAAACCACATACTGCATCCATCCCAACTGCATGGCTTTGCAGTAGAAGAGTCTAGGTGCTGAAATGGCCTGCCTGCAGTCCAGACCTTTCACCAATAGAAAACATTTGGTGCATCATTAGAAAAAAAAATATGAAAAGAAGACCCAGGACTGTTGAACATCTAGAATCCTAGATAGAGGGGATGCCAAACAATAGTAAACATGGCCATGTCCTGTCCCTACATTCAAAATATGCTAATATCTCTATGATTGGGGAAATGTCTCAGTTTCAACATCTGATATGTTGTTTCTATACTAATGCAAATAAAATATGGGTTAATGAGATGAATGAGAAATGATGATGAGAAAAATCATTGAAACCTGTTTATATTTACATTTTACACAGCACCTCCTTTTTTAGTTGCACTCAATACTAAAAGTCTATTTCTAGCAAACAGAATTCAACACAAATGTATTTGCCATGTGTATTTTTGTGTGGGTGGTCATCTTTCTGTTCACTTTATCCCTTTAAGAAGTACTGTATATGCTCAGTGACCTTGAAATACAGCTGACAGTGCAAACACACCAATACACACGTGTATTTGGTCCCTGACAAGGGAGTGATAAAAGACTCCCATTCCCACAAGTTCTTCATTAACACTTTGTGTTCATATTGGCCTGTGATATTTGTCTAGTGCATCTGAGCTACAGCACCACTGTGCACATAGCAACTGTCGTCATGACGGCATCTGACGGCTCAGAGTAGCATCTCCCTCTTAATCTCTCTCTTTCACTAAACCACGGGCAGGCCTGTGGTGCTATGATCCTTCCTGAAAGTCAGAACAAATTACACTCTGCTGGCAGAGCGATGACTCTGAGATCCTCCTGCTCTGTTTTACTGGCAGAGATTTGAAGAATGAAAGTACGGTTCCTCCTAAACAAAATTCAACTGAATCCATCTTCTCACTGGCAAATTAATCTGTTACTGGAAGAAAAAGGAAAGGGTGTTTTCCCTATCTTAAGTCCATAAATTCCAACAATTTCATCCTCCTTGAGATGAAGTCTTGGCTTGGAGGTGACAACATTTTCGGCACTCATGCATTCATTTTTGGTTTTTCTAATACCGGTGTTAAATCAACACTTTTGAAACCAAACTGCAATACTGCTTGCTATATTTGTGAAACCAGGCCGCAGTGTAGATATTAGGAAAGACTGTGGAGAGGGAAGTAACACACCACAGTGGAGCCAAAAGAGAATATTTTTTATTAATTCTATCTGTAACTAAAAATGCAGATACAGATGACTGGCCAAAATAATTGGCCAGGCTGCTCATTGATCAACGCCAAGCCTGAATCAATGCTTTTGAGAGAAAAAACTATGGCTAGTTTAGAGAAACTCTTAACTTCAAAATTAGCACGACAGCCAAATTTCAAAACTTTCAAAGGGTCTGAATACTTATGTAAATGTGATATTTCAATTTTCAATTTTTCATTAATTTGCAAAAAATTCTACAATTCCATTTTACTTTGTCATGATGGGGTCCTGATTCTCCAGATTAATGAGAATAAAAATGTTCTTTTACTGTAGCATCAGGCTGCATTGTAACAAAATTGAAAAAGTGAAGGGTGTCTGAATACTTTCTGAATGCACAGTATTTATAAGAGTGGCACACTGCACATGGAATTAAAAGTCAGTGGGTGAATAAATGCTGACCCAGTACTGTATATATTTCTGTGAAACAGCTTTGAAACATGCCAAAAGAAAATAGAATAGGAAAAGGAAACATAAGTAATTTCTTTATCTAGGAGTCTCAGAAAAAAATGTGTATATACCAGCACTGCATCACAGACAGACAACAAAGTAGGTCTTAATATGTCAGTCAATGTGACAATATCCTCAACAGAAAATCATGAGCAGAGCACAGACATTGCTTCACACAGCATAATGAAAAAAAAAAAAAACACATTCATGCTCTGCTGGCATACAACAAGTGCCCATAAATCACAGGGGCGTGGCAACAAAACGAAGCAACAAAAGATGTGTTGTAATTTGGTCTGGTATATATCAGACAATCAGTGTACTGAATTTCAATACTTCTTCCTATTTATATTTAGCAGGAACAGATCAGTCATGAAGGCTGACATTGGATTCTGTCCTGGTACTGAACTAAAAATGGAAAGTAAGAAGGAAAAGTAGTATTAGTATTAGATGATGGTACTATCAAGTCTAGTAGTTTCTATTTCCCTGTCAGTGGTGCATAACAGTCACTGGAAAATGTAATTGGTGCAATTTCATAAAGGAATAGTCAGAAGTGTGTGCTACATGTATTTTACCTCCACATAGATGCATTCATCAAAAGGCCTACGGATCACAAACTCCACAGGTTTCCTTCGAATTCGATTTTTACTGAATGCAAATTTATCATATCAAAATTTCTTGTGAACAAAGAAAAGTTTAACCACCTGGGTTTTCAGACCCTACTGCTGAGACATTGTTGAAAAACTGATTCAGTTCAACCACCAAATGAATAAAGGATCTTGTTACTCATAAATTGAAGATTCCTGCATTAGAAAGTACTGTCTATCAGTGTGCCTTTGGCTTCTAGGTACAGCAATCTCCTCCCTTGGACATATCAACAAAGAGTTACAAAAAAAGAGATAATGAAAAAAATATTTGATCATTAAATGTCTCTATGGTATATTATATCAAGATGACACATTCATTGTGTGCTATAGTTCAAAGAAATCCAGGTTAACAATAACATGAGCCAACAGCAGACCTTGGTGGAGACTCTGTAGGTGATGTAGGTCTCCATGGTAGAGACATGCTTCTTTGGGTCGTCCACCGTAACAAAAAGGTCACGAGTTTCTGTGAGGATATAGGGATCCCGGACGTCTGCTTCCAGCTCATCGTCCAGCTGCAGCCTGTTGAAAAGTGAGGATGTGGAGGCAGGGCTTGATGTTTCAACTGGCGTGCCATTGGTCAGGCCAGCTTCCTGCAAGGAGAAACAACAGTGAAATCAAAATTTAGAAGCTGCGATGGATGGCGAGAGTTGTAAACAAAGAGCTGTTAGATCGATGCTGATGGTGTTGCCATTGTTTCTCTCTGTCAAAGGAGCTCTTATTCAGGCTACTGCTGAGTACACACCCTGCATCATCTGACACAGCTCCCATTTTTCTAATTGAATGATGGATGAGGGGAGAGAAATGGAGCATCTGTGGACTGCAGACACAATTTCACAGGATTAACATATGAAAATCCTGCAGTGGAAAAATCTCCTCTAGATATTCTCTCTGTACATTGACAGAAAACGGGACTTAAGACAATAAATACTCCTTGAAAAAAATCCCAAACAGATTATACATTTCATTTAGAGATGATCAGATGCATCGGTTTTGTTTTGTTTTTTAATGTCTATGCCTTTGGTTATACTGCTGCTGCCTGTCTTGGCAAGGACACTTGTGTAAATGGGATTCTTTATCACAATGAGGTTTTTTCATGATTATATCAATTTAAATGATAAAATAATAAAATGATAAACGTCAGAATCGGCCAATATCGGTCCTCTGACAAACACTAACTACAAATTTAGAGAAGAGATTTATTATTGAGCAGAGGATGTGACTTGTTGGACAAACTCTGGTTTGTTTTTATGGTAAAGCATGTGAGAAAATGACGGCATTAGGAGAGTAGTATACCAAAAAACATCTGCATAGGTTTCAACTGATATTTTAAACATTGGTGTCAGCAGAGGCCCTGACTTTTACAATTGGTGCATCTCTAATTTTATTTTTTAAAAACAGCTGTTATTTCTAGTGATTAAGATGTTAAACTTTTGAAGAGGTGTTGATAGAATGAGCATGTGTAAATTCTATACTGCTGGACTTGTTGTTGTACTTTCCAGTTTTCATTTCAAAAATACAGGAAAATGCAAGCGTTCACTCAAGGGATGCACAATATTATCGGTTTGATATCTGTCTCAACAGATATTAGCTTAAAAAGTAAACTATCAGTATTTCTGCCAATATTTGCAGCCGATATTGCTGTTGTGAATACTAGCATATATCAGCTGTAAATATTAGCCATTTGTACAGATATTTTTGTGGATACTGATACCAGTATCGGAAATACATTGGATACTGCTGAAAATGTGGGAATTGGTACTGGCAAGTATATATGCTTATGCACCAATCAGATATCAGATGTTATCATATACAACAAAAAGTGACACACTTTATTAAAAGTTAAATAACTTTTGAACCATAAATCATAGCCTCTTACTTTTTCTACTTCTTGAAGCTATCCTTTGCACCACTGATTTTTCAAACGCATTCAACTCCATCCAACCCACCATACTCAAAGACAGGCTCACGGAGATGGGAGTGGATCCTTCCTGTGTTTCTTGGATCATAGATTACCTGACAGGAAGGCCACAGTTTGTCAGGCTGGGTGTTTCTGGGACATTAATGAGCAGTACAGGGGCTCCACAAGGAACAGTCCTGGCTCCATTCCTGTTCAGACTGTATACATCATACTTCAAATACAGCACTGAGTCCTGCCACATTCAGAAATACTCTGATGACACTGCTATCGGGACATGTATCAGAAATGGACATGAAGCCAAATACAGGGATCTGATAAGTGCCTTCAGTGACTGGAGTAACAAAAAGTGCCTGCTACTCAACACCTCAAAGACAAAGGAAATGATCATAGATTTCTGCAGATCCAAACCCCCTCTTCAGCCAGTGAACACTTGTGGCGTGGACATCGAGGTGGTGACATTGTATAAATATGTAGGTGTACACCTGGATAATAAGTTGGACTGGTCTAAAAACATAGACTTCATCTACCAAAAGGGGCAGAGCTGCCTCTTTTGCCTCAGAAGACTCCGATCAATAGACATCTGCAGTAAGATGCTGCAGATGTTTTATCAGTCTGTGGTGGCAAGTGCTCTGTTTTATGCTGCAGTCTGCTGGGGAGGCAGTGTAAAACACAAGGATGCAAGGCGTCTGAACAAACTGGTTAAAAAAGCTGGCTCTGTGGTCGGAATCAAATTGAACTCACTGGAGGATGAGGTGGAGAGATGCGCACTGAGCAAGGTGGAGGCCATTCTGAGAAACATGGACCATCCCTTCATAACCCCCTTAATGAGCAAAGAAACAATGGTGGGGGGCGGCTCCTATCCCTGCGCTGCAGGACAGAAAGATTTAGGAAATCTTTCATACCATCAGCAATTAGACTGTATAATTCTAAAGTAAACAGATGAGACTCCCAGATGATTGAATTTCCCTTCAGGAATAAATAAAGTTCTTGTATTGTATTGCATTGTATTGTATTGTATTCCATTGACGCCATCCATGCCTTCATAGCCCTTAGAGAAGTATTTCAAGTGGGCCCAGAACTTGGGTGACTTTTCAGGGACTTTAAAAATTAAAACCACGCCTGTAGATCTGATATTGAACATCTTTTTATCCTTTTTAAATCCATTTTTCAATTACATTGCTGCTAGCTTGAATGCTAACGGCCATATTGTTATCCCAGAATACTTCGTGAGTGGCTGTCAACCAATAGCAGTGTGTTCTGTCATCACATCATGCTATGTCTGCACATGCCTGGACAAGTAGCTCATTACAGAGATGGCTTGAATAGTGCAAAATGGAGAGAAAGATAGATAGAGAGCCTGTGATGTTGCCCTCTGTGTCATTATCATTTTCATATTTAGTGGTAAATCGTGCAATGATTAGCAGGAAAAACAATTTTACGTTCCACAGAGTGGCTGTTACAATTCTATTAGTCAAACCATGTTCTGAGTTAATTGTAGGGCTAAAATGACATGCCATTTTCCCACAGCCAGTGGGAAAATGGCAGTCAGTCCAATAAGTTTACACCAGTATCAGATGAGTACTTTGTATTAGCCAATAACCTACGCTTTGGTATTGGAAATGGGGAGGAAAAAAAAATATTGGAACATCTCTACTTTAAATTGTGTTTTGAGGAATGAAGTTTTAGGTCTAAAATACATATTTAAATAACGGTATCAATATTGGTAACGACTAAAATTAATCTGTAAATATCTGCATATCTGATATCCATCCAAACACAGTGAGGTTAATCAGAAAAGCTATAAGAGGAAAAGGCTGAGCATAAGTGGAGGTTGTGGAAAGTGTCTCCTCTAATAAAAAGTCAACATTTTAAGGTTTTGGAGATGTTACAATTAGAGAAAAGAGAAAGAAGCAGCTGAACATCTTTTATTACTGTACTTTTATATAGAACAGAGCTTGAATTTAGAAAGGACTTTGAAGATCACACTAATACAGTTACAGCAGAAATGGAATGTTTAAAGTAAACAGAGAACTACTGTTAACACTGCTGATGGAAAGTTGGCAAAAAAACTGAGGCAACAGAGCTGCTTCTTCAAAATAAAATTAATGTTTTATTTACATCAGCATGACTGTCAAATCTGATGTACCTAAATGAACCTACTCCTGACTACACCTGTTATCACTACACAAGAATTGTGCCTCCTTGCAGGTTAAGGTGCAGGTGAAGAGGCAAAAAAGGTAATGTTCAACTTTAATCACCCTTTTTTTGCCACATGCACACTTTTTCTCTGAAGTTGCACAAAGCACTACCTCTTTCTCTTCTCCCTCATCCATACAACTGCACACACTGACTACACACACATCTTTACACCATTCTCTCCTTTTTTCTACTGAACACACACACATTCAGAAAGAGACAGACAGACTGCTGAGATTGTAAGTGCTCTTTTTTACACTGTGGGGCTAACCTGCAATGGTAATCACACTTCAGTTAATTGCATCGCGTTGCATCATGACTTAAAAAAAAAAACAGGCTGCCACAACACAGACCTATCAGACTGACAATACATATGGGATCGCAGCAATGAGACCCAGATCCGATTTTAGTGCAGAGCAGCATTGGGGCGTGCATGCATTTATTGATCAAAATTGCGAGACGCTAATGGATATAATGCAGTTATTTAATATTATAAAAACAGACTCTACACAGTACTTTCAGCACATGTTTAGGATGACTATATTTCTTAAATATCATTTTATTGAAGAAAAATACCAGTCCAAGCATATACTTCAAAAGCAAAACACGCTCAGATATCTTGATTGGATGATGAATAAGATAATCACCGATCAGTTTCTAATCCTGAATTCTTTTCAAATGTGAAATAACATGGGGTTGCATGCAAAACCCACAGTTATGGGTAATCTTGAAAAATATTGGGTAAGATCTTTTTATTCTAATAAACATATTGGTGCTTGAAAGCCTAAACACTGTAAAAAAATGCTTTGTCAAGTAATCCTTCCAGAGACACCTACACATGGATCCCAATCCATGCCAAAATCAATTCATATTTGGCCCAGGCACGCTAACTTTTCATCTAATGTTATTGAAACCTGTTGACAAGCTGTTGAAATCCTCTGCTAACAGACTGGAGCCAGAATCATTTTCAGTCTAATGGCAGCGGAAAAGAAGAAGAATATGAAAATATATTCCAAGTGGGTATTTTGTTTGCTGACAAGTGAGTGGCCTCGCTTTTTATGATGTGTGGGCTTTCATCATTGGCTTAGAGTATTCATGATGTATCAAAATAAAGCACATTACCTCTCCATTTAAAGAAGAGTTGTTACAAAGGTGCACTAAAACAGCTTCATGAGAATAATTAACAGCAAAACCACAGCAGGTGATAAGCATTTTACCCCCATGAACCAACAGCAGGCAGAAAAAAAGCTTTTGTGATTTGTTTACCAAGTCCATCGTTGTTTATACAGAACACCGTGGTTGATGTTTAAACTGGGGTCTGGCGTGTGAACTGAAGTGTGATGCTTCAACATGTGAAAGCATAATCCAGTTATCACGGTGCAAACACCATGCACAGTCTGTGCATGTGTGATTCAGTGGTAATAAAAAAAATGTTATCCCATTTTATTTCCTGTTTTACGTTTTACATTTTATTCATTTTCTGTGTTTTGCTGTTAGCTATGCGGAAAAGAAAGTGCGTCTATCAAATATTATTCTCTATGACACTGCTTTAGATTCTTGAGATGGCTTTTTCCCCAAAAACTGATTTCGTGGATCCGGCTCCACTCTAACCCCCCAGTCTTGTTGTGCAAACCATATATTCAATCAAAAATAATACAAAGTGACCTGTTAATGCGTCGATCGGTATTTTTAACTGCTGCCTGTCTACATTTAACTTCAACCATGTTGCTACTTCTTCCTTGACTGGTTTATCCTTTAACAGTGGTGCCAGTCTGGTCGCAGGTTAATTTGTTCATTTGGTTAAACGTGCTCTCTCCGTCCCCGTGATTGTTTTCAAACTGATTTTGGTGTTGACCCAGCAGACCCTACCTTATCGCCTCCGACGCTGGCGGAAAACGGCTCCTCGGCGGTGGACAACGGGTGAATGATCTCCGTGATGGGCTTCTGCCCCGAGCTGGCCAGGCCTCTCGGAGCACCGACACTCATCCTACAAGAGACGGGAAGACGTGGCCGTTTATCGGAGGGGACGGCTCTCCGGTTCTCCGCGGCAAAACCCGTTAGTATAGCTAGTGGGGGATTTTCCTCGGTTCAGGGTCTTCTCAGTTGAGATGTTACACCCGCTAGTTGGTCACATCTGTCAGCTGACTCTCACTGCGCAGCTCCGGAGGTTAAACTACACGAACCCGGATGTAAACATTTCCGTCACGTGACAATAAGAGGCGAATGAGGCTCTTAAAGATCGTCTATTAACAGAACCAACATGAGACAGCTAGCTGTGTCAATTTAACCGTGCTCTCTTGGTTTATATAAGACTGAATGGAGAGCTTAAAATGGGTATAAAATACACCTTTTAACGTGTATAATGTTTGGAGCCACTGTTTTATTTACAGTATTGAAATCGACTTTGCATTTTGCTGCCGGAAACTACCACAGAGTGAGACCTCTTTCTTTCCACTCCTTTCCAACCTAATCAACTGAAAACACCGGTAGCACCATTGAAGGCACACGACTGGTAGGAGGCAAAATGCGTCTAGCAGGTCGCACATAACAAAGGATTTTATCGGTATTTTAAACTTTTAGTTCTGGTTGCCTCGGTGTACAACAGGTCAATGACTTACGTGTAAATTTTCCCAGTTCAGGTTTATTTTACACTTATCATCCGGGGAAACTTTTATCGTTGTTTGTACCCACCGGTGCAGCTTTAGCTAGGCTAAAGGAAACGCATCAAACTTAAAGCATTGCATTACTCACATTATAACCTTCTGTTTCATTCTGACGTGTATCTACTGCTTGCTCTGTCATGGCCAGTAATCCTCCAGGTCAAGGTAAATACCTTTATTTTTAGGAAAACGATATTTTGTATGTTTGGGGAGTATGTTATACTGACTTTATGGGCGTAACTTCGGGTGCTGGTGTATTGATTAAACGGGCGTCCCTGTTAGCTGGTGTCTTTGTGGAATTGTGTCCGGTTGTCGTTGATTCTACCACTTATGACGGTAAGAAGTAGCTGCCCATCTTTTACTTTGAGATTTAAGTTAAGACATTTTAATATTAAAATGAAAAAGTTGACCTGGAGACTTTGTTTTCTACTGTCTTCTATCGTGTAGCTACGAAAACCACACATTTAAGGTCCCCACAGGATAAATCGCTAAATCGAAACACCAGCGGGCTCCGTGACAGCAGTTTATATTTGTTTGACCGTTCAAAATGTCTACAGCAGTTTATTCTGCTTTTATAAGGCATTTCTTGGCTAGCATGCTATTCAATATTGTTTTATCTACCAACTAATGTAATAGGGTGTTTTTAAGATCTTTTTTTTTTCTTATTTTCTGAATTAATTTGTTGTTCACTCAGTAAGCCTGTAGTCATAAATTGGAGTGATATTAGCCGTTACACATTGTTCCACCCATTTTCTCCTCCAATAAACAGTCTATCTCTTATCCTCTGTTATGTAGCTTTTCCCAACAAAGCAAGGGTGGCAATTCTTGCTGAGATAGAGAAGGAGAAGAGACGACTGTTGCAGAGTCAATCCATGAAAACTCCTGGGGCAAGGTAGGCATAATATCTAATCAGTGAGTCAAAAGCATTGAGAAACTGTTTTCATACAGGGAAATTTATTCATCTCACACATGTACGCCAGAGTGTATTCCATTATTCAAAACTATGTGTCTTCTCCTTAACCTCTGCTCCCTCTTGTAGCATCCCTCTGTCCCGTCCAAATCTAAAGGAATTCAGAGACAACGCAGAACAGCAACACATCGCTGCCCAGCAGAAAGCTGCTCTGCAGGTCAGACAGAATCAGCCTTATCTTATATACTAGTATCATCTCCCACTATTTAATTGTAAAAATGACACAAAAAAAGAGTTCATATAGTTCAATTGCATTCATGATAAAACATGCATCCTCATTTGAACACTGTGCATCGTGTTGAGAGCCACAGATCATATAAATAGCCTTGACTGCTTTTTATTCAGTGCAATAGATTTTTTCCTGTATTTGACCTCCCTCAATGAACTTTGATACAGAGAGGTAGTGACAGCAGTTCTTTGTTAATCGTAGACTTGTATATCATAAGTCATGTCTGAATATTGCCAGACACTAGTTTAAATAATTTTCTTTAAATTAATATTTAGAAGACACAGATGTCACAGGCTGTCTTGAAACCACTCTCTGGAATTTGGTTTATGTTTGTCCACAATGGTTAAAAATAACATCATTGCTAACTAGAGCTGTCAAGATTAAATCCCTGCAGTCTCAGTGATGCAAAATAAGTTTACCACTGCCCTTTAATGTCTCATTCCAGTTTAAAAAACTCAGACAGCTCAGTGGACAAGTCAAAAGTAATGAACCACGTGTTATCGAGCATTGACGTTTTTACCATTCACTTATTTCCCATTCAGTACATAACAGGTTACTTTTTCTGGGGTAAAGAATCTTTGATCTACTTGTAAAAGCAGGTCCATATCCAAACTGGAAGTCCATTACCCTTATTTTACGATGTAGAAAAATCCAAAACAACACATAAGCATAACCTTGCATGCTAGATGGATTTGTGAAACAAATCATAGACGGTGTTTGGGAAAGGGCAGAGCCTTTGAAAAAAAAAAAAAAAACTCGGAGGATGATTGGATGAACGTTCTGTCTGTCACATCTTTATGGGTCAATCAGAGCAGTAAAACACGTGACGTAGCCATTAGCAAGGTGCGCCACTACCGAGGAGTAAATTCCATAGAGAGCTGCATAACACGAACTGTGTCGACTATAGACATGTCAGTGCACGACTTTTGTTGTTTTTGAAAAGAAAACAACTCACTGCTGTTCTTTGTTCTTCTATTAACAAAGAAATGTCATCAAGTTCTGGTAACGCTTTAGCAGCATCCACGCTAATCTCTTTCGCCATAATTGCACTGGCCTCTTCTTGCTGCTTGCAAACGTCACAACTCTGCCACGCCCGAAAGTACTGCCCCTCATCGCTGATTGGTCCTGTCACTTTCTAACCGGACCCAAACGGTTCAGATAGGAGCTTTGCAAGATGGATTCGCCAGTAAGAAACACGGAAACGAGCGAATCCATCTGCTTTGCAAGGTTTACATAAACAGTTTTAAATGCAGAATAGTGGAATTTCAAAATGCTTTAAAATGGGTGGGATTAATCGGGATTATCTACATAGATCCTAAGATGAATCGCAAATTGAAAATGTAATCCATTGACAGCCCTATAGCTAACACGAAATTTTAATCAAGTTAAGCTAGCACAAACTGTCTAATAGAAGCACCATATACAAGAATGATAACACAAGCCTTTTCCTGACTCTTATCTTTCAGCATGCACACACACACTCAACGGGCTTCTTCATCACTCAGGACTCCTCGTTTGGGAACCTCATCCTCCCTGTCCTGCCTCGCCTGGAGCCGGAGTCTTGACCTTTTAACCCCACTCCCTTTCCAGTGCTCAGTGTGAGGCAAAAGCATTGAAATGACCCAAGTGCACATAAGACTCTTGTCTCTTCCAGGTTCTTCCTTTAAGTCTGTGAATTATGGACAGTCGTTTGTTGTCTTATAAACAATCTCAGAGGAGTGTGATTCCACTGAACATTTTCCAGACCAGAAAACTGACAGCTTATTTTTTGCTATAAAACAGTTAAAAGACTTAGGATAGATGTAAAACGCCATGTAAAGTCATCTAGGGGCCAACACAAATACCACAGTCATACTGGAAACTCTGCTCTGTTGCTTATCTGTACACTATTGGCTTTCCATAACATGCAAAACCTTTATTTTTCTTTTTTCTTAAGATTTGCAAAGACTTTGTATTGATATAGAATAATAAATTGTTCCATTAAGTGCTGTGTGTGTATGCATTTGAGTTTTAAATTCTAACATTTTTTAGATAAAAAGAAAACACTCTAAATACACAGTATTTGGCAATGTAAACAAAACTGTGTTTCTCTTTGACATATTTACTATGCCCCGATGGTTTAAAAGTGATCCATATTTAGTAAAATGTTAGTAGTAAAATGTTCTCAAGTAAATTAAAACCAATTTTTGCCACAGACACAAAAAATAAATGTATGAACAATTAAGTAACCACCCAGTCTCTGACATGGCAAAACAAAAGAGAATAAGCAGGGGAAAAAAAACTGATTTTTATGTTGTGTCCACTGAGGACAGGATCAGTTTTGCCTCATAACACCATTAAGATCAAAGTTTATGGTGATTTATAGTAGAACAGTTGTCAGCAGAATTCGGAACTAAAAAATACTGTTTTTTTTTTTTTTTTCCAGTCACTGAACCTTTGATAGATCATTGCTCCTCAGTTTATATAATTATGATCAGAAGAAAATGGCACAAGAGACACATGTTGCACTGTGTCTTATGTGTTTAATAGTAATTTATTATATGGACAATCGGAGTGAAAAATAAGCCTCAGTCCCTTTACAGCATCTTGACAGAGGAAGGAACTGTAACAACTATGTTACGAAACACTGACCTCTAGTGGACACAGTGCATCATTGCATAAAAAGGATGGACAAGACTTTTAGGTCGTTTCCACCGAGCAGTTCGGTGCAGGACAGCACGCTTTTTTTGTCCTTTCTATAGAGAAAGGGTCCCAAAAAAGCGAACCGTACCGTCCATATTTTGTCGTATAAACTGTTCTAGACTAGATGACTTTTGACTTAAACCGTCTCTGTACACATATTCCATCAGCTGAGGATCTTTACTGACAGCGGTTAACATCATTAACATGTAGTTATTTTTTTAAAAGCAGTTTCAGCTGAAATAAAGCTGTTTACTGCTTATTCCCGACTGATTTCTGTTACTCATTCTTTCTATAACTCTGCAGCTGAAACAGCTGACTCGCGCTGTCTGTGACTTTACATGCATGCTTTTACAGCCCCGCCCACCCAAGTGAGAGCACAGGTGTCTGTGGAAACGCAAACTATTTTGGGGTTTAGCGTACCAAACCATACCAAACCGAACTGAATCAAACCGGACCCCCTGATGGAAACACGGCTTTTTAGTCCATGTATTGAGCCCTCTGAAAAAATGCTAGAACAAAGTTTAAAGATTTCTGTTTCAGTGGCTCTTCTGTATGAAGTTTATTAATCCTGACCTCCTTAAAGAACTATTTAAATTTAGAACGACTTTGGACCCTTCCCACAAATTTAACAGAAAAGGGAATTTTGGAACAGTGGGCTGTTTATATCTTGTTTCTGATCTGAGCGGTAATGTTTGAAAGGCGGCTGTTAACACTGCCCTCCATTGTGTATTTCATCCAAATCTGTAGGTTTTAGTGATTCTACAGTTTCTTTCATGTTTATTTCTAGTAGTTCAGATAACAACTGATCCTTAAGTGTTAGTTGTCTTTTCTTTCCTAAAGACATTTTACACAAAGAGCAGACCTGCGACTGAATTTTTATTCACCATTGGCAAAAGGTTTCATTTAACAAACCACAGTGACAAGGAAAGTCTTCCTTTGAACAGGCAGAAGCCATAATCAAAACCAGACTGATGTTGAACAGCGTCTGTAATGGTCTTGAAAAGTGGGAGAAGGAGGTGCAAAGGGAGGGAGATAGAGGTAAAGACAGAGTTACAACAACAACACAGATACATGGCTACAGTGACCAGCATGAGCAGTGTGTGCATGTGCAGCTGTGAAATATAAAATCCAAATTATAATCCAAAAACCTCTGAGGGTAATGCGTTGATAATGATTTTGAAAATAATGGATATTGGCCTGTTATGAACAGCACAACCACTGCAATGTTTAATCATTTAGTTAGCATTTCCTCTTCTTTGTTAAGTTTGTTCCATGTGAACACAAAGTGGACTATGAACTCCTCCCCCAGCAGAGGGCAGAGCAGCACAAAATAATGCACAGGGTTGAACTGGAAGGGGGGCAGAAATAAGTAGAAGCAGAGCAAATCACATGATGGGGTCTGTGCTTTTGTGATATAGATCATGTATACAGGCTATAACCCAAAAAACATGATATTAAAAATGCTTTTAAACCTCAAAAAGCCAGTTGGATCAAACCTTGTGTGTCTTATTAAAAAGCGTCAGTTTTTTTGTGTCTACATCAGTGGCAGGGGTCATCTGAAACATGTACGCTCATGTACAAATATGACATTTATTTACCCTCTCTGATATCACTAACATATCTATTTTAAAAAACTAATACTAAAGTATCCTAATGTTTAAACATGCATATTTTTTGTCTTTTAAAAGTCACAGAACAGAGTGACAAACTACTTTTTCCTCTCAGTTTCATTTTAAACAATTAGAAAATATGTCAGAATTCACTGCACTTGGTAATGACTACACACTATTTAACATAACTAAATAATCAGTAAAGCTGTAGTGAATACTTCATCAATTATAATCCATTCTTTAATTATTCATTTGTCATATATAAAGACTATTTTAAATGCTTTATTGATGCATCAGTAAAAACATTTGTAGCTGTGTTTTAAATGGCAAATAAAGTCATTAATAATTCTTTGTAGATCAGGAGTTAAGTATTTACTAGTGCTTCACTAATGCATGAAAAATGCATCAAAGATGCACTTACAGCTCAGTTTATAACTGACTTATAAAGTACTTTATATGCTTTGTAGATGATAACTTAAGATTGAAAAATTCTTTACTAATGCTTTATTAATGCTGAAGGTGAGTAGTTAATATAGTTTTATGTACTGGTCTGTGTGCTTCCACAAGAGGAGCATTTTTCCTAAAACTGTAATACTGAGAGCTCATTAGGAAGCTGCAGTATAAAGGCCAAGAATCGATAACACCGAAAGCTAAAAGTGATTTATCAGAGGGAAACAAATATTATGTATGGAACCTATGTGACATACATCTTTTCTTCATGGACTTTTTCTCTTTGAGCAGTGGGCCGAACTGAAGTGCACACTGGGTCATACCAGAGGATTTTTTTTTTTTTACTCTTGGATTAATATCACTTTCAATCTTTAAGAAATTCTATACTAACACATTGGGCTGTTTCAAGGGTTTCACAGCTCTAATGATTTTTTTCCTTCAATTTTTACGAATACATGAAAATACATGTAAAATACTATGAAAACATGTATATATTTAAGACTGTTTCATATTTGAAATACAACTTGACTTTATTATTATTTTTTTTTATTTTCTAATGCTTTATGCTTAAGTGTGTAGTTATCACAAAGTATTTCAGCCCAGTGAGAAAAATATGATTAAATGTATGTGAACTTTCAATGATCTTTTCTCTTGCTTCCATACAGATTGTAGAGAGGCTTGGAGAATGAATAATGTTTATTTAATTTAGTTGCTGTGATCTAGCAAAGATGTTGACCAAGGACATATCCGGGGAGTGGCCTTTAGAAATGTGATTGGTCATCCGAGTGCACCCCAAGATTTTTAACTGTGATTGGCTATGCAACATGTCACAGAGGTAAGACTTATATTTAAATCAGCTTGTTTTTTTTGGTGGTGTTGCAGGCTGCTCCTAGCTCATTGCATGGTAAATTGTTTTTATTTGTTTTTTAAGCAATTCTGACATCTTTGAAAGCCATCAACATGATGATGAGAGGATTTACTGGAGCCCATATGTGGTCAGTCTGTTGTGATCCTGTTTGTTGGATACTTTAGTGTTGGTTGTTTAATTAGATAATGTAAAGTGATATCAGACAGGTGAAGTAAATGTATTTCATTCTTATATCTGAGACAACCCTGGTAAAAATGAAAAAAATAAAAGTCTGGCAACATCATTTCTACTTATATACTGGTAAGGACATATTATTCTCCCAAATTCACGGCTGGAAAGTACCTAATTACATTTACTCAAATTACTGTAATTGAGTTATCAGTCCTCTTTTAACCAGAGCAACTGTACTTTTACTTGAGAACAGTACTCTTGCACTTTTTACACCTCTGTTGACTGCTCAGTTGTATATAGCAAGAAAGAGAGATTTCACATCACACCCCCCCCCCCCCCCAAAAAAACTGTTGTACTCAGCAAAAAATTAAGTGTTGATATCTCAGGGTTCAACATTTTAAGTTGATTTTTACACCCAAAGTGTCATTCCAACTCCATTTGGAGTCAAATGGTCTTCAGTGTTGGAGTAATTTGACAGTGTTGTTCCACTGCTATCTGGGAGGATATGTGGGTGAAGTTCTCCATCATGCCCTTGGGTAGTATTTAGATGTGTTTAGTTGTGTTTGGATGTTGCGTGTTGTACAGTGATCTGGTCATGTTTTTGGTGGACTATTATTTTTGATGTGAGAGTTAAGTTATCCACTGAGTTAGAGTTGCCACCTGTGACTTTAGGTGTTCCTAAAGGATGCATAGTGCCTATCCCTCATCAATATGCATTACCCTGCAATGAGGTTGTTCTGCTGCCATGTTTTTGCCATAGGAGTCCCACGTTGTAGTTTGGACCAATATAGACACTTTTAAAGAGTTAAATTAAACTGTATATGAATTTAATTATCACTGTAAATTTTGTGTGTTTTTACTTTATTATAGAGGAGTGACTTTAACCTGGAAAACCTGGTTCTCATCTCATCAGAGCAATCTCATATTTTAACTGGCCAACTCCTGAGTAGCTACTCAGTACATACACTTTAACATAAATACTTTTACTTGAGTAGATTTGCAGACCAGTAGCTACTTTTATCTCCACTGAATTTTAACCAGAGTGCTTTACTGGAGTACATTAGTCGTGTACTTTTTCAAACTCTACCCAAATTTATATGAAATGATTCCAAGGACAGGCAGGGAGACAGAGTCCGTCGAAAACAATTTACTTGCATTATATTTAGACGGGAAATTGAACGAAACAACTTAATTGAATTTCCAGACCATTTCATAAATGTTTCAGTAATGCTATCCGTTTCAGGAAGAGTCCTGAACTGTGTCAAAGTCGAGGCTTTAGAAATGAGGTTAAGTCGTGTTTTTTTCCCCATGTATGAATTCGGTGACTTGACTGAACTTGCTCCTGGCTCCACCCTCCGTTAGTCAGCCAGTCTACTACGTGTTAAGACTGGTGCCTTTAACTTACAAGCATCTCGGGGAGACGTGGAAAAATAGGACTTTTACCGGCTGTTCTGTGGAAGTAAAACAGCATCAAAACCGTCGAAACTTAAGTAACTTTAAACTGTAACCGGCATCTTGTCCTCGATAGCATCATCATCCGAGGATTGACTTTCTTTGCATTTTCCGACTTGGATTAAGTTCTTCATGGAAACTAATGATATCTGAACCCTACAGAGGAGCGGAGATAGGAGGTGGGTGTCGGATACTAGCCAGAGTGATTCTGTTCTTGTTCTTCAATACATGGATCTTAATGCTAATTCCAACTCTGGTTTGATAAAAGTAGGAAACTGAACCAGCTGTTGCCGCTTTGTGGCTTAAACCTCATTGTGTTCAAAAGCTATAGGTGTTTTTTCGGGGAGAAGAGCAAATTTTCAAGAAACTTTGAAGCTGAAGTCAGGACAGAGAAACACAGAGAGACAGAAGCGATATCAGAACTAGAATCATGGCGTTAAAAGCCAAAGTGTTGTACGACTTCCACTCGGAAAACCCAGGCGAAATCTCCATATCAGAGAATGAGCTGGTGACCCTGTTCAGCGAGGAGGAGCTGGAGGGCTGGCTGGAGGGGGAGAACAGCAAGGGGGAGGTTGGTCTCTTCCCTGCCTCCTATGTGGAGATCATCAAGGACCGTATCACTCCCAGCACTAACAACAACGGCTTCTCTTCACCCAAATCCAAAGCTGTGACACCAACCCACACCTCCTACATTTCTTCTGACACCCAGTCTCACAGAGGACAGGGGGCTGGGAGTGGTGGTAGTGGGGGAGGTAGCTTCCACACCAGTCATGGCAGTGATGATGACTGGGATGATGACTGGGATGACAGTTCTCCCGCCACTGATGCACCCCAGAGTTTTGGCAGCACGCCCCCCTTGTATCCAGTGACCACCTCTTTGCCAGGGCGGCGTGAAAGCACTCAGCAGCACCAGCATCACGCCAAGAGCTCTGCGACAGTGGGGCGGAACCTCAACAGGTTCTCCACCTTTGTCAAGTCTGGTGGAGAGGCCTTCTTGCTTGGGGAGGCCTCTGCTTTTGTAAAGGATGGGGACAAGATCTGCGTGGTGATGGGGAAGCATGGACCGGAGTGGCAGGAGGACCCATATCCATTTACGTGTACCATTGATGACCCGACCAAGCAGACCAAGTTCAAAGGCATGAAGAGCTACATGTCCTATGGCTTGACCCCAACGCACACAAATATACAAGTCAACCGCAGGTACAGGAATTCCTCCTCCTCTTTTCTCCTCCTCATCACTCTTTGGGGTTTCCAAATTGGACTAATTTCTTTACTGCATCCCCCTGACCCAATACCTTTGATACAAATATTTCTGTGGCTTTTCCTGCATCCACAATTGCTCCCACATAATGGAAAAACCAGACCTTACTGTGGCCTTCTGCCCTTGAAGTCCTCAGGAATCTCTTTCATTTCCAGTAACTCTCCCTCTGCACCTTTTACAGTGTCATTCTATCTCAGATTAAACCACCTCTTATTCTCACGTTTTAGTTCAGCATGTTGTTCTGGGTTAGTCCAGTTGCTCATGACATGTAATGTCCCTCCTTTATTTTCATGCTTTGTCACTGCATTTCTCTGCCATTTACCTAACTTCCTAATCTGCCCAACTCTATTTTGCCAAACCCTCTCCCCTCTCATCCACTCAGAGTATTTCCATAAAGTCCTCTGTGGTCTCTACTTTTCTATTCTTGTAGGTATAAACACTTCGATTGGCTGTATGGACGCCTGGTGGAGCGTTTCCCTGTCATATCAGTGCCTCACCTACCAGAGAAGCAGGCCACTGGGCGCTTTGAGGAGGACTTCATCTCAAAGCGAAGAAAAGGGCTGATCTGGTGGATGAACCACATGACCAGCCACCCGGTACTGGCACACTGTGATGTTTTCCAGCACTTCCTAACTTGTGGTGCTGATGAGAAAGCCTGGAAACAGGGCAAGAGGAAGGCAGAGAGGGACGAGCTGGTTGGGGCCAATTTCTTCCTCACAATTAGGTAGGAAACTGCATTATGGTTCTGCTGTGAGATGGATAGGAATTAAATCTGTCTAAACAGCTGTTTTTATTTTTACTGTAACAGCTGAAGTTGCCTGAATGTTTCTTTGGAATCGTGATTGCTGATATATGAGCTGAAATAGAGCTGTCAACATGTTCAACTGATCCAAGGCCTCATTTTCACTGCATGCCACTGCTCCTGACACACTTAAGTAAATTCACTGGCTTTGTTTCCCTTGTTGACAGTATCCAGCAGGATTCTTAGCTGATCATCATGGTAACATAGTGTAAAACTGTTGTGACATTATATTCCAAGCAACACAAACCCAGATATGGAAGAAAGTTTTCACTTTATTAACTGACAACAGACTTTTTTTGTGTTTTCCAAATCTTGAGCTCGATACCGAAAAAAATCAGTATCATATTGATCAACTTGTTCTGCTGCAGGGTTTGCAAAAAAGAGCATTACAATGAAAATAGTTTGCTTGGTTTTGACTTTCCTTTTAATCTTAGCTTACCTTGTTTTAGTTGTCCAACATGGGTGACAGAAAGAGACCTGGTACCTTGTACTGTCACAAGTTTAGCAAACAAACAAAAAAAAATGTGGTTCCAAGCAAGTTAAATCTAGTGATGCAACATCTGCAAGGCAGTTGAAATAATACTTGAGAAATTTGTCAGAAATGGTGCAGGAACACTGGCTCCATTAGTTGTAAATGGAAAAATTTATGTAAGAAGTTTGCGACCAACATCTGTACATACGAAAGCAGAAACCTTGCAAAACTGGTGGATTGGCCCAAATCTATGCCTGTTATCAGGCAGATCCATCTTGCAAAGCTTGAATCTGAAACCTTTATGCCTGGTCTAATAACAGACAGACCAATCAGCATCTTTTGATGAGAATGAGACAGTAGCTACTGGCGTAGTTTAGTTTTACTGCAAGCAAGTAAACAATGTTTGCCAGTGGTGAAACAATTAGCTCAGATGTAGTGTTAGTGGCAGTTTGAACAGAATTTGACATTTTCTTAAGTGGAAGAAGAGCAAAGAACTGGGAGCTTCTCTTGGCTGAAAAGATGTTTAACTCCTCTCTCAACTTGCCTTCACATGGGTTTGTGGTTATTATGGGCATAGTTTAGTTGTACTGCAAGCTGGTAAACAATAGCTGCTGCCAGTGAAGCAGTTAGCTTGAATGTAGCTGTAGCAGCAGTGTAATCAGAACTGGACAGCATTTCTCTTTTAGAAAAGAGCAAAGAACCTCACTGAAAGTTTTTCTTGATGACATAGATGTTTTTGTTCCCACCTAGCTTTGGCATTGATTGATTCAACAACTGGCTCCCATGATTCGATCAACGATAACTACACTCTTACGATGTCATATGTCGTCGCTCTGATTGGTCCATAATGAATGTGACCGACAGAAAATTTGTCCAATCAGCCTCCGAGAAGTTTTCTAAAATTCTACCATTCCCACACAGACTATGGCTGGTTGCCCGGATAGAAGTCAAATATATATTATGCATTGGATAAATGTAACAGTCTATTTGGCTTGTCAGGTTACGTGAAAGAAGTGCTAAAATACAACCTTAGTACAGTAAAAAAAATCAGGTACTTATGATTATGATTATGATGATAAACTTCAAAAGCTCCAATTCATGATGTTTGTGCTGAACCAAACACAGTTAGACCAATCAGTGTGATATGAGGGGAAAGAGGCAGTATCTACAGCCTGGTTTTGTACCGTGGACTGATAACAATAGCAGCTGATGGATAGATAAGCTTGGATGAAGCTTTATTATAGCAGCAGTTTTATCAGAACTGGTCCACATTTCTTTATATGATAAAGGGCAAAAAACAGCATTGAAAGCGTTTCGTGACAGAAAAGATGTTTATTAAACAAGAGCAAAGAGCCACACTGTAAGCTTCTTGTGGCAGAGAATACATTTTCGCTGTTTCACTGTCCCAGTCGGCCTCTGCATAAGTTTAATCCACATCATACTTTACTGTTGAAGATAGAGCAGCATTTTCCTGCCCAGCTTCCTGGAGCTGAGCACGTGCACACCCTCATGTTGTCTTGTCACTCTGATTTGCCCGTAATGAATGTGACAGACAGAACATTCGTCCAGTCACATTCAAAGAATTTTTTGAAAAGCCCTGCCCTTCCCAAACGCTTTCTATGGGAGCTTTCCCAGATGAATATGACATACATCCATGCAATAGATTTGTGAAACAGTCCATCTGTTGTGTCAGGTTAGGATGATAGTCCTTGATTTCTCAAGCTGAAAAAAAAATGATAACTGTTGGTATTCTATGTTATCACTTCATATTTAAGTTACTAGTGATCATCATTGAAGTGTACTCTCTTGAGCAGCTTTTGTCAAATTCAGTATGCTGTGGCCCAATTTGAGACCTGAAAATCTTCTGGGACCCATCGAAAAAACATTGTACAACTATAACATGAGACTTAAATATATTTTTTTCATTAAAGGGGATTTCAATGGAAATAGCTTGTCTTTCAGAAATATATACAATACTTGGAAAGAGTTTGGGGTCAGAAAGTAGATTTTATGAGCGACTGCCATCTATTTTGTTTGATCAGGCACCACATAGACAGGAAAAAGAGATTTTCTTTTCTAATATTTATCTCTGTAAAAGTACTTTGGAGCCCAGCAAACTCTTCACATGAAGCATTAACGCCTCTGTAGACACTAATAATTTCTTAAGCATCATAGTTAAATGTTTAATGGAATGTCAGCAGTTAATCTAACACCAGTTAAACCATAACATAGGTTGTTTACATTAGACAAAATAAATGAAATGGTGACATAATTTGGAACTTCTGACAGTGTTTTGTTACTTCTGTTGTTACTTCACCAGTTGGCCCTACACTTTGGGAAGCACTGCTCTGGAGATAAAAGATGTTCTGGATGAAAGAAATAACAAACTGTAGTTGAAGTACAAGATATGACATGCTGAGTGGAAGAAAATCACCAGACCACAAACTGCAGCACTTCACACAAGGGTGCAACTAAGTTCGTAATGCATGGGGTCAGACAAAATAACAGAAGCCTGCTGGGTTATGATTCTTTTCTGTTCAAACTATGCTGTTGCCTAGACAAATAGATATTTGTTTAGAGTATGCCAGTACATTTTAAATCAGACTTGTCATGTTTGGTTTAACATGGTATTGATTGTCAGTAATTTGGTCCACACACTCTATAGCACAATAACATACCAGAGAGAATACTGTCCTTAAGCAAGACACTGTTGTCAGTTTCCTTGTTCCAGTGTGCTGCAACTGAAATCTTTCATCATAGGGAGTGTCTGGTAGATAGGATCAGATAAGTACAACTGAGGATAAAGTTGCTCTAGCATGTTTGTGTGATAAAGGTGATGTAATGCATCAAAAAGAAAATAATCAAAATGAAGCCTAAGGTCTGAAATAAGGGTCTTTTTATGTCTTTCTTTCTAGTCCGCCCCCTGTTCTACTGGACCCTCAAGAGGTTGAAAGCAAGATCGAAGGCTTCAAGACTTTCACCAAGGCAATGGACGAGAACAGCGTTTATGTGAATGCAACAATCAACGAGTTTGCTCGCAAACAGGCGGCAGGGTTTAAAAAAGAATACCAGAAGGTTGGACAGTCATTCAAACTCCTTGCACAGGCTTTCGAGTTGGACCAGCAGGTATACTCAGCAGGCTTGAACAAAGCCATTGCAGACACTGGTGAGGCATACGAGGTCATAGGAGAGTATTTTGCTGATCAGCCACGCCAGGACCTGGATCCTATTTCTGACCTGCTGGACCTCTACAGAGGACACCTGGCCAATTTTCCTGACATCATCCATGTTCAGAAAGGTGGGAGTGCATGTGTGGTCATAATAAATGGGTACACCTAAGTTTAAGTGCAGTCTTTCAAATGCCTGGTAAATTATAAACACATGGTTTTGCTATGAAGTTAGAATTATGGATTAGGGTGGTATGTTGAGTCCAAACCAGAGTTTTAAGCTATCACATTTTTCAACCTGACTCATCTCTTGTCATTTTGTCTTTGTCATTTTTGCAGCAAATGATAATTTGCCATCGTAGCTTTTTGAATTCCATATTGCCTTACCTAACTAGTAGTGATCATTTGAAGCACCCTTACTAAATCCAGTTGTCTTTGGCTGGAATTTTAGTTTTTTAATGCCAAAAAGAGTCTCAGGATGTTGACCACATTTTGTGTTACAACCCTCTGGTCATGACCTGTGCACTGCTGTGATTTACTGACAGAAGTATGTGAAAAGAGATAGTGACAGAAGATTAATTAAATCTCAGACAATTTTGTAAGAAATGCATCATACTTTGTTTCACAGGCAAGTCAAAGGAGAGTTAGTTTCAAGGAGTGCTGTTGGGGGCGTAAATGGTCAGGATTCTTGCTAATGGATGCTTCCGCAGGGTTGAGCGTTGAATCCAGAGAGAGAAGTCCTTTTTTGCTGACTTTTCATACTGCAGGCTGTTCTATTTTATCTGAAGTTGACTTGAATTTATTTTTACTTTCAAAAATAATTAATTATCTTTTCAGAAGGAATTTAGCCTCCAGCCAGGCACTCATCTTTATGTCTGTATAAAGCCAAACAATACCCAGTGATTCAGATTCTGACTGTTTCAACATCTGTTTTCATTTACTGAACTGCAGTGTCAATCTGGGCTGAAAACTGAAACCCATGGCCAGTCCATTGTATCAGTCTTGGTACTGTGAGAGCCTGTGCTCGCTCACTGGAAAACACAAACACAGAAACACACACACTCACACAGTCATGTACAAAGGACTTGCAGAGGAGTTAGCTTGTTAGTTCCCCGCAGGTTGGGAGGAGGGAGTTGCTGCTGGCACGCAAAGTCCTGACGTTTGCCAAACCAAGAGGCACTGTTTCTATAGTGCGTTGAGCTCTGTTCTCTAGATACAATCAGAGCTTCAACAATGGAAACACCATCTGAATCCCAATAGTCCCAGTGACTGACAGGATTTCACCTACTTTTTGACTGACAAATGAGAGCTTGATTTTTGGGCCTGATGGATATCATTGCACTTTTTCTGTATGCTGTATTCAGCTTAATGTGTTGCAAAGCCAATCAATAAGCTGATATTAACATTTTTTTCAATTCAGAAACTGTTTTTGTCCCCAGGGTGCAATTCAAGCTACTTGGAGCAGCTGCATTACAAAAAGCAAAGAGCAGAAACAAGAACCTACAGATAGACAGCACAATATAGGCAAAATTCAGTTAATACAAAAATATATATGTCTGAAAAAAGACATTTAAAAATATATACAGAATATGTACAGTGCTTACCAAATTTATTAGACCACCTGTCATATTTGTCTCAAAGACTATCCAGCATCATGAAGTTTTATCATCATTTATGCTGACTCTTTCATTTTCAGTGAGCTCTCCACATTTTACCTTTTTGAACAGGAATGAGGGATTTCAAACTGAAATCACCCAAATTTGAGCCGGCTCACTGGGCTTCTCTGAGAAGTCAGAAATTAAGCAAGCATAACATTCAACCACTAAAATTAACTTTTCTGTTTAGGAATGCAAGTAAATAACTATAATTTGATACATGAATCAAGAAATATTAATGTGCTTGACTATTTTTTCAGTTTTTTGTAAATCAGTAAATTTGAAAATTCATGGATAACAATAATAATGATATTTTAGCATTACAAATATCATTTGAGTTAAAGAGCTTCTACATATTGGTTATTAACCATTGCAGAAACATAAAAAATGATTTTGGTAATTACCAATACTGTTAATTTAGGGCAGCTGTGGCAGAAACCTTACTTTGGTTAGGGTTAGGGTGCTCTAATAAATTTACCAGCACTGTATATCTATGTAAAAATAAACAGTATGAACAATTGATTTTAAACATTCTGTAGGCCTCAGAGATATGACCAATAATGGGGGTTAATTATGTGATGTAACTGTACAATTAGAATAAAAACAATTTGATGACAAAAAGGATTGTAGGGCAAAGAAGCAAAGATACCAACAGAAATAACTCTATGAACAGCGCTTTATGAAATGGACAAACTGAGTAAACAAAGGGGACCAAAAGATGCACTGGCAATGAATATTTTGGCCCAACTGATATGGAAGTTTATAGGTAGCTAATGTGTAGCTAGGTTATCCTAACTTTAGCTTGCTAACATAAACAAATAAGCATGACCAACACAGGTACAGGTATGTTGTGACTCATGGACAAGTGATTTGAATTGAAAGAGGAAACATATGGAGTGACTGTTTATTTCACAAGCTGGTTATAAACTTCCCATTGAGGCAAACCATTCTCCTGAACACATTTGATGCTTAGCCAAGCTAGTTTCTCTGCTGTAAGGAGGAAAATATGGAGTGTGTGACATGAAAGAAGTTGAAGCGAAATATTAGATAAATAATAGGATACAGACATCATGTCTAAGTTAAGCCAAGTCATATTCCCTGCACTTTATTAGTGAAAATACAAGTGTTCAAATTGGCAGGCCTACACAAATGGGTCAATACTGAGTATAACAAAGTGGTAATAGTGCAAAAACTACTCCAGCAATACATATGTAGTCCTGTATGCTAGCATAACCCTTTGATAGTGTTGTACCACTATAGAAAAAGGCATAAACTCTTGGCCTAGGGATCTTGGAGTGTTTATAGGCTCATAAATAAAAGTTAACAAATGTCAGAGCTTTGACTTTGA
The DNA here is from genome assembly GCF_018320785.1 of Cheilinus undulatus. Taxonomy (NCBI): domain Eukaryota; kingdom Metazoa; phylum Chordata; class Actinopteri; order Labriformes; family Labridae; genus Cheilinus; species Cheilinus undulatus. Next base: position 26,919,197 of record NC_054881.1, on the reverse strand, counting down.
CTTGTATGTAACTGATGCAGTTATAAAGCTGAGAAAACAAATTTTACTGCTAAATAACTGTATTTGTTTAAGTGTCTTGCCAAAACCCAAATTTCCTTTCCTTAAGGTTACATTTGAACACACCGTGTGACTACCTTTGCATGATTGTCATTTTACCAAATGGACCTTAAATTCATCACAGTTAACATTGGCTTTGTCAGAAATCACTCCCTATCACTATATAGTGCACTATATAGTGAATAAGCCATTTTGTAGTGGTGTCCAAATCCTGAGTGAGCATTTTTATACACTATATAGTGCGCTCAGTCTATCCCACAATGCATTGTGAAAAATAGTGAAAAGTGATGGTCCCTAGCCCAGCAATATTTACCATCATGCATCGCAGGTGCTGCTCTCAAACATGACAGACGAACGAGAAGAGCACAGGAACACGAACCCATACTGCTTTTTAGGCTTTTTTGTGAAAGTGTTAAAGGTTCAAAACAAGTAACTCTTTTTTCCCCCAATGATGATTACAAGACATGAGACCATCATCTGTATGCACAAATAAGGGATATTGCACAAAAATATTTACAACTATTCCTCCCAAAAAGTCACAAAATTTTTTATCTATTTGTATACCTTTCATTTAGTATCAGTTTCCAGTGAAACATATGTTAATTTAGATCCTCAGCCGTTGTCATGGATATCTATGAGCCAATGTTGCCAGACATTTTAATTGTGAGACAGCAATGATGTAATCAACTGTGGATGGAGTAGTGTCTGAAATTGCTTTTTGTGTTTTGCAAATGAGTCCACTTTTAGTCCACTATATGCTGCTCAGTATATAGTACTGTAGATGGGGAGTAGGAAATGAGTGTGTGGTTTTGGACACAGCCAATAATTGTGTCATCATATGTGCTAAAAGATAACATAAATTAGCTAACAGTTTTTAATCTGCTGGTTTCAACAAGGATTTCAACAGATGTTGAATCAGATTACATTTTTAACCTAAAGGGACTCAGGATGGCATTTTGGGGGTTTTACCACTGCTGCCTCAAGTGAATGACTGAGTCGCAGCAGCAACATCAGAAGAACATTTGCAGAGGTGTTTATGTAGTTTGTCTATCAAGCTGACATTTGAAGGTGCTACATTCCAGTTTAATAAGAGTTACAATGCTTATTTGCCCAATACTTATGGGCTGGCAATTCAATAAGCCTCTTTAATCACTCTACACATACAAACAGTGCCTTTGTCAGGCGCAGACACCACCAAAAAAGCCAGATAATACTCAGCTGACAATCAGTCAGGACATTGCACACAGTGAATTGCACATTGAAACACAGTAGGCCTATTCTAACAACCATCTGAGCTTCCCACGCCAAGCATGATGTCAAATAAAAATGTCTACCATCTGATTATGATCAGTCGGCCCAAAATAATTTGAGAGAAGTTCGAAGTCTGGTCATAGGGTATGACGTCATCATTTCTGCTTTCATAGTGTCTCTTACAAAGCAGTGCCATTGTTTTTAGGGTTCAGAATATACTCCAATTCTTGAAGCCATATAAGTAATCTTGTAAAAACATAGATGAGATGATATAGTTGTTTGTGTTTATTTTTAGATCACAAACAGTGCTCAAACTGAGAAATTTAGGTTTCTCTTCAAATTCCTATTACTGATTTGTTTCCCCATTTCAAGTAATTTCATGCCTCCCCCTTTAATGAAAACTTAATTGAAAAACAAGTTGAAGTAAAAGGAGGGTTACTCAAAGTTCAGGACATTAAATTGATCAGTCCTGGTTGAAAGATTTAAGTACAGACTCCTAGCAAACCTTTACCGCTGTCATAGGAAGCCTGCTGTTTCATCTGTTGAGTAACAGCCATGAACATACCGCCACAATGCAAAGTCTGCACCACTCTTGGTTGTGAAATAACATCCTTTAGCAAAGATGCTGCTGAGTCAATGTTTCCATAAACAGTCAATTTAGTAAAGGACTCTCATCAAGAGAAGGCTGGTTAAAAATGTTTGAATGAGTGCTACAACATATGGACTCTGCCTTTCTCGTGGACTTTCCATGGCATTGTAGTCTGCTCTCTTAGCACAATAGCATTAATCCTACATTTTAAGACATACAGTTTAATTATTTTCTCTCAAGGTCTGCATGCCACAAATCCCTTACACAGAGCTGAACATTTCTCAAATGACTAATTACGCAACATGACAACATAGCAGTACAGATTAGTATGAAAAACAAGCTAGGATCTCAAAGAAACCAAGCAGTTGACCCAAATGTCCCAGTTAAGTGTCTTCTGACTTCATGGGTTCTGTCTGTGAGGTCCAAAGGCTACATCTGATTTGAATGAGTGGAGATTCTTGGGCCTCTTGTCCTGTGTTGCCCTGGGACTGTAGGAATGCAAAATGGAGCAGTCTCAGGATTAGTTTCCCCTCCTCCTCTTTTCTTCTCCCTCTTTTTCTTCTTCCTCCTGGTGATACAGCCACAGTTGAAGGGAACAAGGAGGAAGAAGAGGGGTGGGGTGTGAGTATGTGAGAAGGAGAGCAGATAGCTAAGGAGCTGAATAAGTTTCCCACCAGCCAACAGTACAAGAGTTCAGATTACAGCTTTATAATCGCTTTGGCAGCAAGGAGAGCAAAGTCCAAGTTAATTTCAGTTCGTTAGCTTACTGCAGAAACAGTGTGTGTTTCCAAGTGTGTGTAAGATAAAAAACGTAGAGTGAGAGGGGAAGATGAAGAATAAGTTGTCAAATTTAAAAGCTAGCTTGTCCGTGAAATACTGCCATATAAGAGCTTTTCTTCAAGTTCCTCTTTACCAGTTTTCATGGGTCATGTCAGTTCAAATGGTACTGTTTCTGCCTGAAACGATTAGTCACAATAAACGACACACACTTAGTCACTACTGGGCATTGAGAAGCTGTATGGAAACCTGGAAAAAGAATGCAACAAACCAGCTTATTTCTCTTGTATGAAGAAATGTCATGGTCAGCTTAGAGAATTTGTCTGCCTTTCTCCCTTGCACTCCTTGCACCGATGTTGCCCAAAGGAAAGTTTCTGTTCCACTACAGATTACTGATGTGTCCTCAACTGGGCTATCCTTAGGACCCACAAACTCCTTAATGAGTAATTGCAACCCACATTTCTGAACATTTTAAACCACTTCAGTTTATTCAGTGGCCTAGCAATCAAGACCATGTAAACCTTAAGGCTTGCTGGTTGTCTATCATAACATTTAAGTTTTGGGGAAACTTTGTAGGTAAAAGTTTAGTTGGTCTAAGCCGGACATTGATGTGTAGTCACATAGAGCAGTGGTTCTCAAACTGGGGTCCGGAGACCCCTGGGGGTCTGCGAGCCACAGCTTGGGGGTCCGCGAAATAATTTAAATTATTAAAGCAGTTCCATGTCAATATAAAGCAAATAAATACATAAAGGGACCACTGTGCCATAAAACAACCATACTAAACCAATGACTCCCACATAAGTCAGCTTTGGACCAATAAAAACTCAGATATAACTGTGACATATCACGTAAATCTATCACTTGCACGCATCAGTCACTTTGCTCAGGATGCATTTGGTGTGCAGGTCGTAGCACACCAATGCAACAATGGATTTAAGCACGTTCACTAGAACAAGTGATGCTAGACCCAAACCAGCTAAACTGAGAAAATATGATGACAGCTATCTGGAGTTTGGTTTTATTGAGAACAGCAGTGGAAGACCAAAATGTGTTGTGTGTCTTCATGTGAAGCCATGAAATCTGCAAAGCTAAAGCATCTTCTGATAACAAAGCATGCAGAGTTTAAGGACAAAACAAAAGGTTTTGTTTTGTTTTGTTTTGTTTTTTTTTAGAGAAAGAGTGAGGAATACATCTACCTGACAACACCTGACCACAACCTCAGAAAAAGCACAGAGGGCTTCTTATTTGGCTGCTCAAAGAATCACAGAAAGGAAGAAGCCACTATCATTTGGGCAAGAGCTTGTATTTAGGTTGAAGAGTTTAAAAGACAGCATCTAGGAGTACAGATGGCAGTTAACATATGTTTAATCAGTGTGAGGGTTATGTGGGGTTCTTGAAAAATTTTCTGCCTTGTAAGGGGTCCCTAGCCTGGAAAAGTTAGAGAACCCCTGACACAGAGGAACTGGCTGGAAGGGCTCCTTGATTATGGCAAAGATCTTAATCCCAATTACTTTGATTGGTATTAGGACCACAATAATTAAACACAATCACTCACTGATTGTACATTTGAATCACATGCTTTAATTGAACTTGAACACTCATAACTCTTTGAAAAAAGTTTTATCACAAGTATTCTGTTTCCATGATCAAGGAAGCCAAAATGATAAAGACATTGAAACTCAATATATTTTCCAGCACTGCTGGCTGGGATGACAAGGAGCTCAGTCTTTGATAGGCTGAGCTGAAATTTGTGTTCTTTCATCCATGAAGTGATATCAGAAAGGCATGACAACACCTGTGCAAAGACTAAAATGCTATCCAGTGGAATGACATGAAGACCTGGGTAACTTCTGCAGTTTGAGAAACCATGGGAGCTGATGACTCCAACAGAGGAGGTAGTGAATATTGAGAAGAGAAGGTGACCGAGCATTGACTCTTGAGGCACCCCTTGCAGATAAGCTGTGTTTTTCGGATGCCCCCTCACCCCCACTTCAAAGTACTTTGAAAGGTTTCCCTGAGAGACAGGATATTAACCAGACTCAGAGGAGGAGATTTGGCATTTCAGTGTGCCAAAGGCAGCTGACAGATCTTGCAGTAAATAATTGAGGATGGTCCTAACCTTTCAAAGTAGATGGATTGACCAAATTCTGTGTCTGTCCTTCTACAGATCCATCTTGCAAAGCTTCTAGCTGACACACTTGTTCCTGGTCAGAGAGTGACCAGGCCAATTGTTGTCATTTAAGGGGACAGAGCAGGTAGCTACTGACATGGTTTAGCTAAAGTGACTGCAAGCCCACCTTTGGATCGAACAGTCAAAGCTTGTTAAAAAAAAAAAAGTTATGTTAACACAGAAATTCAAAATAGCCATTTCAGCTCTATATTTCTGAGTTAATAGAACACATGATGTTGCCTGTTATGCAGTAATCATTGTTAAGATTCTTTTGTTAATGTTTCTAGTATTAAGTCACTTTTGTAGTCACACACTGTTGTACCATGAGTGAAGTTTCACACACATTTAGTTAGGTCTGCCTTTTTAGGCTTAAAGTTTAATGCAATCAGCATCAAAAATATATCTCATGCCATGGATGTGAGAAATAACCTGCAGCTTTAGCCAAACACCTTGAATGTTATGGACAGCAGTGTGGTGTTCATAGTGTGGCTCAGTTTAAAGCCAGAATCATTTATGTCAAATCACTCTGTTTTCCTGTCAGCTACTAGACAAAAGGTTTTAAATTTCTCTTGTCTTTCTAACCAGCTTAGATGGATGGATGGATGGATGGATGGATGGAGCTGACATCTTTGCTATGACCTCTTGAGTTACAAACAGACAAGAGAGTTGTCTGCTGAATGACATTGTAACATTGTAACATTTATTGACTTGTGAATGTGGTATTGCAGGGGTGTCCAAACTATGACCCGGGGACCAAATGTGGGCCGCAGTCCAATTTTGATTGGCCCGCAGCAAATTCTAGAAATAAAATTAAATATGGCCAACATTTGAACATGAAGCTTTTACTTGACTGGACTATACTTAATAGTTTCAGAACAAGGCAGTACTACCATGCTAATTCTGTAAACAAACATCTTGACAAGAAGTATTTTTTATGTGTTTTTGTGACTAAATTGAGACAACTCTGTACATGGTAAGCATATTGGCAACCAAAATTCTAACAATATTTTGTTTTCTAACTCCCTGATAGGTTATGGCAGCAAATAGCAGTACCAATAATATTCCAGGGGTAGAGCCAGTGGTAGCTAGGGCCAAACAGGGTCCCCTGAAATCTGATTGGTATCCCCAAAAACCTGTAAATTGTTGTCTATCTGCCTTGTCAGCCATTAAATCGAGTATTTAGCATTAATTAAGGCAGGCCACGGAGTCAAACTCTGCCCTGATCAGCTGATCCAATGAAAGCCCTCATCAGCTGATGGCCAGCTGATTTGCTCTAAGCACACTATTGGTCCATTGCTCTCATGCTGCCTTTTTTAAACTTCCCTTGCTTTGTCACACTCTGACGCTCTGTCTGCAGGCTGCTAGTGCAACCATCCTCAAACCCCAACTCATCCTTCATTCTGCTTCTGACTTAATCAATGTAATTTGACTTGCCTTATATTAAAGTGGCCTCAACATCCTCATACATTTTTGTATGTGGCCTCTCAGTGGAAAAAGTTTGGACACCCCTGTGGTACTGCTACCCATACTGATCCTGGAATCCCTCACTGTTTGCCAAATTCTCAGTCTTCTCCCTTTTACCTCCCCTCCTTTATTTTCTTTTCCAGGTGCACTGACCAAGGTGAAAGACTGTCCAAAGCAGGAGGGTGAGCTCCATGACCGCTGCAACATCATATCCTGCGCCACACTGGCAGAGATTCAGCACTTCCACCGCACTCGTGTACGAGACTTCCGCTCACAAATGCAGCACCACCTCCGTCAGCAGATCAGTTTCTTCCAGAAGATCACAGCCAAGCTGGAGGACACACTTCGGAAGTATGATGATGACCAGTAGAAAAGAAAGAGAAAGAAGAAAGAAGTGGGACTACAAATGCCTTGAGTTAACAGAGGGGGTGATTGAAGACAAGGCAAGAATGATTGATGGCTCTTTGCCCAAGCAGCAGAGAAAACCATTTGATCTGATGGATTCTGGGCCTGGTGCATGTGTTCAAAGAAAATTACCACTCTTGAAACAGGGAGGCCACTTGACTTAGAATGACATCATCGTGGATTATCTGGACAGCTTTGATGAATGTACCAGTAACAGGGGTTTGCTGATGCTCCAGGCATATTTTGAGAGTCAGCAGGGCTGCCATGACTTTGAAAAACAGCTGCTCTCACTAAGACATGGCTGCATCTGGATTCCCTGATACAGGCTCTTCTCATCTCTTCATGTCTTCACTTTCTTAGCATTTTATGTAAACCCTTCATTAGGGTACTTGGAAACCCCCCAAAAATCACTTAAACTGGATTAATAATGATTGTTAGAGAGGACTTGATGAATTGAATGATTTTTTTTATCTTTGTGTCTATTTACTTGAATGACCTGTTCAGTATTGTTTAGATGGACATAATGGCATGCAAGGGTTCTTTATGTAGAAAAGGCAACATGGGCATATTCCTACTCTCTTTAATCCAGTGAGAGTATACTAATATGGACAAGAAGTTTGTGTCAGCTTTCTGCCACACATGGGTGAAGCCAAAATACTGCAACTGGTGTTGATTTGCTACCCTAGTAGCACATTTTGAAGCCTAGACAATGACGGAAGGGAGGTGGCCGGTGGAAAAGTGAAACTGATATCATGTCCCTTCCTCTAACCACAGCACACATAAATGTCTAAGATCCCTCACTTTCAGCAGTACAGATATGCCATATTTGTAGCAGATACTCACTTTTAAGGCAAGTTCACTGACACTAGAAAAGTGCTATTCAAGCTCAAGTCCATTTACCTTTACCCCTAAATTTCACATACTCTGCACAGTGATCTACACCCAAAGCACAATCCTGAACAAATCGCCCCCTTTCTAGTCTATCTTTGCAGTTTCACTGCATATGCTCTGCCCCACTAAAGGTATGTGCCTATTCTTAGCAGAAGCTGCTGCCACAACTTGCCAATCTACGTGGAGCAAATCTTCGGAAACAGGATGAATAAGGTGAAAAGGATCTAGCTGATTTTATAATACAACACAGTGCACGGACTCCTGACTGTAAATCTCATCACTATATCAACATAACTTCCCACCCTGCAGCAAAAGCCACAAGTCATTATTCAGTCAGAGAGTCACAGAGGTAATGGGAGCCATGGACAAAGAAAAGTTGATTTTTGAGGTTAATGCATTTGAGAACACTCTACATCTGTCACTAAAGCTTTCCAACTCGACATTTCATCTCGACTTTTTTCAGCATCCAATAATTGAAACGAAAAGTTACTTCAAATCACAAATAAATCATCAATCACAAAAGACTCCTGGTTTAACAAAAAACCATGTGACTTACATTTGAAACTTTTTATTTGACCCATATCCTATCTGTTAACATGGAGCAAACAGGGTGCATTTTGGCTTCACTCCTAGGCAGCTGTTGTTTCTTACATAATACACAACCCAGGGTTAAATCAATTTAGTAGTTTGGCTCATTAAAGCTTGGAAAATGACCTACTTCTGATGTGTTGCATTTCAGTAGTGGGAAACTGTCAAATCTTTTCCCTGGCATCATCATAAACCATATGTTTTTTTTTTGTTTGTTTTAGTTGCCTTACTTTAAACAATAAGATGTGTTATCATTGTTCATGATTGATTTTATGCTTTAGACAGTCTTCTTGTTTTGAGAAGCAGTCCTGCAGTTCTTTCTTTGGGTATCTGTAGGCCTTTTTTCTGGCAATCTGTAAGTTCTCTGAAGTCCACATGCTTTTCCTCATTTTAGGGAGGTAGGATTGAGGGCTCAGCACAGACACTTAAGAATGATGATTGACTCCTTGCATCTAAATGTTCAAACTCTATAACTATATGTCACTTTTTCATGTGAATTATGTATTTTCTCAGTTTGATTTTATCATTTAAAAAGTCAGACAGTCTTAGAGAGCACTGTAACCCAGCCTCACAGGCTGTCCACCTTTGTACTTTTACATTGAACCTCGCAATAGCACGACATAAGTATTTCTGTGCTGTTTAGCATAGCATTATAATGATGGTGAAGTGCAAGACGCACAATTTGTAATCAAACAGCACAAGTTTCACATACACCAACACATGCAGCACCTAATGCTATGCTGTCTCAGTCTGTTTTTGCTGGATCCCCATGTTACTACCTCCAGTGCCAGCTGATTTCATCCCACTGTAATGCATTAGTTACATGTAGGTGAGGCATAACAGAGGAGTAACAGACCCATCTTTCTTTAACAGGCAAAGGGACTATGTGTGTCTTTTTGGTGGCCTGGCCTTACAGTCTTTTTTTAAACTGGCACTTGAGAGTACAAAGAAATTTTATTTTTGACACAGTGGCTTTAAAACAGTATTCTCGTCTCGATATACAAACATGCTAACCCTGAACAAGTAGGTTAACTGACTTAACTAGAACTGGCCCACAGGAGTAGAAGTTTTAAATCCAGAGTATTGTGACGCTGGGCTAGAAAATATTTCAATAAAAGTTGGTAACATGGAGAGACTTTAACACACAACATCTTGCAGTGATTCATGAGCCTGCTGGATTCCTGAGTGTTACTAACAGTTTAATCCATAAAAAGCACATATCAAAGGGAGATCAAGATCTAAAAATGCTCTTCTAAAAAAGATCTAAAAAAATAGACAAAACATACCATGTACATACCTGAGATGATCAGTTGAATGCAATGCAATGGGTTACCATACCTAGTAGCTTTAGTTTAGGCTCAATAGTTTTTCTGGTGATGTCAGGATTTTTATTTTCCAGGGATTTTTATCTAAAAGGTTTGTCGAACGAGAAACCACAGGGCAGTTGTTAGCAGTATTCTTCTGTGTAATTCATCTCATTAAAAAAGAAAGACATTTCACTAAATAAATATGTCTACTGTTGACTGGTTTCCCTGGATGCAACTTTTGTACCATGCAATAGGGGTTTGAGTATCTATCTTTAATCAGAATATTTTACTTTTGAGTTGGCAAAGGCCAACACTATCACTATCAGAAGCTTCACTACCATAATCCACTGGCATTTACAATTACCTCTGCTAAATTCATTGTGCCATATGGGTCTGGAGTGTGTAATAGTAAAGCATACTCAAATGCTTTAAACAAGTGATATTTCTTTTCATTACACACAGAGACTCACCCTTGTTCACGTTCTTTAGAAAAGGTGTTTTCTTTGCGTTTTCAGTGGAAGGTTTTCCCAAATAGAAGCATCTTCTCTTTTGTTTTTCCTGTGGCTGCAGCATCAGTCCAGTCCCTGATACCTGACACCAGAGTTCACAGACTGCAGGTCAAGTTTCAACACTCTTCATTATTTAGACTAGCCTCTGTCTTCTCTCCTCCCTGCTTTCATTTTCTTTTAAAAGGTGTTTGTTCGCAGTTTCAGATGATAATACTTTGCTTTTTGTAAACACGCTGATAATCTGAAGTCATAAGCATAAAATATCTGTTCATTTAATGACCAGTAGTAGCAAAAAATACCACCAATTAAACAAAAAACAGTTATATTTTAAGGTGAAATCCAAATTTGTGTCTTATCACACTAGATATGTTGGAATAAGTTTGTTGTAAACATGTGAAAACACTGAGATATACATGTGACTGAATTTTTTATTTAGACCGTTTGAAAAGTTGCTCACCTCTTTCCTGGCTTGGTTTGAGCAAGGAAAATATCTCATTACATCACCATTACATCACCAGTCTTGATGGGGAGTTACCCCACCCCCCTAAAGCTACAATGATATAAAATCACAAAGCTGTTCATCTCAGCACAGTCTGTTGTTGGCAGATGTCACTGCCATTATTAAAAGTCAGTTTAATGCTGACAGTGTGAGGTTAACTTCCCATATCTAGCCTTGATGGCCTACGGGTCATTAAGCTTCAGAGATTTGTACCAGAAAACTGTTAACTTAATCCATAACTTCTTTCTCTGCTCTGGCACAGAGCGGCGCTCTGATCAAAAGCATTTTTATTTAATTTGAGAGGATCATATTTATTGTGAGTGGGTGTGGCTTTAGCTTGTTCAAATGACACACCCACACCATCCTAGAGCAGACATACAGTACTGCTTTATTTTTCATAATTTTAAGCTTAATTTTATTAGAGATGTTTTTCATTAATGAAATCTGGCCAGATGATTCATAGCACATTGACCTGTCATACAACAGACCTAAAATATGTTTTTTAATTACTCTAATCAAAAACCACAATGAGCAAATTGCACTTATGTGTTACCAATGTATTTATGCGATATAAAAGTGTGCAGAACCTTTCCAGCAATTTTTGGATATCAAAAACAATCAATTGCCTAATAAGGGGTGCTTTGGACTACTATAAGTGTTGCTTCTGAAACAAAAGTCAGGTATTAAGTATTTGATTTTGGAAAAACACCTCAAAGTTTAAACATCTGGAATCATGACAACCCTACTGCAAAAAGAACGGTATGTTCAAACTAATCAAGGGGTCAACAGTAATAGAACATACACAACAATGGCAGGATTTCCCAACATCTTAGATGATGAAGCAAATAAGAATTTATGAGGGAAATATACTGTTGCAACTGCTATGGAAGCCTTTTTGTTTTTTCATGGTTCATTAAATGGTGTTATGGCCTACTTTTTGTTATATAAAACCTACAGGAAGTTTATATAAGTGTCACACTTTGATAATTGTATGCCCATTTCGTGTGCTCTGAGGTTCAGCTCGTAAGTGTGCAGATGAACAGCTCATTGCTGTTGATCATTAACAAAGCAAAAAGAGCCAAGGGATGTTGTGATCATAAGCAGTGACAAAGGGCTTTGATAAAGATTTATTAAAAATAAATATTTGATGGTGCATAGCAAACAGAGGCTGATAAACAAGGGTTAAATGTAACAGAAGAACATTAAAACAAACTTGCTAACTTGTGGCTTTGTATCTCAAAGTAGATGTAAATACTGCATGAGAAACACAGCAGCTCAGTGTTATGAAATGAGTTAGCGTGCACTGACTTGAAAGCTTACATAATCTTCAGTCACATAAACAGACACTATGAGCTAACTGCTAAAATATATGGTTATTAAGAAACAACATGTCAGCTGACAAAATTGTAGGTGAGAACCATCAATTACAGGTAGGACTTTCCCAAATTTGAGCTAACCTAACATTATGCTACAATAAATCTGACATACAGTATTTACAACAAAAGTAACTCTAGCATGCCCATTTCTTACTTTTCTTGTTAAGCAACAGCTCTGAAAACACAATCATATAAACATCTTGACAAAAAAGTTAGGAAGTCTTCTGAAGAATCTGATTAATGTATAATTTTACACTTATACATAAGCTGTCAAAGCTGCAGTTTTTCTTTTTTTTTTTTTACTTATGAACATTGTTGACTCTTCCCATGTAACAGCTATGGAAAAAAAATAGCAACAAAGGACAAATACCTTGAGTAGACAACAAAAAATGGATGCCTGTGCAAATAAATATGATTTGGTTCCCTGTGTATTGTAACTCACTCAATTGGATGGCATTTAATCCATTTTTAAGCAACAAATATGTATTCAGTTGAAGTAGGTTAAGTAAAATATTTTTTTAATATTTAATATTTTTAACATTTATAATGGTATTCATTCCCTACAAAAAAGGGAAGACAAAATGTACTGTCTTTTCTTCAAGAACTTGCATATTTTTTTTTTCTTTTTAGAAGAGTCACAGTAGGTCAGATGTGCCACAGATGAATACAGAAATAACGCTGATGCCACTTTACAACTTCATACCAGAAATACATCTGAAAGGCACAGTTTTTTCTTGAACTGCTTCAATCAAACCCAGTAGTGGTAACGTTTAAGAGATGGAGTGGGGGACATGGATCCTATAGTGGTGTTATATGCTGCCACAACAGCTGGTTCTGCTGTACAAAGAGATACATTATCTCTTTCTTTAATGGTACCATCTTGAATATTCCCATCACCACCTGCTCCATCAGTGTCAAATGGCCCCCAGAAGGTCATCCCAGGAGACAAACTCCTTCTTCTTGGGCTTATGGATACCCTGGGAGAAGTAGGGCAGCTTTGGGGGCTAAGTGGAGTGACCACCACAGAGGGCATAGCTACGCTCCGCTCTGCACGGCCCAGGTAAGGGCTGCCCTCTGGAGGTATTGTCACTGCAGCAATCTGTTGGAGAATTCGCTGCCGGGCCTGTTTCTCCTTGCGACGACGGAACACCAGAATCAAAACTATGAAGATAACAATGAGGAGCAAGCAGGCTAGCAGTGGCAGGATAATGAGGAGAGGGTCTGAGGCAGGGCGAGGGAGGACCTGGACATGCACCGGCTCGTTGTCAGAGGGTTTTTCCAGACCATGTTTATGTGAAACAGAAGGAGTTTGGGGTTGTGGGGTAGGACTATGATCCCCTCCTGCTGCTTCTGCACTACTCCCTGATCTACCTCCACTATTCCCACTGCGCGTCTGGTTACCCCAGCGGTTTTGATTTCTCTGCTTGTGTAGAGTTCTGTTCTTCGGTGCCGAAATGCGAGGTGGTGCGCCCACCCTGACCCCACCTTGTGTTGTGGAAACCCCTCTTCCAGCTCCTCTTCCTCTTGTGGTAGTGGTCTTATTATGTATTGGGAAACGGGTTGTAGTATGATCCACATTTGCATTTTCTACTTTCATTGGACCACCTGGACCTTGATGCATGTGGTGGTGGGGAAAGATGGTGAAGTGAAGCTCACCCTTCGCAGGTTGGACATTTCCAGCTCTCAGGAGGAAGGTGAAGGAATCATTGAGAGGTGTGGCAGGGGCATGGCCTCCAGCAACTGCAAGTGCCGATTTGTTCTCATGGGGCTGGTTGTCATTGTCACTGAGAGTCTCCTCGATGGCAATTCGGCCTTGAACCACATCTCTGAAAGTGAATGACTTCAGGACCTCTGATGCTTGGTTAGGGTCATAGGTGATCTGCACACATGAACACACACAAATATTTAGTGTTACGTACAGCATACTTCTCCGTATCATACAGCTGTTTATACTCCTGCTGTGCACAAGGGTGTCACATAACTAAGGGTGTGCCAGTGCAGCATGACATCATTGTAAGAGTCTGGCATGGTTAAAAAGCACACCTCTTGAAGTTGCGTATCTTATTTTTAAAGATTGGATTGCCAGGTGTACAATAGGCTTGATGATTCAACATCAAAATACATTTTTTAGTATATGTTAACCTCACTACTATAATTGGTGGCATGTATGTCTGTCTCAATTAGAACACTGTTTCTTAAACTGACCTCAGAAGTCTTCTTGGTTGTACTGGTTCGAAACTGGTGCCATACAAAATCATTAATGCGTACAGATCTTTGATAAAATCACAAATTGTTGGATTTTATAGAAAGTGCTATGGAGGCAGGAGATAATGGTCAGAAATCCAGCAGGCTCTAGTAATGTTAGTCATGACTTACACTTATGTTTTTAATCTCACTTATTCCCATGACTTATTGTTCCTATCAGCCACTGGTTAACCCGCAATGCAGCCAAAATAATGTGAAATAAGTCCAACACTGCTCCTGGATGTCTCATTTTGCATAAAAAAAACTCACAGACATGTCAAAAGTCATCTTTTACCCTTTGAAACATTAGAAAAATCCCAAATGAAAAGAAAACATTTTGAATGCAAACTAGTGGAATTTTAAAATGCAATAAAAGGATTTGATTAATAGTGATTAACTACAGAAATTTTGTGATTAACCATGACTACAATCGTTTATCTTTTGACAGACACAGACACATTGAATTAAAAAGAAGAAAGGGAAGTAAAATAACAGTGGAGTCAGGATGACAAAGTGAGTTGCTTAAATGCTGTCTCATTTTTCAAAAAATTTTCAGTGAAGAACGTGCTTTCAAGTACCTGTGTGTTGAACTGAGATAAACCAGGACAAACAGCTGTTTGAGTGACAAACAGAAATCAGATCTTTTAAAAACATTACAATGGGATGATAATCTTGATTGGTTTCACAAAAACTAGAGCTGCTAAAAGTTTAAAGCGCTAATATCTACTTTTTAATATATTTTGATATATATCTTTTTATAGTGGATGGAAAGCGATGGCTTCCTGAAATCATTCATGGGTCAGTTTAGTAATATACTCATGTAAAACATTGGTGTGGCATGTCTCTTTAAACTTTGTTAAGGTTTATAACAATCTGCTTTACCTTGACTAGTTTTCCATGTTTTGGTGGAGATAAAACCTCAAAGACTGGGTCAGCTCGGCTGATCCTTGCCAGCTCAGAGGCATCCATCATTGCTTTCCCCAGTTTCACAGCGATGCCACTGGGCACTCTGACCTGCTCCCTCAGGTGAATCAGAGGCTGCACAGTCACCTTCACCTGTGCTGTTGCATTTCCATAGTGAACACCATGGGATGATGCCGACACTAATACTGCAAAACTGTCCTCTGATTCACTGAGTTCAGTCATGTGATAGACTACATGGTGAAGCAGCAGGTCCTCATGCCAGAAGCTGGTCACTTCATGGTCATATATGGCAATGCGTCCATGGCGAGGGTGTATGGTGACTGTGTAGCTGATGTTGGCCCGGCTGTGACCGTTGGTTTGAGCTGCAAGCTGGTTTGTGGTCAGGATAACAGCAGTCTTTCCCTGAACCAATGATAGGCCAGTGTTGTTCACTATGGAGACTGAGGGCTTTACCACCTCCAGACTGAACAGTTTGTAGAGTGGACGATGATGACCATCAGTTACATTAAAGTAGAAAACGCCAGTTGAGGGCTCACCCTATCAGAGAAAACAAGAAATAAAAAATGGATTTACAAGCACAAACCTAAAGGAAATCTGAAGAGATTTAATTTAGCTATTCTAAATAGTCCCTGCTCAAAGAGTAGAACTTTTCCAAAGTACTGGTGGTGAGCATTACAGCATCCATATTTCTTGTTAAGACTAGTAAGCAAGTGGTTTGACATCAATATTAGTTTCCCTGCAGTTTTCCCTAAAAAATACCACAGTCTGAAGAAGCAGTTACTGTCAAATACATCACTATGCATCACTAAGGCCAGATTTGTGTGATGTAGATGTTGTGTTTGTTTTTCTTTATTAAGAAATGCAATGGGTGTATCATCTGTAAACCTGTGCAAAACAAGCACAACATGTTTATGTAACCAGCAGACTGATTTGTGAAACTCAGCCAACATGGGCAGGAGGAACCTTTTAGTGTGGTGAAAAGAAGCTCATGGGACTTCCAGTAATGTAGTGGTGCCTGGATAAGTGGGTATGCTCTTAATTTATCCCCAACAGTTTAAAAGCAGACCTTCAGGCAAAGGACAACTGACTTTTGTTATAAACACAGCCTGGTAAGACGATCTTGCATATTTAGTTCACCTAGAAAGAAGGCTTAAGAATTTGAACAGCCACTTCTGCTGCTTAAGGGAGTGAAGGATCATTATGACTCAGTTAACAGCCAAAGACAGATTTTACAACCAACACTGGCTCACAGACAATAGGCTAAGACAACTACATGACTATGCATTTGGAGTGAACTATTCCATATTCCTGGGGGTACTGGTCCCTGGGGTTTATCAAAGTCAGAAAACTTGAGAGGGCAAACGTATGGCATGCTTTTTTTTATTTGTTTGTTTACCTTTTTTTCCTTCAAGTTTGAATAAATCCTTCAACCTAGCAGCTTATCAGACAAGAAACACACTAGTGTTTCTGTAATTTGGCATGGCAAACATACTTATAAATTAATCTGTTATCTTGATTAAAGCTGCAGATTTTTTTGCATTAATTTTTCGCATAAGGCACTTTGAGACTGTTTTTAAGCCATGCATGACATCATATCAGCAAACTCAGTGATAGACATCAAGAGGCCTCCAGAATTATGTAGCTTAAGTATCTCAATTGCCCCACTTGTGAGGCTTTAGCTAACATATAATGTTGTCTATCTCTTCTACAAGGCCTTTGACCATGTCAGTATGTCGATCACATAATCATTTCAGCCTGCCTGAAAGCTACTGGGTTTTCAGCGCATGCTGTTGGATAGTTTGCTAACTATCTTACTGGCAGAACACAGGCTGTTCAGTTAGAGAATATAACCTCATAGGTGCCCCAAGGTTTGCTTTTGGGACCACTCTCATTCTCTCATTCAAATCTTAAGCATGCTTTGGGTTTAGTCCAAGATCAGCTTTGTCAGCTGCAACTTGTTCTGGATGCCGACTGAATCAAACCTATGTTCTTTACATCCGAAAGAGCAGCAAAAAGAACATTGTTTTAGAAAACTGTTTCTAAATATGGTCCAGAAATTCAGTTGGGATCTTCATTTAAATATTTAGGGTTTGTACTCAACAAACTTGTGAAAGATGTTATTTTTTCCTTTTATGCCAAAAAAGACTAGTTGAATCCTTTTTTTTTTTTTTTTTTTTTTTTTTTGCCTGTGCTTAATTATAGTGATGTTTTGTACATGAGTGCTTCAAAGTCTTCATGGGACAGTGTGTATCATTCAGCACTGAGATTTATCCCAAACTGTGGATTTCTTACTCACCATTGTACTTTATATTCTAAAATTAGCTGGACTTCTTTAGGTGCATCCTAGACATTAGTAGGTCTTCACTTACAAATAACGTTCTGGGTATTCTGGGCAACATTCCAGATCATCTTTCCTCTCTTTTAATCTTGAAGGAATGCTCAACCTGTGCTTGTTTGACTTTGTGCAATTTGTGGTTCCCAAAGTCCAAACTGAGTTGAAAGAGAAGGCTTTTAGGTGCTCTGTTCTTTTCTTCTGATTTTGCATGGAGCAGTCTGCAGACTAGGTACAACTTGGTGACTGAATGTTTTTAAATCCCCAGTGAAAACTCTTCAATCCTAAAAACTCTATTAAAAAACATTCTGACTGTCACTGTTTTAACTGATGATATATTATTGTTAGCATTATTGTGTACTGTATGAGTTCATGTGTACTGGTTGTCGAAACTGTGGATTGCTGTCGTTTTTGGTCAGGTCTCCCTTGAAAAAAGACCTCTGACCTCAATGGGGCTAGCCTGGTTCAAGGTTAAATAAAATAAAAAATATATATATCCTTAACTACAGCACTGCTTCCAGGCATTTGTGGCGGGTGTGCAGCTAAAGTAAGGAAAGAATGATAAAGGACCTAAACAGCTATGTCTCTCAGCTGCATCATCATACAACCGTGATGTAACTTGGAAGTAGTATGAGACATAATTAGCTGGCTCTACTTCTGTTTAAAACAAATTTGATCAAACTAAATCTTAAAATGGAAAACATGAGGACTTTTATGTGCAGAGGTTGACTATCCCTACCTAATAAAAAAATTGGCCACTGGTGACCTCTGGTGGCACTGATAGTACACAGTGTGGTAGACAG
The DNA here is from genome assembly GCF_018320785.1 of Cheilinus undulatus. Taxonomy (NCBI): domain Eukaryota; kingdom Metazoa; phylum Chordata; class Actinopteri; order Labriformes; family Labridae; genus Cheilinus; species Cheilinus undulatus. Next base: position 26,901,011 of record NC_054881.1, on the reverse strand, counting down.
AAATGCATAGGTATTTTCTAAAAACATACAACAACCAATTCAATTTCAACCAAAAATCTCTAGCACTGGCATGTCAAAAGTCATGCAGACATATTTGTTAAAAAACAAACACAACAATTGAGTCTCCGTCCTTCCTTACCTGCTGTATGAAGTGCAGCCGGCCATGGTTGATGTCATACTGGGTGAAGGAGGTCACTGGTTCTGGTCTCTCCCCCAAGGTTAAGTAGCCATTGTTGGGCATACTGATTACAAGGTAGTGCAGCTCCTCTGGAGGGGTGTCATGATCTTCAACCTGGCCATGTTGATTACAGGAATGTATATGTATTATGGGTCTGAAAAATGATTGGTCCCTGATTTCACAGTGTTGCTGTAAAATGAATGCTATCAAAGCTTGTTTCTTAAAATCTGTTTCTCTGTAACTTTTGTGACTTTTTTCAAATATTTTCCCCTGAATATAATATATTTTAGATAAGAGCTTGTGAAAATATTAGAATTAAATCGACTAACTAAACTATCAATAAAACAGGCAATAATTTTACAGAGGGATTTTAGGTTTGCTTTATTCATATGAGGATTCCAATTCCTTGGCATTTATAATAATTAGCTAAGGCTATATAATTCTGCCAGATATTCATCTCTGGAAGATAATAATAAAATGGCCTCTAACATTAAAGATAAATTCAGAAAAATGGAATAAATTCTGTGTTTCAGCTACACCACATGCTAACCTGCAGATTGTCTGGTCCAAGCACAACTCTCTCCCCCACTACGACCTTCAAACTCGGGTTTCTGCTCCTGATGAGTGGTGGGTGGTCATTTACTGGTGTCACTGTGATGTTAAATGTCTCTGTAACCTCCAGGCTGTCCTTGACATGGTTTTGGGATACAATGTCTAATGATGAAAGTGAAGATGCTGAATAGAGAGAGGAAAAGGGGGAGGATGAGGATGAAAAGGAGGAATCAGAGGGAAACATTGATGTGGACGATGAAGAGAAAGAGGATGAGGGATCCAATGGAGCCACCCAGGCCCGGAAGGTGAAGCTGTCACTCGTTGTCTCTGAGTCATCATGGTTGTAGGTGATACCAAACTTGTTTAGGGTGACTTGAGAGAAATTAGGTTGAGTCCTGAAAAAATACAACATTTTTGAAAAAGTTACTTCCATAGTTTGCTTTCAATGTAAAAGAAAAATAAGAAGTACATAGATGGAATTATAAATGATCAGACACACAAGTTCATTACAGGTTGAGAGAAGGACGATGGAAATAAATATTTTTTAATGATTACTAATTTTTAATTTGTAGCTGAATTTAGTGTCTTTTTATTAGTGTTATTTTGTTAGGAATGTTTACCATGACAAAAAATACAATGTATTTGTTTTAATAACTGTAATAAAATATGTTCTCCTTTGCAGTTTCTGTGTTTTTGTCTTCTTCTGGCACCTGGTGAGGTTGTTTCCTCGTATAGACAGAGCACCATGGCGTGGCATGGAAATCACTCGGTACATGATGTAGTGGTCCTTCTTATGGGACTCTGGAAGTCTCCCGAGAAGATTGGAGGCATCAAGTTTAGAACTGTCAATCATCACACTGCCTCCCTCATCTACCACAGCACCTGATTGATGAACACAAACATCTGATTGGTCCTCCCAAAATACTTTTTAAATTCTTAAACAGTTGTGGCAGCCAGGGTGACATGAACGCATATCTGTGTGCCAAACTTTGCACAAATGTCCACACTGAATCAAGAATGAACTGATTACATTTTAAAAACCATAGGTCAAAGGTCAAGGTCAGTAGGCCTCATGTTCACATATTGCTTGCAAATAAGATAACTCAAGAACGTATCAGAACATTGTCATTGTAATCAATCTTTGATCAAATGTTCATTTTGAAAAAAGACAAATGTGACATCTCAAGCACTTTGACAGACTTTCTTCAAACCTTGCATCCCCACTGGCCCAAGATGAACTGATTACATTTTGGATATCAGAGGTCAAGGTCACTGTTACCTCAGATCTTGTGAGCACTACATTTCAAGAATGCACAGAGGGATTTGTTTGGTGAAATTTGGCACAAACCTACACTTGCACTCAAGCATGGACTGATACAACTGGGGAGGTCAAAGGTCCCTGTGACATTACAAACTGTGATGTTACAGTGACCTTGTACTTTATTGTAGCTTCCTGGCACACCACTGCACCTTCAGTGTCCAGCTGTTGTATACTAAGCAGAGGGATACAACCACCAGACAGTAATTTTTTTTTTTATCTTAATAAATTACAAATATCAAAATATTAATTAAGTGGTTTATGTATTTATCTGTGTCTTTCTCTGTGTTCTAAACATCACCTGCATTGCTGACTAGTCCAGTCTTGTATTGAGGGTTGTCATGATGTTCATTGGCCTGGTAGGAGATTAAGATGTTGAAGGTGTGAGGGGAAAGAAAAGCAGGAGGAGAGGACACAGTGAAAGAGAAAGAGTCTGTAGCCGACCATCCCACTGCCTGTGGCTTATTTTGATCATAGAGGACAACTCCATCATTCACCTAGTAGGCAGACATGAGCAAATAAGGAGGGAGAAAGGAATTTATCAAGATTTTTTTACTGAGTGCAAAGCCACACTACAGCATGCCATGTGCAAAGACAAACATTCAAGTCCTTACCATGCTTTGAGTGAAAGTGGTAATGTTTTGGGTAGAGTTGTCAGGTAGGCGTTGGACCAGGCGACCAAGTCTAGGAGGAGCTGTCACTGCAAAGACCACTGTCTGGTTTCTTTTGATGTCAGTGACATCATTAGTTACTGCCTTAAGCTCCTGCTCAGAGATGGGGGTCACAGAACCTAAAGATAACAGGAAATAGTGACAGGGGAAGCTTGCAACATGTATTTAACTAACAGGACAGAGTCATGATGAAGGCAAATTGATATTGCAAATTTTAAAAACTTGCAGTAGTGGAACACAGATGTTAAAGGCACTGGTATATCCAATATAGTATACTCTTCATTTTTAAAAACATATCATAGTTGACATCCAACATTTGAGTTCCTTTTTCCTTTTCAGACCACATTGTTACTGCAAAAGGAATCAATATGAAAACTATTAAACACTGTCATCACTGGCTGGTTGCATAACAGTCACATGGTTGGATTTAAAAACCTCATGTAGATAATGTTCTTGATGACAAAAATAGCTGTATAATACCATCATCTGAAAATCAATAATTATCAACCAGCTTGCCTTGCCCAGAGTCCAGAGAGCAGTTTGAAAGCAAGATTTTACTGTAACATGATACCTGGATAGACCTTCATCGGATGATTTCTCTGCAGGACGAGGTCCAGAGAGTGGGCAGTTGTGCTGAAGATCTGTCGAGGGGCAAAGTTCATACCGTCGTTCACCTGAAATTGAAATCCACCTGACAGAGCACCTATAGAAGAATGGAGTCATAGTCAAAAAAAGCATAGAATCTTCAATTTTCTGATTTGTATGACTAATCTGTTTAGTTCAGAAGTCTTTAAATTGAGCACTAAATTGAGCACTAAACACTCATTGACTTAAACAAGATCACCCAACTTTCAGGAGTGAGAGGCCTAACATGGTTCAAAAAAGGAATGGGACAGAACTTTGCAACGTTTTATGGGTCATTCAAAAGGCAGCATTGTGTTTTCTAAAGTAGTGTGCTTGACTGTTTGATATTTATTTACCGTCTCATATGAAGCACATAAGAAACTGAATGATTTCTTTCAGCTACTCTGTGCAGGAGTGAAAATAGGAAATTGTCATTTATAACCTTTTGTGCTTTCAGAAGAGCAAACCCTGCATAAATAGTTGATGACTACACCAGCTGTCCAATAGAGTTGATTCTTGCATTCCTCTGATTTTATGAGTTTTTTTAAGTACTGCCTTAAATCTCTGTAATGTAGTGTTTCTTTGTAAACATTTCCACTCTAGTATTCTACAGACAGACATCCAGATGCCGGTCCTTCATGGTTGTTAATGTTTATCATTTATTTATTCATTTTTTAAACATTTTCATTTCCTAAAGGTATCCTGTGTGTAACATCACAATGCTTTACATTGTCAAAAATTCCCTTTTTTTTTGAGTCAACATTTGTGCATGGAGTCACAGAAAGTGGTCAAAGACAACCACAGTTAACGAGATTTCACAGAAAACAGCCAGAGGCTGAGAGATTAGCAGGAATATCTCAGTGTGGACAGTGAGACTGGGTTACATACCACAAATAGCAAAAGATGCTCACCACTGTGCACAAACACAAGTTGTCCAGTTTGAATATGATTCTGGGTGAAGTTTAAGATCTGTCTGGAGGGGGCGCTCTTCAGGGCCAAGTGGCCATTACTGGGAGGTGTGATGATAAACTCCAGCGCTTCATCTGGAGTATCTACATCCTCTGCACTCAGCTCATCTGGTGTGATCTCTGTGACTGAACCCTCCCACACCTGTGGACACAAGACAAAAAAGGTTAATTTAAATGTTTCTTGTTCCTGTGATCTCCTGATTTGTTTGTGGGAAAACAATAAGTGTCCATTTTCCAAAGTCAGTTTTCTTCCCCACTTATTCTAACCAAACACGGTTTTACAAATCCATGGCATGGGATATACTTCACATCCCTTCCAGCAACTTCCTGTAGCTGGTGTTTGAGACCCTTTTGAAACAAAAAAACTCAACAAACCATATGACTTAGTAGGCATGCATCGTTGTTGAGGAGTAAACTGCATGACACAAACTCAAGAGGCAGCCTTGGTCATGAAAATACATGATTCTTTTCTGCCAGTGGACCCTGCTGGTAAATTAAACTCCAGCTGAACTCAATCAGGAGGAGTGTAAAAGCATCTTTTCACCAAGAAAAGATTTCAGAGCTATTCTTTTGTTTAAAAAATGCAATTATAGTAGCATCCACACTAATCTCTTCACCTCTGACCATTGGTTATAGGCTTGCAGTCACTTCCACTAAACCACACCCCTAGGCTACTGCCTCTTTCTCCTCAAATGATGTTGATTGGTTCGGTCAGTCTTGGACGAGGAATAAGCATATCAGCTTGAAGCTCTACGAGATTGATCCATCTGATGAAAGACATGGAATTTTGCCAATCCATCAACTTTGCAAAATTACATTCAGCCTCTCATGCACAAAACAAGAGCTCAGATCTGTTTCAGTCCCTTCTCAAGTCTGATCATATTTTAAGTTTACATTGAAACATACAAAATACAACTTTTAAGCTATTTCTTGTTTTACCTTTGCATTAAATGTTATGGATTCACAATTAGCAACACCGTTCTGGAAGACACTCCAATAAGCAGGTGTAATTGTCTTCTTTAATTGCCTCAGAGACATTGCAGGCAGAGCTCCCCCTACGTTGATATAATCAGTGGACTATTTTTGGCAAGATTTGTCGAGGATTCAGCACCCACACATGACTGGGAGGAAGCACATTTCTGTTGTACTGTTTATACAGCCTTAACTGCAAACTATGTTCTTCAGTTCTTATGGTCCCAAGGTCAAACATCCTTTGCTGTTGACGATTTGTTTACACAGATTACCCAATTATAAGTCAAATCATAAGTATAATATGGCAAAAGTTGTCAGAACCCTTTAAATGAAGCATACAGGTTTTAAGCTACATTTAAAACCTCTATTATACCTGTAGTAAAATAGTGTTGGCAACTATTTGGCAACAATGCCACAACCAATACCCACAATCACATATCAGAATACACATATTAATAATCTCAGCCTCTTTTTCTTCAATAATGAATATGCACTGTATATGATCTCTTCTCACCTTCAGACCCTTGTTGGTTGTAACAACTGGAGTCTCATCATTGACAGGTATGACATGGATGTGAACAATGCAAGGCAGACTGTGCTTTTTGATTTCCGTCTGATTGGCCAAAATGGTAAAGTTGTCTCTCTCTGTCTCACTGCCATCATGAACATATGAGATATACTGGCGTTCCACCTGGAAACATAAGTGAGGTGGACAAGATTCCAGCAGAGATTAATTTTATGGCTCATTTTAAAAAAAAGAAAAGAAAAGATGAAAATGTTCATTCTTACATGCTAAATCTCATGACTAAGTGCTGCTTTGGGAAATCAGCATGGCTAATACATAAACCCTTCCTGAATATTATTTATCTAATCTTCGTCCAGTGAAAGAGAGCGAGAGTCAACAGAATTTTATGAACCTCGGTGTGAGTGAAGGCAGTGATGAGCATCCCCGGGATCCGGCTGTGCTCCAAGTGTCCGTGTAGTGGTGGATCGATGACCTGGTACAGGAAGTTCATCCCTGAAAAATGGTAATTGGTGACCTTGATAACATCAGAGGTCAGTGGCACAGATGATCCCTCATCAAGGGTCAATGCAGACACCTGTAGCACAGATAAACAAAGGTTTCTTGTTTGATTACTTTCTCATTCTTTCCATGCAATTTGTTGTCTTTTGCATGTCACTCAACCCTTGATTACATAATCTTTACCTGCAGAGGTAGCAGGAGAGGGATTACATCAATGTCCAGCCTGATAGGTCCAACCTTTGTGATCCCGTTGGTTGCCTCAAGCAGAACAGAGTCGTCACCTCCTACAGTCTCATGATGGTAAATGATCCATCCCTGGTTGAGATCCTCCTGGGTAAAGGAGTTTGTTTGCTGCTCTCTGATGTTCTGCATTTGGAAACACACCAAATAAACCTTTCAAAGGCTGTTTCTGTTTGAATCCTTCACCAACTTGAAGTTGCAGTGTGGTCACTCAAAATAAAGAATGATGTAAAATATTCTTAAGAGAGGGCGGAAGTGTGACAATAGCCAGGCATACTTAGAACCATCTTTATCATGGATCTTTGGAGGCGTGATTGAGATTTTTGTTTGTGAAACTACACTTCAGTCAGAAACACCCTTGTCATACATTTAACTATTTTATTGCAAAATGGATATACAGTTTAAACTTAGCTGAGAAGACTGCTCAAAATGTTGGATTTAAGAACATATGATATATGCTGTTCGCGGTGGTGATAAAGGAGCATTCGATTTTGCTGTAAAAGCCATAAAAAGCTCAGTAGCTTCTGCAGCATGAACACATTCCTGTAATCCGCCATTGTTGTTTTGGTTTGATATGCGCATGCCAGGTAAGTGGCCTACGCTACGTGTGACGTAATTGTTTCAAGAAAGATGCTGTTAGCTGACCACACGGAGACGAAACGGTAAGCGTTTACAGATTTGTTCACTTTGGGACCCGGTTTCAATAAGTAGCATTTACAGCCTCCCAAAGTGCCGTTTCTGTGTGAATGAAACGCTGATATGACAAAAAAACTTTTGCATATACTCCTGAATTCATCTCTGTGTGGACGGGTCCTTAATCAGCTATGCTCTGGGGGTTTGCTGCTTCTCTCCCCGGTTTATGCTCTGCATATTGGCAGAGGAAGATCAGGAATGTATGCTGTTGAAACATACATAAATAAAAACAAACATAAATAATAGCGATAATTGCTAGTTAATAACTGATACAAGAAAAAAAAAATTTATAGCTGCAAATAAAAACTTCTGACTTAGGGACAAAACTTGGTGTTCTTGTAGAAATTAAGCCGATCAAACGGGCAGGTGAAAAAGTAGAGCAATACCGACTGATTAGCAAAATGAAGTGGGAACAAGATAGTGGGTCTCTAGTTTACTTAATGAGTTTAAAACATTTGAAAAGTTGGAATTCAATTTAAACCAAAAGTATACTTTACTTGACAGAGGCGCAGCTGTTCTTTGTTGTTGTAGTGCTGTTGGTTGACAGCAGGGGTACACCTCTGGAGGAAACCCTGGGTGGGAGGACTTTGGACGGAAAATAAAATGTCAGAGGGCTGGCTGTCCTCATGAGCCACCTGTTCAAAAAACAGTAGGTTTGAAAACAATATAAACAGAGAATCTGAAAAATATATGATGCAAATATTTTCTATAAATCCTTAAAAGCCAAGTACAGCCTTGAAAGCGATCAGCTGAAGAAGTTTTATTTAGAGTTATTTGCTTAGTCATGGTTACCTCTAAATGCTCCCTGCTTATGGAGACATTCCTTCCCTCTTCCACTTGCAGTGGAAGGTTACTTATGACGATCGGTGGCCTTTGGTGACTCTCCAGGTAGATCTTTACCAGTACCCCAATATCCAGACGCACTTCCCTCCTCCCTCTCTCAGGTCGCCTCTCTGTTCCCCTTTCCTTTGCTCTTGCAGTAACATTGAAATGATCTGATAACTCCTGGCTGCCATCATGTTGATACACCAGGCGCTCTTCCACCAAATCTTGTTGGGTAAATATCTTAATTGAATCTGTTTGTGTTAAAGCCTCACGATCTTCATCTTTAAAGAAGAGCACACCATGTTTAGGTGGAAGGAAGACCTGAAACGTCACTTCCTGTGGCTCTCTGATGTCAAGGTTGCTGGAGATGCTGAGATTAGCAGAGGTCAAGGTTATGAGGCCTCCTTTTTGGACCCTGATGCCTGTGTTGTTCTCAGCCTTAAGGTAAGGATCCTGGGCAATAACCTGTCAAACACACAGATGCATATAAACGATTTAGAGCAGCAGTTGGCAAAAACAGCAGAACCAGTAGTCACTTTTTTCACAAGTAAAGCACTTATTTCTAACTGCTCGAAAAAAATAAGCAATGAAAATAAACTTAATTCAATAAATGAAGGAATTTAAATGAAATTAATATAAGAAAACTATGGGTAAAAAAGTAAACTATAATGTAGATCTACATTGCACAATTCAAACTGCATACATCTTTGACTAACTTTAGCTTTTGGTTTGATGCCTGCCTTGTCTTTATAATTCTATATAATTACTTCTGCACAAGATTAAAAGAAAATATGCTTTTGCCCCCAACAACTACCGATATAACTATAGAATGCAAATTTGAAGACATAATCACCTCCATTAGTGTTGACACATAATGTTTCCCATCTGATACAAAAAGGACAAATCTCCCAAAACTCACTCCTCTGTGGACAAACAGCACCTTTTTCTGAAGAAAAAAAATAAATAAAAAAAGGGATTGTGACAGATTGACCGTTAAAACAATTCAAGGGGGAAAAAATCACAATTAAGAAAGAACACAAGCTAAAAAAGCTATTATAATGTGGTTGTAGGGTTTCATGGTATCTGAAACCCGTTCTACTCACACCTTTACATCATTGCTCCTAAGAGTGCTCTACCGACAACTTTAGCACATTTTGAAAACTAATAACCCTGGAAGTATGCCCATCTTTCCTACTATGCGAGTCGTTCTTCATAACTACTGAACACTATGGACTATTTGAAGCTTTCTCCAGCAAAGTTTGTGAAAGTGTCTTATCTCCTCTCTTTGTGCTTGTAATTTTAGATGAGTTAGCAGTTTTTTATACTATCAATGACTGGGATATTTGCAATATTAAACAGTATCAAAAATATTAAATAACTGGACAACATCTTAGAACAGTGAAACTTTTCTGTGGTATTTCTGGATATTTTCTAACTTTGCCTTTGTCTCATGTGTACATATTCTGGTTTAATAATTTGGTGTAAAAATGGCAAGGAATGGGTAAAAAAAGTTTGGGATTAGCTCCAGCAGACTGTTATTGATCAACAACTGTGAATAAGGCTGATATGGCTTAAACGTACATTGCAAAAACATACATTTTAGCAATAATCTCTGTATTTAATTTCTCCCAAATGGTGAAGCGTGTAAAATCTTGGTGTGCACTGTGCATTTAAACAAGCATGCATTATTAACATAACTGTAAATCAACTGCGGGTAACATATGCTATGGTACAGTATGGCACAATACACTGCAGTTTGATATGATACAAGACAATTAGATATGATGCATTATGATGCATCAATATGAACCAACAAAACGTAATAAGCTGCAAATCATAACAATAATAAAATCATAACATTTATGAGCGATAGATTGCAAGACAATCATAGAATAAGGCATTCTGAAATCCACCTATCTGAACAATATATAATCCCCCTTAAAGGTAAAATGCAGTGATGGTGCATTTCTTCATCGTAGTTCGGAGTCAGTTTCACCTCTAATCATTGCTTATCCTTTTACTGCTTTTCAAAACTGTCCAACATACCGTCTTCTTCATTTCAAACTCTTCATTTCACATTCTCCTCAATCATAAGTGCCACCATAAGGATCCATAAAGGTGTGATGCAGTAAGCCAAATTTGCATCCATATCTGGTACCAGTGATCCGACCAGTGATTGTGTTACACAAGAGTGTAATATATTGCCATATTGATAACATGTCCCATCTCTAATATCTGGATTGGTTAAATACTGAGGATTACATGAGAGTCGCTGACATCATCTCACACAAACATTTGAAGGCTAAAACAGCAAGTTGGTATTCTTCCAGTGTGTTAACAAAGAAATTTTAGAGCTATGCTTACCTGCTCGAGATCCCGCTGTGTGAACTCGTACAGCTTGTGGCTTGGATCACTGGCCAGCACCAAGTCTCCCATGGGAATCCCCCTCCGAGTGTAAACCAGCCAACTCTCTTCAAAGTCTGAGTCATCATCCCGGTAACGAAGATCATCCAACGTTACCAACCTCTGACCATAGCGGGCCACATGGAACACTTTATCTACAACCCTGACGGGTCTCTGGTCATTGACAAGCTGCACCGAAATATTAAACCTGTGTGCACCTGCAACATCATCCTCCTTCTTGCTAATGTGTTTATGGGGTTTGTGAATCATAACTTTAAATGTGAAGGAATCCTCCTTGGTCTCGCTGTCATCATGAACGTACATGATCCTCTCCTCAGTAATATCCTGATTAGTGAATGTCAGAATGTCGTCATTGATGGAAGTGGAGTTAGAAAAGTTAATCCTCCTTATCTGGCCATGCCTTGGGCTCGCAGTAATGGAGTAGAAGACCTCCCTGTTGCCTGCTGTGTGAGAAAACAGAATGTCCTTGTTGATAACTTTACTAGCTCCTTCCAGGACTGAAAGGCCTTTGTTTAAAACTGTGATTGTTGTTGACTCAGCTTTAATATTTATTCTGAAGTTGTAAGTTGCTGAGTTAATGTGTGACGAAAAAACCTGGAAGCTGAACGTGTCTCTTGTATCATACTGAAGTTTGTTGAACAGCTCGTACTTCACCAAGCCATCTGTGATGTTCTTTTGGCTGAAGGTTGACTTCTTTTTCAGGATTCTGTTATTCAGGTATAGATGCCCTTTCTTTGGAAGAGTAAGCAGCCTAAAGTGGAGGGCATTCTCATTTAGTCTGATACCTGTAGAAATCACATGAAGGTCTTCTGATGTGAAGGTGGTACTCAGAACACCATTGACCTCTAGCTTGCTATGCAGTACTTTAAACTGGATGCAATGAACCACGATTGAGAAAACAATCTCTTCAGTAGCCATGGCACCTATGGTGATTATACATTTGAAGTGATCAGTGATGTTGTCATGAGTCTGAAGGCCATGGACAGCGCTCACATATCGTATCCGTTCCTTCTTTAGAAGATTCTGAGAGAAGAAAGTTGTTGGTTTCCAGTCACCATTTGAGTGCAAACGCTGAAGCTCACCATACTGAGGTAACTCTGTAATGTTATAGCGGATATCCACTGCCTGATCAATCCCATTAACTTGTACAGCAAGGTTTATGGTTGTGATGGTGGAAGCTTCACCTTGGTTCACCTCAAGTCCGGTGTTATTTACCAGTTTGTGTTCCAGTGGCACTGCCATAATTCTGAAAATAACAGTGTTGCTGGACTGTGAAGGTAGACAGAACAATGTCACATTAGAGGTAAAGGGATAAGAAAAGAGATGACAGTAGAGGAAACAACTAAGGAATTCTACACTATTCTTTGAGTTCACATGCAAAAATACAACATGATAACACCATGTAAATTTGTGCTTGTGTCACAAAATTAGGCTATATTTAGGCAAAGGTGTATTTGAGCTAAATACTAAAATAAGCATGCAAACATCTTTCAATTACATATTCTAACATACTGATATTTATGTGTGTACCCTTTTAACTTCACATGTTCTGTATGAGCTAGAAGATCTGGTAAGAATGTCATTGTTCTTAAATGCTAATGAATCATGCATTTACTGTGATTAGCCACATTTTTGGAGGGGAGGACCCAAGCTTGATTACTGCCAGAACTGTTGGAATCAAGAAATAACTTTAACAGAACCTTTCTGACAAAAACAGAAGGCTAAAACATCTCAGAATGCAACATATCATGCTGACATCTAAAGAAATTCAGTAACAGATAAGAAACAAAGTCACTGACATCTGTCAGTCTGGGAGGATTACAAAGCCATTTCTAAGGCTTTGAGACTCCAGTAACCACAGAGTCATTATCCACAAATTGAGAAACCTTAGAACAGTGGAGAACCTCCCTACCACTGGCCCAGCAAAATTACACAAAGAGCACACTGACAATTAATCCAGGAGGTCACAAAAGAACAACATCTAAAGACTCGCAGGCCTCTTTTGACTCACTTAAGGTCAGAGTTCATAATTCAACAATAAGTTAGAGACTGGGCAAAAATGGCATTTAGGGGAGAGTTTCAAGGCCAAACCACAGCTCACCAAAAAAGAATACAAAGGCTTGTCTCACATTTGACGAAGAGCATCTTGTCGCAAGACTTTTTGGAAAATATTCTGTGGACTGACGAGACAAAAGTTGAACTTTTTTTTTACATCTGGCATCAAACTAACACAGCATTTCATAAAAAAGACATCATACCAACAGTGGTAGTGTGATGGTCTGGGGATGCTTTGATGGAACCACAAATTCTGCTCTTTATCAGATAATCCTAAACGAGTATGTCAAGCTCAGGCACTCTTGCGTTATCAAGCAGGAAAATGATCTGGAACAGACCAACTAGTCCACCTCTCAATGGCTTCAAAACAAAAACAAAATAAAGGTTTTGGAGTGCCTGATCAAAGTCTGGACTTAAATCCGATTGAGATGCTGAGGCCTGAGCTTAAACAGGCCATTTGTGCTCAAAAACCCTCAATTGTGGCTAAATTAAAACAGTTCTGCAAAGAATAGCGGGCTAAAATTCCTCTACAGTAGTGGAAAAGACTCATTGCCAGTTATTGCAAACACTTGGTTGCAGCTGTTGCTGCCAAGGGAAGCACAACTAGTTATTAGGTTTAGGGAGAAATTAGGGTAGGGCAGTTTTGGATGGCTTTTCTCTTAATAAGTGAAATCACCTTTTAAAACTTCATTTTGTATTTACTCCGGTTATCTTTGTCCAATTTCAAAATTTGTTGATCTAATCTGAAGTATTATTATAACTCTGTACATCCTTTGGTCTATCGTTGACCTGCAGTACCATGTATTTATTTTACCAATGCAGTCAATACAGGGCTGCTAATAGCTTAATGCTATCATTGGCATACTAAAATTCTTAAAATGATAATATATATATGTAGAACTGATCTCTGCCATTTACACTATTTAGACATACATTGCATTGTGGTAACCTTTATAACAGTAAATTGTTGCTTAAGGAGGGAGCTTTTCGGGGAGCAGGTGGCCTAGTGGTTAAAGGCACTCCCCAAGTACGCGGGCAGCCCGGGTTCGAATCCAGCCTGAGGCCCTTTACCGCATGTTTCTCCCCCACTCTTGACCCTGATTCCGACTGTCCTCCTCTATCTAATAAATGCCCAAAAAATAAATCTTTAAAAAAAAAAAAGGAGGGAGCTTTTCACTTACCCTCTCCCCATCGCTGACTCTGAGCGCTAGCCTGGAGGTTGAGATTCCAGTGTGGACAAAGCTGATCTTACCCTCCTCAAGATCGTTCAGCGAGAACAAGTTAATGGGCCTGAAAGAAAGATGTAATCATGTTAGCTGTCACCTTTCCTTCTCTGGTTGTTCACCTGATGCTGCCAAAGGAGACATGTGGTTAGGCTCAGCAATAACTCAGTGAACTGTCAGACTGCTTCGTCATCTGACTGCATCTGACCTCAATCTTGGTCCCTCTAAAGGGATGCGGTTATTCTCTTCACGCTTGGAGTTCAAGGTCTTAAGAAAAAGAGTCTTGATGGTGTCTTCATGAGATTTGAATTTTAAGTTATTATAATAATATGATAAATAAATGGCCCCTTGATTACATCTTTATATCAACCATGAGATGGACTGTAATCACATAAACAGTGCACTAATAGGTTGAATTGTTAGGAATGTTTAGTAGAGCTATTCTACCCATATTCTGAATGACACAGAATTGGCTGTGAAGACTATAACAGTCAACTTTTGAGTGCATGTCTATGATTGGTTTAAAGAAGATCTGCAAGTCCCAAGCACCAGCACAAACCTGCCAGGGTAATCCTGGTGCTCAAGGTGTCCAGCCTCATTGTTCAGGTTTCCTAGGGAGCTGAACATCAATTCTTCAGGACTGCTGTCAGGGTCTGACACTCTCAGCATATCCGATGTCAGCTGGGGAAATTAATTAAGAAAATTAATTATCCACAGAACAGATTTATTCATATAATTCAAGTAATTTGCTATAATTACCTGTCGTTTGGACTTTTCAACTAAGGTAAAAAGATTTCCCTCTGGGAGGCTGAGCACAGGAATATCATTAACAGGACTGATGTCTACATCAAACCGGTGCAGACGGTTGCCTTTCAGAGATGCAGGAAGTTTCTTTTTATTGTTGGAGAAGACTGAAAACATGAAGAAGTCATTCTGGTCCTCTGAACCACTGTGAACGTACATTACCCTGCCCTGCCAAAGGTCCAGCATACTAAAAGTCTGATCAAACTCTTCAGTTCCTAATATGATAGTCCTGTCCTGCTCTGCTTCACTAAGCATCCCATCAGAGTCTGGACTGAGGTCCAGCCGGAGCTGGCCATGGGCCGGCTGCCTCTCAACACGGAACATCAACTGGGCTGGATGAATGCCCAATTTCCGGAAATCCAGATTCACCTGGAATGAAGTACAAATAGAAGTTTACTTTATAAGTACCATCATAAGAAAATAACTTTAATGCAGCATAAGCTTTTTTTTATATACAGTAAATGAAAGAAGGAACAACAACAAACTGGGCTTTATTTTTAGACAGAGACAAGTCCTACCCTTATGTGTTTGGGCTCAAGTAATGCTCGGCCTCCCTCCACCACCTCAAGCTTTCTCAGGGACAAAAAGGTAGGGTTCATGGTAGTGCTGGTAGATGGTTGTAGAGTGGTAACATCAAACTTTTGATGATCTATTGGGCTTTGAGTTGCCACCTCCACTGAAGTTTGCCTTGTCAAACAGCCCACAGTGATGTCCTTGGTGATGGAGGCATTCGGTAGGCCTGTTCTTTTGGTGTTCACCCTAATGTCTCGAAGGCAGCCTTTAAAGGAAACTCCACCTCCAGCTAGTTTACCTCCAGGTACACCAGACATCATCCCAGCTCGTCTTGCCTCTACACGAGCCTCTTTGTTCAGTCCTCCTAGAAAGAGAGACCCTTTCAGCTGGATGGCTTGCAGCTCTGGGCTCAGATTAGCCTGAACCTGTTCCTTCCCCACACTCAGGTGAATGCTGTGGGGCAGCAGATGCAGCTTAATGGAATACCAGATGTGGTTATGATGAATATCAGTTAGAGAACGCATCTCAGTCTTACTTCCCTTTCCATTTCCTAGTGTTGCCACCAGGTGTCCATCTCTAAGCTCAATGGCAACAAATCCTCCACTGTTTCCAGAACTATATAGCACCATGCCATCTTCTTCTCTTGCAGAGGGTCGCAACTCACACTGAAACACACCTTCATCTTGAAACTCCAATGGTGGGAGAACTATAAAAGCTCTGGAACTAAAAAAACTGACAGAATCTTCTTCTGTTGCAGAAAACTGTGAACTACAACCTGGAGATACCTCATGGACACTCTTATACCCAGAATAAGGCCTAAGGCTGGACAGCAAGTTGTGTTCATTGAACACAGCTTCATCTATACAACCTCTAAATCCAGTAGGGGTTTTGAGAAGATTTGGGTGCTTCAGTCCAGCAGCCCCACCAACAAAAAGTCCATCCTCAATATTTAGCCTCAGATCTGGTCCCGGCATTCGTAGGCTGGTATGAGAGTTTCGATCCACTGTCATGTTTACAGAATGATGGAAGTGTATCAGCTCCAATGAGTGCCATGCTAGGTCACTAAGAAATAACCCTTTTTCTGAGCGTAGAGAGCGCTCACCTGATCCAAGCTCCAGACGTACCTGGGGAAGGAAGGGGATAAGAGGGACAGAGTCATGAAAAGCATATCTTTCAAAATGTGCAATCACCCCTTAGACAAATTAAAATTAGTAAGACCAAAAAACACACATGAAAAGAGGAAAACTAATTTAATAAGATGTTCAGTGTGCTAAATTTAAGACTGTAGATCAAAGGAGTAGTCAACAAACACAAATGCAACCAAACTCTGTCATAAGCAACTTCATGCCCTGTACTTTAAATTTTCATTGAACTATTGTGGCTTTACTCTACACCTGCATCATGAAGGAACTTGTTCTGAAATGAAGCCGATGCCAAGGGGCTATTTTTTCACTTTGGGTGTAATCTGACACCCTGCTGTGTGAGTTCAGACTCCTCTCTGCCTTACTTCAGGGTAGTAAATGCCAATAGCATGTAGAATAGCCTGAGGCACAAATATTTTCTCTTGTATGAAGGTGTTAAGAATTTTTATGAAAAAAGCCAGGTTTAACTTTGACAAATTAAATCCAAAAAGTGGCATCACAGCATTCTTAAAAATGTTGTCTTTCCTTTAGCTTGTGATCAATAAATAAAGTCCAGTCAGTTGCTTTTGATGAGAAATTAGCACATGCTTCATGATACCTGCAGGCGCCCAGATGTCAGCTCCAGCAGCAAGAAGTCTCTGTGTCCAGCTGCCAAAAACAGCAGCCCCGTCTGACTGGAGGTCCGGAAACGTACATGGAGCACTGTCTCAATAGAGGCCTCCTCTGTCCTCAGATGGATGTAGCCATCCCCGAAGAATGATTCTACAATAATGATGAAGGTGAGAAGCTGAAGTCTGAAGTAGTTTGCCAAGAGGGTTTGTAAAGTTTTCACTGCATTACAGTGGAGTAGTTTGCAGTAATGAGAAGTAAAAATGAAAAGAAGCAGATGTGTATTCTAAAACAGTTCTGATACTATGCTGTCATAAAGTAACTTACTTTTAATCATGAACATTTGATGTCTGAAGTGAAGGCTTTTTGTTGCAAAGGCTACTCCATTAGTTTGCAGCTTATTGACTTGCTTGTCAATGTGGTGTCTACTCTGCACTTAACATGTTATCCAAATTCACTTAATGACAGCTAATGCATTCACAGCAGGTCATCCTGAATTGATGATGCTAATTAATAGTCCCTGTTGACCCCAATCATCCTATTTGGACAGAATAGCCTGCTCTATGGCTCGTAACTTAAATTTCAAATCTATTCCCCAAATGCAATTTAAAGAGTATTAAAAAAGATGGCAATCCTTATAGACTATCCCAGAATAAATACAATCTACAGATGAAGGGTTAGTTTGAACTGGACATATAGCCTATGCTAGGCCAGAGAGGCTGTACTCTGGCACATGGGCTATCAAAGTGTGACACACAGGCTAAAAAGGTAACAGACTCACAAGGACAATGCTGAGGTGGCTTATGTTTAGTGTAGTCATCAGAATAGTAACCTAGCATTCTTAAGCCAACTGGCACTACCCAAAGTACACCTTAGATGCATATTTCCTACCCTTGTTTTTGCTGGTACTTGCAAACCGGTTAAATAGACAGACTAAAACTTTAACCTGAACATGGCGCTAGATGGACTGTCAATGGGTCATCAAAACTTCAGAAGTCACCTCATCTCGTGGGACATATGAATGGCTAAATGGCAAACCATTTTAGCATGTGATGGAGGAAAGCCATGAGGTCTCTAAAATCATTAGGATACATTATCTGGGAACCACAAAGGTCTGTAGGCCAGTGGATAGTGGTTAGATCATTTAGTCTGGGCTAAAGTGGTGGACCTGCTGGACAAATGTCCGAGTTTAGCACCTATTGTGACAAAAAATGCTTGAGGGATTTGACAGTGCCCTCGATTTGACCCATTTAACGTACCAACACAAAATGGACAATGCATGATCTAAATCTTAATATCCAAAGGGTTACATAATAGTGCACCCTGTTTGTTTCCCAACTCACATCAGTGGATAAAAAAATCAGTATTCTAAATTTTAATTGATTTGCCCTACAAAACAGCAATGTGGAAGCTCTCTGCAGATATGACTGTCAATTTATGGTAACCTTAACACAGCAAATACAGGTCAGAAAGATGATGTGAATGGGTGAGTACAACCAACAGCCAGTGAAGCTGAACTTATTTGTGTTCTAATGGAAAATAACTATTTAAAAATTACACTAAAAGAATGTGTTTGTATTAGTCTGCTGGCTTAAGTCAATAAAAAATGAATTGGGTATGTTAGGGGAAAATAAAGCCAGATACTTAGAAGAAGCATGATTTACAGCTTCTGCTGTGTGGATCTTACAGCGCTAACAGTATGATTACATGCAAGACACTAAATTATGTCCCCCCATCAAATAGAGAAAAGCCAGTCAACAACAAAAAACATTCTTTTTTCCAACTAGAGACAAATGTTTCATGAACCCTGTATGATGGGAAATTTACTGCCTGCAGAGTAATAAAAAATGCATATTTATGATACTATCTGGGCAGCATTATTGTCATGAGTTGCCATGGTTCCAGTGAAGAAAGTATGCAGTCAGCAGGCTGACCCAGCATGTCACTCAGCATGAAGCCTATAAGCCCTCTGTCAGTATAGCCTGTGCATCCATCTAGCTCTAATCTGCCTCTATGATACCAATGAACATTGGATTATTAGTAATCTTCCTGCTGTTTCAGGCACAGCCTGAATGCAGACAGGTCTTGAATGCTCTGTCATTAGCAGGTGTTAAGATACAGGCATCTGCAAACCTGATGGCCTATGAAAAAATTTCATGCAGCATTCATTTGGATTCAATAACCTGTGTTGCATTTAGAATGTGTGTTCTTTAAAGAGCTTTGTCATTTTAAAGCTCACTTAAAGTAGCTACAAACTCAGAATAAGATCTAAATATTTTTTCTATGCATAATAACGTGTTATAAAGACATAGAAATACCTTGTTAATGATAAAATAGCTTTTTTGCAATTGTTGTAGGCGAGTCACATTTGTGTTAGTATTTCATTACTAATAAAGTAATTAAATTTGAACATTTGAAGTATTGCAGGGCAACATGATATTCGACTCCTATGTCAACATTTAATGCAACATTTCAACCGAATTAAGTTTTGCCCATAGTGTTATACAGTATGTATACTGTACTGTATGTAATATTAGACCAGATTTTATATTTAGCAGATAGCATTCACCGAAACACTCATCCCACAAAATCAAAAGGTGTAAAATCACAGTATTGCATTTCCAAGCATACCAGTATCTCTGGTAATAACCACTTTCACTCACAATAAAAGCATGTTAAATGTTTTTTACATGGTTCTGGAGGGAAAAAAAACGGCCACAGAGTTACTGGTCCCATCATTAAATAAAATAAGTCAGTCATCTTAATGCTGTATCAATGTAGTCAGAGTAAACTAAATGTGCCTTACCTCCATAAACTTGTCCTGTAGAAATTAGCAGGAGCAGAAACAGATCAACTGCATATCTCCCCATTGTCAATAAGGTCTTATAAATCTAACTTGCATCAGGAAAGAGAAACATCTGGCTCTTTGATTGTGCCATCCATTGTCTTACAGTTCATCAATGAGTCTGTAAAAATGCAGCTCACTGCCTGCACTTGCCTGTTGGCTTTGGCGTACAGCTTTCAAAATATGTACCTGTGCTTGTGAACACAGCATGGAGAGGTGGTGCTCCACCCTCTAACCCTCCCCTTGGCTTTTGGGGGCTTAGTACCATACGTGGACACCAGAGGGAGGTGTCTTAACACGGAAAGAAATAAAGGGTTGACCATTGGAAAGTACAGTAGATTGTGAATTTCTGTTCATGAAGAAACGTGAGTTAGAAACTGGATCTCATGACTTGTTAAACTAATGAAGGTGGAGATAACAATCCTTACTGTAAGTCTATGGCCTTTATTCTGTTATTTTGTGTAAATCATCAGAGCACATCTGGCAAAGGTCCAGAGGAACTGAAACGTTCTGTTTTTTTGTAATAAATGGTCATGCTGAACAAGAATAGTGTGCTGAATATTCAAGGTTATAGTTTAGCATCCTACACACCTACTCCATGAGATAATTAGATCTGCTAACACCTCATTTAAACTATTGTCACACATATAAATTAAGACATGCAGCACTAATGGAAGACTGTTGTTAAGCATGTAGCCATTCTTCATCACTTACAAAATGTATGAATAAACCTGAAGGGTGCACTCCACCTCTCACTGAAAACAGCTGGTTTTCATGACCCTTAAAAAGGGATATGAAAATATAAATTACATTACACTTTGCAGGACTGATGAACAAGCAGCTTGTCCCTGACAGGGTTTCTCAGTTAATGTTATAAGTTACTTTGCAAATGCAAATAAAGCAGTTACTGAATTGACCGAGCCTGCAGAGTGGGCGAAAAAGAAACAAATACGTCAGCTCGAAGAATAAAAAGGAACAGAGTGTGCTAAACAGGAGAGTGAGCGGAGGGAAGTAAAAGGGAACAAAAGGTAACTTGAGGGAAATGTCCAGTGGCTGATTGAGGTGAAGTGGAAGCTTGGGTGTGAATGTTCAAGCTGAAAGACAAACTCCATAGTCTGTCTCCCGAACCCCTCCCACTCTCTAACCTACTACCTCTACACACATACACTAAAACGTAGCTGCAGCTCAAAGGAGAGTTTGCTCCATTAATCTTTTGAAAGAACGCATAAGGGCTTTTATTCAGCTGCTTATTCAAAGCCCACTTGGCTGGCACATGAGAGGAGTGCTGGGTTTAGGTTTAGTTCCCAGGATGTTGAATAATAAACACCACAGGCTGGTTCCTTAAATGAAAAGGTCACACCCAAAATGGGTCACAGTTCAGCTGGTGAGGGGTCCTCTCGCGACGGTAATGGTGGTGTGTTTTAATGAGCCTGGATCCCACGCTGAGAGGATTACCCTTCTGTCTTTTGGTCTGGAAAAGTCTTATAAGTGTTTCGTTATCTCGCAGACTGAAGTAGCAGACAGCTGAATGTTTATGTTGTGTTCACGTGCAAGGAATTAATCTTCTCTGCGAATCATTTACTTTCATTCTGATACTAAATGCTGTGGTCATATAACCAACACTGTAAACTTGAGCAGTTTGATACTAATTTGGGAAACACTGAAAGTGATGGAGCAGAGTTTCCAGCTCTGAAACAGTATCCTTTAAGAGAAGTGTAATTTCTTTACTCACTGTAACATTAAACAGTTGAAGGTTGTTAAAATGAGTTGTGTTCATTTTAAAATCCAAATAGCGATTTCATTTCTATTTTTCTACAGTTGTAAAGAGTACTCTATCACATTAAGCATTTTTTGCCATTGTTCTCAAATTATTTGACAATCATCCTTCATTCTGCAGAGTTTTCCCAGAATGCCATTGGGTATTAGACACTTTTGCACCATAAGTGAAGTTACCAACTCAGTGAAGAGCCACCTGTGACATTAGCATTAATAGAAATGGTGATGTGCTGAGCATGACAGAAAAGCTCTTACTGGTTCAGTGTGCACTTGTCAGTTGCTGAAAGGTTTCATGTACCAAATAGACTCAGATGCAGAAATGAGCTGACACAGTAGTAGTTCAAAAGTTCTCTTGGTCCTTTACTTTCAAAACTGGGTAGATAACAAAAAGGCAGTCTGGTGAAACAATCCAACTCAAATACATAGGCCAAGGTTAACTAAGGAGATCCAAAAACTAACATATGGCTTGAGGGCAAGGAATTTACTAAGATAACAGAGATAATCTAGCAACTGAGGAGGGGACACAAAGGAGTATATATAGTGGCTGGCTAACAAGCTGATTAAAGGCAGGTGAGTACTGAGAGCAGCTGCTGGTAATCAGGGAGCTGAGACACACCTGACGGCAGGCACTGAAATGACAGGATATGTTAGATTTCAAAATAAAACAGGAAATGCAAAAAACTACTGAAAGAAATGCAATCTAACTGGATGTTACAAGTTGCTACTTATTATCACCAAAGTTAGATCACTTTAGTTGAATGAATGTTACAAAATAAAGTACTTCAAATAAATTACTGAAAACTACAGGTAACAAAGGAGCATGTAGCTTAACATTTAAAAAGTTAAGTTTACCTTACATTATTTTTTATTAAAATTGAGCTGATATAACTTGAAATAATTTACTCAACAAATGCTAATGAAAGAGAAATGTTCAAAGTCCCCCTATGGAATCTAGACACTGGTGGTGGTGTAGATGAGGGATGCAGGCTCAGGTGAGGAGTAGACTTCTGAGAATCTGGACCAGGAACCAGTGAGGTGGCTTGGAGGAGGAGGCTGAGGTTTGCAGGATGAGATGAGCAGAGGACCTGTGAGGATCTGGACTAATGCTGATGAATTGAATAGAGGTGGCTGGGGTGGAGGGGGGGTTTCAGAGTCCACACTGAAACGACAGGCTGACTGTGAAGGAGAGAATGACAGATTTAAAACACGACAGGTGCATGATGATTAGTCAAACAAGGTTGTGGTAGAATCTGATTAGCTGAGTACTTAAAAGAGTGAACACCCATATTCAGTTGATCACCAGAGTGGGAGGAGAGAAAGAATGGACTAATGAATGAGTAGAAACTGTCTTCCTGCTTGAACTTTAACTGAACTCCACTTTTTCAGTGAGAATTACTTCAAAATTTGTGATGAGTTTCCTCTAGTATTTTGAGTTCTGAGAACAGGGTTAATACTCAAGTTTACAATTTTTTATATTTTGATCGGTCTGAAACAGCTATATACTTAAAATTATAAAGGAGAATTCATTATATTTCCTTGCCATGGACCCCAACTAGATCAGGCAGTTTTAACAGTTTGATTTTGAGTAAAAGCAATGGTGGGAATACGAGTCATTAACAGAAACTCTAAGTGTCCTTGTTTGGGAAGTTAAGTTCCTTACCCCTGTAAATGCAATTGTACATTAGTATTTGTCACATCTGTACTCCTGAACATTTTTTTAATGTTGCTCCTGAAATCTTCCAGAGTTGGTCACTTACTCACAGACAGGAGGGGGGATGGGGGTTCTGAGGATGCAGGACATGAAATTATAAGATCTGAAGGTAACAGACCAAGCAACAGACGCTGCTACACAACACTGTGAATAAGAACATATGCCTTTAAATCAGAACACAGAAAAACACATTTTTGTAGGTGGTAAATAACATTCAATCAAATGGTATAAATTATCCTCAGAGAAATTAAGTACGCACAAAAATAATTTAGTATACTGGGCACACAACAGCCAAAAACATTGGGTATGTACTGCAAGTTGCTCATATGTCATTGCTTTTTTTTTGCCTGAGGCTGTTGTTGGATAATTGCAGCCACAGTGGGCATGGTGTGCCTTTAAACTTGGGTCCTTTTAAATTTAGCACTTCCATGTTAAGATTCTTTTGCATATGTTCCTTAGATTTATTGAATTGATTCTACTTTTGCCCTCAGTTTGATTGTGTAAATTTTACCCAATATTTGAAAGAAATGGTATCTACATTTAACAACTCTAATATACTAGAATAAATAAGGTACATTTCTACTTTAAAATTCTAAATGATTTTAGAAAAATACTTTTTATTGTCACATATGGGATATTTAATCAGATGCATTTTTTACTTAATGGATTTTTGCAATAATATTTGGTAGTCTTTTTCCACTCAGTGAGATATAGCCATCATAATGTGACAAGCTTCAGTGGCATAATGTAAGGATGAGGCACACAAATGAACTCAGTTCCTAAAATAAGGTCATCAGTCATGCAGAAGCTATATTTTCACATGTAAAAGGGGACTAACTGAATGGGCAACTTTACCCATGGTGCAAAGTTGTCAAAAAAAAAAAAAAAAAAAAACATTATTACAAGAACAAATGTGAAAGAAACTTAACAATGATTACCATGTAACAGGCAACATCAGAACATTTACAGTTTCCTCAGACTTTTAGTCCAAAAGGACCATGCCCAAGATCATGCTGGGAAAGCTGTGGTGAAGCTTTTCATCTAATGCATTTTTCCTTATAGCAGTACCTATGTTTTGAATGACTAATTGGCTGATAGAACATTAACTTCTATCTCCTTCAATGAATCAATCACTTTTTTTTTTCTTTCTTTTAGGAGAAAGTCCCACATTCAATGGATCCCAGTATAATGGTACACCACTTTCACACCAGTTAACTCCAACAGCCTCAGGCAGAGAGCAAGCAATGATGCATGCACAGCTTGCAGTACATGCCCAGTGTTTTTGGGCAGAGTTCATTCAATTTTTTTGCATTGGGACAGTTATTGTTAAAAATAGGAAATGTAAATAAAAATGTACCCACTATAAAAAAAATATTTTGTTACCTCATTTCTTTTTGTATAATTTATAAAATTTGATTGGATATTATTTACCGCCCACAAACATTTCCATGGTGTACCAAACATAGTGTGATGTATTCATGGTGACATCAAAATAGGAGAGATGAACATACTGGTGAACAGAACACAAGCAGTTTTATTATGTGCATGTGTGTCGCATAATACAAACATTTTCCAAAATAGTTCCTCACAGGTTCACAGAACCTTATTTTTTTTTTTACTTCACCTTTTACTTATTTTGTGATTCCCACCTTTTCTTATTTTGGGTAAAATTTTAAGTAGCCTATCAGGACAGGTTGCCCATGAAAGCTTTGTGGTTTGCACTGCTGAATGGGATGATTGGGGGGGTGGGGGGGTGTAACAGGAGGTAGGAAGTGACATATAAAGACAAAGCAGAATTGGCAATTGGCAGGTGAGCAATGCTATAGTAATAGATTCCACCCCTAAATGTTACGCGTAATTGGGCATATTCATGGCACTAAGTGCATTACAATTGCACCAGTCACATGATGTAAATGTCATCCCCATCTCCCACTCGCATGTGGTGACATTTCCTGAGTATTTACTGCTGGGTTCACACACCGGCTCATCAAGATACCAAAAGGAAATTTCACAAGAAAGCTGACAGTGAAAATTGTTGACAATATCAAGTAGGATCAGCCACGTGTGATCACATGCAGCTCAGCTCAAGAAATGTGGGAAAATCAGGAGTTTTGTGTATTTATGAAAGCAGCAGTATTGTGCAGAGGAACCTGCAATTCTTCTTTATTTCAATGCCCCATATGAATGAAGCAGTTCCTCTTTTCTCTTTGCTGAATTTTGTCTGTACATGTGTAAGCTTTTTTTATATATGTATATAACTCACCCCATTTTTTTCTTACATTGAAATACACTCATTAAGAATACTTGCCATGGAAAATGTCTAAGCTTTTTTTTAGCTATATAAATAATCAACCATGTGGCTGACAGGTCTTATTATGTCTCATATAACCATCTTAAACTTCTACAAATGAGTTTAGTTTGTTTGTTGACATAACTGACTTTGAAGAACACTAAATACATGGGGAATGGCATGAAATGATCCAACATAACATAGAGATGCCTAAACAGACTTTGAAAATTGCTATAAATATAGGAGACTACCAGAGCCATTAAAATGGTATAAAAGAAGGTCAAGAACAGGAACCACCTGGCTGAGGACAAGGCAAACCGCATATACCAGGAAGAGATGCAGGATTGGGACCAATTTAACTCAGCAGCAGCTAAAACAACAACAACACAGCACACAGCTGGAGGGACAATTCTAAAAGGTCCCTGCTCTTTACCCTGTCAGAGGCACTTTGCTGTCGGTGTGACTGAACATGCAAAGAAAACAGAAAGCCAAAATCTGCTTCCCTCTTGGAAAAATAATGAATGAAAGTGTTTCCCTGTCCATCCTTCCTTCCTCACCTTTGTTAACTTCATGTGTTTGCACATTTGCTCATGCTCGCATGTGTCACTTCCAGTTTTCATGTGGTGCTACCAAAGTTATTGAATATGGAGTTATTGAACAAATGCTACAAAATATACTCAAATACCAGAAAAGGATCCACCTTTGCAGTTTAAATGGCTGAGTCACCATGCTTTGATTCTAAAATATAAAGTTAATGAAAGACAACATAGAACCTTGTGTGGGCTCTGTATGAACCTTTGCTCAAGCCGTTGGTCCTTTTCCAGAATATAAATACAGTAATTGAGTGACACATCCATTTTCTATTTATGAGCTGGTTGCGTAAGCAGAGATGGAAAGAAAAGAAAAGAGCTGTAGAGAGAGAGGCCGGACCTCAGACTGAGAGAAAGGGATGCAGCATAAGTTTATAAAGAGGCTGTCAGAGAGATCCATTGATAGACTTTATACAAGAAAGGACACATTTAATGAGATTCTGATTATTTTCTATGTGAATTTTTAGCATTTAGCTTAAATATCATGACATTTTTAACAAAACTCAACAAAGGGCAGCTTGGGAACTTTGATTTAGTGTGGTGGGAAGAGAGTGTTAGTGTGTGTGTATTCCCTCTCCAGAGTCTGCCTTGACAATGTTCAGGGGAACTTCTCAGTTATTTGATATTTCTCTCCTAAAACATGCAATGTGATGCTGGGAACAGCTGCTACCCTTGCTTGGGGACACCTCAGAGCCTTTGTTTGAATGTGTGCATCGTTGTGTGTGAACATTCAAGGAAAGTGACTGAGGTTTGAGTCACTTTGAGTCATAGCTGCTTTATTTAGTCTACTTGTTGAATGAGATGAGGAGACACATGATGAACATGAGGTAATTTTAATTAGGATAAGAAAGAAGATAATAAAAGATAAAAATAGAAATGTATATATATAACAAAACAGACTATAAGCATCTACTTGTCAACTTGCCAGACCAATATTAAGTCTTGTTTGGGTTAGTGACGAGAAGTACAGCTCTTTTGAGTGATCCAAATCATTCGGCCTACAGTTAGTGTGCTCTTAGCCTGACTAAAATCTTACCAAGTCTGATTTTTCAAAAGGAGATCAACACAACATGTTGCTGGGATGATAGGCTGTAGCATATAAAAACACTCCAAACAACTCAGAGAAAAAGTTATTGGAATGTGTAAGTCAGGGGATGAATACAAAAAAATTCCAAGGCACTGAAAATCCCCCAGAGTTCAGTTAAATCCATCATCATCTGCCTAGATCAGGTTGCCTCACAAACTGAGTGACCATGCAAGAAGGAGACCAGTGAGAGAGGCCAAAAAGACACCTATGGCTACTCTGAAGGAGTTACAAGCTTCACTTCTCTGCAACAACTGTTGCCCGTGTTCTTCACCAGTCAAAGCTTTGTGTAAGAGTGGCATGTTTAAGAAAACTCATTTTAAATCTCAACAAGAGCTCACCAAAAGGCATGTGGGAGACTCCATGGTCAAATGGAAAACAGTTCTTTGGTCTGATTAGACCAAAATGGTGTTTTTGGCCTTCAGACAAGACACTATGTTTGGCAGACACCATATACTGCACATCATCACTAACACACCATCCCCACTGTGAAACAGGGTGGTGGCAGCATCATCTCGGGGGGAGGCTTCTCGGCAGCTGGCTTTGAAGGATTGTAAAGGTAGAGGGCAAAATGAATTTGGCAAAATAAGGGAAAATGTTAAAATACCTTTGTATACTGAGCAGAGCACAGTTGTCTGATTATATGACCTAATTAAGCTCCATGTAGTTTCACTTGACTGTGCACATGTATGTACTGATCTGAGAGAACACTGATGGTCGGTGTCTGCAAGATCAGCACTTAAAATTATTGAGGAGAAACAGGAAGGGATAGTGCTGAGAAGGAAGGGTTGGGAAGGGATGGTAGGAAGTGGCCTGTGATTGTCTCATGATGTTTTATTTTCCTTTAAATCTGGAAAAAGTAAAAGAAATGGAGGAAGCCTTGAATCAACACTTCCATTTTTCCAGATTCATCTCTATGAACACACTTGTAAGAGTGGTGATAATCTTCCAAAACCTTTCCAAAACTAGTGCAGGAGGAACTCAGATCTTATCGGCTGTAGCAATTACACTTAGGAAGAAAATTACTTAACAATTCAACCAGCTTACAAGCAGAGAGCTACACTTTCAATGCATGTGTGCCCATGAATCTAGACTTTAACTAATAATTTTACTCTCTCCTACTCACTGCTTCCTTCACACAATGTCTTGCTTTCAGCTGAGGATTGTTTTGCTCTCAGTGGATCTCTTCCTCTGCATCGCTGTGACAAAGGTCAGTCCACAAGCACAATGGTTGCCAGCAGCTGGTGGCCTGACTCACTGCCAAGCTGTTTGACCCTGCAGTTTATCAGATGATTGACGATTAATAAGAGCTCCAGAGAAAACATCATCTGAGTCATTGTTTCTGTCAAAGTCATAACAACAAGAGTTCAAACTAAATAAAGAAATGATTGACGTCATATCACTCACTCAACTTGTCTTTAGGATGCTTCTTGAACACGTTCACAGTACAACACACCCTTTATTCATGTGACCAGTGTCACACAAAGGGAATAGTAGTTACAACTGCTTGTGTTTCCATGAAATGCAGCCAGTTTGTTTTGAAAGGCTTCAGACTTTTAAGTTGTGTGCTCCCGCGTGCATGTGTGCTTTAAAAAAAAGACTTGTTTGTGAGTTTAAAAAGAATTAATTTCTTATCACGAGCTCCATCCAATGCCAAAATCTAGTCTCTTCCCGGGGTACTTTCTCACGGATCATCTGGCTTTCTCACTGCATGATTTACAAGATGTTTTTGTTTAGAGGATGACCGCTTTATAACCCAGAAATAAGACACTTGATGTTCTGAGACAAAAAATGGAATCTGAATTAATTTGATGACAAATATTATGAAAGAAGGCAAGAAAATCATTCTAATAAAAAGTGTACATTTTTTATGGCTGAAAAAATCTGAACACAACTTTAAACAGCTTTAACATATCCTAGTACTAATGTTCCTTTTGTGCATGCTCAAAGCAACACTTCATGGGACAATTGTATGTGTGTGTCTGGATTTCAGAGATTCCTTTCTCCCCCAGTAAAGCTAGTACAACCAGTACAACAAGTGCCTGCTGTCTCTGGTTGTTTAAACCAACCATGACACTGAGTAGACTGACAGTCTGAGAGTTATATGAAAGAGCCAATAGTAAAGCTCAACTAATTATGATGGCACAATTTAGACTCACCAACACAGAAGGTCAGAAGGTCAAACTGTAATCTGGTCATTAGATATGTTGGGTATGAATCAGCTATTGTTGTCTCCTAAACTTTCTTATTTTGGTGGTCTCATCGTTTAGTAAAACACATGTCCAGTCACTGAGATTATTCACAGGGATTATACTTGTACTGTTTAAATTTTTCTTCTAATTGCTACTCTCCCACGGTTTACTGAAAGTTGCAACACATCACTTAGTTATGTGTTTATAGAAGAACCACAGTTTGTTTATGAACAAGTTTTTGTGTAAACATTTTGAGAGACAAAATGATAAACTCAGATATCCACAGAAACAGCACAATATGTGGACTTGTCACACTGATGTTGTAAATCAGTTGTTCTTAACTGGTCGGGTATCAGGATCCACCACCTCCTCCTTAGGAGATACTGAGGTTCAAATTTTAGGAATTTTCAGCCACACAAACCAATGTAATGAAAAAAGTTGCAGTTTGGACCCCAAAAGAAAGGAAATACATCCATACATCTTATTTTACTCCATTTTACCAAGAGCCAGGGAATTTGGTGATTTCTCTGGGAGTTTCCTCATTATCTTGGGAATACTGTTTTTGTTATCCAAAGAAAAGGAGATGATAATTTGAAATTGTAGGAAAAATACTGAAATATACTCATCATTATACGATAACTAAAAGAAATACATGTATAACATGTACTGTAAGTCCACTTAGGGCTTCCATGCATAGTAATTTTGCCACCTGTTTTTCCTGGCACACATTTGTGACCCACTGGCAAGAGTGCTGTGACCCACTTTTGGGTCCTGACCCACCAGTTGAGAATCACTGACTGTGCTTAATATAGCTCAATGCATGAAAAGTGCCCACTAGTATTAACTAATCCCAGTCATGCACAGCCTAGCTATGCCACTCAAGAGCAAGTTTGGGTTCAGTGACTTGAGATGACTTCTACATGTGGACTGCAAGAGCTGGAATCAAACCACCAACGTTTAAGTGAAGCAACTAACTCTGCCACTAAGACACAACCATTATTGATTGGTTGTGGTCCAAATAACTCCCTTTAAAATAGCAGCCCATACAATCATAGCTTTATGCATAAAGACACATAAAATCTTACAATCACATTAATATTTGAGTAACATGATGACAATTCTTCAGGAACATTACACAAAAATTAAATCCTTCAGCTCAATAAACACCCAGTCAGAAAAGAGGTGCTGTCATGTGTGAGTGTGCATCTGGTGTGGACTTCAGTCATCCTTTTACCTGAGCTTTAGAAGTGTTGTATGCAGGACACTTTCTTACTGTGGATGGTGAGATATTCTTTAAGTTTCCACCATTAATGGATGGAACTGTCAGGCCAAATGTGATCTGATGCATGTGTGTGGCTGTAGTAGTTTTCAGTGAAGGCCCACTGCTGGCTCTTGGTTTAATCAATTCACTGAAATTTATAATACACTGATGAAAATCCTGACATACCTCAAATGCGAAGAGTAGACATACCATAGGTTTTGAATGTCTGACAGCCCAGCTTTAACATTTTAGTCGCCTTCATTGGCGTAGCACGGGGGGGTTCTGATTACCCGGGCCCACAGTTTGTGTCCAAATGCATCTTGAGGAGAGGAGAAAGGTAACTGTAAATCGGTGGGGTTATGCCGCCTAAACATTTTAAATCAGCTGCCTATTAGAAAAAAGAAAGAGAAGGGTTAGAGAGGATTATGGAAGAGAGGAAAGCAGGGACAGTAAGTATGATGAGGAAGAGGGAGGAGAAGAAAGTAGGGACGAGGTGCACCAAACCGTGACTGTTTGGGACAAATACAAAGAATGTTACACCCCTAATACACAGTATTATAAGCATTTTTTTTTAATGATTAGAAAGCTAAAATGGTATATTGTACCTTAGATTGGAAATAGGCTTATTAACAAACTAATGTTAAGAAAATAATACAAGTAAATTTTACCATCTTAAATATATTGCTCATCAATGTAGGGAAATTATAGTTTAAAAATGCACTGAAATGCATAGATATTTGTAAAAGCTTGTTTGCTATGGGGTGCCCTGTGTAATTTTCTCCCTGGGGGCCCCAAATCCCTAGCTACACCCTAGTCTCCTTGACTAAAACTAAACTTATTTTTCATCAGGCATTTTATTACCAAAGATCTTTTGTAAGCTAGTCTTAGTCTGGCTTACAACCTGGAAAACAGTTCATCTATGCACAAGTCAGAGAGTTAGTCGATTACATTAACACTGTTTTAAGAGTTGTGTTACATGCAGGTGACCAGCTTGTTAGACAGCAGTCAGTATGTTAAGAAACTATTCTGTGGCTGCATGTCATTACATGTGCAAATTACTACGAGTTATAATCATTCAAAGTGGCTGACCAAAACAAAAGCTGAATTTGTAGTCTCACCAGTGCTTTGACATAAAGGAAAACTATTTAATGTAATGTTCTACTACATGTTTATGTGTTTTCTCAGGGTCAAACTTACTGTTTCAGGCCCTGACTCCATTTTTTTCTTGAATTAAAAGGAGAGCTCCTTCTTTTCCTGAAAGAAATCCAAACAGAAGGACACCCTCTTTTCCCTTGTAAAAATGTTACATTAAATAATGAGAATAACAGACCACTGAAGTCAATTGTCTGCTCTTATGTAACATGAGTTTGCTTCACCTCTGAAACACCTTATGGGAATTACTGTGTGGATTCAGATAGTCCTGGTTTCCCAGATGTCTCTTCTCTCTCTTGCTACAGGAATGAATCACTCCAACAAGAGGAGCCAGAGTGGCACTTCACTCTAAAACTCTTCCATCACTGTTAGAGCTGATTTTAACAGAGGAGCGTCCCAGAATCAGTTCACAACTCAATGATTTTATATGAAAACCACATTTCTCTTTGCATCTATCCTCATGGAAAAATCATGAAACCCAAATGAAGGCCATCTGCAAACATATTAAACACTTTCAATTCATGTAGAATCGAGCCAGAAACTACTAATAGTCTGACTGGAAGTTTGACCATGCTTTCTTTTTGTTTTGTTTTTTTTTAATCTTGTTTTTTCTCTATTTCTTGTTTTCATTAAACCCACTTCAGAGCCGCAATGCCTCCACAAAGTAAGAACGAAATGCAAGTATTATAAAATGACCACAAAACATTTGTAACAATCAAAAGTGTAGAGCTGCCTAACCCACAAACTGTCTCCAAATTCCTCTTGTATCAGTTACATCCAAGAATTACACAAATCATCTCAACTGAGGCTGTCTAAAGGGCTTATATGATAGCTGGACTGTGTCTGCACACAGTTAGGAGAAAAACACTGAGTTAAATACACACATAGACGGCCCCTCCTATAACAAAGTGTCTGCACCAAAACACATTTCACAAATGGACAACACGCAAACGCAGACAAGCAGGAATGTTTGCCGTGACTCGTTAGTGACGCACTATTTGTTGTTGTGGCACGCTGCAGTGCACTTATTGTTGTGGAGGGACACTTTGCACTTGTTGGAGGGGGGGAGTTGGACTGGAGAGAGGGAGGGGTTTTTGTTGTGAGAATGAAAAGACGAGGGTGTTCTCCTTTCGTTTCCTCCTTTCCCTGAAAGTCCCCCCCTCCTCCTCCTCCCTCATCTGGTGCCCTCCCTCTCCTCCAACCCTCATGTTGTTCCTAATGTCTTTCCTGTACAGGGGTAGGAGCTGTTCCCACACTGGTTAGGACTTCCTAAACAAAGACATACTCACAAGGAAAACACACCCTGCCCCCTGTGCATGGGCCTACATATGAAATCTGTCTGTCCAGATAATAATGTGTTAAATAACCACTGGAGTTTTACAGGTTGTTATTTAAAGTTAGGAAATACCACTCATGTTTTGATATTATCACTTATGTTTCTACCATCCAAAAATCTACAAAAATTCAGAGGGCAATACTAACTACCTCCATTTATTTGGTCTGTTCTTTAAAGGGAGTTGTTTGAGTTTTTGACAAAGAAGTAAAAGGGGTAACTTTTCTGTAAGCATTTTACACATCTCATCATTACCTGAATTACAATTGAGCCTGGCTTTGAGTACGGAAACATGAGATATTCTACACAAGTGTTATGATTATTTCAATTAATATATGCTGGGTTAGATCATTATTTTCCAAAGTGGAGGGATCGCAGAACATAAACTTGGAGAGATAAGGAAGAAAATGGATCACACACACCCCACACATACGCACACACTTTAATTCATTCATTAAATAAAAATAAGACAGTTTTATATAAGCAGGTGATTTAACACTAACTTAGAGACGCCTATAAAAATATACATGATGTTTTAGTTTTCCCAAGATTGTTCCACTAAATGCTACTAGGTTTAATATTACTGCACCACCCTTTGAAATTCTCAACATAGACATTTTTCATTGTAAAACTGCAGATGATTGCTTGTTTGATTTTCCAGTGACTTTCTTTTTATGTGTAAGGGTTGATTCTCAGAACTTACTTCTGCATTTTGCCCTGACCTTCCATCATACAATGAATCCCATTAGTACTCACAGAGAATGTATGAAGATAAAAATGTTATTAATAAGACTTATACATTTCAGTGTAAGAAGTGGATTTAATAGGTCAATATATTTCAAAGAGTCAGTTATGTAAGTCCTTTGTAAAGCATATTGTGTTTGATGTGTGTTAAATATATTGTGTTTAGATTGTTGAACAGGAGGGAACACAAAGCTTATTTC
The DNA here is from genome assembly GCF_018320785.1 of Cheilinus undulatus. Lineage (NCBI taxonomy): Eukaryota > Metazoa > Chordata > Actinopteri > Labriformes > Labridae > Cheilinus > Cheilinus undulatus. The sequence goes on along the minus strand of NC_054881.1, from coordinate 26,866,998 downwards.
CTGTTTGTGTCACATTCAAACCCCTCCTCTCCATTTCCTTCCCTTGGGTTTGATTGTGCACCTGCACCTAAGGGCCATCGTAAGCGTTTTCAGCTGCTTAGGTCACAGCTGGATGCTAAAATCATCAGCTTCACAACAACACATGTGCAGAAACAATACAGGTCGTGGGGGAAACAAGTTTGTTTTTCCCTGGTCCTTGACAGTTTGAATAGAAAGTCCAGGATGCCCTTACATTCCTTTGCATTCTTCTCGTTTGGTGCAGACTGTTTACATTCGCTCACTGGGATGAATATAGATCTTATATCCATCATATTATGGGGAGGAATGAAAGGAATGTGACCAGCTGCTCTGCTCTTTGTTTGAATATGAGGATTCTGGGTCACAGTGATGGATTTGATTAAAGAAAGGTTCACTCCAGAAAATACTTGAGGAAGTTTCAATATTTATGTTTAACTCTTGTTTTTGTGGGAAAGAATATGGGCATTACTTAAAACTGGTTCAGAACACAGTATAAACCCGGATAGTATGGATAGAAAATAGGTGTTGCAATACAGCAAAGTGGTTTGAATCCTAAGTCAGATGGTTTTAGAAAGTCAGCTGATATCATTGTCCTGTTAATGAAGACAGGAGCAGTTTTAGTTATTTGAGGCCCCAGGCAAAGACTGATATGAGCCCCTTTCACATTTAGCAAAGAGCATCCAGAGACTTTTTTATTTTTTACAGGTAACTCAGCCAGACAGCAAATGTTAAATGATGCAATTACCATTACAACTCTAGTCTGGGTGTAACTTGTTAATAAGAAATATATCAACAGTTTCCGTCCCCCTGCCACAAAGCATACTTTTTTATGGCATGCAATTTGATCGCAAAAAGTAACATAAAATTAATTATTTTAATGTGTCCATAGGGCTCACCCAACCATAATATGCTTGGTATGAAGACATTTGTTTTTTTTAAGGGCCTGGACAGTGCCTCGGTAGCAGGGGTCCTCCACATGACGTTTTTGTCTAATTGATGCTATTTCATTCCCTCTTGATATCTTATTTAACATTAAGTATACACATATAAATCATTGGAAAAAAATGTTTGATTTATAGTGCAGGCGTTAGGCCAAAACCTTGTATCTCCAAAATCATGACTTTTGAAAAAACTTTGTATCCTTAAATTAATCTGACACTGGCTGGTCATAGTCAGCATCTTTTTGACTATTTTTATTCGATTTAGATTTCTTAAAACCCACTTACAGGCATAAAGAGTGACCAGTAGCACTGATTTATTAAAAAATATATAAAAGTAAAAACATGAAAATGGAGACACAAGGTTTTGGTCCAGTGCCAGTGATATCTTTACTTTGATGCTCATCAAATCTGGACAAACTGAACTCAGCCAACTGCCTATTTTTGCTAAAGGTAAAACCACCTATAGATACAAGAATAAGAAAAGCAGTGCAGGTGGGGCAAAAGGACACAAAAGTTGTCAAACATTTATCATAAAATACTGAGAAACCGTGCTTAAGATTCAATTTTTGATTTTTCATTAGGTGCTTAAACGTACTACAACACTGCAATAAAATAGACAAGGAATAATGAGCTATTTAACTATTTATTTCACAAATATTGACAAAGAAGGATGTCAGGGCAAATTTACTTCATACTAAGGAACTTGATTGCATTATCTCCACAACTGGACATGTACCAACCAGTTTTGTCCAATTAGAGGACAATCTAGTAGGTTCTTTGTCAAATTAGAGAACTTTGTCAAATCTAATCTGTTTACAGGGCACCAAAGAGGGCACACTGTTAAATTTTGTCTGCTTAGAGAGGATCAAAGAGAGCACTTCGTCAAATTGTGTCTGTTTCATAGCACCCTGATGGCATTTTTCTGTGATTTGTACACTAACAGAGCACTGAAGAGGGCACTTGTTATGTCTACTTACAAGGCAACAAAGAATGTAAGGGGACTTTCTCAAATTTTGTCTACTTACAGGCCTCCAAAGAGGGCACTCTGTTAATTTTTTTCTACTTACAGAGCACCACAGAGAGCAATTTGACCCTTTTGTCCACTTGATGTGCACCCTGGGGGCACTTTGTCATGTTTTGGCCATTTACGGTGCACAAAAGAGGGTACTTCATCATGTTTATCTACTGTATAAGCATCCAAAAGGGCACCTTGGCAGTGTTATTTTAAACAATGTGCCATCAGTGGGGTGATTCCCACCAGTGCATGTCACAGTTCAGGAAATAAATGCACAAAGTTGAAGTCAGATCTCTGGAATTTTTTTTTTTTCATTTCAATTGGTCTGTGAATTTATATGAGTAAAGGTTGGATTAATAAGTATGACTAATGCTTAAAATATAGATGATAACTTTGAAGTTTGATCTAAAGAATCATTGTTATAGACTATACAGTCTAATCTATTCAATATAATCTTCACTGACTATGGTACACTTATGTTATTTTACTGTACTTTAGAGTGCTAGGTGGTGTGCATCTTTACATTACTTTATCTGCAAATTTGTAAGGATAGATTTATATTTAAAACTGACACTGGTCTATAAAGACTCTCATATCTTAGTGTCCTTAAAAACAAAGTGGCAAATATAACAATTTGAAGAAACCTAACACTTGGGGTGATAAGTTGTGTCACTGTTAGATATCATAATGTTCAGAACGTGATGAACTGTGATAGTGACATTTTTCTATAGGTTGTGGTTTCTGGTGATACTTCTGTTCAGTAAAGAAAGAAAACATTGTATTTTTTTGAGATGGTAAAACAGAACTGAGTCACTCTACTTTAAGTCTGCATAACACATTTCTTTGTATAAAGCACTAATGGTAATGTTCCTGGTGACCTGGTGAATATGTGTTGAATTCACTATGCTTTCAGTCCTATTTTTGTTCCCCGTATACTCCATATGACTGAAAAGTGCTCAGCAGCTTTTGTAATGTTGTTTTTCCAAGTTTTCTCAGCTGAAAACAGCGGCCTGCTGCAGCCTGAAACAATAGCGATAAGACCTGTCAGAGTAGACCAAAACAATTCACTAAACCCGGATTGTTTCAGACTGCTTAGCAGCCTTTAATTACTGGTGGGCTTCAGTGCTATGAGTTATACATTTTACATAGAGTTAATTATTAACTCATGTTGCTACGAAAAAAGTCCCTTTTATTATGGTAGCACTTTTTGCTGTGTTACAGCATCAGACGCAACTACTAATGACAAAAAGCATAGTTCTTTGTAAAATATTATTGTGCTCAGATTACCGGTATCAATCTCAGAACCCACTGACAATCATCATCTATCATCGCCTTATAGACACGATATATCTCTAGGAATGGAGGTAATTTCTTTGTTTCTGGTGAAGCCAGAGGGTGGTGTTCAACAAAGCTCAGGCAAGATTTACTTTTCCATATGACATTTATGTCAACAATGTGCAGATGTCAATTCTCTTGTTCCTGGAGTAGTGCTGTTCAATGGTCTCAATTTAAAGCAGAGTGTACGTAAAATACCGTGGCTTTAATCATGCTCACTTCAGGGGTTTAAGCCTGAAAAATAAACCCTTTTTAATGTGAATTTCTTATAATTAAGGGGATTAAAGATTGCCAAAATATCAACATTGTGATGAAGATTGGTATAAAGTTAAAAGTCAAGCTTTGCCAGGTCTCTTCTAGAGTTTGACCTGTATGGATTTTTCAGGGGTGATACAGATATGGAATATTATTAGTTCATGAAACTGATAACTGATATTTGGAACCAATATGCATATATTATGGGATACAAAATGGCAAAATTAAAATTGCATGATAAAAAAAAGAGGAAATAAACAATTCAGCCCTAGCTCTTTCAGCATGAGAAACGGCACAGTAGCAGCAGGAAAACAGGAAGTGATGCTCACTGTGCCAGTGGCACCCAGGGTTAAATATTGATTGGTTAGAGCTCATGTAAAATCTAGCCAACCAGATTGTGATGTATGCAGGACATTTGTTGAGACAGTGAAGAGGGAAAATAAAGAAAGAGGGGAAGAAACACTTTGCAGAGGGACCAAAGTAGCACACATTTTTTATTTTGACAGATTATTGGTAAAATAAAATGCTGAAACAATAATCAGCTAAATGCCAGATATCTGCATCAGTAGTTGGCCAGGTCGATAATGGGCTGACCCCCTAGTCTCTTCATAAGAGGAGAAGAAAACAACTTTAAACTGGCTGCATTTTGGATGGAGTTTGGTTCAAACCTTTCTGAAGCGTTTTGGGTAGTGAAGGAATTAAACCACTGATTTACATTGTACCAAGCATCAAACAGTTTGTGACTCAAGTTTAAATCTTTTATAATCCATAATGGATTATTAGCTTCTGTTTGACACAGATGTTTTTGAGACAAATAAATCAACAAAAGATTACCATCAGAGGACAAATTTCTCCTGTTTATTGCTGTCAACACAGACAACATATTATCTCTACACCAAATCCTGCTGATACTTGGTCAGTACAGCCTGGACTATAACTTTCAACCTGAGCACCTAGTAAAATCCCTAGATTGTACATCTCTGCAGAGACTGAGCCATTGCAGACATGCTCCAATTTTGCTGTTTAGTGGAAGCAAAAGTGAAAATCACAACCAGTAAGTGATCCACCATAGTAAAAATCCAGTTTCCTTTGAAAAGATAAAACAGAATTCCTCAGAAAGAATTCAGTATGGTTTGGAAGTGTAGCTGGAGCCACACATACACACACGGTACACATGCATTCCCTCCCTGCTAAATCTGGTGCCACATCTGCAGACAGTGTAGGAGTGGTTTACAGTAAAACCACCAGAGCTACAGTGAAATTACAGAAGTAAATCAAAACACTCGCAGACTATGCTCGCTCCCAGATGTATCTTTACTTTTGTTTTTAGTAAGAGCGTGGGCAGCTCACATCCCACCTCAGACTTCGACTGGCTTTAACGCTTTATTGGGAGGATTGAGAAGCAGCAGAGTGGGCACTTCATACAAATATAGAGCTGAGAGAGAAGCAAGAGTGCCTACGCTGTGTCTTTAAAAAACACAGTTACATGAAATGTGTTTCACTGACTCCTTTTAAATATTTACTTTTCATGGTTCAGCAGCTTTAATTAAATGAAGAATAGGGTCATGAGCACAGGGATAATTGAGACCAGGGAGAAAAGAGGACAGTGAGAGGAGAGATGGGAACTGATAGTGAACCAGAACTTCTGCATTCTTAGTGAACAATAAACCATATCAACAAATCTGAAATGTTTTATGAAACAAAGTGTTTTTCACATTGAATTCTAGCCATAAAGGGTCTGTTTTGAATTGTTACCCACACACAATTGCGCAAGTTTCCCGAGAAGGGCAAGTCAGGGTGAGGACAGCAATATTTCAAGTGTGCACTTGGCAAAGATTGTGTATTTTTTCTAATTGCCTCTGTGTGTAGTCACTCAGAAACAAAATGTGAATCCAAAAGCAGACACCAAGTTGAATTTTCTGCTCTCTGTTAAACCTTTTAGGGATTTTCTTCATAATAGACCAAATACACCTATTCAGGAATCAAATTTGTAAGAACAAACTCCTACATAACAGGATAAAATAAGTTGTATCACAAAAATGCATCTGTCTTTTTTCTTAAACCACAAAGCACACTCCAATAGGAAGTTGCTTAAGAGTTGGCCGGCAGTGCACTACAATACAACTGAAGTGAAGTCTCTTCTGGGAGCCTCTGTGCTTGGATTCACATGTTTTCCATGGATTTGTTGGAAACAAGTTTGTAGTTTTTGGCAGAACATTCAGTCTGAAGAGAGATGGGTGAAAAAGTTCACCTGCTTTACATCTCTTCACAGGTACTTACTCATATTTTCTGTGCTCATTGTACAGTAATGTGACTTCAGATATCTCCAACTAATGCACAGAGGTGTCAGAAACTCAAAACTGTTGTCAGAAAGAAATGAAAAATAAGTTCTAGTTACGTGAGGTTTGACCTCAAAGACTTTGAAAAAAAGTGGAGCTTTCTGTTACTTAACTTTAATGTAAAGCAGATGTAGGTCAGGATAAGGAGTGTATGGTTTCTCTCTCCAGAGAAAATAAACGGTTTGGTGTATAGTTGAATGTGGGTCATGTATGTGACTTTGGGTGTGTTTCTCCCATCCTCTGAGGAAGTCTGTGTGTTTAACATGGAAGTTAGGGGCACATCCAGGAAACAGGCACTCTCCGACAACCATCCATCACTAGCGATCATCACAGAGACTGACATGAGCAGACTAGAGGGTCAAAAAGGTGAAAAATGAGAACAAAATCTGCTTACCTTTTGGTATTCTCTGTGAGAACTTGGTGTTGATCATGGTGCCCAGACGTTTTTTTCTCTAACCATTTTGCTATATTTATTCTGTACATGCTTTTGTGGTGTTTTCTAAACAACCACTGTGGTCAATTCAGGCATTTCAATCAGACCTGTTGCCACAGGTATATACACCGCTTTCCACATTAAGCGAATGACATTTTTCTCATATTTTCCTAAATATTAATGCAAATTACAGAGTATTTTTCAAGTCATCAGCCGTTAGAGCATAACTCAAATGTTTTTAAACAAACTTCATAATGATAACCATTATTTTTTAAAAACTAAAAACCTCAAAATGCACTGTTCCACATAATTATGCAAAACAGAGTTTTAAAACATTTTGGGCCAGATCTACTAAGATCCCAATTTGCGTGTACTTATTTGAATGCGCAATCTAGAATTTTGCATTTGGGGTTGGACCGGGGTTTGTGGGTGATTTACTAAAGTGAATGCGCAAATGACAAAAGGTGCAAACGTGTTGGAGACACACTTAGGGTTTTGCATGTTTCACGGGTTACAGCATGAGAGCCGAACGGGCAAAATGAAATTCGACCTTACTGAATTAGAGGAGTTGATGGACAAAGCCAATAAACACTTACTGGTTTTAGGTGAGATCGTCTTGTTTTTGTATTTTTTACCTGGTAAACCACTGGTCGATCGCATATGCGTGTACGTGAGTCATAGACATTTAAAAAAGACTTAAAAGACACTTAAAAGTGCTCAGATAAGGACTGGGTTGCTGTTTTCCTTAGATTTGGACTTTTAGTTCATTATGAAATTGTGCAGACTAAGATAAAATCTTTAATTTTGTTGTGACCTACTTTTCATTTAAGTTTGCGCACGACGTTCTATTTTTTTTTCTTTTGTGATTGTCCATATTAATCTGTATTTATTTCCCTTAATGTACAGCACTTTGGTCAGCTGCTGCTGTTCGTAAATGTGCTATATAAATAAACTTTGATTGATTGATTGATTGAGGTGTTAATTAAATGGGAAGCGCTTTAAAGTCATTACATTCTCTTGAAAGATTTATTGATTATATTTGTTCAGAATTGCTGTTTATTGCATTTTGATATATTCTTTACTTTAAAAGGTTTTCTATTTTCCTTAAAAATCCCTCCTTGTGTTAACCTTGCAAAGCAGATGGATATGCCCGTTTCCTTGTTTTTTCACTGGTGAATCCATCTTGCAAAGCTCCCATCTGAACCGTTTGGGCCTGGTTAGAAAGTGACAGGACCAATCAGCGATGAGGGGCAGTACCTTTAGGCACAGCAAAGTCGTGACGTAAACAAGCAGCAGGAAAAGCTGGTGCAGTTACGGAGGAACAGATTAGCGTGGATGTTGCTAAAGCGCCAGTTTTATCAGAACTTGACAACATTTCTTCGTTAAAAGAAGAACAAAGAACAGCAGTCAGTTGTTTTCTTTTCAAAAACTACAAAAGTTGAGTACTTACATGTCTATAGCCATGTTTTGCGTTGTTCCTCACTAGCTGCGCACACACAGCTTGATAGCGGCTATGTCACGTGTTTTGTTGCTCTTATTGGCCTGTAGAGATGTGATAGACAGAACGTTCATCCAATCACACATTTTTTTCAAATTCTCTGCCTTTTCTCAAACATTTCCTATTGAAGCTTTCCCATATGGATGTGTGAAACACATCCATCTGGCATGTCAGGTTACCCTTGTGTGTGTTCAACACTAGCCTGAGAAAAGTTAAGTGTTCCAACTTCACACAGAACATCAGAAAAACAGGATTGGGAGATCCCAGCTGTAATAGCTACCGTACACTGGAATGACCCAGATGCAAAAAAAACTGTAAACTTGCAAAGAGTTTTGTCATTGCAGGTATTGCGTGACTTCTCCTCGTGGCTGGCTCCAAATCCGCTCTCAGTTCCTCCTACAGCTCCAAAATGGCAAGGCTGGATAGCTGATATGCTTTAATGACTGTTTCCTCATTCATTCCAAAAATGTTCACATGAGGGTGAAAAATGCGTTCTCTGCGTCTTCTTTCATTGTTTCGATGTCTCCTTCTTGCCACAATAACCGCAGCCATGTGTGCGCAATTACGCATAGGCCTACAAACTGTTTGCACCTCCCTTCGAGACAAGTTAAACATAGACGCAGTTTCTATGAGCAAAACTGCTGTCAGGTTTGATAAATTGCTTTGCATGCGCTAAAATATTTACATTTTCTCCTCCCAGCACACACACAATTCCGTGTAAATGCCCCATTTTGCATATTCATTGCAGCGAACGTACTAACTGGATGCAGCCGCACTATTTTGCACCTTTGAAAGACGCAACCCTTAGCACACACTGTTAGTAAATCAGTTTGTACTTTTTTTTGCGTGTGCAATGAGTTTGCACGCGTTTTTATACATGCAAACCTTTAGTAGATCTGGCCCTTTATAGGTTGTAAAGAACTGAAAATGGTCATTTGTTGAATTTGCAGCATTAGGAGGTCATATTCACTGAAATCGAAAGCTATTTCAATCAAAAACATCTTAACAGGCCAAGTTTGGAGAGTTTCTGCTTGAATTTCTTTGCAGGATGTCAGAATATCCTCCCAGAGCTGCTGTTTTTAATGTGAACTGCCTCCCACCCTCATAGATCTTTAGCTTGAGGATGCTCCAAAGGTTCTCAATAGGGTTGAGGTCAGGGGAGGATGGGGGCCACACCACGAGTTCCTCTACTTTTATGCCCAAAGCAGCCAATGATACAGAGGTATTCTTTGTAGCATGAGATGGTGCATTGTCATGCATGAAGAAAATTTTGCTACAGAAGGCACTGCTCTTATTTTTTTTTTTTTTTTTTTTTTTTTACCATGGAAGAAAGTGGTCAGTCAGAAACTCTTTATACTTTGCAGAGGTCATTTTTACTCCTTCAGGGACCCTAAAGGGGTCCACCAGCTCTCTCCTCATGAATCTGGCCCAAAACAGGACTCTGCCCCCTCCTTGCTGACATCACAGTCTTGTTGGGACATGGTGGCCATCCACCAACCAGCCACTACTCCTCCATCTGGACCATCCAGGGTTGCACAGCACTCATCAGTCAACAAGACTGTTTGAAAATGAGTCTTCATGTATTTCTGGGCCCACGGCAACCTTTTCTGCTTGTGAGCATTGGATCAGGAGGCCGAATAGTAGGTTTATGCATGACTGCAAGCCTCTGGAGGATCCTACACCTTGAGGTTGGTGGGACTCCAGAGGCACCAGCAAATTCAAATACCTGTTTGCTGCTTTGTAATGGTATTTCAGCATCTGCTCTCTTAATCTGATGAATTTGTCTGGCAGTAACCTTCCTCATTATGCCTTTATCTGCAGGAACCTGTCTGTGCTCTGAAACAGCCACAAATTTCTTCACAGTACAATGATCACGATTAATTTTTCATGAAATATCTAATGTTTTCATTCCTTGTCCAAGGCATTACACTATTTGACATGTTCTGCAGTAGAGTGATCCTTTTTCTTTCCCATATTGCTTGAAACCTGTGGCCTGCTTAATAATGTGGACTATGTGTAACAGTGCATTTTGAGGTTTTATTTTTAAAAAAATGGTTATCATTATGAAGTTTGTTCAAAAACATTTGAATTATGCCCTTAACGGCTGATGACTTGAAAAATACTCTGTCATTGCATTAATATTTAGGGAAAAAAGAGAAAAATGTCATTTGCTTAATAACATGGAAAGCAGTGTAAAGTCAAGCACTTAACCATGCAGCCTCTATTTGCAAACATTTGTAAAACAAAATGGGTGCTTTGCGATAGGATAGTTTGTAAAATGTCATCCCTGCTGGGTATTCCATAGTCCACTGTAAGTGATACAGAGCGGAAGCATTAAGGAACAACAGCAACTGAGCAACAAATTGGGAGACAACATAAAATCACAGAGCGGGGTCAACTACTGCTAAGGCCCCTGGTGCGTACAAGTCAACGCTCCACTGAGTCCATAGCTGAAGAGTTCAAAACTTCCACTGGCATTAATGTCTATCTATCCTCTTCCACTTATTCGGGACTGGGTCTCAGTGCAAGTCAACCTAGACATCCCTCTCCCCAGTGACACTTTTCAACTCCTTCTGGGGGATGCTGAGGCGTTCCCTGACTAGACAGGATATGTAATCCTTCCAGTGCATTCTGGGTCTTCCCTGAGGTGTCCTTCCTCCCAGCCAGACATGCCCGGGAGACCTCCACAGGGAAGTGCCCAGGAGGCATCCTGCTCAGATGCCCAAACCATCTCAACTCACTCCTTTTGATGTGAAGGAGCAGCGGCTCTACTCTTAATACCCTCCGGATATCCTCATCCTCATCCTATTTCTTAGGCTGAGCCTAGTCCCTGCGCCAAAGAAAACTCATTTCAGCCACTCATATATCTGCGATCCCATTCTCTTTGTCATTACCCAGAGTGCATGACCATAGGGGAGGGAGGTAGATCAACCGGTTGAGAGCTTTGCCTTTTGGCTAAGGATTCTCTTCACCACAACAGTCCGGCATACACCTGCAGTACTGCTGATGCTGCATCAATTGATGCCTCCCAACCTGGAGGGAACGATCCACCATTTTCCAACAGAGAACCATGGCATCGGACTTAAAGGTACTGACCCTCATCCTGACAGCTTCGCACTCAGCTGCCTGCTGGGCACATGCTGGGAAAATGCTGCCCACTGACTGTATTAGGCCAAGTGTGAAGTTTGGTGGAGGGATGATGGTATGGGGCTGTTTCTCAGGGTTTTGGATAGACCCCTTATCTCCAGTAACGGCCAATCTTTATGCTTCAGCATAACAAGATGTTTTGGACAATGCTTTGCTTCCAACTTTGTGGCAACAGTTTGAGGAAGGTCCTTTTCTACTCCAACATGACTGTGCCCCAAAGCAAGGACTATAAAGACATGGTTTGATGAGTTTAACGTGGAAGAACTTGACTGGTTCACAAGGAGCCCAGACCTCAACCCCACTGAGCACTTTGGGATGAACTTGTACAGAGATTGCAAGGCAGGCCTTCTCATCCAACACCAGTGCCTGACCTGATAAATGCTCTGCAGAATGAATGGACACAAATTCCCACAGAAGCCCTCCAAAATCTTATGGAAAACCATCCAAGATAAGTGGAAGCTGTTATGCTGCAAAAGGGGGGTAAACCCACATTAAAGTACACCTTTTTGACTACATTGTCATTAGGATCCCTGTTGGTCGAATATTTTTATCCAAATAGTGTATGTTTTATTTAACCTGGACAGTAGCAGAATCTTTCTGACACCCAGTGCAGCAAGAGAATAAATCAGTTCAGCTTAAAACACTAAGGCCCCATCCACACGGAGACAAATTCAGGCGTATACGCTAAAGTTCTTTGTCGTATTGGCTTTTCTTCCACACGGAAACGACATTTTGGGTGACTGTAAATGATACTTTTTGAAAACGGGTCCCAGAGTGCATAAATCCGTAAATGACTACCGTTTCATCTCCGTGTGGACAGCTATACGCATCTTAAAATGATTATGTCACACAGTGTAGCTCCCTTAAGGGGCCTGCGCGGGTACGGCCAAAACAATAAAACACGGTTGTGTTCGTGCTGCAGAAGCTACTGAGCTTGTTATGGCTTTTACCGCGCCACATACAGGCTTGGCATATGCACTACAGCGTTTTCCGTCATTTTCAGTGATTCCATGCTTACGCAGATATTTCCTAAAATGATCCATTCTTTACGGAAAACTTTTTCAAAACGAAATATATACGCAATATATCATTTTTGTCTCTGACTGGACAGGGCCTAATATGTAATAATGTGCAGAAAAAAATCAATCTCCTGACGGCCTTGTCTGCTTTTGTAGGTCATATACAAGGATCAATATTGATTTCAGCAAGTTTCATAACCAGCTAATACTAACTTTCAGTTCCTTGTATAGCTTAAACTTTCATGTAGCTTATGCTTTACAGAAATCTGACACATTCTAATGGCATGATTGCTGTAAAGGATTTCTGTTTCTTTGAATCCCCTACATAAAAAACATGATTATACAAATATGATGATGTTGGTCCCTCTAGCTTGATCTGACGCTTCACATGTTCATGTGTTCTTAACAGCAGGAGAAAGCACACACAGATGATGGTTGGCGTACAAACCACAGTCATCAGTTACATAATCAAATGCATTCACACTGTCCTTTCACTGACAAAAACAAATCATTACCATCATAAAAGGAATATTTCAAGTGCAACAAAACGTGGCGCATATCGAGAGCTCAACTGCATGGGAACTTGTCTCACAATAGAAAACATCATCACTGATATCCTTTCACACGCATCTTACTGTCGCTATAGGAACCCAATTCATGGGTCAGAAGGGTTAACAATAAACTAAATTAATAAAAAAGAGATGAATAATGAAACAATAAGTGAACAAATGAATAGGACATAGTGTGAATTCTTTTCATAACGAGGGGGATGATGAAGCAGAGATCAATGCACATGCTCAATGTAAATGAATATGACTCATGTTTTTGAGAAGTCAGCGTATCTTTAAAAAAGATCTGCAGTCTCGTCAGCTAACTATTTTTAGTTCTTTTTCTGGATGGATTTCTAAAACACAAAAAGATTCCAAATACTGTGCATCACTGATTATCTCTATAAAGACATGCACACATTTTCACCCTAAAGCCTTGAAAGCAAAGCTGGAAAAAGTATGTTCCACAAATGCACACATTTGTACCACACATATTTCCTTGTTGCATTTCTTTCACTTTCATGACCTTAAGTGTCATTTTTTTCTCCTGCAGAGTGAAAAACAGACTTTTAGCCACATATTGTCTCCAGAAGGGGTCAGGGGGCTTCCAGTAGCTGAGTCAGACCTCTTACTGGAAGCCAGTGAGTCACCCGTCTTCCTTGCCCCCCTCATCTACCGCTCATATTCCCTCTCCTGATATGTACTACAGATCTGCTTCTCTTAACAACCTGTTCTCAAGCTGGCCTCTTGCCTCAGGTGTTCCATGCATGTGAACATGAATGCAAAAGGACAGCTAGAGCATGCTGGGATTTGAAACAGGATAATGCAGCTTCAGTATTTTCTCTTTCCTGTTAGCATTTCCACAGTAGTGCATGCATTCCTCAGAGAAAAGAATGTCACCATGAAAGGACCCCACCCCTTTAGCCCCCCGACACCCATTACAACCCCCGTCTCTCCCTTGATTCTCCCCCTTTCTTATCCCCCCTTTCCAGCCCCATGATGATCTCACCCAGCTGTCACTGTGTAATCCCACCCACACGAGCCGCTACATTAATACGTCTCTTGCTGCTGCTGGCGGGGGCTGACATCATTTGTTTTGTTCGTGTCACCGTTTCCCTGAAATCCAAAACACACTGCCAGTAAGACAAGAGAGTCTGTGGAATTTTGTATCAATTTAGGTAATGTACTCATTGCAAATAATCTGAAATGACAATGTATTGAAAATAAACTCAGAGAAATTCAGGCAGTTTATTTTAAACCTGTTCAGTTACAGATAAACTGGATTATTCATTCAAGGAACAAAATTATTATTCATTTATTTCAGTACAAGAAACTTGCCTCAAAACTGGCTTAAAACTTAAGCCAAAGCCTCTCTGGATTATCAAAACAAAAACCTGCACCTTAGATTTTTTTTTCTTTTTTTGCAACTTGAAATCACATAAATGTTACTGTCATTTCCATTCTTTTAGGCGTCAAATTTGTGAGGAAATACAGATGAGTCAAAACCCTGCAGACACAGACCCACCTGATGTATATGAGCCTTCTTTTTCGCTCCATCAGGAAGTGTCTGAGCATTTTGTTGTTAAAAGATCTAATAGCTTTAGATGTACCTAGAATGTCTATGTGTGAAGCACTGCAGTAATAGCATTTCTAGGTTTGGTTATTTGGCATTGCCCTGAAAACAAAACAATAACTGTAACTGAGGGATGCTCAAGAGGGTTCCATAGAAAGTGTTTGTTAGATAAAGAGAGAAAAATGAAAAAAATAACATGAAAGGCCGGGACAGTGGTTGTAAACATACATCACAAAGCAGATGCCGATGTATTTCAAAAGCCTTGTCATCTATGTAAAAAAAATATTTATTCATCAAACCCCTGCTATGATGTAGAATGAATGTATAAAATAGAATAAAATTGTTCTAAAGATTCTACTGATTTTAATTACAACTAACATGCTTTTATTTGAAGTGAGTCAAACTTCTCAAAGATGATACATTTTATTGGAAAATGTACAATTGATTCATAAGACAATTTTCGATTGCTCTTTGCTTCTAGTAATACATGCTAAGAGTCATTATGAATCATCTATTGAGATGAGATCATAAAGACAGGTACATTATACAGTCCATATGAAGGGATAAAGGGATAGCTTTATGGGGCCCATCCAAATATGGGGTCTATTGTAAAGTTAAGCTGTAATAACCATATAATTTCAAATTTAACCTAAAAACTACTCTTATCAAAGCAACAAAAATTAATTTCAATGCTCTAGTACAAAAGAGCATTTTCAAAATGTAAAACAGAATTACATTTTCATTTGTAATGTTAGACTTTATGCATACGCTGTGAGTTGCGCAAATGTCAGCTTACCAGAGAATGAAGTAGAAGGAATTGAAACTGCATCGAAGGGGGAAAAATAAAAGTTAGTAAAATAAAGGTAAAAAAAATGGCAAAGTAGGTTGCAAAGGGCAAAAGTGGAAGGGAAGTGGTGAAAAGCAGTTACAAAGTGGCAAAAATTGGTTAACAGTCAGAAAAGGTGGCTTAAAGTTGCTAAAACTAGTAACTTAAGCAGTGAAAAGGAAAAATTGGTAATGGGTGGCAAAAATTGGTTGAGAGTGGAATTTGGCAAAAATGGGCAGAAACAGTGATTTAAAGGGGTTAAAAGTGGTATTAATAGTTAATTTGGATATCAGAACCCTGTGATATCTTGAAAATCTTTTCAGCCCCAAAATAAAGTACCAGTTAGCCAGGACACTATAGTGCCAATGCTACTGAACCAACTAGGGATGTTCCAATACCATATTTCCTTCCCAATACTATACCAAGGTTATCAGCCAATACCAAGTACTGATACGATACCAGTGTGAACTTTCTGGACTGACTGTGCAGACTAGCGAAATTATTTTAGACCTATATTTGACTCAGAACATGGCTCAACAAATGGAATCAAAATACACAACATCTCCGTGACCCTAAAGTTGTTTTTTCTGATTATTGAGTTTTACTGCTAATAATACAGGGGGCTGCATCACAGGCTCTCTCTATCACTCGCTCCATTATGCTCTATTCCAGCAGTATGAGTGATTACAGAACAGCCTGCCATTGGCCGACAGACCGTCACAAAGGGTAAACAACAAGCATTCAAGTTAGCATTCGAGCCAGCAGTAATAAATAATTGTAAGTCAATTAAAATCAATATCTGTGATTCTGGTGTGGATTTAATCATTTAAGCCCCCAAAAGTCACACAAGTTCCAGGCTCACTGAAAATGCTGCTGCAAGGGATTCAAAGGCATCAAAAGCGTCAATGGAACAACACAACGGCGAGCTTTAAGAGGACAACGAGTAAGAGGCAGTGATTTATGGTTCAAAAGTTATTTGGCTTTTGATAAACGGTGTCACTTCTTGTCGTGTACAACAGCACTGGTCTAGAAGGCATTTTAACAATTACATTCAGAGAAAAACTGTCACACAGCCACCATTCTTTGCTGCTGCAGGGGGTCATTTGGTTCTTCTTCGCTGCACTAAAAACAGTAGCCTGTGAATACAGTGCTTTCTGGCAGTGAAAAAGAATTGATTTCCGGTTTAGAGCGCTATATTTAGCATGGCTAAACGAAGCAAAACATAAAGTTAAACCAAATGGTATTGGATTGGTGCATAAAGTAATGTAATCGCCGATACCAACACCTGCATTGGTATCGGAATCAGAGCAACCCTAGATCCAACACACGTGCACTGTTATCATCAGTAAATCAAATCACAGCTGGGGAAGGCCCATTCACAGGTTTTTCAGGGGCCCATCCAGTTCTGTAGGTAGCCTGAATATATGGACCATGAAAAAGGTAACCACTTTAACCTACATTTAAAAATAAGGCAGGGAAAATAGCATCATAAAATGAATAAAACTGCCTTAGCTCTTATTTCTTATCAGCTACATGGTGGTACACAGTGTGTAAAATTGGGATTTTTAGCTCAACTTATTATTGTAGCAACTGGTTTTGCACTTCAGGATGATAACAATAAAAGCTTTGTATTATTATTTTAAGTAAGTTACCCATGATCCTTCTCCAGTTTAGGAATATTTAAAGAAAATGGCAAGATACAATTTTGTATTTTGGTTCCATCAGAAAATGTCTACCTGGCAACAGCCATGGTGACTAAGAATCAAGGTCAACTTTAATTTATTTCTTTAATGATAATTACAGTATTTGTCCAAGTTAAACCATAAGAACAATCTGAAAATGAGCAACACTCATTCATTTTCTTTGCAAGTGAGAAAAAGAGACGATATGCTGTCAACAAGATGATTGATTTTCTGTGGGGTTACTGTGCATTCTCAAGTCGAACAAAGTGACCCTTATACTATGGGATGCACATCAGCTCTCTGCATTTAAAAGGAGCACATATGACTTGTTTATGACTTTCTTCTCTTCACTAACGGTCAAACTGTTTTCTGGCTCAACAATGTGGGAAGACAGGAAGCAGGAGCAAACTAAACTCAATTACACAACCTTTTCATTAAACCTAATAAGCCTCTGGAACCATGTGGCTTAGGTTTGAATCCTGTTTGATATTCCCCTCCTGTAACATCAGTGCTGTCTTTTTCTTGTTTTGAGACATTAAGTGAGAACTTTCATGATAAAGGGACAGTTAATTCTCTTTTAAGTGATGTTTGGGTACAATTAAAGGCTGAATTCAATGGGATTTGGGATGGATGAGAGAAATAACTTTCTGCTAAACATCCACTTGAAAGTATTCCTGTGCTACTGTTAACGTCATGGTGAGCTGAGAGGTTAATGTCATTTAAATTGACATACTCGATATACCACTTTTACAGTAAGTCTTCCTCAACAGCGCTCCAGCTTCTGTGGGCGTCAAGCAGCCAATCGAATAGCCAAATCTCACTAGCCCTGATTTCAGCATCATCACAGTTAAGTACCACCGGAAGTAGATGCATCCATGTGTATGTGAGTGTACATGGGTGTACTTTTGTTCCATTTCATTTGTGATCCACACATGGGTGAGTGCAGCCGGAAGCTGTGCACTTCAGTGCCTGGTGTAGGAGTTGGGTTATTGAATTGAGAAAACCCTGCAGCCTGAAAGACTCAGAGATCAGCTATTCTTGCCTGAACACTGATGTGTCAGAATGTAAGAGGCGTCAGTGATCAGAAAACGAGTGCTGCCCACAACCTCAGGGCCCGGACGTAGAGTAAATCTAACGCTGTGTTTATGTAATTTGATGTTTATGCAATGAAAAAGACTGGACTGGCTGAAGTGGATGGCATCCATACAGTGGCAGCAAAGGGGGTGTGTGGGACATGCAGCCACCCTGCTTTAATTACAATATTTCAGGGAAATTAGACTGTTGAAACTGCATAGTATATATATTTAGAAGAAATTCTAAACATCTAAAGAACGAGATGAGGTGTGTTTTGACAGACAGGCGAAGTATAAAAAGAAAACATCAGATCCTGCACTGGTAATCCTGCTTTAACCCTGCTGGTGCCATGAAAGACCCAAACAAGGCTTAAGGGCTGCATGCATGTAGAACATGATTCTTCATATTTCTGTTGTTACATGAAAATCTCATATATCATCTTTTTGTTTTCACTCCAATTTAATGATAACTTTCCATTATGGTTTTTAGTAATTGCATGTGCATTCTTGCCTTTTGAAATCCTTTTGATAACTGTGACTTAATTCCTGAATAAACTGTAGTGCAGCATGCAATTATTGCAGTTATGTAAACAAAGTAAAGTCCTTTAAATTACTATTTTGGCTTTACTGCTGGGCATAATAGTACACACATCATGGCTTAGAGTCGACTAATGTGTTCAAAACATTTGACCTCAGTTAGGTAAGGTTTTATGGTTTTGCAGTATTTACACATCTAGGTCTTAAGAAAAGCTATGACTAGGTTTAATGTTTGATGAAAGAATGGGTCCAGTTAGCAGTTTGAGAGTGTGATCATATGCAGAAGCATTAGTGTGCAAAAATGAGCATGTAGTGCTATTTTCAGCTGTAATAAAGGGGTGTCAAAATTTTATATTAAATCAATTTGCTTAAAATTCACACGAAAATCTCCAGTTGTCATTCCACAGAACAACAGATTAAAGATAAAACAAGCCACTGAGTCTCTGATGGACACAGTGGGTGGAAGCAAACAGTTGTAAAAGCAACATCAATTGTGCTAAATATTGAGTCAGGAGACCGTCCTGTATGTGTTGTGAGTAACAAATACTAGTTTATGATCACATTTGCTCTAACAACTTGAATGGCAAATTTCAAGATATGATCAACCCTCTGATATTTTATTCTTATATACCAGTAGAAAAAAAACACTGATCCACTTTTAACTTTATCTGAGAAGATTTACAGACTAGTGCTTATACTTCTAAATAAGTAAATTTTAATCAAAGTAACTGTACTTTTACCTGAGTACGGTCGGGTACTTTTTTCACCTCTGGTAAAATTAAAAGAAAAGGCCAACTGTGATGAGCAGATGGTGTTGGCATGCAAAAGTCATGCTACAGAATTTAAATCGATTAATTCTCTTTGCTTTCTAAACCAAGAACTACCACCAAATATAAAAACACATTTTTTTGTGCAATGGATACAATGTTACTTCTATGTGTTGTCTCCAGCAAGTCTCCATATCTGACATCATATACAACATAAAAGTTAACCACCACAACACAAAGAAGCTTAAAAGCTTACACCTACACAAATTCATGACTTTAAAGTCACTCAGATCTAATTACAACCACACACACGAAACACATTCCAGAGAGAAACCTTATACTTTCTATATTTCGGCTTTGGGACAAAAACACACTTACTGCTCCTGGCAGAGGTTGAAAAGAAAGGAGGACTCGACGGACGGCGAGTCAGCCAATCAGAATCTCCGGAGATTTCGATTTTTCGACATCGTTTTTGCAATTGGGCCGCCCCGCCTCAAGAGACTACCACCCCCGTGTTGCGATTGGTCAGTTTTCCCGGCTCTATGGAAGTCATTTGAATACGCCTCGCTTTGAGGCTCATTGTGGATACAGCGTTGCTGGCTCAAATTGACTTAACTCTCAGGAGCTGAGACACAATGGAGGAGGGCACGGCTCAGACGCACTGCTGAAAGACTTATCCCTATCCTTCACACCGTTTACTTACGCCGGAGACTTCTATCAGTTTGGAAAGCCGTGCGGTTTTTTTCTTTTCAACTCTTTGTGATTCGGGACTAGAGCTCATCTAATAAGAGGTAAGTTATACAAGGTGTGCATGGCATGGTTTTTAAACACTTTGGCTTCCATTTGTGTTTTTTAGTAGGAATTTAACTCAATTCAGTGTTTGCTGTATTCATAATATGACGTTTTACATCCCTGCCTGCACGTTGCCCATTTACTGATTACCTAGAGTCGTTAAAATGAACGCTCATACAAGGATATATCCTTGATAATAGGTAACTTCAGTCTCTGATATGAAACTTTCTAGTTAGTGAATCATGGTAACTCTGACGCAAATTCTTGTGTCTAAGACACAAATGCTAACACTATCCACCCTTACATCTATTTTTTCCTCCTAGCTACATTTGTTGTTGTTTTTGTTTACCGCCCATGTGAGTTATAATTAGCTTGGCTGTCAGACAATAACACAAGTTACTCAGAAGCACCTGTATGGGACTGTGGTTGCGCAGCATGGCTTCTTTTTCACAGTCAGCTTTTACTTTTACTGTGTTATGACTCAGTCAGAAAGCCTTAATGTGGACCAGGCATGGTGGCCTGGTGAGCTTGCATGTGTTCGTGTGTATGTGAGAGAGAGGGAGGACTGAACAGATTGTGTATGTCTGTGGGGAAAAGAGAACAGAGTGAGAGAATGTGTGTGTTCTTCTGGCCAAAACAGACTCTAAAAACATTTGTTCCCTCCTCACACCACTTTAAAAAATAACAGTCCCTGAACTTGCTCAAATAATGGACTCAATTTCCTTTCTTTGCAAACTAGTTAAACAGGGTGCATGAATAAACCCTTGGATTAAATGGTTAAACTTGTTAAATAATTAACACAAAGGCAGTCTGGGAACAACCTTTTTGGCTATGCTGGTTAAAAACAATCAAACTGAGCTGCTTTTCTAACTTTAATCTTCTATCAAACCATTTTATGTGCACTGAGGCAGTGGTTTGAAGGATCTGTAGATCTCTACATAATAGATGTGTGTGACAGAGAAACTCCTTTACACAAGCTTGGGTTTATAATATGACAGCAGAGCAGTACAGGAGATAATGTGGGTTTATCCTTTGTGGCTCTAGGTTAATACTGTACTAGCCTACTAGATCATACAAGAGACAGGTGTGTGTACTTCAGCCTTGTGGGTGTGTGTGTAAAGCCTACATGCGATGAAATTCTGTGGTGTAGCTAGGAATAAGAGGAAAAGCAGGGCAAAACATCTCTGCAGTCAATCAGATTATGGTGCCTGCTCTGTTTGCTTGTCTATCAGATTTAGTTGCAGGTGCAGCTCTTTAAACTGGTCTGGTGTTTTGACAGCAGCTGCAGGCCCTATGTGACCCAAACACTTACTCAAGCGTGAGCAGAACAGTTTGTTTGAGCTCTGTGCTGTTTGGCTCTTGTGGTCAGATGATGATGACACTTAGTGTCTGGTGTCAATGTTGCAGAGTGTGTGATTTTTTTTTTTCCTGAAATGAACGGAGCTTTATAGCTGCACCACTGCAAATAGTAATTTAACAGCAGAATCAATTGGAGATGGTACTGAGCGGAGTAACACAGAGGGGTGATTGACTAGCTTCAAGAAGTCCATCTCTGAGATGCTTTACTACATGAACCCAAGAAGGATGCTGCTCATTTCACTTGGCGTCATTGGTTCATCTTAGTTTGCCTGATTTACAATGGTCAAGTAGATTCACTTCTCTTTCAGGAAGCAACAAATCAAAGTTTGGAGCTGATTTCTCCAAACATCAGTGAGAGGAAACCTCCTTCCTCAGAAATATGCACTGACTGACCACTGTGAGATCTTTCTCACAGTCTTAGTTTTTCTTTTGGTGTAAGTGCTCTGTGCATGATACCAGCATTTCTTAAACAATTCCTGTGTATGGAAGTGCTTTTTAAACTCTCTTATGGGCTAAACTGTTTAGTCTGCAGCTTTGACCAAACCACGAGAAAGTGATACGACCACAGGCTGGACTTTGACCTCATTTATTGTTACGAATTAAGCTGACTGGGAAGGGTTTCCCGCAGACCATGCTAATGCTGCAACTTCTTAGTGTCAAAGTACATCAGGTACCTTGCAGAACAGAGATAGCATTGGATTACTTTGGCCTTTAACAACTCAAAAATAGATTCACTGGTTGTCTTATCAGGCGCTGTTCTGCACCATGTGTTAACCCACATGCTGAACTTAAGTTTTGTCATCCATCAGCACAACCTATTGTTAGGTCACTAGGAATGTAGATGCTAACTGGGGTACTTAAGTACTAGATAAAACCAGATTACACTGACCAAGTTAGCTGCAGAGTCACAGCATACTATGATATGTGATCATATGGTTAATAGTGTGCCACTGTGTAATGAGCATTTATTTCCAGTTACACTTGTGCTTAATGAGACCTGCTGCTATTCCTGGGGGCTGAGAGCCACGTGCAGTCTTGTCTGATTATGTCAATATAAGAGTTTCGATATACTCCCTTAACACAGATTCCTGTATCTTTATTGCACTAGGCAAATAAATGTGGGGATTTATGGCACATAATCTCAGAGTGCGTGATGTCTATCAGGTTAATAGGAGTTCACACGTTGCAGTACAATAGGGCAGTGTACTTTACTGATTTAACTGATGTGAAAATGATCTCAGGCTTGGTTTGTGCAGAGGCACGGCGTCATACGACCCGATGGTGGCAAGCAGAGTGTGTGAAAGCTGCTGTGTGTGTCTGATCTGCTGTGATCTGCTCTGATCTCTTCCTGGGGGTCTTTGTTTGGTTGTTAATGCCATGACAGGATAGATAATACCTCTATTGTTGAAGACCTCCCCCTCGTTCTCCCCTCCCATTTTAACCAGCCTCAGCAGAGCGGGGTGTACCTTTTTTAAAACCACATTATGTGATTTAGAAGAGAAAATAGTCTGCTGCAGGAGGCTGAAAGGTTGTGTTCTTATGTTTTATGTTCCTATGACTAGCTATAGATAGATCTCTGATAACTAAAACACTAATATAAAGTAGGTTAAGTTTTTGTCACAGAAACTAAAACAAGACAAAACTGTGAGGGCTGGACTGTTGACATTTAAAACCATGATATTTCTCCACTGTGCATGTAATCAGTAAAAACGAAGGCTCCACTGTCAAGATTAATTGCATTAATCATGATCAACTGCAATCCAATATTAGTGCACTATTATTTTTTAATCAAGATTAATCGAACGCTTGATTAACACACTTTGCCAAAGCTTTATCAG
Organism: Cheilinus undulatus; assembly: GCF_018320785.1. NCBI lineage: Eukaryota > Metazoa > Chordata > Actinopteri > Labriformes > Labridae > Cheilinus > Cheilinus undulatus. The sequence goes on along the minus strand of NC_054881.1, from coordinate 26,844,003 downwards.
TGTCTCCCCAATGATGTAAAACAAGTTCAACACTGCTGCTTAATGTCTCATTTCAGTTTAAAAACTCACAGATAGCTTAGTAGACATGTCATCTGACCTTGTGTTATCAAAGTGGTAATTTTTTATTGTGTTTATGTTTATGTAAATGAATAAAGTGTTCACTAATTAAATAGAAATGACTTTAAATTTACTGAAAAAGGGCCACAGTTGGCCCAGGTGTCATTGTATGGATAACCTTGATATAAAATAAATATAACCAGTGGAACAGTCAGATATTTCCAAGATGTAAAGACACATTCATATGTATAATCGCACTGGGTCCTAACTAATGTTTATAATGTAAATGAAGAAACTCTCCTGTTCTCTCAAACTTAAAGTGATAATAACTTAATAAGAAAGTCACATTAAAGTTAAATGGTAAAAGGTAAACCTGTTACCTAAACAGTCCATGCAGTCTGATGCTGTATGGTGTTCTACTCCTGACTGTAACGCTTCTCTCATCTGTCTCCATACATTGCCGTCTGTCCGTCTGCCGCACATCAGACCGCTACGTTAATGCAGACACGTATTGGCTCATTAAGCAACCAAAGAGAACTACAGTATCTACGGGATGTAACTATGTAACGTTGTTTAGACTACACGACTTTATAAAATCTCAAGTCTCTGCGACTCAACTTTGAAGCCTCCGAGGGGTGAGCAGGTCCTCAAGTTGTGACTTCATCTGTGTGCCTCACGCACAGACACACCTCACTCTCTCTCCGTGACTCTCTGGTGTGGTGAGGTAAAATAACTCAAAGCACGGATGAGTTTTCTTGTAGGTGCAATATTATGTCACATGGTACTGCCCTGTGTTGAGCTATGTGATGTTTGTCGGTGTTTCGTGCAGCTGCTTTGACATGCTTTGAATTGTTTATGAGGCGGCAGGGTGAGTGTTTGTCAAGAGAGGCCATAGACTGTAGAAAGAATTGGACAAACCCTGTGTGATGTCAGCTGTCTGCTTACAGTAGGCGGACTCAAAAGGCTGTTGAAGCCAATCCGCGGAGGCTTCCATATTGAAATTGCTTTCTCAACTGAAGTTTGAATCAACTTAAAGCCCCGCCCACTAAGCGCAACTGCCTGTCAGCTAGCTAGCTAGCATTCTGGTTGACAGAAATGTAGCCTCTGCCTGACAAGCTATTTGTCAATCAAATGAGATGCGCCAATCAGTGTGGAGTGAGGTTTATCCTAAATATAATCCAAACAATCGTGGTACAAAAAAATTCACCCCCCATACAGTGAGGGCGCAATAGGACACTAGCTAATGAGACACGTTGGTTTTTTAACTAGGCTGTAAACCAGTTTATTTCTAGTGTAAAAAAACAGCTGTTTAACAGGTGTCCAGACGGGACCTCCGGTGTTCCTGCAGCCAGCCTCAAGTGGACACTTGCAATATTACAATCTTTTGTACTTCTGCATTGGCTTCATTTTTCAGGACCGGAGGTTGCCAATTGATAGAGGCACAAGTTGTGCCAGGCTTTAGTGATTCCCCTGGAACAGATTCCTCAGATATATGTTACTCTTTCTAAAAAACACAGCATATCAGTTAAATTCATTTAATTTCTGCGACTTCCGCGTTAAATTGTAAATTACGTTTTTATCGGCCGATTCCTCGATTCCGTTAGCGCGGAAATCATAGGGCCCTAGTCAGTTATCCTTAGTTTGAGAAAAATCCAAAATGACTCAATAACAATTTTAAATGCAAAATTGTGGAATATTGAAATACAATGAGAAAAAAAGGATGTAATTTATAGCAATAAACTACAGAAATCTTGAGATTTATCACGATTAAAAAAAGTATTTTTAACAGCCGTAGTAAAAGTACTAGCAGAGATTTGGCAGAGACCATTCAAGATTTGTGTTTTCTTCAGTATATTGTGAAGTATTTAAAATACTGGTAGTTCATCAGTTAAATTAGATTAAAGAAAACAGATGTTTTGACAAAAACTAATGGCTAAAATGTGAGGACTTTGTACTGGACTAAAATGTTTTTGAGTTTATATTAACTAAAACTAGACTAAAACTCTAAAGAGTGAAAATAACTAAAATGTGACTAAAACTAAAATATTTTCTAGTGTAGACTAAAACAAAGACTAAATTGAAAAGTAGCTGCCAAAATGAACACTTAAACCAGTGCAAGTACAAACCATATGTCTATACTAAGTTGTTGTAATTTAGGTTCAGCTTAAAAAATGTCTGCCTGCATAAGTTACCACATCCAGGCACTTTGTAAGACTGCAAATTTTCAGAGTTTACAAACAAGATAACTCAAACAATGATTCAGTATGAAATTATGCTCTCAACATCATCGTTAAATCGTCCATGTAGAGCCAAACCTATGATTTAGAGAGGGTGAAATTTCAGTCCTCCAGCATGACAACCACAGTCATCCAAAAGGTCAACTTTTCAGGAATTCAGTTTTGAAAACCAAAGATTGTTGTTAGACTTTTAGACTTTTTTGTTGGGTCAGCCTTCAGTGAAAACAGGAGCTTTGAGAAGAGGGAAAACATATCCAAACAGTGGAATACTAAGTAGAAGACTTATCTCAACCTGACCAGCAGAGCTGCTGGTACTCAGATTACATATTGTAATTTTAGGAAGGTAAAGTCCCTCTAATCTTTAAACTGTGTTGGAAAAAAGCAGCAGGCACAGATCACAGAGTTCGGAGGACGGGCTGGCACTGCACTGGCTTACAATGGCATGACTCCAGGCTCTGTGGCATACAAGCGAGTGTGTGTGACGCTCAAGCCATCATTTGTTTATGTGTGACATGTGTGTGTGTGTGTTTGGATTATAGCAGCATGTGGCTGGGCGCCATGGTGGACATGGGCGTATGTAAGATGTTGGCTTATGCAGACACTCCTCTGTCGGCGCTGTAATGTACAAACAAAAGTCTGCTGGTTCCCTGCAGGGTTTGGTTTTTTGGCAAGTGTATGTGTGTGTATACGTCGCTGTGTGTGGCTTTGTGTGTGTTTGAGGCTTGCTTTACACTAGCATGTGTTTCCAAGACAGACAACAGTAGCGGGATAAAGATGGCTCCAGAGTTAAAGCATGCCTTGTTGGTGATCTGGGATCAGCTTACCTACCTCAGATCCAATTATCTACACCATTAAGGGAAAAAAAACTTAACAGTGTTCAGAACATCCATCTGTTAGCCTATTTTTTTTCCTTATGCCACCCAGATGTCAAAAAGCGAGCTTCAGAGATGGCAGAAAACAAATTAAATAAAGAAAGAGTGGGAGGAAACTGTTTTTCTGAAGCCTATTTGTAAATAAAGAACAACAAATAACATCAAGGGAAAGTAAATTTCACAGGGAGGTGTCTTTGAACAGTTCTAAGCCCACACAGTAAACGGAGGAGGGGTAAAATTATGTGATTAAATGTAATTATAACTTTCACAGACACATCTAAGTCTCAGATTTGTATGATGGGCTCAAACAGAACATGTCAGATTTTCATGGAGTAAGAGGGGGGTTTCTGTCATCACTAGGTAAACTGGAAAACAAACAACATAGGAGACATTCAGTGCCAGCAGACAGAGTATCTCCTTTGGTTCATTCACACAGTTGGAAGGGATTGGCATAAAAATCTGCGGAAATGTTAACAACAAAGAATTTCTAAAATTTTTCAAAAACCTTTTTTTTCTTTTATTGTTATCTTGTAAAATACTTTTGTCCTTCATTCTGCCTAAATAATTTACTATCTATCAAAGTCAGTACAAACACACAAACAAATACATGTGCAAGGGATCCAAAGTTATCATGGCTTTGTTTTAAAGGGGCAACCAATTATCGACTTGGTCAGTTATATCAGTATGCCGACTGTAGTCATGTCAGTACACGACTTTTGGCATTTTTGAAAAGAAAACAACTCACCGCTGTTCTCTGTTCTTCTTTTAATGAAGAAATGTTGTCAAGTTCTGATGAAACTGGTGCTTTAGCAGCATCCACGCTAATGTCTTCTGCCATAATTGCCCTGGCCTCTTGTTGCTGTTCACTTATGTCATGACTCCGCCATGCCTAAATGTACTGCCCTTAGACGCTGATTGGTCCTGTCACTTTCTAATCGGGTCCAAATGGTTCAGATGGGAGCTTTGCGAGATGGATTCGCTAGTGAGAAACACGGAAACAAGTGTATCCATCTGCTTTGCAAGGTTAGAGTATGTGGGTTGTGCCCATTAAAATTTGCCAAAGCTTCTCTGCCAATGCCAAACATCTTATTCTGCCATTGATTGGATTGGATGATTGAATTCTGAAAAAAAAACAACATTTTGGCAATTTAACAAATTAATTCATTTAACAAACAGGAGCCTCACTAGTGTGTGGCTTTCCAGCAGGATAAGATTTATTGCCAAGAAACATTGTTAAAAAAAGAAATAATCTACTAAACACACATTTCTAGACTTTTTGTGCTAAGTTTATGTTATGTTTAAGTTTTACCAAGTTTGTTCCAATGAATGCTATTAGGCTAAATATGACAGACTGCAACTTTAATTAAAAAGTACACTACTTTGACTCTGCTGTGAAGGGTGCCTTCCACTCGGGCTCTGTTTGCACTCTTCACCGTCTCACCTAATCTCCCACCCACAACACTATCTGATTGGCTATACATTATATGTAAAAGCCAATCAACACTGATGTCAGAGTACAATCACAAGTTGGTTCCACAATCAGTTATCGGTTCATGTATTACCAATGGTATTGGTAATGACCCTAAAAAAAATCATTATCAGACGACCTTTGTGACAATAATGAGTAGGTGCTTATCAGGGAGTTAAAATAAAATTATTATTACTTTTAACTATAGTTTTGACATTGTGTAATGAAAGATAAGACAGGTCCTAAAATGTATTGATTGCAGAACTGGGCTAAATATAATGTTTTTAAGACATAACATACATTTTTAACAAAATATAGGGAAAAACGGTATAATTCCGTGTTTCCCCTATCATTCTATTGGGAGGGCGCCCTGCCCTGCCAACGGCACCCCCTGCCCCTCTTAAAAGTTGAGTCAGTTTATTTGTTTTTTCTATATAGTGCCAGATCACAACAGAAATCATTTAAGAATAACTTTCCTATAGAGCAGGTTTTTACTTGGTCCCTTCATTAAACAAACTAAATAGTCCAATGTTATTTATCTTGTTAATATTGATGTATTAGTGTTATTTATGCTCGTAAATAAACCTAAACAATGTGCAGATTACGACGCAAACTCTTTAACCTTTATAAAAGTAGGAGTGTTGACAAAAGATCACACAGGCATAGAGACAACAGGAGGAGACAGAGACATGCATGTGTGTGAATGGAAGAGAGAACATGAGTAGATAAAGTCAGTGGAGAACAATCAATCATCATTAAGAACATTTACCAAAATGCATAATCTAACCTATTATAAATATGTTATATGTTACAATAAATGGTTTTATAAATAATTTGTTTTGGTTGTTAGTTAAATCTTTCAGATATCAGACTCATTTGCATGTAGGGATGCTTTTTTGACAGCATAGTTAAACTTTACAAACTTTACACTGATACTGGTCTGATACAGTCCTAAAGTTACTCCTGATGTGGCAGGAAGGCCAAAAACTTCATTTCCAGATAGGTAGGTAGGTAGGTAGGTAGGATGTTATATTGACGAATCACATGAACACCATGATTCCTGTAAGTGTTTGTGTTGGTGTCTTGCTGCCCCATCCCCTGGGCCAAGGCTGTAAACCTAGGGGAAACACTGTAATTTATGTTCATATAGTTTATTTTAATGTTGAAAAATAGATGTCAGACCTAATGCTCAGATCGTTTACAGTAAGAACTGTGGATGCACAACATTATCAGCATGAGAAATCCAATATCATGTGTCCCAATTAAGAGCCGCTAACAGTAATATGCTCATTGACTGCTAGATAGTATGTTTTGAATGTTTCATCAAAAGGGGCCGTAGAAATGTGTTGTTTATTTTCATGTCATTTTCCAAGTACATGCTGATATTGTGCAGCTGGATGTTTATAAACGTGCCTGTTTGACATTTGGCATTTTTCTCATATGAACTAAAAATAGTTTTAGGTCCATGTCTACCAGCCCTAATAAATTCTCATAAACAGAAAGTACTGTCTGGCTTATTATTAGGTATTAACATCTAATTATGAAATGATGCTATCAATAATGCTATAGATCTCTAGCTATTCTCTTCTTTTAACCCCTTATTATGTCTTTTCTTTAGGTCATCATGCCTCCCACGACCCCATATGCTGGGAAGTTCAGCTCTTGCGCTCCCTACAGCAGCAACAACAACCACCCCCAGCCTCACAGCCCATACCGCAACTGCACTGCCCCAAAGCCAGCAAAGGAAAACATATACAACAATGCTTACTCCTCAGCAGAAAACCCCTATGACATACCACAGCCACACAGTTCATACCGCAGCTCTTCTGTCTCCTCTGTGACAGCAAGGGAGCATCATTACAACAGCACCTATGCCATTTCAGAGAACCCGTACACCACGTCACAACCTCACAGCCCTCGACAGCACAGCACTTCCTGTCCTGGACGGGCGTATCGTCACACCAGTGGCAGTAGTGGCAGTGAGCAGTCATGTCGTAATAACTCCATTACAGCGAAAGGCCGGATTTATGGACACGGCATTACTGCTAGCTATGGGGAGATGTGTTACCATGATAACAGTTTGGTTTCAGCATCCCTTGAGGCGCTGATCCAGCACCTTGTTCCCACAGTCGACTACTACCCTGATGTAAGCACAAAAAACCCTCAAAATGTTACCTTAATGTAGTTGTGAGAGAATTGTATATTGTCTATGCTTGTTTTTCTGTCTAAGAATGCATTTTTTCCTGTTCTCATTTCCAGAGGTCATATGTGTTCACCTTCCTGCTGAGTTCACGCCTCTTCCTGCACCCATATGAGCTCATGACAAGGGTTTGTCACCTATGTGTGGAGCAGCAGCGGTCTGGAGACACCCTGCTGGATAAGGTGGGCAGATAAGCCACACATAGTGGAAACACACACTCAGATTCGTATTTACACACAGCCACAGGTATAAAATAAACATTTCACTCACTCTCTCTCCCACACAAACTCACCCACCTCAACACTGTAATACTCTCTCACCCACAGACGAACGCACAAACCTCTGTTGATCTTTTTTTGGAATTAATGTGTTTTTTTACTTTTTCATAAGCAAGGATTTCCAGGGAAAAAGAGAAGGTTTTGAATAGTTACAAGAGAAATAAAAATGAGCAGAACATACTGAAAGGGAACAATAAAAAAAGCAAATAATAGGATCATTTTATCTCTGTCTCAATAAAGAGAAAGGTTACGAGGTCAGTTTTTGTCACAAGACAGAAAACCACCAAAAAATCTTTCAAATTATATAACTTTAACAAGCAATGTGATGTTTTTTAGATCCGTTTCCGTGAGGTGGCTCCTAAGTTGGTGCAACTACTGACTGAGTGGACAGAGACGTTTCCGTACGACTTCAGGGATGAGAGGATGATGCGCTGCCTCAAGGACATGACACATCATGTGGCCCGAGGGGATGAGGTTAGTGTCACATGTAATGTTTTTCACTTTTTAAAACAATTTAGACCATGTAGGCAAAGCTGAAAAGTAGGGTTCATGGCAAGAAAATTGGCAGGTAGTAACGTGTAATAGTCTAAATCCAGCATACCTGGTTGACTGATCCAAAGTAATTGACACATCTTGAGCTCTTAAGATGATTAGAGGTGGTAAAACGCCCAGAGCAGTTGATTTTATTCCAAGTCTGCAGCCCCACACTCAAGCCAAATACAGTTGCCTTCCTTCAGTAGGATCTTAAACCTTAACAATTGGTTCCTGGATGCCAGAAAGTAGTCACAGCTGAACTGGTTTCTTTAATTTATAGTAGTTAATATATATTCTTAAAAGGTTCTCAATGCCTAGGTCACATCCATGGCCTGTCACCAGTATACATTGCATCCCTTTCAACCCTCTATACTTGCAGGTGTTGAGCTCACAGCTCTGTATATGTATATCTATTTTTGCTTTGGCCTGAGCCAGACCAGTCTCATGGAGAAAAGCTGGGCTGTTTAGTCTAAGAAAATGTTATCCCACTTTACTGGTATGGGCATATTAGCACAATGATGCCAGTGTTTAGTGTCAGGATGATGTAAGTGTTGAAGATGCCAGTTCGTCTGCTCTGATTAAGTCTGACTTTTAGTCTTGTTTGATTTTCTTCCTACTATTTGTAGTGTTGCATCCCTGCTTTGAGTATCACAACTTATCTTTTTTCTATTTTCATGTCATGGTTCTAGTACTCCTGGCGAGCCATGCAGCAGATGACACAGCGGCTGATCAAACGCCTCTCTGCCCTGGGCCAGTATGAGGAAGCCGTTGCTGCACTAAATGCTGTGGCGATGGAGCGTCCCGCCTCCCTGAAAAGCAAACAGGCCTCTGGACAGCGCAGTGACATCATGAGTGTGTGTGATGACCCTTTTATCTTGGCCCAGCAGCTCACACACATTGAACTGGTAAGAAATGAAATGGGCAAAGATGTGGTACTCATGTCTAGTCTGCTAGTTGTGTGTGTGTTATGAAACTTCTATTTATATTTGGTTACTATTTTACAGGCCCTGTTTTTTTCATCCAAATTTAGCAAACCTTTGATTATGGCTGTGTAAAAGCAGTATTTAAGAACCACTTAAAGACATAATGAAAAGGTTTCTAAAATGCTTCTGTTCTGTCCTACTTGTGTGTTGACTTGTTTCTTCGTTATGTCATTGTCCCATAAACCTCTTTGTGTGGTCTGTTTTTATTGGAGCAGAGACTGTTGAAAGTTAATTAATACTGTCATTTAATTGAAGCACAGATAGATTTCAGTGAATTTCATGTGCTTTTCCTACCAGCTATCCATAGCTTGAACACTGTTTAAAAGCTAATTTTATAAGCTGTCTTTGTTTTTATGCTGCTGGTGTTTTTCAAGTGTGGCAATAATTAAATTTAAAGATCTCATTCCAAACCAAAACCAAGTTTGGCTGCCATGTCTTGTTTTTGTTCTCAGGCATCCATCCTTCTGTTCTTTGTCTTATTAAGCTAATATCTCTCTTTATCAACCCCCTTTTCTTCTTGTCCATCGTTCTGAAATTAATCCCTGACATTACTGACCTCATTTTAACCCTCTTCTCCTGCCTTCAGGACAGATTGAGCTTCATCGGTCCTGAGGAGTTCATCCAGACGTTTGCCCTGAAGGATCCTCTGGAGAACCAAAAGGTACAATTAAGTTTGAATAAACAAATGAAATGTAAAAACTGTTTTTGCCATTTACAGCTTGCTTTTGACCCTGTAGCTAACAAAGGGTTAGCAATGCTTTACCTTGATTACAGCCTTGAAAAAGAGTTTTAAACCTTATCAGTCCCTTTCAAATAGGATACTTGGATATTATTTCTCCTCCACTTCACTTGTGTGGAGGAGAATGTTTGCATTTTCCCTGTAGTATTTAATTTTGCCAAAAAGGTATTAAAGCTATGTTTCTTCAAAGTCTGTTCAATTCTAAAGTGTAAATTCTGGTCAGCAGAGGATGAATAGTGTAACAGCTAAGGCTTCCTGCAGTTTTCTGTGTAAACAAGGCTAAGAGGAACATTGACTGATCTGTTTGATTCTAACCATTTTCAAGTCACTATTTTGATTTCAAGTGTCTTCAATTTAGGCCTGCTTTGGGTGAATTTAGGGGTTTGCCTTAATTCAAGTAAATTACCTTTTGAGGCCACATGAAAGATCCTCAGGGCAGATTAGGGAAATTTGTGAACCTTTTTTTTATAAATGCAGCTTTTGAAAATGCATCAAAGGCAGTATGAAAGAGCTGCTCTGCATATGTCTAAGTGTATCTGAAGGGCTCTTTCCCCTCCTAAGTGGTCCTGTGAGACACATGAAGGGTCGCTTTCAATCAGTGCCGCAGAGAACAAGCTTTCAGTCGCTGCAGCCACGCTACATGTTGGCCCTCACTGGTGCAGCATCAAGTTATATAAGACCCACTTTGTATAAAAGAGCGGTTGAGTCAGCGTAAGGGGTCCTGAAGTGTAGTGGGGAAGTTAAAAGTGGAGTGGGCTGTTGGTGTTGTGTAAGCAGTTAATAGAGCTATGAATCTCAGGTATTACATCATCATGTCCAAGTCAAGGTTATTTATACAGCGCTTTTATGATGTTTATTTATAAAAAAAAAAAAAAGTTCCCTGGCAAACAGGTTCACCACAGAGTGTATCACAGATAACCAAAAGCAGATGTAAATGAGTTAGAAATAACAACAGACACGTCACAGACTCTCAGGTCTGAAGGTTGTGTTGGTGTGAGGGCTATTAACATCCATATCCAAAAGAAACAGCAGCAGTCTGTTTTTATCTGCTTCTTTATCGTGATTTGTTGGATACTATTATGAACATGATGACACCAAATTTTGTTTGTTTTATTGATGACTTTTGTCTCTACAGCAGAAGTGAAGTACTGACAGAAGTAGGATTTTTAAATCCTAAGTCTAAATGTTATGTTTTCCACCTTCATGTGTTCTTTCTCATCTCCCTTCTTGTTTTAGGGTTTCTTTCGAAAGCGTAAAACCAGTAACCTGGAGGCCTACGTCAGCTGGTTCAACAGACTGAGTTACCTGGTGGCCACTGAAATCTGCATGGTATGTTATACTAAATAACAGGCCAGTTCTGAACTCTCCAAGTCTGTCTCTATTTCACATAAAACACAGAGGTCTTGTTGTTCATTGGGGGGTTCGATTTCCCTTTTCATCCTTGCTGTAGTCTGCAAAATGCAGTTCCACTCAGCCACTTAGGTTTTGATGTAAATCATTTTGGACTGAGGAAGGGAAGGCTAGTTTATTGAAATATCACCATTCACATAAAGAGCAATTCACAGTACGTTTGTTAAAAACTGAACATAGTTAACATTTAGGGCATAATAATTGTGCCTATTGTCTTTTCAAAGTGTTAAAAAAAAAAAAAAGAAATGCTCAGGTAATAGTTGTACGAATATTTCATGCTTGTGTCTTTTAATTCATTTCTTGTTGTGTAATTTCTTTACAGCCAGTGAAGAAGAAACACAGAGCACGGATAATAGAGTTCTTCATCGATGTGGCTCAGGAATGTTTCAACATCGGCAACTTCAACTCTCTCATGGCAATTATCAGTAAGTATTTGGCAGAAAACACATAGAAGCTCACTTTTCATTAAAGAAAACAAAAAAGCTTTAGCTTTTGCAGGAATCCACCATCCTGAAGTATAACTTGGATAACTAGCTATTAATTATTTATAAAACGGTTGGAATAGATTTGATTTGAATGTTCTGAGTATTCTTTGTGATGCATAACAGTAGTTGCAGATACTAGCTTCAAAAAGTTATTTGTAAGTAATGGCAGATATGAACATTTCTGTTGATATATATATACAGCAATGAGCTATTAATATTGACCTGTATATGCTGTATTTAGCACAGTATGTATGAACAGGTTTGGGGAGTTGGGGAGCATCAACTGAAGTGTTTTGTGTTTTATGGACTTAAGTTAAAGGTCTAAAATACATTTTTAAATAACAGTTTTAATATTGGTGTCAGCTAAAATGAATCTATAAATATGGGCTTGTCAAATATCATCCAAATAAAATAGTGTGCTTCCCTATTTTTTATAGCACAGCATGTGTTTAGGATAATACCATACAGTTAATTTCTAGCTTGACCTTACACTTTATCCAGAAACCAAAAGCAAATCCAATAAAACAAATGCTTTTGTGCTGGCTAGAGTATTTCTGACGCTTAACTGTTTTATCGAGAATAAACAGTGCTAGGAGAAGCCTGAAGCAGTCCAGGCAGCTTGTTTTCTTGTGTTTACCTCTGTGAATTCCCTGTTTACTGATTGTTTTTCTGTCTCTCAGCTGGTATGAACATGAGTCCTGTTGCCAGACTGAAGAAAACCTGGAGCAAAGTCAACACCGACAAGTTTGAAATCCTGGAGGTGAGTTAACATGCATTTGATAGTGATTCTGTGGTATTGATCTAAAGGGGTTGAAAATTTACATTTGATTTTGTTTGGTTTCAAGTTTTCTGTACAAATAATTAATTCCCAATTCACTTTGCTTGCATATACAGTATGTGTTGTGAAAATTGGTGTCTGATTTGTCTGATCTCTTTCAGCACCAGATGGACCCGTCAAGTAACTTCAGCAATTACCGCACTGCGCTCCGTGGCGCCACACAGAGGTCTGAAACTGCACATAGCAGTCAGGAGAAGGTAAGACTGCCCACATTAGAGAAAAAAAAACAGATAACACTTAAATTCTTAAATGTGTAATGAATATTAAATACATTTTGTCTCTTTCTTCCAGATTGTGATTCCTTTCTTCAGTCTGCTCATGAAGGACATCTACTTCCTGAATGAAGGCTGTGCCAGCAGGCTGGCCAATGGCCACATCAACTTTGAGGTCAGTCCACTTCCACATCAGTGTGCAGTTTTTGAGTGAATCAGGCTGAGTTCTATGTCTGTGATGTTGTTACAGTTTAGGCTTTACAGAGAAAGGGCATGGTACTTTAGTTAAATCAAAACACACAAAAAATGATTGTTCACTGTGATATTAAGGGGCAATGACTCGGTCATAACTTACCAGGGTTCAGAAGAGATTTTTTCCTACTAATATAAGGATGCCCCCTTGTGGCAAAAAGCAGCATTACATTACACCTCTTTGTCTGTTTTTAAGACTGCCATTTAAATACACTGGCAATTTTTTTTTCTGAGATGCTCTTCTGTTTAACCCTAACTCGATGAGCTTAAAGTGTTATTTTTATATATTTTGCTGAATCTGAAGGAGCCAACAAGATTCAAGGAGTTAAATCAATTTTTTGTTTTTACTGTGTCCTTACAGAAACTGTGGGAGCTTGCAAAGCAGGTGAGCGAGTTCCTTGTTTGGCGTCAGGTGATTTGTCCATTTGACAGAGACAGACGGATCCTCCAATGTCTTGTCACCACGCCTGTCTTCAATGAAGATGGTTGGTTAAAAGTTTATCTGATATATGAATTACAGTTCTGTTATGTTAAGTCCAGAGTAATGAAACTAAGGTTATGTCTGTGTTATTGTTTCAGAGCTTCATCTGGCTTCATATGAGAGTGAAGGGCCTGAGAATAACATGGAGAAAGACAGTCGGAGGTCTCTCAGGTGGGTGAACAACCACATTCCTGCACTCTGCTGGATGCTACAATTTAACTATGATAAATCCAGAATTCACTGACATAACAATAATTTTCTATCATCTGTATTACAGATCTTCTCTGCTGCATCGAGAGAATCGTTCATAAGACTATGACAATCTGCCTTGCTCCACAGACTGTAAATAAACAAGGTGTTTAAAGCTATAAGTTTCTCCATTGTATCTTATAGATGGACATTTTTACACTTCTGTTTCCTGAAGTTGACGATGTGGGCTAAGACAGATCTACTGCTGTGCCCATTCACAAATTAACGGAAGATAATAAATGCTTTTTGTGCTCTGACACCTCATTAACCTAAATGATTCATAACCCAGATGAGATTGATGAGAATCTTTCAGTGCCAAAGAACCTCTTTGTTGGAGTTAGTAATGTAATCCTCTGCCTTTAAGCATTGTTTCAAAACTTTTGATTCTCAAGGAGATCCTTGGATTACTTATTCATATCAAGAGTTGGGCATCTTCTCAACAGCAGCTCCTGTCCAAGGCACTTACAGGACTTCAGATGACTGCAGATGCAGAAAAACACTCTATGAAAGTAAGAGGAGCTGTTTTTGTCTCTGTATGAGACAAATATGGACTTGGATGCTTATTAAACAACATTAGCACTGCTTCTCTGTGGGCATCCTGGCTGAGTTTAGTCAGAACCCTCAGAGAGAGGGATTGATTATCATTGATTTGTATAATAAGAAACAGGCTAACAACTGCTTTTAGAGTGGTGTGGTCTGCATTGTTGTGTCATGAGTGCATGATTTTAACACCAACACCTTGAGCATTAGCTGCCTCACTTCCTAGGGTTTTTCCTCTGTTGCAAATAGCAACAACTTTAAGCTATTCCACATTTGAGACTTCTGTCAAGTATGAACCCATAAGGCAACTCAAAACAGCCATGGATTTCCATATACATTAAGATAAACTGCATCCGTCACATTTTGAGTGGTATGCACTCTGTATTGGTGATAAGATATTTGTGCCATTAGCAACATCATGTAAATCATGCGAACTGAATCAAATGCACTTCAGTGGGTTCTTGTGTAATGTAAAATAGATTTGGTAACCCCTATTGTTTCTCAACAGTATTAAGTTGTATTTTGTATCTGTGTAATTCTTTATGTATTATCTTCAAAGTGTCACTTTGAGCTTGTTGCTGGTTGGCTGGCTCTGTTTTCGTAAGCTATTTTCCTAATGCAACACCAGATGTTTGACAAAAGTGTTTTGGTCTGAATGAAGCATTAATGTATGTATATGCAGGTTAAACAGGAGCAGCAACTTCTATGTTAACACATCTGTGAGGATGCAAGTATGATGTATTTCTCAATATTTTATCTTTTCTGAATGCTATTTTACCTTTTTTTTTTTTTTTTTAAGGCTCATTTTGTGTTTCATTTTATAAGAGTTTTTATGTATGCTTTCTCAAGCTTTTTTGTGTATCATTTGTGTAACCGGTCAGGGTACTTGTACTGAAGGTTTTTGTGTAAAGAGAATTATATTTTTCCCCTGAAATAAACAAACAAATGAATATTTTCTTCTTGCAGTTTGGTTTTAAATAATTCAGAGAACAAGCTAAAACATGGTGAAGATGTATTAATGCAGTAAAAACACCAGCAAGTAGGTAAATACATTTATTAATAATAAAAAAAAAAAAACATAATTTTTTGAGTAAACATGTCAGTCATTTTTGGCAAGACACATAAATTGTGAGTTGATCCTTATGTTCAAACCTCAGTGACTTCGAACCCTAGTGAAGTTAATGCAGCGGCCCTGGAGACAAAGAGAGACAGGCTCTAAAGTCACATGAAGGAACTTGTTGCAGTAGAACAACCAATGAAGAAAGATTGAATGCATGTTTCAAGTACATACTTTAGGGGAAAATGATGACTTTAAGTAACTAAACCTCAGACCACTTTTTTATTGATGTATTTGGGAATTTAGTAGTACTATTGATCAGTTAAGATCCAGATCTTGACAATTTAACACAAAGCATTCATATTCTACACTTTGGATTAAAAAATGTGCTGAGCAACTGCCCTCTACAGGTTGAAAATAATTACTGCAACTGAATTAAAAAATAAATTCCCATATCTGATCTGCTGGCTTGTAATGTATGTGGGGCCATCTGTTATTTCCTCAGAGCCAGTCAGAGATGTTGCTGTGACTTCAGGATCGTGGTTAATGTAGTTCCTAAAACTAGGCCCATATATACAAACTTGTGTCCTCTACATCAGTGATTCTCAAATGGTGGGTCAGGACCCAAAAGTGGATCATGAAGCCATATTCAGTGGATCGTGAAAGTATGCCAGGAATAAAATCTGAGGCAACAAACTACGATGACTTTTTATTTTGTAGGATGTGTCTCAACCCCTTTCTTACATCTTCGTTTAATTTCTAATCCATACTGCACCATTTCTCATGAAAAACACTTAAATATGATTGCAAAATGTAGGATATTTGGGTTGCAATTTGCCCTTAAGGATATGGTAATGGGTCCTGATGCTGAGAACCACAGCTCTACATGACCATTTATTATTGTGTTACACTTAAGAAGCTAGTGGTAAGTCTACCTTGAAAAGTTATGACATAAATCTAAAAAGCAGCATGGACTGAATGATGTTGTGGTCGATAAGGGACAGTAGAAAGTGGAAGTGTTGGCGAGTCTTATCTCCCCTCCCTTTCAGTCCTTTCCATGATGTTCTTAAGACATTATTTGAAATTTTACAGTAGTTGCACCTCAGCTGAAACTCTGGGAATTAGTTTGTTTTAGAACACAATTTGTCATTTTGAAAAAAATAACAGAATTATACAAAACCAGTAAAGATTTCATCTTTAAGAAGAAGATGCTGACTAACCCAAAATAGGAGTCAAAATGCATCTCTTCTTCGAGTTTCTACGGTGGTGTTAAAAAAAATGCAGTGTCTCTTTATGACAATCAAAAGGGTCGGCTAGCACAACAATTCAGCTTGAAATTTGGCTCTTAATTACAGCAATTTCTTCAACTACATGTCAGAGGCACTGATTTCAAATATTGTAAAAACCATTCAGCAAATATGAACAGAAAATCCTTTAACACTGCATAACCTCTCTGTGGTTATTAGAGTTTGGTTGATTCTGAATAGTGCATTCATTGGAATTTATTTTAACAAATGAGTTGAAGCAGTAGGCTGTTGGGTGGATAATAAGAGGGCAGCAGATGGGCTGACAGCAATTATCTATTTTTATCTAATCAAATTACTGTAGAGTCAAGAGGATGGATCAGACTTCTAATCAACGAATGAAACTCTAAGCCAGTATTTTACTGAAATATTCCCTGGCGGCTTTAGAAAGTTAAGCTGTGAGAAATGTTGATGTCTTGAATGGATGAGCTGCAGTATTCCTCCTTCGACTTGGATTCCATTCATTTCAGCGCAGATGTTACCTACCTTGTCCTGAGGTGACGGCCTCATGATTGCGACTCTGTCGTACTGCCTCCTCAGTATTGCCAGCAACGCATCAAAACGCCCCTGAAGACAAAGTTAAATCACATTATTTTATTAGAAAGCCAGGATACCAATACATATAAAGAACATTGAGTGATATGCATATGTTAGGGTTTTTTCATGTGTCTTACCTTAATAGGAGTGTACCATTTGGACTGCGGCAGGGGATTATAGACTGGAGGAGGTCGAGGTGGGGGTTGGGGTATGATAGGCTCCTCCACTTCATCTGGTAAAGTGACAACAGCATTTTTGGCTTTTTCTAGCCGTGAGCCTTCCTCCGTGGATCCCCTCTCCCCCCAGCGCACCTACAGACAATGGGTACAAGTTAAAGACATCACTGCCCTGTATGTTGGAATATTAAACCTACATACATCTCAGTCTCCACAGGAACTGATGGATGTGATAAGAAATTGAATGCCAAAGGCAGGTAAAATAAATGTAAGTTTAAATACTAAATATAGGAAGGGCTAACCTGACACACCGGATGTATTTGTTTCACACATCCATCTGGTAAACCACTCATAAACAGCGTTTAGGAAAGGACAGTGCCTTTGAAAAAGACTCGGAGGGTGATTGGATGAATGTTCTGGCTGTCATATCTTTACAGGCCAATCAGAGAAAAAAAACACGTGACGTTGTAGCCTCCACCGAGGTGCGGCGCCACGGATGAATAAACTCCGTAGAGCTGCATAATGCGAACTATGGTGACTGTAGATATGTCAATACACGACCTTCCTCGTTTTTGAGAAGAACACAACTCACTGTTGTTCTTTGTTCCTCTTTTAAAAAAGAAATGTCGTCAAGTTCTGATAAAAACAGGCACTTTAGCAGCATCCATGCTAATCTCTTCCGCCATAAATACACCGGCTTCTTGTTGCTGCTTGCTTACGTCACAACTCCGCCACAACCGAAAGTACTGCCCCTCGTCGCTGATTGGTCCTGTCACTTTCTAACTGGCCCCAAACTGTTCAGATGGGAGCTTTGCAAGATGGATTTGCCAGTGAGAAACACGGAAACTGGCGAATCCATCTGATTTGCAAGGTTAAGGAAGGGCACTATCAGCGTGAAAAATGTGAATATCTCCATTACTGATGAAGTATTTTTGCTGACCTCCATTCGTTTGATTCCTCCAGGGCCTCTGCCTCCATAGTATGATGCATCCACAGTAGGCCATCTGTGTTTGGGTAAAACTTCTTGCTCTGGTTCCTTTAAACCAACAAAAGCAATTAAAAGTAATTAAACAGCCTAAATTGTTAAAGATTCACCATTTCTACTGAAAAATCCGCTTCTCTCTTAATTTTGTTCTTATTTCTATTGCATGGCTGATCTCTCTACCAGTTTCTGTTTTTTAAAAGAGACAGTGAAAGACATGCTCATGTTTAAGAGCATGTTGATTAACTGACATGCTGCATACCATTGGAGACAGCTGAAGCTATGTTATTTTAAAAAAGTGCCAAGTCTCAATAGAAAATGTACATAAAGTGGCACTTGTAAAACACTTATAGGACAACACTGTACTGTAATCAAAATTTTATCTCCTCCAAGTTTTGTAAATAAATAAAAAACATTCCTACAACAAAACCCAGTATTTTTCAACTCAGCAAATTTCTAGCAAATATGTCATCACAATATGAGCAATTTTCTTTACTCTTTTAAAGATAACTGTATACAGGTGTCTGATTTTTAGCTCATCTGTGCTTCACATCAAGTTTTAAAGTGGCAACTTATACAATTCAGAACAATCATAAACATTAAACCTAACCTTATACAAAAGATTAACATTTTATTTAGATCAAGGTTGATTATGTTGTTTTGTATTTCAGGGGTCAGTTTCTAAACATCTTCATAGTAGGTGTAGCTGTTTCAAAAATTCTTAAACTAGTCACTAGTCACTGCCAATATGGCATCATGCAGAAAACCCCAAACTTCAGCCACAAAATGTCCCAGAAACATACTGCTGATTGAAGAGAAATAGGTTTTGAATAGTCTGTGATTTACTCACAATTACAGGAGGTGGAGGAGGTGGGCGAGATGGGGGTGGGTCCCTGATGACCTTTTAAAAACAATGTGGAAAGTAGCAAACAAAAGTTACTCAACATTGTTTCGGAACATACAGTGTTTACTAGAGGCCAAAGTCTAACACTGAAGTGTGTGGACCACCTCATTTAATAACAATAGAAATGAATTAACTCCATGATTTCAGATACAGGGTTGCACGGCAGTGCAGGGGTTAGTGCTGTTGCCTCACAGCAAGAAGGTCCCTGGTTTGCTTTCGGGTCAGGGCCTTTCAGTGCGGAGTTTGCATGGTCTCCCTGTGCATGTGTGGGTTCTCTCCAGGTACTCCAGTTTCCTCCCACCACTAAAGACATGCACATTAGGTAGATTGATCACTCTAAATTGGCCATAGTTGTGAATGTGAATGTGCCTGGGTGTCTGTCTCTATATGTCAGCCCTGCGATTGACTGGTGACCAGTCTAGGGTGTACCCCGCCTCTCACCCAATGACAGCTGGGATAGGTTCCAGCCCCCCCCACGACCCCCAACAGGATAAGCGGTATAGAAAATGGTTGGATGGATGGATTTCAGATACAAGAAAACATGAAAACTTACCACTGTGCAGCACAGAGGCCAGAACCACCAGAGTAAAAACAGAACCAGCAACAGCAACAGAGCCAATAACAACCACAGCACCCACGTCCCATCTGACTGCAAAAACACACAACAAGTTTCTGGTATGCAGCCAATTTTGAGTTATCTATAACAGGATTTAATTTAACTTATTGCAACCGTAGATTAGTGGTGCATTATGAGTTCATGTTTGATTTCTCAGGTTGGTTGTGTATGGTTGCTACTCACACAGGTTGTGGCATGGATGGTGATGGGGCTGGAGATGAAGGATTGTCCATTGTTTAAACTGACCAGCACTTCAATTGATCTGAAATTATTACACAGAATTACTTAATAAAGCATCAGCGGAGCATCCAATCACAGCTGGAGAGAACCACGGTGGCATGAGTATGATATATGGTTTTCCTTGAAATTCACTAAGCCACTAAGGGGCTGATCAACTTCATTGTTGGGAATGAAATTGATAGTATATTCATTTTTTGGTCGTTTTGGGGGGGAATAAGTTTTCTGCTTCATGATAACAATTCATTCATTTTTAGGGCTCCCTCCAGTAAGTCCCAGCAAAAACAACAGCAACATCTTTGTTTAACTTGGGCTTTGTAAATAAGATAATAAGTCCAACTTGCTGTTAATACAGATATCAGATACTGATTTCCTGTATAACAGATACTGTTATACAGGTAAGAAATTGCATCAAATTAGGTTGAAACCTCTTTTTGTAGTTTTTTAATCATTAAAAGCCACATTTAAGCATCACTTTTGATTATGTTAAGTCATCTCATGGAAGGTGAGGCTATGTAAAGTGGACTGACCTGTAGCCTGTACCATTGTTCATTTGAAGATTTTTATTATTTTTTTTTAGTATTTTATTTTCATTTTCCAAGCAACAAAAATTACACAGATGACAACAGAAATATACAATTATCATAAAAACATTTGAAGAATTTCACGGTGGCTCTATCTCCATCTACTAAAGTCCACTTGTCAAACTTTGCTTGAACAAGATAAGTGTTTGTATGAATCAAATAATGATGGGCTTTGATGGCAGATAGTTAATTCACTTGAGCTTTTGGAGCGCTTTTCTACTTGTCTGAAGTGCTTTTTAAACCACAGGTCACCCATTCATACACTGATGGTGAAGGCTGTCATGTAGAGTTGCCATCAGACTTATCTCAGTTATACAAATGGGCTAACTGTGGCCTGGTAGGTAGACTCAGTAGTCTCTCAACTGGACAGTCATTGATTTATCCCCAGCCTCTTAAGTCACATGATGATGTGTCCTTGGGCAAGATGCTTGGGCCCAGTTTGTCAGTGGCATGGGTGTATTTGAATGTACAGTGCTGAACAAACTTCTTAGACCACCTGTCATATTTGTCTCAGAGACCATCCAGCATGAAGTGCTTTAATGCGGACTCTTTCATTTTCAGTGAGCTCTTCACGTTTTACCATTTTGAACAGGAATGAGGAATTTCAAACTGAATTCACCTTTTTATACCCAAATTTGAGCTGGCTCACTGGGCTTCTCTGAGATCTCAGAAATGAATCAAGCATAACATTCAACCACTAAAACTCATTTTTCTGTTCAGGATTGCAGGTAAATAACTATAATTTGACATATTATTCAAGAAATAATAATGTTCTTTACTATTTTTTCAGTTTTTTTATAAATCAGTACATTTGAAAATTCATGGATAACAATAATTATTATATTTTAGCATTAAAAATATCATTTGGGTTAAAGAGCTTCTACATATTGGTGTATTACCCAATGCAGAAATAAAAAAAAAGGATTTTGGTAATTACCAATGCTGTTACTTTAGGGCAGCTGTGGCATAAACCTTACTTTGAGTGGTGGTCTAATAAATTTTTTAAGCACTGTATATGAAGGGGATTACTTAATACTAGTGGCCACTTTACAGGTGAGTGAATGGGAGTGAATGAGCAAGTGTGACCTGTGCTTTGAATAGTAAAATGACAAGAAAATACTCTTCAAGCTTAAGTCCATTTACCTTCTATCTAGTCTCACCCAAGGACACATAAGGGAAACTGTCATCACATTTAATTCATGAAGCTTAGATTTTTGTATGTTTTACATTTGCTCTTTTTTTGTTAATTCTTTGTTTCTTTTATAGCTTCTTTATTTATGTAGTTTAGTCAGTTGGTTCTCCTATGTTTGTTTATCACTGCTTTTTTAGTATACACTTGCATGTGCACATGTAAACATACATAGGTGTATGCATGCAAAGATTTTGTTTTTTATTTGTAATGTTTATTGTATTACTTTCTGTCTAAAAGAAAGGTGAGGTCTCTTGTGTACACCTGTTGGCTTCCTGATCTCTTCCGACACATCTTTTATAAATCAATTTTATGTAATAATCTATGTCTGCAAATTAAATTAGTAAATATAAATATCCATGAACTTCCACTGACACAGCAGTGGAAGCAATATGAAGCTTATAGTTAGCTCAGCCAGGAAGACTTTTTTCTCCATGCTAGTTTAATTGTTCATCCCTGCACTATTTCATGCACTCCCTCACTCACATCCTAGTCAGCTGTTCACATCACCTGGCTATCTAACAGCACTGCTCCACTCCCTTACTGTTGAACTACTTCACCTATCATATCACTTACAGCCCTTTTAAATGTGGCTTTTCTCTTCCACCAGGCTGGTTCCAAGTGACCTCTCCCTCCACCTCCCCATCACTGTCAAGTCTATAAGTCCATCAGAGTTCATCTAATCAGCCTCAGATGATGTTATCAGCCAACACACCTGCCACCAGTGTCTGGATTCCACGGGGGGATAGATCTTGCCGCAGCAAAGGGCAGACACCCTTTGATCAAGCTACGTAAATATAATTCATTATCACAAATGTAAAATATCTTTGAATCAGTCACTAGCCTCTTGTGATTGAAATGGGGTCAAGTGTCTTGACCAAGGACCCATCAACATGTGACTGCAGGAGCTGGGCACTGAACCCCCAACCTTCCGTTGGAAGACTAACATCTCTTCCTACTGAGTCACTGTCACCCTATGGATGTATGTTTATAAGAATAAAAGCTGGCATGTAATGTGAAGCACTTTGAGTGGCCTGAATACTTGAAAAGCACTCAAGCAGTTTCATGTACTCCTGAAAATTTCTTGAAAATTCAAGACTTCTGCCCCTTAAAATTTCCTGAGTTGCTGGTTTACACTTGTCCCTGTAGGAAGTGTTTCCTGTCAAGAAACAGAGGGTATTATATCAAGAGCATGGCAGAAAAAATTCTGGGTAAAGTCTGCTTGGAAAAAAATATTTGCATTTACATGCAGCTCAGTCAGGACAATTCTGGACATTTTTAAGAATTTTGTGCATTTGTGCATCAAGCTAATTGGTCAGATTTACATTTAAACTTTTGTTGACCTGACAAATCAGGAACATTAGTAATGTGAATCATCAGAGCAAAGCTCCAAGCCATGTAAGGCTAGTTAAGTAATAATTATAGATTAGGATCACCATAACCTCACAGATGACACAGGTTATTTGTGTTACCCTCATGAAATCAGGTTTCTGACACCTTCACTTTTCTGATGAACTCTTTTTTCTATTTTTCATAATTCTAAATGTAAAAAGTATATTTTAAATGAACAAATATCTGATTCAAATGGTTGTGATGGTGGTCAGAAAGGAAAAATGCAAACCTGCATATTGAAAATAAAAGGAAAGCTCAAAAACAACCTGTTACATTAAAACACAACACATAAAGTATTAAAATCTAAAAAGTTGCCATGGATGTTGACTTTCTCAGTAATATAATTCAAGACTTTGTCAGCATAAGATGTCCGTAGATGCCTTGCAGCAAAATATCAGCTTCCTGAAAAAGGAAGTCATTTGCATTCATATTTTCATCATTTGCTGACCAGATTTCCTTTCAAGCTGCTATTGTTTGCAGTTTAAATCATTTGGTTCCAACTCTTGAGTTTGGACTGAGCTGGGATTGTTTCAGCTTTGTCCCTGGAGATTACTGAGCGCGTTTGAGTGGAGAGTGGGGGAGACATGATGGAAAGTGAGAGGGGACAGATAAAGAGGGAGGCAGCACTGTTTGAAGTGGGTGAAGTTAAATAAGCTTTGGCTTGTGCTCTAAATGCCACAGAGATATTCTGGTCAGACTGGCTTCAGTTCATCCAACATTTAAAGCTGTTCACAGATGGTTCTACAGTAAACACTCTCCTGCTGTCTCTCTACGTTGTGCACACACACTCTAGCTGCAGTACCAGAAGAAGCTTTGATTCATGATTAGACAGAGGAAAAAAATCTTGACTTCCTTGACTGAATAAAAATTCTACATTTGGGTTTTTTAAAGAAAGAAATACTGTTGTCATGCTAGCTGTTTGAATTGTTACCACACCTTATAGTTGTCCTTATTTAACATCATAGCACACACTTGGCCAATGAAGCAAATTCTTCACAGGCCTGGGTTGAGCCAGTTTCAGCAGAGAAATGCCAGAGTTGTGATATAATAAAATTCTGTCAAGCCAAATAACTTTCAAGAAATGATTTTCTGTTGGAACACAATTTGTAATGATTCCAAAGTCTTCAAGACTTTAAACAATCTCAAGACTTGTACTGCACAAAATAAAAATATAGGTCAGATAAGAACATTTTAAAAAAAGATCATGTGACCATGCTTAATAACAGCTCCAGTCACTATATTCAGTGTTTAAAAAAGGGAGGCTTTCCTCAGTATGCGGATCAATACAGTCTTGCAGCTCCTTTATTTTTGAGATAATTAACATTTTATTGGATCTTTTTTGCTCTTTACTTACATTTTCACATTGAATAACAACAAACAGTTTGATGTACATGTATGTGAGAGAGCTTGTTTTTTCCTCACTTACTGTCCATCCTCATGCAGCACAGGAGCTGGACACAGCAGATAGCCATCTTGAACTACAGTTGGCTTTATGTCTGCAGAGAAACAGAGACAATCTCTTAAACCCTAAATAATGGGTTGTGTAAATAAAGAATACAAACATTTTAGATAAAAAAGGTTATAAATAGCTCTACTCTTTATTAGCAAATGATAGATTTGACAAATACCTACTAAACTTGGTTGACAAGTAGGTTATTGAAATACATATATATATATATATATATATGTTTGTGATGTTGCATTCCTTTTAACAGAAAATATCTTCCATTGTTAAACAAAAGCATCAAAGTAAGCAAAGCAAAAGATGAACCAAATTCCAGTTGAGAACATTCAGAGGCTGATGAGAGAGGAAAAAGAAAGATAAAATACCTCTTCATGTCCTCTCACTGACTCTGCCCCCCAACTTAAAAACCATCGATCTGTTAATAGACTAATGACGAAGAGAACATCTCCTCCCTCCCCTCTGTTTGGTCTCATAATGTGTCCTCTGTTCTCCGGCTGAAGTCAATAAAAAGCAGCCTCTGTTTGTTTCTGGATGTCATGACTCTGACTTTCCACTTCATCAAAGAGATCTGCACATGGTATCACATTTCCCTACACAGATGAAGATATCCCAGCACAATGCTGCAATAAGCTTAAGCATAAATGCTTAGGAAACATGTAACATTCCACATCAATACAACCTAAACATACATATCAGAAGGCAGCTGAGTACATTGCCAGCAGACCCTAAAGTAGAATAGTGTTAGACATGAGCATGTTGAGTTTGTGTTATTTACTGACCGTATACTTTCTGATTGACAGTCAGGGAACAGAGTATGTTTTCCATCCTCTTGCCACTAAAGCCACTGCCTCTCAGCACCACATTAAAGGACTCTGTAAAGCATTGGAAACAAAGCTTACAAAATTATAACTGGTAGCCTCCTGACATCACAAGCAAGTCTGAAGCTACATGCTAACCTAACTAGTGTCGACAATTATTATGATGTCCTAATGTTTAACAGGTGTAATTATTTTGAAATGAGCAAAATAAGATAAACTTATTTACATGCAAACAGTTTCTAATTAGCATTCATTACAGAGCTGAGCTGAATACTTGATCTGATTAATTGGCTAGTTGGTTATGGCATTATAAAGTATGCTAGCTCTGTTTTTTAGGAAGACTATAGCATTGCTTTGGACACGCCAGCTCCAACTACAACTCTATCAGACTATACTTAACAGCAGAAATACAGGTGCATCTCAAAATATAAGAATATCATGAAAAAGTTTATTTTTTCCTGTGATATAGTTTAAGTAAAACTTCTATATATTCTAGATTCATCATGCCAGCGTGAAATATTTCAAGACTTTTTTTCTTTGAATCCTCATGGATCTGGCTTACAGCTCACAAAAAAATCCACCATCTCAAAGTATTAGAATATCACAAAACATCAGTCAAAAAATGATTTATAATTATAATACAGAAATATTGACATGCAGGGAAATTGTGCTCATGTTTGTACTTAGAAATTGGTTGGGGCTCCTTTTGCACAAATTACTGCATCAATGTGATGTGGCATGGAGCCAATCAGTCTGTGGCACTGCTGGGTTATTATGAAGCCCAGGTTGCTCTGATAGCAGCCTTCAGTTTATTTATTTTATTTAGTCTGGTGTCTCTCATCTTCCTCTTGACATTTCCCTGGAGATTCTCTTTTGGGTTCAAATAAAATAAGTCTTGAAATATTTCACTTCCTATGAGAGGAATCTAGAATATATGGAAGCTTAACATTTTGAAGTGAATCACAGGAAAAAAATGAACTTAATATGATATTCAAATTTTTTTACATGCACCTTTCTATATATTTTAGATATACTTTTGGCTTTATTTAGATTAGAATATTACAGAGTAGAAAATCACCTGGATGCCCACCTGGAGGACTTAAGCTTTTAAGCATAGGCCTGATCGAACCACTTATCCACCAGCACCCAGAAATAGAATCATATTTAATCAATTAAATCATTTCCAATCAGTATTTTGTCTTAAATTATGATCTTCCTGAGTATATAGCAATTATATAATAATGGGTAGTGAGTGTTGTTATAGCTGAGGAACCCTATGAGCAGGACGAGGTCAATATACTACTCATTAATCCCTAATTAACACACTGTATAAGTGTGAAATTTAATTAGTGATGAAAAATTAGCTCAGCTTGGTCATTATAGTTTACTCTTAAGGGTAAACTAATGTTTTGACCACATTCTATGTCCATCCACCAAATAGCTATTGTAACATGTCACTTAAAATATCAACTTTTTTAATCTTACGGGCAAACAGCATCATACATTTTTATGTTGGAAAATATTTTTGTTCATTTAAATGTTAAAAAAAACTCCATCCCACTAACTTACCATTCACACAAACTCTAGACGGCTCTATTGTAAAAACATCTGCACATGTCTGCTTCAGGATCTGCGTGGAGACATAAAAAAAATCACAGCAGTAACAGGTTACAAGTCTGCAATAACACTGTGTGCAAATGCATGTTTTAGTTCATTGTTATTGGATGTGACCTCACAGAGTTGACGATGTCTTTGAGGGCATGAAATCCTGACAACACCGGGAATACCTGCTCTGTGCCGTCTGCTATTTCTGCAAGCTGTGACCAAAATAAAACAGAGTCAAATAATTTTAGTCCAAGAAAACCTTTACATTTCATTTACAGCTGCTGGTGCTTTTTGCTTGTTTCACTCCAGTGCTCAGTGTTTAGGGAGGAAGAGCCAGTTTCTAGGAGATGAAAGCTCAAGCCGGCTGGCTGAAGCTTTCATCTCCTGCTTGATAGCAGAACAGGAAGCTTGTCTGGCATTATCTAATTAGAGACTGATGTAATTATTTCCTCCTCAGGCTCAAAAGTATACTGGGTCAGAAAACGGGCACAACAACACTAGCACTAGTTGGCTCCTGAATACTGTGTTGTGCAATCTGAAGCAATTTAGACATCCACAGTAATACTTAATATGCAAATCCATGCTTTCACATTACATTATTGGCAAGACCTTATAATATCTGCACACTGTTGAGCAATAGCAAATAATTTACTTTTTTTATTACTGCGCTAATCATGATCTATACATAAATAATCTTGCTTTACAGATTATGATTTATGTGTTAACCAAGTCTTAACAGTGGGCAGTTATCATAAAGTGTTACCAAAATATTTTCTCTCACCTTAAATTAATCTATCTGCAGTGAGAATTTTATTAGGATAACTTATGACCTGTTGTTAAAGACTAAAAGATCAGATCAACATAGCACTATTAAAACATTGGTTTCAAGGGGTCTGTGGTTTTTTTTCACCCCTTTTTTTCTGCAGTCAGCACATGCAGAAAAATATATTTGGGTTCATCTTTATTCAACTTGAAAAACAACACATACTTACTGGGTCCACTGTTTTTAAAACTAACACAATGCTCCCTTTCAATAACTTAATACCTCCACAGAAAAAAAAAATCAAAGAGAAGAGGGCTCAAAACAAAATTCATTCTGTGTTTTTACACAAACAAAAGCTCATAAAACCCACATGCATAAAGCTGCTTGCTGCTCTGTCCATAAGAGACTCCAGCTGAGCTCAAACAGACAAAGCTATGAGGTCAAGGTGAATAAATCTGGGCCAAAAACAAACTGATACAAGGTCTGACCACAATGTAATACACACTGACACACAGAAAGGCAAATAAAACCCCAGTGAATAAACAGCCAACAGTATCAGTTACAGAGAGAAGTGCTCTTTCTCACAGTGCCGCTAAAAGCGAAGAGATAAAAGAAAAAAAATATTAAGCCCCCCTACCTGTTTGTGGTCAAAATCCATGACCCCTACACAGTAGACTCTGGCTCCAAAGCCTCTGGCTTTGTCAGCCTGAGAAGAACAACACAATGTCATGGGTAAACTTCATCTTTTTATACAGTTAAAGCATCTTACAATATAGTGAAAATATAAACTGTTCATGCACTATAAGTGTATTTTATGTCATAAATATAATTATGACCCTTTCTAAATCATACTACGAAACAGGTTAGAAAGGTATTTTTGTATCCAAGCAGCAACTTTGATCAACAACATGATGCTACAAATGGCAACTTGAAAACTGTTGTTAAAATATAGACATGTAAGAAGGGGTGGAAAGTGAATCTTTATATTTACTTAGATTACTGTAATTGAGAATTTTTTTGATCCTTGTGCTCTTTTGGTACATTTTGAAATCAGTACTATTACTTAAGTAAGTTCTAACCAGATTAACTGCACTTTTACTTGAGTACTATATGAAGCTTAGCATAAGTTCAGTCAGGAAGACCATATTCTCCATGCGGATTTAGTAGATCATGCCTGAACTGTTTCATGCACCCCCTCGTTCATGCTCTCTGTCACATCATAATCAGCTGTTCACATCACCTGGTCACAACTGCTCCACTTCCTCATTGTTAACCTATCAAATCTCTGCTACCCCTTTAAAATGTGGCTTTCTCCTCCATCAGTTCATTCATGGCGTGGTTCCGTCCGACCCTCCACCACCCCATTACCGCCAAGTCTACAAGTCCATCAACGTTCATATGGACTAAGATGACTTCTTCAGCCATCTCCACCACCACCAGTGTCTTGACTCCACAGGGAGATAGATCTTTCCGCCGCTCAGGGCAGACACCCTTCAATCACGCTATGTCCTTGTGGAGTTCATGCGCCAAAGAGACTCTGACAATAATTCAATATCCAATCTGTTAATAAATATTATTCATTATCTCACATGTAAAATAAAACGTTATCTTTAAGTCAGTCACTGGTCTCTCCTGATTGAAATACTCTTATACTTTTTCCACCTCTGTTGACTACTCTGTAACAAATAGAGAGAGAGATGATTCCACATCACATCCTAAAAGAGCTGCTGGACAGCAAAAACTGGAGTGTTATCTCAGGGTTGAACTTTTCAGAGTTGAATTTCACTCACAAATTGTAATTTTAACTCCATTCTCCATTATTTTTTACTTAAGCACATATTTAGACCATGCTTCTACTTTTACTTAAGTAAATCTTAACCAGAGTAACTGTACTTTTAATTGAGTACAATAGCCGTGTACATTTTCCACCTCTGCATCTTAGTAAGGTTCCTCAATATTTTTTGTTAATAATTTTGCTGATATCCGACATACCAATATTTACAAATTAATTTTAGTCATTACTGATATTTAAATGTAATTCAGACCTAACACTTGAGTCCTTAAAAACACAATGTTAAGTTTGAGGATGAACATATGAACACATTTCAGTCCTTAAAACACACTTTTAAGTGAAAGGAATTATGAGGAATAAAAAAAATAGACTTCAGCTGACGTAGGTCCGTTGGTCCAACCTTAAACTCCACTAACTTATTTGTTCATATGATATTTACAGCTGACATAGGCAGATTTTTAAATCAAGAACTTCAGCTGTAAATATTGGCAGAAATTTCATATCTGCTTATACTAATAATTCACTTTTTAAGCTAATATCTACCAACACTGATACTGATTATATTGTGCATCCTTACACATAAGAAAAAGAAGAAAATCAATCATGTAAAAACTTAGCAAATTCAAATTTTTAACTTTTTTTTATCAGAATATCATATTTGAATTAAAAAACACTAGGTGCTAGAGAAGAGTCACTAATTATAAAATCTTCTGTTTTTTTAATGAAAATAGTTTAATCTACAGAGATGTGTTGCTCTTTGTCTTATCTAACATTATCTTATTGTAGACATCATAGTGTTCACTCTACATCATATAAACCATCATGCTCTTTTTCAGTAAGACTATTACTACAACACCATTTGAATTTTTTTTAAATATATGTGTGAGTAAGTGGCTGCATGGTGGTGCAGCACTGTCACCCAGCAAGAAGGTTCCTGGTTCAAATCCTGGTCCCACAATACAAAGACATGTACGCTGGTTAAATGTTAACTCTAAATTGCCTGATAATGGATGGATGGATGTGAGTGTGACTGGTACCTCCTGTACACTCAGCTCAAAGGGGAAGACCTCCAGCTTGCCATCAGTCAGAACGATGATGATGGTGGATGACGGTGAATATTGTGCCTTCATCTGATCAGAGACCTGATTAATAAAAGTTTTCCAAAATGTATTTTAAGCAGAAAATCTTGCTACGGCTCTCACTCATAGTGTGCACACTAAACCCATTGGATATGGAAAAAAGTTTGACAATGTATTATCTTTGAGTTTATTTTATTACAAAACACTGGTTTATAGTATCACAGAATACACCTACAATACTGTGCCATATTTTAACCTGGAGCAGTGAATCATAATGTGTGTTGATTCCTCTAAATATGCATACTTACTGCTTTCATTCCTTCATGCATGTATGTTTCACCAGCAGGTTTGATTTGGCTCAGCTTCTTTAAGCCCTCATCTATCTTTGACCTGCACACCCACAACACAAACCAACAGTCAGTCAAGAGCTCAGGTTCTGTGTAATCTAGCCATCAGTGATTTTTTTTAAATAAGCATTGTTAGTGAAAGAAAACAGGAATACAGGGAGGAAGAGGGGCTGAGTTGGGATAGGTCACTAGGGAGCAGAGAGGACAGAGGGAGGACTTGAGGACTGTACCTGTCTCCAGTGAGTGGCAGTATTACAACCGCTCTGGCTGAAAAGACAATGTAGGAAACCCTCATCCTGGGACTGAAAGACACAGGAAAAAACAAATGAAAGTAAATACACCAACAAACAAACAACATAATACAACAATAACGACAGCAATAATCACTGAATAACTTTTAGAGCCAAGAAGAGATTATTTTAAATGTTGGATTGTATGGAAAAAGGATTCTATTGATGCTTTTATATGTGAGTTAGATTTTGATGGTGCAGGAACTGATCAGATGATCAATGCCAATGGGATAAATGATGACATATATGATAGATACATACAGAAATATGTAACAGACCATGACATGGCACTGATAAAATGAATAAAGCTTGAATAAACATATTAAGACAATATAATGGCTGTTATGTTGCATAGAATAAATAAATCAAAGCAATTCATCAAACAGCATCAAATCTAATCAAATATTTTCTTTCATGGATTCCAGATCAGCAGACAGTAGTTGAGAAATGAACCCTGACCCCATCACTGTTTCTTTCTTGCCCTACCTAGACTATAGAAGGGGCGAGGACTGTCTGTTGTGGTCAGCACCACCTTCAACATCTGGTCAGACATGTTTCTCTCATATTTAGTAACCTCTTATTAAACCTAAAGATATCCCACACACCCACTGCACCATTACCCAGAGGGGGTTTGGAACAGTTGGTGGCCTTGTATGATGTATGCTGCCCAAAATAGACATGGCCTACTTTTCTACTTACTACTACTGTTTGTGCTATAATTTTATGACCTATAACTACTCCTCTCTCTTTAAATAGTCTATTTTCATTAGTTTAATTTATTTTCTATGACTTGAGTTAACCATTTATGGGACTTGTGGTCTGTAAAAAACTTTTTCACTTGGTTTTGAACTGTGCCCTATAAAGTTTGGGTTTATTCATATTTTCAGGCGCTATTTACAGCAAAATAAATATGGGGGGGGGGGGTGATGAAAAAGAGAGGAGTAGGAAACTAAAATGCACACAGCGGCAACTTCACTTACCTCACAAACCTGTTAGTGAGCTGTTCCACAAATCTATAGATTTCTTCCCAGTGTCCTGACACACTGCCTGATCTACGGGAACAGGGAGAAGATCCATAAAACATGACATTCACAATGGTAATCACAAGGACATGGAATATCTGGGAAATTTAATGGATGTGCCAGTTAGCTGGACCAAAGGATATTTGAACAGCATTTCCTTTACACTGCATAAACCAATCAACAATTTGCTTAAACTGTAGTGGAAAAAGGGACTGAAAAGCCAATCTACTGCCATTAAACAAAAATGCAGGTAAAAATGAAACAATTTACTGCAATAAAACAAAAATACAGGTAAAAATGAAACATGTAATCATTTTAAGATTTTTGAGACAGTGTCATATTTTAGCAGGATAAGCAAAAACTTGAAGGTTTCTCGTTCAGGTCAGTCTACACAGAAACACGTGAGACATGAATGTGTGGCATAAAATTAAGAAACGTATAAGAGCGTAGCATACATTCTCTTTTAACAACGTCTGTAAACGATTTTGTTTACATCGGGATATACTGTAGGTCTATATTGTCAGAACTCCTATAAGAACGTGGACTTTGTCCGAATATAAGCCCAAGACAATAAAAAAGATGAGAATGAACATTTTAACCTGCAGGGAAGCAGCAGTGGAACAAGGAAAACTTAACACTGCCATACAAGGAGAAGACTGTCTCTGCACTTAGCAAGCAAATATTAGATGAACTTATCAGCGTAGTCCTGTTCCCATAGTGCTAACAGATACACACAGAGACGATCTGTATCCACTCACCTGTCTAACACAAAATAAATATCAAATGCTCCATCACAGGAAGCGTCGTCACCGTCAGTCAGCGATGAATTCACACAAACAATCAGAAAAAGAAGGAAATTGTAAAATATCCATATCCGATCCATAATCCATACGGTACCCTATATATTAGTTATACGTTTATCTTGAAAAGCAGCTTCAAATTGAGTCCATCATCCAGTACATCAACCCGGAGGTTCACATGTTGAATGAGTGCAGAGGGGAGGTACAGTTCATGCGGGCTCTGTCAGAATGGGGGATAATGAAATAAACGGGGCAGGGCTCACAGCTGCTTCACAACACTACATGGACAGCAAGATCAAAACACAACTTCCCCTCTGGGGATTTCAAATTAAACTAGACACATCGTCAAAGTAGTAATAACATTCGGCTAAAAGGATCGAAAAGGCCTAATTACCACATATTACCAATGAAAACCCCTATACATTTTTCCTTATGCAATTGCAATGAATAGTACGGTGGCCTGGAAGTGCAATTAAAAATTGAAAGTATAATACACTTTTACAAAACTTTTCACAAATCAAAATTACATTAACAAAACAATTTTACAAAACAAATAAAGTCTGATACAAAACTAAAAAGTCTGACACACTTTTACAAAACTTGAAACTTGGGTCGCTTCCAGCATTTGATGCATTCCCTTTCCACAAGATACTGCTGTTTGATACTGTTAGGCTTGTCTCAGCTTTTTTAAGAGTTCCGTTTTTTTTTTATTTGTTTTGTAAAATGTTAAATTAAAATCTTAGATGTTTTTAAAAATAGTTTCATGAAATAGTTTTGTTAAAAGTGTGTCAGACGTTGTAATTTTGTATCAGACTTTGTTAATTTGTTTCAAGTTTTGTAAGTGTTTCAGACTTTTAATGATGTATTAGACATTTGTAAAATCTGTTTTTGTAAAATGCAAATTTATTTTCTCGTTTTTAAAAGTGTTTTGCTTATTTGAATTTATTGATAAAAATGTAAAAATATTTTGTTTAAAGTACTTCAGACTTTGTATTCACCTTTTTGTACATTTGTGTGTATAATGTTTTATTTTCCTTTTTTAAAATGTTTTTTGCTAGTGTAAATGGGTTTTATAAATGTAAAAATTAATGTAAGGCTAGGTTAATGTAAATTTGTTTCCAGCTTTAAAGAAGTATATTAGACCTGTTATTTTTTTTTTTTGCACTCCCAGGCCACAGTAAAATAAGCCGAAAAATTTTATCATTGTAATAGATATGATACATAAATATTTTACAGTTTTTTTTCTGTTTAAAAACGTGAAAAAGGGACAGTCACTGTTTCATACACTGTATACTGTATAGTATTAAGCGCTAAAACAATGGAATTTAATCTAAATCATGCCGTATCAACTGTAAATATGTTAAATAAAACTAATTTGTCTGGTGAGATGAGTCATGAATGTCAATAATTAAAATGTATAAAAAATGTAATTCATATAATTTTTCTTTCCTTGTACATGCTATATGGATACTTCATCCTTTATAGTGCTTTTATTTTGAAGGCCTAAGCACTTGCTTCCCTTATGTTGCAGACTTTATCATGGACTTTGACTTTCCACAATAGCTGGCATAAATAGTGGCTAAGATAACAAAGACATGACGACTGATGGACTGATGCTCAGATGGATAAATATAACTACTACAGCAAGCATTTGAGCCAGTTTGTTCCTGTAATTTTTAAGAAATATTTAATTGTTTTAAAGTAAGGAATGTCTCATAAGCAACTTCAGTCAGTGAATCAGTCAGAAGTTGCTTATGAGACATTCTTTATTGATTTATGGACTAATTCTTCGTATTACAAAGTGGATGTCAGATTTCATTTTAAGACAAACAATTGCATCATGTTTCATATAAATCTGTTGCAGATGTTAAAGGAAATGAAACAACTAACACAACGCCCTTGATTTGTCGGAGTGATTTGCTGCCTCGCTTGAGTATGATCCAAAGTGTGACTCCCCAAAAACTTAAAATTGAACCTGCTGCTGTGTCTCAAGAGAGAAGGCCGGCCCTGTTTACTCATCAGTGTGATTAAACAACCTTTTGTATTCCTCACCAGCAGAGCGTGGCCATGTCACAAACTTTCACAAGCAAATCATAAATCCGAGAGCCAAACACAGTTTCGGAGTTATTTTGTGGTGTAGCACTGTAATTATACATATCATTGTGTTTGCGTTTGTGGCTGCAGTTCATGGAGGATGAAGTCATGACTGTAAACAACCCAAATAATTACATACCAAAGTCGCTGTGTAAGCAAAATTTGGTCAAAACAATTTTTTTTTCCACTGTAATAACAATAAATGTAATGTGTGAGAATCCCCCTGAAGAAAATAAAAACAAAGGGATCATACAAATGTGTAAAATGTAAATGTAGCATGCAACCTTACTGTTTTGGAACAAACTGATAAGCAAGGGCATGTTGCACTATGTGGAACAGAAGTGAATTGGATTAATTGAATTTAAAAAAACAAAACAAAAGGGAATTTGGAGGCTGAGGGCCTGATAACTCGATGATAGCATTACTTATATGTGAAACCTGTGTGCCAAAAAATGAATTAAAAACAAAATTATAATGATACTGGTATTTTGTCTTCAAGGCTAATGCCAGATATCTCTTAACCCTTGGTTGAAAGTCTTTGTTTCTTCATAAAACTGCTGATGGAGTCAGAAGTGTTTCTGAGTGACCACAGTTAATCCATCATTCTAATCAGATGATTGTCTATGGTCTAGGTTATTAAATCAAAAACACCCCTACTGTCAGAAAACAGTCTGTATAAACTGTATAAACTATGGCAAAAAAGTTGTCTTAAGTGTTTCTGGATATATCTCCTGGGAACTGGTTAAACCAATCAACGAAATATTTAATGACAAGCTATTTTGCAGAAAACAGCAGAAACTGTTTCCACTTTTGGATGGGCGTGTTTACTACTTCCCTCTTACCAGGTGGTGGCAGTAATGCTCCGTTTCATATTTAATCTTTCTACGATTGCTTAACAGAAGAAGATCGATGTTATCCGAGGATAAGTGTGTTTTGTTTTGTTTTACATGCGAAAATGTGATAAATTTGTAACGCCATGTAATTGTTAATGCCATCTTGCTATGGCTGAATTGCCTGGACGAGGAGAGGGAAAGCCAGACCGCTGCTGATGGTGAGCTTTGTTGACCTATTTTCAGTTTGTATAGAAGCCAGAAATGCCTGTCAAGGTTAGCTAGCCAGAAGCCTGCTAGCATGGCTGACAATAACATGATGGGTCTGACGCACAGTTCAGTAATGTCATTATCCCTGGTTTGTTGTTTTAAATGACGTTTCCCCTCAAATGTATGTAGACAATATTCTCAAATATCTTTAAAAAATGGGAATATGATTTTAAGACACAAAAACGTTTTTGTGGGAAAGAATGAAAGGGGTCGGTAAACAATACCACATCTGCTGGCTTACATGGGAACATTTGAGTTTACAATATTACCAGCTGCGTCACTAAACGAAAACAAACTAAATGCGCCTTTTTGTAAAGATAACTACTCTTTTTATCTCTCCAACGGAGCCTTAACTTTTCCCAGCTTGCCTTGTACCAGAGGAGCAGAGGACAAGATGCTGCTAAAGATGCCCCAGAAGCTGCTGAAGACTGCCCATTACATTGAACTGGGTAGCTATCAGCACTGGCCTGTGTTGATACCCCAGAGGATAAGACTGTACACCTACGAACAAATCCCCCTCTTCCTCAAAGAAAACCCTTACATTACAGATGGCTACAGGGCTCACCTGCCCTCTAAACTCTGCCTGAGGAGGTGGGAGTCAAATAGGAACCATATATACATATACTGTATACATCTCAACACTGTTTTAGGTTTTAAGTTAGGGCTGTGTTTTAGATTGCATAAAAACTCTTTGTATTTGATGGTTTAGCAAATGCCCAACATTTATACTAAATGTATATTTGTGTGACATGCTCTTCTCTCTGATTTCTAATTTAGCATTTTTATTCTGTCCAATGAGACTGTGAATATCTGGAGCCACCTTTTGGGTTTCCTGCTCTTCTTCTCTTTGGGGGTCAACGACCTCTCCTCAGTATTGCCGGCATCTGGAGCAGACAGAGAGGACTATGTCATCTATGCTATAGGACTGTTCTGCTTCCAGGTAAAGCTGGGATTGTTGGGTGAGATGAAATTTGTGCCTTTTGTTAAATAAATGTGTTTGATATCAACAAAGTTCTGTATTCACATTTTTTTTTTTTACTGTGTTAAGACTTAAAGGCTGAATCTGAATCCAAGCATCTTTGCCTACTAAAAGACTTAACAGCAGAGGTGTACAAGTATTTTATTTGAAACTTTTTATCCTCCTTTGAACAGCTACATTAAAGTTAATTGCATCATTTTAAGCTGAGTATCACACCTGTGTTAGTAATGATACATATAGTATCATACATCAGAATGTAGTTGTATGGCTTGATAAACATGCTTATCTGGGTTCACATTTTCTGCCACAGGTGCAATCAGGCCACCTCTATCCATAAAGGTGTGTAAGCTATGAGTGGGTGCTATTGTTATAGAGAGGAGGGTCATAGTGTATGTTTTATAGAAACCTACAATAGAAATGGTAGAGTAGTACAGAGCCCCCATTGACAGCTATACAGTGTTGAAAAAAGGTAATTGTTACTGTGTTAGAAATACACATTTGGCATTGTGGGTTGTTTAGCAACGTATAATAGGATTAGATCTTGATAATGTCCTAACTTACAAATCAGAGTGTTTAACTCTCACTTTAAATGTGTGTAGAACTGCACAATTTGGTAATAATATGCATTTGCAATTTTACTTGACAATACTGCCATTGTGATATAATACATAAAAGATATCATACGTCTACTTGCTTATTTATCAAGGAAAATGCCGAGGACAATGATAGTTTGAGGTGTAAATTTTTAAAATCAAAACATACAAAAATAGGTAACATAAAAAATAAGAAACCTGAAGTTTATACAGTACTGCTTTCAAAATAACTTTTTATATATATATCCATACATTTTTTAAAGTTTCCTTTTTGAAAATAGAGGCACTTCTGCAAAGT
This sequence comes from Cheilinus undulatus, assembly GCF_018320785.1. Classification (NCBI taxonomy): domain Eukaryota; kingdom Metazoa; phylum Chordata; class Actinopteri; order Labriformes; family Labridae; genus Cheilinus; species Cheilinus undulatus. The sequence continues at coordinate 26,806,145 of NC_054881.1, read as the reverse complement.
GCAATAGTGACACTATAGTAAACTTAAGGGCCTTTCTGCAGGCTGATTTGTAAGCCTATGAAGTACTTCTTAATACAAAAATGATTGTGGCTTTTTATGCAATAATGTAATTGCAGAGCTGATTTTAATTTTGATGAGATTAATTGGGCATCATTATGATATTACAGTTTTCCAAAATCTCTGTATAGAGAAGTATCTGATTTCTTTGATATTTACAGACAAAGGAGCTAAACTTCATTGACTTACAATCAAAATAGCAAAATAAAAATTGATTGAACATGATTGTTCTATGAGTACAAAGCAAAATCTCACAGATTCTTCCAGTTTTTGATAATTCTACATGTGTGTTAATCCCAGGTGTGCATGTTGTGTTCTGTGGGATATCACCTCTTCTCCTGCCACCGATCAGAGAAAACGAGCCGTCGTTGGCTGGCATTGGACTATGCAGGCATTTCTGTTGGCATTCTGGGCTGCTATGTTCCTGGGATATTCTATGCTTTCTACTGCAATGCTGTAAGTGCATATATCATTTACCTGATCCCAAAATGCCACCATTTGGTTATTTTTCTCATGTTTCATACAAATAATACGCAAACTCCCTAGCTCTATCAATAATTTCTTAATGGTTTCTCTTCCATCTTCCAGTTTTGGCGACAGGTGTACTTGTTGACGGTGTTGTCCTTGATCCTGGCCGTCTTCTGTGCCCAGGTCCATCCTCGTTACCTCAGCAATGACTGGCGAAGAATACGGATGACAATCTTCTGCTGTGTGGCTGGCATCAGTGTGATTCCTGCGTGCCACTGGGTTTGGCTCACTGGAGGATTATCTGCTGATGTTGTACAGGTCAGAAATGCATCAGTGTAACAAAACAAAAGCAGAGTGTCATCTTGCTTTTACATTTTTACGCACTATATGCACTCTTTGGCTTAAAATATGCACTATTTTAAGCCAAAGAGTAAAAAAAAAGTTTGTCAGTGGAAATAATGTTTACTGATGCTTTTGTCTAAAATTGGGGTAATGGTTTTGCTGTAGATTATCCAAAGCAAAAAGCCTAACTTTAAATCTCAGCATTTTCTTCTCCACAATAAATGATTAGTCACACAAACTTGATTATTAATACTTCTATACACAGCTTTTCCTGCCCCGTGTGATTGTGATGTATCTGATAGCTGGGTCGGCCTTCTTGTTTTATGTGACCAAGATCCCTGAACGCTACTTTCCTGGTGAGTCGTTCTCTTCTGTCCCTGTTTACTGTAGTCAGAGGAGAGAGCTGAAGGAATAAATCAGCTGCAATACCCCATCAACTGAAAAAGAAAATACCTGTAACTCAGGTTGTTCATTAAGTCTTAATGATTTATGATGTAATATCTGATTTTGTTGTCTCCATGCTGGCTTTGATTGTTTTCCTCAGCTCTGTAATTGGAGCATTTTCTTCTCTTCTCTTGTAGGCCAACTGAACTATCTGGGTGCCAGCCACCAGGTGTGGCACATTCTGGTGGTGTTGATGTTTTACTGGTGGCATCAGACAGCTGAATACATCATGCACTTCAGACACAGCCAGGCCTGTCCAACCCCAACCAGCAGCAGCTAAGTGAAACTGAACAAACAATTTAATGGGAAAGCAATCGGTTGCAGACCAATACTTGCAAGTGGACATTGGTTAAACCATTCTATTAATATTCAAGTTTTTTTTTTTTTAACCTGTTGCCTGATGAAAAGTGTCTACCTAAAGGTATTCAACCACTAACTAGGAAAAGATGTTAATCAGAGTCTGGTAATAGTGACTTCCTTCTAAGATTGCTGGGCTGCTTGAACAGCACTTACCCTGGCCAGCTGTTGAAGGCCAGTATCTTTATTATGCAGCTGAGAGTGACTGGAAGCTTGTACATCTGAAACTAAAAACATAAGATAGGTTTCAAAGTATGACGATTTAATAAATAAACTCCATTGAGGTTGAGAAAATCAACTGTGAAGCTCTCCATATTGCACCATTGCCACTATGAACATTGCATGAAGGAGTTTATCCATAGGTTTAGATTGTGAATTTATGTATTAGCCGGTGTGAACTTTTCTTTGCATCTCTTTTTGTTTCATCTGTCATTTTTCACTAGACTAGACTGTATGTATAATCTGATGGTGGTGAAAACCACAGAACAAAAACATGGCAACTGGACATTTGACATTCAGAAACTGTGAAATGACTTTCTGAGAGACGCATTAAGTCTCAATGCCTCATTTATTCGAAGACTAAGAACAAAGAGTCAAAGATCAATCAGTGATCAATCTGCCTTAATTAAGATTTAAATAATGTGGCAATCCAATTAAGGCTTGTGTACATTGTTTTCCATTGCTTGATATGTGTATTTTTATTTTATTTTACTTTTTGCTGCTTTGAGTATCATTTAGTCTTTGCTACAAATAAGTTTTCAGTTTAAAGAGAGTATCCCTTCCACTACTCTTTTTAGTGGCCAGTTTTTCTGGTTGAACTAGACAGCATCTCATCAGCCCGACTCCAAGAGCACCAATGCAAGCTTAATTTTTTAACAGTCAGCACCTTGGCTGTAATTGTCATAATTAGGTTATTCATTTTGGACTTAGTCAACTGATTGAGTCATCACAAGGCAGGTGATTAAAAAAATCCCTACTCGCCCTCTAGATCTATTTATTATGACCTTCCTACGTCAGTCTCCTGACGCCATAGCGCTTGATTGTGGGATCTGGCCTGAAGCAAAAAAAGCTGAGTTTTCTGTTTTTTCCCAATGAGCTTTCAAAATAGTGAAGAAATAATAACATCAATCCAAGGGGATGTTTATTTTAATAAGGATAATCAAATATAATTCTGGCCAGCTCTCGAGTACAGCTTGTCTGAAAAACATCCCACAATGTAGCATTTATGGGATTTCTGGTTTTAAATCTTAAAGGGAAGCAGTTTAAACTTATCCTTGGTGATACGCACTTAATTTTGACTTTTTTTTGTGTCACCACTTTGATTAAAATAAGATAAATTCGATTGGCTTTTTGAGCTTACATCATTCAAAATGGCATATAAAAAACATTTAAAAATAAGGTTCAGAATAATTTCTCCATGGCTTTATGTTCTTTGGTTAACAAAAGAGAAATTTAATTGTAATGTTGTTTATTTGGACAGGCATTAGTATTTAGGTTAGTTGGTCAGCCAGGTGACCTGTAAGTGTTTTTTACAGATATCAGCTGAAGTACTTCTCATGTCACAACTGCAGCCCTTACATCACTGTCTGTTACAAAGGCTAGGTGTATGAAAATCCTCCCTAGGCCTTCTTTAAGCTCATGTTTAGACCAGCTTAAAGTTTTACATAGTTAACTTAGGAATAATTATATTTTTAGTGTTTTATTTTCTGTCTGTATTTCATTTGCCTTAGTATCTCCAAGTATTTATACTGTTTACACGTTCACGGTTGCAGCAACCATACTGCAGAAAAAAAAGACACTCAGATCAGTATAACCTTTACTCTCTCTGTAAGTCCATGTGGTTTGTATAAAGAACAGTTTGATATTTAGAACAAATAATTCCTTTTAGATGAGATTCCTAACTGCCATGTTCTGCGGAGCTAGGAAATGCTCTGTACAGGTGCAGAAACAAATGACTTTATGTTGCCTTTTTTGAGGATGTTTATCATTGAACATGAACTTGACACTTTAGCTATCATAGACTGCTTGATCTTTTCTGGAATGATCTCTTGATTGTTTTATCCTGTGTATGTGTTTTTTCTTGAATATCATTCATATCATAAAGCACCAGCACTGACTGACAAGATGTATATTTATTTCAGTGCCTGTGTGGAAATATATTTTTAAACATTTTGAATGAATAAAGAATGCTGAAAGGTAAGTTGTTGAGCCTTATTTTTTCACTAGTATACAGCTAAATCTTATTTATTTTGGTCAAACATAATTACCTAGGGGTTAGTGGGCCTGATATTTGGAATTTGTGTGATTATCTGTTGCATCATTTTATTCTACAGTCTGTGGATAATGAATTAAAAGTGGGGTACTTTGGCTCTGCTGCCAGGTGTGTTTCCCTCCCTGGCTCTGGTTTCACTCTCTATAGTCTTAGTCTAATCAATCTGAATGAGCTTAATCTTTACCACATTTACAATGCCTAAAATAATCTTTTCCTAAGCCATAGTTCTCTTGCCGACTGAATAAGACTGTCCTCCAGGATTTTCCTGCATTTATTTTCTCCCTAGGTTGTACAAGCCTACAAGGGCTGGCTGTCAAAGAGCATCCCCACAGCATGATGCTGCCACCACCATGCTTCAGAGTGGGGATGGTGTGTTTGTGGTGACTGCAAAACATAGCATCTTGTCTGATGGCCAATAAGCACCCTTTCTTCTCATCAGACCAAAGAACTTTCTTTCACTTGTCCACGGAGTCTCCCACATGGTTTTTGATGAACTCTAGTTGAGATCAATATTGGTTTTCTTCAACGGTGGCTTTCTCTTTGCCATTCTCCCATAAAGTTTTGGCTGGTAAGTACCTGGGCAACAGTTGTATGCAGAGTCTCTCCCATCTCAGGTTCTGATGCTTGTAACTACAGAGTAGTTGTAGATGATGTCGTGGCCTCTCTTACTAGTCTCCTTCTTGCATAGTCACTCAGTTTGTGAGGACGGCTTGATCTAGGCAGATTTACACATGTGCCATATTCCTTTCATTTCTTGATGGTGGATACAACAGAACTCCAGGGGATGTTCAGTGCCTTGGGCATTTTTTGTATCCATCCCCTGATACTTTCAATAACCTTTTCCCTGAGATGTTTGGAGTGTTATTTTGTCTTCATTGTGTAATGGTAGCCAGGAATACTGATTCACCAGTAACTGGACCTTCCAGACACAGGTGTCTTTATACTACAATCACTTAAGACACTTAATTGCACTCAGGTGATACCCATTTCACTAGTTGTGAGACTACTAGCACCAAGTGGCTGGACTTCTGTTGAATTAGATTAGTCACTTTTAAGGGGCTAAATATTTATGCAATCACTTACTTTATATTACATTTTTTGTCTAATTGACATTACTTTGTAGAAATCTGTTTTCACATTGACAAAGAGGTTTTTATATTTAAAAAAAAAAAAGTAAAAATATATATCTACATTGACCATGATGGATAAATAAAATCAATTAAAGGGTAAAACCCCAAGGGGGTGAAAACTTTTGTCAGGCACTTTAGATGATGAACACATTCATGCATTAGTAGTAGTAGTAGTAGTAGTAGTAGTAGTAGTAGTAGTAGTAGTAATGGTAGTAGTAGTAGTAGTAGTAGTAGTAGTAGTAGTAGTAGTAATGGTAGTAGTAGTAGTAGTAGTAGTAGTAGTAGCAGTGGTAATGGTAGTAGTAGTAGTAGTAGTAGTAGTAGTACATCCAGTTGTATGTTATTCTAAAAAGCAGTTTTTGCTACAGAAGTATATTTTGTTTGTCCTAAGTATATACACTCAACAGCCACTTTATTAGGTACACCTTGCTAGTACCAGGTTGGATCCTCTTTTGCCTTCAGACCTGCCTTCAAAAAGGTGTTGGAAATATCCCTCAGAGATTTTAGTCCATATTGAAGTGATAGAATCCCACAGTTCCTGCAGGCTTGTCGGCTGCACATCCATGATGCAAATCTCCCCTTCCACTGTATCCCAAAGATGCTTTTGAATTGATTTCTGCTACTTAAGTCAAAAATCTGACCACTTACTGTTTAATGCATAAACAGATTAAGGTGCAGTTTTCAGAGATTAAAAACTCACATTTATGGTACTTATTTATCTAAAATAATTATTAATAAAGTAGCCTAGCTTTATTGAATGACAAGTTGAAGTCCTTTCACATGTTGTAGACCTAAAGTTTTAATAACTTAAATTTATGAATGGTTCATTTTTACTATATATGCATATTGTTTCCAAATATTGGTTATGGTCTTATAACTTACTAATAATTGGAATCAGAATCAGCCCTGAAAAACCAAGATCAGTGTTAATTACACATTTAGACAAAAAGTAGCAGGCAAAAATATTTAGTGTGTAAAATCCATAATGAATTACTAAAAAGCATCATGTGTTGGTGTCTGATGTTGAATGTGAAACAATAGAGGGCAGTATTGATACAGAAGTTTCTATTTTACATTAGAGTTCAAAGTAAGTGCAAATAATCATATTCAGTCTTTAACATATTAAGATTTTTAAAAGCTTCTACTTTACAGTAAATGATCCATGTTAGCCTACACAACTTATTTATTTAACCATTCATTGTCTTCTATGGTAGATAGTTTTAAAACGTCTCACTGAGTGGAGTCTCTTTCCCCACTGTCAAATGAGTCACCTTAGTCACTGATTTAAAGTTTCATGTTAGCTGCTCTCTTTCTTTACTCCGTGTCATGGGTCAAAAAACACCATTAGTGCTGGTCAGAGGCCTGAAGTTTATTTTCAGTCTTGTGTGTTGTGGCTGATAATTATACTTGGAAATGACACACTATCTCTGAATCACTTCATGCCCAATGAATATTTTTGTCCAGACCAGTTGCAGTGATGGAAGTTGGGCTGACTGCCAAGTTCTTGACTTTTTTTCTAGGTTTACAAGAGAGGAAATACTTTACAAACTTCTTTGTACAATGACCAAAAAGAGGCATAGGTAAAACACAATAGTATATGGATATTTTTGACTACAAAAGCATGTTTTAAGAATTCCTTTGATTAGAAACCTTTCAGAAATTTTGCAAGGTCTGAGATTAGTTCATTTAGAATTAAATATCTCCCAAGGAACAATATTTCCCCAAGGCTGCTTTCTTTATCAAAACAAAACAAAAAACCCTCCAAAATATTCTTGATGCCCTTTTATGCTGAATAAAGAAATCCTTATAAAAATATATTGTTTCTGTGTGTTCATGACATCATGTGATGTTTGGTGTTGTCAGCCTGAGGCCGCTCACACTGCAATTGAAAGTGACCTGAATCTGATTTTTTTGCTCACATGACTCGTATCTAACTTTTTTCTGACAGTCTGAACAGTGCAAGTCACATTGAATCTGACCGTTTTGAATCAGATTCAGGCCACTTTCCTATGTGGTTCTAAATCAGATACGTATCTGATCTTTTGGAAGTTGACTGCAGTGTGAACAGGCAAACAAAAAAATCAGATCTGAGAAAAGATTAGAATTGAGCATTAAGGCCTGCGGTGTGAACGTAGCCAGTGTGTCTCCAGCCTGTGTCTGTGAGTGCAGCCTCTTGATTAGAGTAATGTCACACACCTGGGCTTAGAGTGAGGAGGTTATTTAAAGCTCCTGCAGTCGCACATGCACTCTCTCTCTGACCTGGCCTCCACAGGTATACCACACTATGGTTTAGTTATGTTAGATTAGGTTGAGCTTTAGTTATGTTTGCATTTTGCAACATTGATACACACATTGTCCCCACTCATGCACATCCCACACTACTGATTTTACTGACTTAAATACTTCATGCTGTAAATATTTAATTGTTCTAATTTGAAGTAACTTAAGTAATTTGGTTTAATTTGGTCTAATTTGGCTTTTCAGACTCTTTAGTTTGGTTTATTCAGTTTAACAGTAAACAGCCTGATTTGATTATTTGATTTGGTCAAATTTGGTTCAATTAGAGGAATTGTTTGATTCAAATGTTTAATTTGGTTTAATTCAGTTTGATTTGAACAATAAAGATCTGTTTAAAACTTTACCATGTTATTGTCTCCCTTCTTTGGTGTGACCACCTGAGCCAGGTCTTGACATCCGTGTTATGTTCACGTTCACGATTTTGAGTCTATAGGTCAAAATATGACAGTAAAATTCTCAAAAGTGCTGATCCTGGATTAAAGTTACTTACAACTTAAATTCTTTAAATGACACCAGTTTCATTAAAGTTTTCACATTGTTGTCAGGTTTTTTTATTGCAGAGCTGTTGAAGTAGAGAAGTTTGTTGTACATTGTGTGTTGAGATATAAGCATTACTCAACATTATTATATATCTTAACTAATTTAATCTTTGACAAACTTTGTACAAGGACACTGCTTACCTCTGGTATTTTTTCAGTTAATGAATAAAAGATGGGCCCACCAGAAATTCCTGAATGTGTAACTGCTTTAGATAATTAAAGGAACATACCAGTGGTTCTTAACCACTAGTGGGCAACCCTTGTGAGGGCAGAAGCACTAAGGGGGAGTTACTGATGATCAAGTCTTTGGAGTGTTTAGCAGATCTAAAGGGGGGAAAGTGAGGACTCAAGGAGGCAAGAGAAAGGCTGAGGAGAGGCTTCCATCCAGCCACTCTTCCCTAAGCCCATATTAGTAAAGGGATGCAGTTCAGCTGCAGGCACTCCCTGCTGTAGGATACCAGATCACATCATAATCTATCGTGTTCTATTATGATACATTTTACTTTATACCAAACTACATCATTTCTTGATCTAACATCACAGTTCCTGTTTTCTTGAGAAGTTATTGCTACAGTTGATGTGAAAAACATCAAATCAGCACAATGATCTAATCACAAATATGATAAAATTCCTGTTTTTTGGATGGGTGGCAGCAATAGGTTGTCTTTTTTCAGAATTTGAACATGTATAGACCTCATTCACACTATGACAAAGGCATCAACATAAAGAGGCCATCAGTATGAACTATAATCCCATTCATACCCTTTCATATACATTTACATAGCACTAACGCAGCAGGAGCTGGGAATCAAACCCCTGACCTTCTGGCTGAGAGACTTAACCACAGCCATATTTTTTATGTTTCTCCACTGGGCAAACAGGTAAAGAACAGATTATATTACATCCTTGAAAGAATGAAATGATGTTCATTAAAAAATCTGAAGTTTTAATAAATCACTGAGTATAAGGCAGGGTTTGTATGCAGTAGTCAATGTCAGTACATCAAAATGGGGTTAAAATAGGCCTTTATAAAACAAGTGATACAATCTAGATTAAATTGATACTACGTTTAAACACTGGTGACAAACATGTATGAAAAATGCATTGCAATGCAAGATTATTTTGTATATATACAAGAATGTCTACATCTTCACCAGTTTCTCAGCATTTGTTTTCTGACATGATAAAAGTGAACAAAAAAGTAAAAATAGCTCCTTTTTAAGTACAACTTCCCTTTACAATTAGACTAGGCTCTGGAAGTTATACTAGTTTTAATCTAAGTATACAACTTGGGTCATAACAGAAAGACAAAAACATAACTTATATCAGAGACCAAACCCACACTCAATCTGCAAGGAACAAAAAAGTTTTAACCAATCAGAGACAGTGAAGTGGAGACTTTTGACATTACCTTCTGCCATCTGTTAACACACATACACATACAAAACATATACAGGAGCACCTGGGGGGAGATCTCAGACATGTTAAAATCCTTGCTTATTTCTATTCTGTTACAGACTAGATAAACTAGCATTGCTTTATCACCAGGGATAAGGATGAGAGTAGGCCTACAGGAACACGGTTCTTTATTGAGTTAAGAAGAGTTTAGTTGTGACCTCTAGTAAATACACAAGTTTGTAGGCCTCTAGAGGAAATATACAACACAGTGTTTGCTGTGCACTAATGTACTCACTGATATTCAGTGCTGAGTCCCTGAAAAGTCTTTTGATGCCTAAGATGATTAAAAAATATATTCTGCAGAACAGAAAACCCTGGGTGTGCTCATTTCCTTCCTTCTTTTCTTTCAGCCATGCCTATACCTGTGTCCAGCCAGGAAGTTATCTGGGGCAAGAAACAGAAAGAAAATAAAAGTGACCAAAGCTGGCCCAGTTTGTTTGAAATTCAGAGGACCTACCACAGACCTAGAGCCACAAAATAACAAACATGTAGCAAATAGGTGCAATAAATGTGTCTCTAATGTAACCATAGGGTTAACCAAAATTTACATGACTATACATGTGCTGCCACAGTTGCTGTTTTCGCTCTGGCAGTGCTCATTTTCAATACAAAGCTAATGTAGTTCAGGATTTTCAGGACTCAGTGCCCTGAGCAGAAAAAAAAAACCCAAGGTGGTGCAGAACTTCTGATAATGGAGGAAATGAAACTGTTCTGGCTTGTCTTTTTATGGTTTAAGTTTCCAGGTCAGGATTCCCTTACATTTGTTTTTGTGCTTTTTTGGTGAAATTTCATAGAAAAAAGGAATATGATGCATATTGAGCTATCTAAAAATGACATTACTGATTCTACAGAGGAAACCAGAGGTCATCTTGTATGACTTAGCAATAAAAAACTCCCTCAGAAGTGCTCTAAAACTGAGGTTGTGAGCACTGCCAGGGCTAAAGGTGCCAGCTATGGACACCAGTCCTAAAGGATATCTTTCATCTAGAACACCTCATCAGTACTCATGTCTATGAATGTTGCAACTAGATAGCCAAAAGAGTCCCAGAATTGTCCCTTCTGCAGGAGATACAGGTTTTTCTTTTTTAGTGGTGTGAGGAGGCTTACCAATAAATCAGCCAGTTGCATGGACTGGTCTTCAGTCGACCCTAGCAAAAGAAAAAAGCTGGCTTTTAACCCTTTTGAGGTGAAAACAAACAGAGAACAAAAAAACAGTCCTCTTTGCTTGCATTGGTGGCAGTGTAATCCACGTCAGGGACGGTGATGTGAATGAAGTAATGAAAATCTGAAAAACAGCCTTGCCACGAAGTTTTAACTGACATGAAAATACAAGATTTAAAAGGCACTTTGCTTCTTTAAGGATACTCTCCTTTCAAACAAAAATAAATTTACCTTAATTTTGACTCAGTTTGCCCATTATAAGGCACCTCTTTCAGAAATAATAGTACTGATTGTGACTTTTTAACTATGAAAGCTATATTTGTTGAAAGCTGACTGCTTCTAAGAGTGCTTATTTGTCAATTCATTCAATTGTGTATTATGTGGTTTGGTCATTTTGGATGTAAAGCATAAAACATTGCCATATGGTAGCTGTGCTGGACAGAACTTGGAAAAAAAGCAGCCTCAAATTTTTCAAATACGGCTTTTCCAGGTGGCTTTTTTAGAATTACAATTCACCATTCCCTCTCCTCTTTAAGCTGTTCTACACCACAGAGTCATCTGACCTGTTTTCTGCCACTGCAAACATACTGTTTGCATGAAGAACTGCTGCATGTACTGTATGAAACAGTAAGCCGCTCATATCTTCGTCATTGTTCCCAAAAAAAAGTCCTTTCTGTAAGATATCTGTGACTGAAGTGTTACAGTTTGCCAGGAGTACGCTGACTCTGATGTCTTTGTATTCTCTGACCAGCATTTTAAATGTGGCCATGCCTGTGGAGTCTATGAAGGGGATGGCTGAGCAGTCTAAAACTATAGTGTGAAAATCTAGCTCTCTCTGAACAAGTCCAACAATGACCTCTCCATTGTTTGTATCTCCATTTGCCTTGGCTTGTTTAAAGGACATCACTTCAGCCTTCTTCTCTGCCTTTTTCCTCTTAGTCATCTCCAAGAAAGGTTCCACTCCGACAGCTTTGTACAGGGATTTGAGGAATGTGTCCTTGTTGGCGTAATACAGTGGAGACTGGAAGCGAAAGACTTTTATCCGAGGTGGTGGCAGGAGGTTCTTATACTCTTCTATGTCCTCATAAAGATCAGTGTCATTGGCTCGGCCCAAGAGAGAGACCTGACCGGAAAGACAGTTATAGCATTACTAAAGAATAAAACCTTTTTTCTCCCCAATTTCTCCATTTTCAAAACTTTTAGTAATTGTTCTCAATTATTAGCCATTATTAGGATTAGACCCGATACTTACCTTAGGATTCTGGGTCTTGTAGATGACACAAATCATTGAAAAAACTACTCCAACAAGAAGACCCATCTCCACACTGATCAGAGCTGTGGCTGCCATAGTAACAAGCCAAACAATGGCATCGTTTTGGCTGGCACGCCACTTAGAGGGGACATCCCTGAACTTCCTCAGAGCCCCCCGAAGGCTGACAATAATAATGCAGGCAAGCACACATTTCTGGAGAGAGTAGAAGTAAGGGGCAAAGAAGAGGAGGACGAGCAGGACAACCAGGGCACTGATCAGACTGGAGACCTGATGGGGGAGAAAGAAATGAGAAAAATAAAATTCTGTAAGATGAACATCTTAAGCAAAGGATAGATGGATAAGTAAGCTGCTTTGCAGCTTTGATGGGTTCTATGTGGCCTTGAGACAGAATTAAGTAAAGTTTCTAGAAACCCTTTTCCCTTTGATTAGGGGCAAAAAATGCTAACAACTACAAAAAAGTAAAATCAGTTTTTCTTTTGAGAGGAAAAGTCCTAAAAGTGTTTCAAGCTGATACTATTCCAAGGGCCATAATCCCTGGACCACCCATTTTGTTGCCATTATGGAACTAACTTATTCACCCTAGTCAACTAATATCGACAAGGAAGCTTAATAATAACTAATGTATGCTAAAATGTCCCATCAGTGCTCAAAAGTAATAATGCCAATCATAAGAGTCATTGGAAGAAGAGAAAGGATTGGACCAACTTTCAAGAATTATATTTGGAAAATGGTGAAAAGCACAAATTATACCTGTGTCTGACAGCCTGTTGAATCCTTCACCATGGTTTTTGCCAGTGCTGCACTGGTGGTGAAACAGTGAAAGAAGGAGGGGATGATGTTACAAAAGCCGATGGCCAGCATCTCCTGGTTGGGGCGAACTGTGTAGCCATTTTTCTTGGCAAACATTTCGGACAGTGACACTGTAAAGGCAAAACTGCAAAATAAAATAGAAATTGGTTAAAAAATGCTTGGAAATTCTCTTGACCTTACTAAAATACAAGACATTTTAGCCCCAATATAATTTACATCAGGGTAATCATGTTGCAATTGCTTTGCATGACAGAGTTTTCTGAGTAAAGTGTGTGAATAAAACAGATGTTTCCTTTTTAATGGGGCATAGCATTCTTATTTCCCTCCATCTAAAACAGTCTGATCTGAATAAAACATTCATGCCATGCTTTGATCAAAGTAAAATATAGATCATGCATGAGGAATTTTCTTTAGCAGTGGCTCTAAACAGCTGTTTCATGGTTTCAAGGTTTTATTGTAATGACACAATGTGACATCACAGTGGGCACGGATTCTGAACAGCTCATCGGATTTTGTGTCTTCAGACCTAAAACGACAGTGAGCAAAGGATTGCTGTTCCTTATGAATATTCACATCCAAATATACAAATTCAAAATATACATAAATATATATGCAGAAATACTTACAAGTTGTGTTTTTTTGTAATGATATACAGGTGCATCTAAAAAATTAGAATGTTTAAAAAAAAAATCATTTTTCTCCTGTGATTTAATTAAATTTGGACTTGATAAAGCACGGTGGACCAACAGCAGCAGATGAAATGGCACCCCAAAACCATCACTGACTGTGGAAACTCAAAACACTGGACTTCAAGCACCTTGGATTCTGTGATCATCCTCTAGAGTTGAAGGCCTTGATTTTCCAAATAAAATTCAAAATTAACTTGGAACTTAAACAGGACTTTGGGCCACTGAGTAACAGTCCACTTGTAGCCCATTTCCTAGGCATGTTTGTGTGGAAGCTGTTGATGCACTAACTCCAGCCACAGTCCACTCTCTGTGAAGTTCCCGTAAGTTCTCAAATGTGCTTTGTTTGACAGTCCTCTTTGGGCTGAGTTCATCCCCATGAATGTGCTTTGATACAGCCTGCCTTATCTGCAAGGACCTTCTGTGGCTTACCCTCTTTGTGGACGATGACAATGATTGCACTCTGGACATTTTTCAAGTCAGCAGTCTTCCCCATGATTGTGGTTTGTTTGGACTGAACCAGAGTGAGGTAATGTAGGCTCAGGAAACATTTGCAAATTGGACTTTTCCACAATATTGTATTATTTTGAGAAAGTGGATTTTTGATTTTCATGAGCTGTAAGCTGTTATCATCAAGGTTTAAACAAAACAAGTCTTGAAACATTTTCCTTTATATGAGATTAATCTAGAAAATATAGAAGTCTAACTTTTTGATGTGAATCACAGGAAAAATGAACTTTTACATGATATTCTAATTTTTTGAGATGTGGTTTCCATAGGATTGCTACGAGTTGGTGTAATTTACCTGATGACAGCTAGAGGAATTGCATCTAGGGCCACTTGTGGCATCAGGCTAAAGCTGGGCACTTGGGGAGGAATGAACCCAGTGGGGATGTGACCAGAGACACTAGAGAGGTAGCGGTTGTTTAGGTCACCAAAATGGCTGGCCAGCGTAGCTCCTGCCACTACCACTAGCTCGGTAGGCAGAGGGATCTTAAGACGATTTTTGTAGCGCTCCTGGATCTCTTTACCTGCAACTGTGATTTAAAAAAAATGCATAGTGTTATTTTATGTTAAAGATGATAAGACAATTTCCTTAGTCATTACAGAGGCTATTATGGAGGACGTTTAATAAAGCAAGAGGCAGGTGCTCACTTTTTAAGTTTTATATAAGATAGATTCCTTTACCTAATATTGATATACAGATGGCACTGGTGATGACGTCACAGAAGTTAGTGTCATGAATGTTTCTAAAGATGTTGATCCAGGTGATAACAACTGTGCCATATCCCTGGTGACGGGGAATCTTTAGACCCAACAGGTATTTAGCCTGCACAGTCAGGATGGTGAAAGAGGCTCCTGTTGCAAAACCATCAAGCATGGGAGCTGAGAGATAAACAGAAACAAAGCCCAGTCGAAATACTGCCATCAAGACCTGTAAGAAGATAAGTAGAAAGAGCAGGAGAGAAAGTGAGAGTTTGACAATAGACTAAAATTTTTAAATAATCAAATGAAAAATTATGGTATTCATGATCCAGTCACACATTTTTTTTAGTTTAACAGATGATGACCATATGAACCTCATGTTGGCACAACAGTTTGATACATTTCTCAATAATTACTGGATGGATTCTCATAGTTTTCTACATGGAAATGTGTATGACATACTGTATGTGCCCCAATGAAGATGAATTGTTGTTGCAACTAATTGTCTTTCCATCTAGTAACACCATCAGTGTCCGTCTTAATTTGTGCCCCACATTTTTTGCTACCCATCCAGCAAAGGATAATCAACCTGTGTTAGACTACTCATACATATTTGGTACACTTACAAATGGCCTTGGCCTTTTGCATGTGCACTGACCACCAACTTCTGCTGCTTGACTAAAGGAAAGGATAATTATGAAATGATGATGGTGTCGTGCCTGGATAGCTTGAAGTCTCAGAACCAGGACAGCTCTGTTCTTTACAAACTATCAGACTACATAGTAACAACCTAGAGTCTGTACCTAAAAAAATATTCATTAGCACTTCTTGTGGACAAAGACTGCACAGGTTACCTTTAGTTTAGATAGAGTAAGAGTGTAAGTGCTTTGTTCCTCTACCTGGTAGACACCAGCCAGGAATGTAAGTGCAGCTGCGATGCTAATGGCATAACACTCCTTCCCACACTGCACACCAAACAGCTCCACAGCTGTAAGATTTGTGCCCATTGTGTCATTAATCACATCAGGACCAGACGCTTTGGAGTCTTCATTGAGATCAAAACCGGCGAGATACAGCTCCTTGTCCACCACCTGTTTATATTTACACAGGGAAAATGTAAATATTTTACTTAGATGGAATTGCATCCCAAAAGAAGACAATATATATGCTTTAAATGTGGTGAAGAGGCAAATTTGTATAAAAATAAAAAATGTGTGATCGTTACTTGTTAGTTGTGATCCATTTGGCCTACCTGTCCCACCATGAGGCTCATGAGGCTGAAGATCCCCACAGAGACATGTCTGGATGTACCCATGAGGAAATAAATGATATTGGCATAAAATGAGGTATATAAACCATAGATTGGCTCCACTCCTGCCAGCAAGCAATATGCTATGGCCTGCGGTACCAAGATGATACCAACGATGAGCCCAGACATCACATCACCCCAGACATACTCTTTGAGCTTGTATTTAGGCAGCCAGCACACCACAGGGAAGAAACCAGTCAAGGTGGACCGGACTCGGGGCCCAGAGCACGTCACACCTTTCTTCAGCTTGGATTTGAGGACTGAAACTGCAGGCTGTCGCTGTCTAAACCGACGTTCCAGGAGAGGCTGTGGGGCCACCGTGGATTCTGCAACCTTAGTAACCTCCTCCATGGTGTTGTGGTGGAAGAGGTGTTAGCAAGGTGAGAGGAAGAGGGTGAGGAGGAGGGCAATGTGGTCAGCTTTGATCCTGGGAGACCATTATACAGGAGACAGGAAGGAGGGGAAATGGACAGGAAAAGAGAAACAAAAATGGTTTTACTCAGTAGACAACACAATTTCTTTACATTTTTTTTCTAAACTAGATCTTGTATGGACACTGTTTCTTGGTAGGAAGGTGTCAGATTTTATGTTATCCATTCATCCATCCATTGTCTATAGCACTTATCCCAATGGGGGTCGGCTAGAACCTATGCCAGATGTCATTGGCAAGAGGCGGGGTACACCCTGGAATGGTCACTGGTCAATTGCAGGACTGACATATACAGAAAGACAACAGGCACGCTCACATTCACACCTACGGCACATTTTAGAGTCATCAATTAACCTAGGTGGTGGGAGGAAGCCAGAGTACCCAGAGAGATCACACACATGCACGGGGAGAACATGCAATTTAAGTTTCAGCACCAACACTGCCAGTTTCAATTTTCTGATATGGAACAACAAAGAGTATCTAATCTTTTGCTGTGATATTATTGAACTAACATTTAGCCTTTCTAGTCAGCTCCCCTTTCCCAGAGCACAAGTTAGACAGCTACTAAGCAGACTTGTTGGTTTTTGTCTCTTTGTACTGGTGTGGTCTGGAAAGTGCACTGAGGTTGAATGAGGTCAGAAGCATTATAAAAGTATACAAACAAATCAATAGATCTAATTGATTAACCAACCACTTACATTGTTCTCAGGACAAAAGAAATAGTTCAGGAGATGAAAAGAGGAATGGAAGTTTTAAGGTTTTTTTAAGGTGGGAAACTAAGTGACGCATCTAACCACTCTATTGGTTCTTGGTCTGGTTATGTCAGTGTGTGGTCAGTTCACCAACTTGTCCCCGACCACAGGAAAACCTCCCTAAATGGAAAAGCAAACTGATTCAGTGCCAATAGCATCCATTCCTTCAGCAGCAAATCAAGGCTGCATGTTAGCCCATATTAAAAAATATGCTTACAACAGGGTTAAAGGATAAATTTATGTTCTCATGGCTCATATTTTGTATTTGATGAGGTTGATTTTTTTCACAGCCCTCTGTCAAAACTCTTATCATGGCTCAAAGTTATGCATTATGTATCTTTACATGTATATACATAGGCAGAGCAAGGGGTGGCTAATAGGCACCCAAATGTTTTGTTAAAAGCCCCGAACCTTCATGTCAGTACAAAGTATGTTGCTTATGAATGTTATGGTTGATAAATGCAAAATGATGTAAGAGATAAAACAACTGGGCTTTGTTGTTCTCAAGATGGAAATCTCTCTGCTATGTTTTTGGTAGAAGTGCTCTTTGGATCATTTCCACACCATTGTCAGGCAAACAATTTAACAATGAGTCAATTTTATTTCCTTTTTTAGGAGCATT
This sequence comes from Cheilinus undulatus, assembly GCF_018320785.1. Classification (NCBI taxonomy): domain Eukaryota; kingdom Metazoa; phylum Chordata; class Actinopteri; order Labriformes; family Labridae; genus Cheilinus; species Cheilinus undulatus. The sequence goes on along the minus strand of NC_054881.1, from coordinate 26,788,531 downwards.
TCTTTACTAATTACTGTTAATGTAAGCACTGAGGCTGCAAGATGGTGGAGTGGTGGTGCTGTTGCCTCACAGCAAGAATGTTTCTGGTTCAATCCCCCTGTTATAGTGTTTACATGTTTTCCTGCGGGATCTTTTTGCATACTCTGGCTCCCTCCCACAGAATAAGGATATGCTCATTAGGTTAATTAGTGGTCCTAAATTGCCCGTAGGAGTGAGTGTGAATGCTTGTTTGTGTCTTAGCCCTATGATTGACTGGTGACCAGGCCAGATTTTACCCTGTCTGTCTTCCCTTCCTCAAGCCTCCATGACCCTGGAAAGGATAAGGGGTATAGATAAAGGATGGATGAAAGAACTGACTGGCAGGTATCAGTGTTTGCTCTAATTATAGCTGGTATGCTAGATTAGCTTGACAGCTGCCTAAATCACTAGTTAATGAACAAGCCCTGAGCTTTGAATGTTTAACACTATAACTTGGATGACTTCACATTTGCTAAGTTGTTTTGTGCTCCTTCCAGTGGAACCTCTATAGCAACATTCAACAGACCAATGGGTGGTGTATCTGTGGCTGTGTGCATAATTCTCATACTGTACTTTTCAGAAGTATATCTTAATTAATTCTTAAAATGAATTATTCCTAATTAAATCTATCCATCCATCCATTTTCTATACCGCTTATCCCATTCGAGGTTGTGGGGGCGCTGGAGCTTATTCCAGCTGTCATTGGCAAGAGGCGGGGTACACCCTGGAATGGTCACCATTCAATTGCAGGGCTGACATATAGAGACAGACAACCAGGCACACTCACAATCACACCGACGGCCAATTTTAGAGTCACCAATTAACCTAATGAGCATGTTTTGGTGGTGAGAGGAAGCCGGAGTACCTGGAGAGAAGCCACATGTGCACAGGGAGAACATGCAAACTCCGCCCTGACTCCGCCCTGACTGGGAAGCGAACCAGGGACGTTCTTGCTGTGAGGCAACAGCGCTAACCCCTGCGCTGCCGTGCATTCCTTATTAAATCTAATTGTTATAATTATTAATTCTATTCTCTCAACTCTTGTCATGAGGGCACTGGTTCATGTTTTGTTCTCAATAACTAGAATGCCACTAAATATCTTGTTTATTCATGACTCCTCCAGGGTTACCAATGAGAACTATGGTGATATCCCGTGTAGTCTCATTATCAAATCAATATTTACATTTCTCCAACATTTACTTTTAATAATCCTTCGACAAATTAATGGCAGTCATAATCACTAAATTGTCAAAGTTTAGCAGGTTGACAAACCAAACTGATCTGGTATAAATGGGGGGAAATTGTTGTTGTTGATGGTTTATACATGACTGAATAATTGTCACGCTGAGCAGGACAGATTTGTTTCATTTGCACTTAGCCAGGAGCTTTGCTTAGCCAGCCTTACTGGCCTGCATGGCTAAAGTCTGACAATGTGCTTTTTCCCTCCTGTCTTAATTTACTCCATTTCATTCACCCATCAAATGCTTCAAGTGGTGCTTTGGAAACGAATATAATCCCTTTTTGTTCAAGTGTGTTTCCCTAAGATGTTAAACCAGCCATGTCTTTGGTCAGTTCAACCAAATCACAGAGTAAAATGACTGTTTCTTGTGTAACCGCTAACTATAGTATTTGTTTGTGTGTTTTAAAGTCATTTTTTACCAGGGTAATTTATCCTAATTTGATACATCCCGCAAGCTGCCACTATTTTTTCTCCATAAGGTGCAGGGGTTTATTTCGGTAGCAGCTGTGTCTCAGCTGAGATAATCAAGTCTCTGAAACCATAAAACACTCTAAATGATGTTTTATCAGCCTCTGTCAGCACAGCAACAGTGGCATGTGCTCTGATTTATTTTTCCCGTGGCCGGGCTGGTAACTCACATGGACTGATTGGATAGACACATAAAAGAAAGAGGAAGACATTTTCATAATAATCAAGTGCATCATCAAATGAAGCTAAATGCATGCATTTCCCTTTATTTTCTTCATTGCTTAGACTAAGGCTGTCTAAGCCTACAGGACAAAATGTCTTAAATTTGCAGGGAAACCAAAATGTTGTCTAGTTAGAGTATAAATGAGTCTTTTAAATACAGCTTGACTTGTTCACTCTGGAGGACGAAGAAAAGATATTTGTGAAAAAGAATAAATGTGTTGTCTGGAGGTACGAAACCCAGAGTAATAGAAGCTCTTTTTGAATTAAAAAAGAGCTGCATTGCATTATTGTTCGCCTTTCCTTGAGCAGATTAAAACTGTCCACAAACAGGTTTTCTTTCAAGTAGTGAAAGTGAGACACCTGATTAATGGCTGAGCATTTCAGGAATCACACTGAGGACCTTTTGCAACTGGAATATTAAATCTACCTCCATTTCAACCATAAAAGGCACTGAAAACAACTGATTAAAGCCATTCTCTAAAGCTTTTCTGACCAATGCTTTGTGCCTTTAATCATGTTATATAAAAGCACCCCACAACTGCTTAGACAGCTTTAATGGCTACCCTTAAAGGGACGATACAAGTGCATACTGACTTCACACATAAAACAGAACTGTTTTGCATCAAAATGCAGTTGGTAAGCAAAAGGGACATTTTTGTTCTAGGCTTTGTGGATAAAAATGAGAGGATTGCTGTATTTTTAAGTCTTGTGCATATTCTGTAAATAACAACCTTTTCAAAACTGCATCTTTATCAATTGTATGTATTTATGAGAGCAAGGACTTGTTGAAATTCTTCAGGTTCACTCCTCAGTCATAGAGACTACTTGCCCATGCAAACTTTCAATTGTAAAACAGACCAATAAAGATAGACAAGAAAGCAAGTTGTTCTAGTTTTTGACCCAAGAAAAACCTATAAAACATGTACGAGTCAGCATCAACTATGTTTAACTGAAGTCAAAAGCCATGTTTCAAATGATCTGACATTTAAAAAATTCTAAAGGTCAACATGCAGGGCTTAAAACTGTGATTTATAATAAAATCTACTATTTATGTGCTTTAATTGAAAAAGATCAAATGACTCATGTTGGAAAGGAGTCAGGTAACAATTTCAGAGGTTCCTCTTTCTTTAAATTGGTTTATACATTCTATCAGCTTTTCAGCATCACCAGTGCTCTCCAAAATGGACCAAAGACAATTATCTGTATATCAAACAGCACTGAGAAACATATAATCAAACTGAATTTTAATCTCCTGAATGTGCTTTAACAGCAGAGAATTGCAAGTTAATTAAAAATCAAAATAACCCTTGTGAGAAGATCAATTCATGATTTAAGAAAAAGTCCTTGAAAAAATGTTCATGGGACTTGGACCAAATCCTCACGTTTCTCTGATGGATTACAAAAAAAAAAAAAAAAAAAAAAAAACCACTACATCATGTTTATAGACAGATCAATTCAAATGAATAGAACACACAGTTACAGCTGGTAATGTGGAATAACTCACCAGCAGAGTCCTAGCCTCAGGAAGCAATAAGACCACAAGTCTATGATATGTTTTAAACTGGCTTTGCATGGACTGTTCTAACTTAGTCTCATTCTCTGCCTGTCAAACTTTCTCTCCTCTTCTCTCTGTCTTTTTCCCTGTCCTCTCAACTTCTGTGGTCACTCGCGTGGTGGGGCAGCAAATGTGAGTGTGATGTCTGCTGGATAAATAGTAAGATAAGAGCAGCCCTTTGCTCCCCCTCACACTGTTCCCTATTGGCCTGTTAACCCAGAGAGGGTGGGACGGATCATACGTGTTTGTTTGTGTGTAAATCTGTGCATGTGTGTCTGTGAGCGAGAGACAACTCTGGGCAGGAGGTTAAGCTAAGTAAATTTTTTACTGAATCACAGTTTGCAATCTCCCCTGTGAGAAGCCAGAGCCTGCGTTTGTGCTTGCAAAGTGAAAATGAGTACAGAGCAGACATATGTGTCAGCATGCCACACTGTTTAAATGCACCCTGTAGAAAGAGTGGATTACATAGTAAACAGGAGATAAGCTGTACCTGAGGTGCAATAAGTAAAGAACTTTTGGTGTTATCTGTGTGTCCTGTGAGAAAAACAACCTATATCTGCTTTAAATACACCAATATCAGACATAAGTGAAGTGTTGTGTGTTAATCAGAAGTGGAACTATACCCAGTAGGTTGGATGAGAACAAACATGCATGCAATGACAAGAATACATGGTTAATGTGTGTGTAAGGCTTACATGAGCTCCAGTTATGTCAAAATCTTTATCCCTGATTCTTGTTTTCTAAGTTATCCTTCTCCTGTTCCTCAGGTTTTTGTATAAAATCATCTAAATAGTTTGATAGTGTTGCTAAATGCTGTCAATACAAAATGACCAACGAGGAAAAGTAAACACATGTTGATCTACTTTTAATTTATGTATATTTTACTTCTTATAAGATATTTGGCATTGCACTATTTTCTTCTTCTAATAACATAAAATACTTTATTAACAACTGATATTCAGTTGAATTTTTGTCGTTTGTAGGCATTTGAAGATTTCAGATAATTTCAGTCCAGACTGACATCTCTTGGTGCAGACTTACATGTATCATGAGTGTGTCCATAACCAGGTTAAGTTCTCTCACTTTTGTGTAAAAATGCTGATGAAATGTAAACCTTTAAAAACACAACCAGAACCAGAAGTGCTACCTACAGTATTTGATGTATGTCATTGCGTTAAAATATCTTTGAAAAAGCCCCCATAAACTATGCAGTTTAAACTAAAAAACAATGGTCGATTGGTTCAGACACTGGGTTCCAACCATGGGGTCCGGGACCCCTCAGGGTGTTGCCACAGATCCAAAGGGGGCAAAATGCTTTGTCTGCTCTGAGGTTGCCAAATTAGGTTTGTACGTATTAACTTAGCTAATACATATTCCTTACAAATGTGGCCCATTTAAAAGGGAAATAAACAGGCTTTCCAGTGGTGTAAGACTTATTGCCAAATATAGTAACAAAAAAGAAATAATCTACCAATCACAAATTTCCTTACTTTTAAGTTAATTCCTCATGATCTTAACTTTATAGGATAAATATGAATAAAATAGGGCTGGTAAATGATGATGAAATCATGATTAATCTCAGCATTTCCAAGTTCATTGTGATTAATCTCTCCTTTGTTTTGCATTTTGAAATTCCACTATTTTGCATTTAAAACTATTCATGTTTCATTTGGGATTTTTTTTTACCATCTTAAACTATGGGTAACTGTCTTTCTGTATAAAAACAAGCATGCTTTTATCTCGAAAGAAAATAAAGAACTTCAGGTAAATTGAATTTTATGACATGAAATTAACCCTGGAGAAGGGAACTTGTCAATGATTGAAAAGAAATAAAGGAAGAGTTAAATGCAAATTATTTCCAAACAAAAAGTACAGAAGACTTTGGACTTGTCCAGTGAGCTGTCTTGTCTGTGAGTGTTTTAAACTGAAATGAGACATAAAGGAGCAGTTGTGTTGTGTACTTATTATATACCACTGTAGCTGCAGGAAGAAGCTGCAGTGGCTTAACCAAAGTGTGCAAAATGGGACAATAAAACATGAAATTAATGTAATTTTTAAAATGCAATGCACTAACTATGGACTTCAAACAACTGTGACTAATGCATTATTAGTGACAGCCCTAGAATGAGTATTTCACATAAACGCTCTTCACAACTGTGACTGAAAAACCTTTTTTTTTTTTAGCAGTTTTCAGCGTAGCTGGTGAATGAAACAGTCATTAATTTAGCAGTGATTACTCCATTAAATAACATTAAAGCTGCCAACACCCATAGACCAATAAATTTGCTGACTGGCTTAGCCTCTAAGCTGTTAATTTCGGCAAACTGTAAAGGCCTAAAAAAGAGAGATGTTAACAACAATCCTTCAATTGAACTGATTAAATTTATTCACTAAGTAGTGTTTATTACCCCTCACTAGCAGTGGGTACCGTTACTTGAGTGTCAAATGTTTTTTCCTGGTTAAAGAGGCTGTTATGATGTGCAGTGAAATGCAAATGGTAGTCACACTGCAGAGACTGATAAGAAACATCGTAGTTGTGAATTTTGTCTGTAAGGATATTGTGACATATTTGTTGGAAAAAAGACTTAACTAGAATAGTGATAACAAATGGTATGAAATAATAATATCAGATGAGCTTTACTTTCCTGATTTTTTTTGTTTTGATCTGCCTTAATGTCACTGTCTGAGACAAAAGTGGGTCTGTGTGTAACTGTGTGGGTGTGTCTCTGTATGCATTATATAGTGGAATGAATGGCATCATTGTCAGAATACAGACATGGATGTTAACATCTTTATGTTCTCTTATTCAGTCAGAGTCATTTATGATTGGAGTCACATTTGTAACAAACAACTGACATGTTCAAGGAGAGGAAGATTTGTAAGAATTTGCGTGTTTATTTTTGGCTCTAACTATGTGCAGCATCACTGGAAAGCTGTCAAAACTTGAAAAAAAACAAAACAAATGTAAGTCTAAAAGTTTTTAGCATGCCATGTCCTCTGTTACTCTCTAACTATAAAGCTAAAACAAGCATTTGACCTGAGAGGATTATTGCACTGCCCCTTTAAATCCACCGGCAGCATCCATCTGTCTACATGTCTGCTCCCCAACATCCTCTTTTTTAGACACACTTTGTTTATCTGCAGAAATACAATAGTATGAGAGAGACTCACCCATAGAGAAGCAGCAGCTCGAGTGCAAACAGGAGGCAGCTTTGGCCATATCGCCCTGTGTGGTTCCTCTGTGTACACCATCAGTCTGATTTTACTCTACCCGGCCGTCCACTCCGCTTCTCGCTGTCTGCTTCTGACTTCTTCCTGCTTCCGTCTGCAAAGCATGATGGGAGCAGCACTCCCTGTGTAGCTCCTATCCGTGGATTGGAACTGAGCAGAGGGGGGAGGGGAAAGGGGAGAGAAGACAGAGGGAGGGAGGAGGACTGTAGGCAGTGGATGGTGGTTACCATGGCGACTAAGCTTCTGCATGCACAAATGGCATCCTCTCAAAACTACAAATCTATTTTGGTCTCAATCAATAGCTGTATTGGAGTGAAATTATGTCTCAAACAATGTTTATGTGTCCAAACAAGTGTCTTTCTTACTTCACATCATTAAAGAATCTTTTTAATGTTTGACATTTTATCCTACAGAATTTTTTGCAGATTTTTTGATGACGTCTCTCTGATACAGATCAATCTGTACACTTGGATTAAAAAAACATAGTTAAAAAATATTTTAGATTTACTTCCTCTACTGTTAAAAAGCCAGGGATTTAGACTGCAGCTGTTTAAGATGATGATGCAGTAAATGTCTGTAAGCAACTGAGCAAAGATATTAGATTTAAAATAGATTACAGTGAATAAGATTAAATATTTAGTTGGAAATCCTTTGCTTTTAATAACTGCATCAAGCCTGTGACCCACAGACATCACCAAACTAAACATTCTTCTTCTGTGATGCTTTTGCAGGCTTTCACTGCAGCCTCCTTCAGGTGTTGTTTATTTTGGGGGGTTACTCCCTTCAGTCTTTAGCAGGTAAAATGCTCTGTAGGGTTTAAGTCTGGAGATTGGCTTGGCCAGTCTAAAACCTTCCACTTCTTGCCCCTAATAAACACCTGTGTTGTTTTGGTATTGTGTTTTGGGTCATTATCTTGCTGCATGATGAAGGATCTCCCAATCAGTTTGATTGCATCTTTTTTAAATTGGCAGACAAAATGTTTCCATAGACATAATCTGTACTTTTGTTCATGAAGTCTTTTGTGAACAGTAGATGGTGATACCTTCACTCCTGCCCTCTGGAGGTTGTTGCTGATGTCACTAACAGTTGTTTCAGGGTCTTTCTTTACAGCTCTCACAATGTTTCTGTCACCAACGGCTGCTGTTTTCCTCGGTCCACCTGTCCAACGTCTGTTTCTGAGTACACCAGTGGTTTCTTTCTTCTTCAGGACATTCCAATGGCCAATGTTTATGCAATGGCTGTGATTGATTTTCCTTATCTCAGATAATTGGTTGTTTTTCACTCATAGACAGCTCTCTGGTTTTCATGTTGGTTATACCTCTAACTATAAGCAGTCTGCACAGGCAAAACCCAAATCTGAAACTGAGCGTAGACATTCAGTGCTATTTATTGTGTGAATAATAAATGTAATAGGACACACATGTTCAAATACGTTTGCTCACATAAAAAGTGGGAAGGATCAAACAAAAGGTACTATCTTCTAAATTGTGTATCTGTATCTGATCCAGATGTAAATAAAAATATATACCTGAAAATAAAAGGATAAATGTTGATCTCTTGTCTCATATTCATCTTTTGGCAAAAATAAAGGAATTGGCCTCACAGTTCCAATACTTTAGTGTAGCTGTTCTGTTACACTTATCTGTCTCTGTGCCTATGTAAGCTAACACCATATGTTTGTATTTTCTAACAACTCACTATATTTAGAGATATTTCCTCAGAAAGTTTGAGTAAGCTCCACCATTTCTGACTGATTCTTCTTTATGTTTTGCTGCTCTGGCTGGAACTGTTGGCTACATTGCCCCCCGGTTGGAAAAAAAAAAAAAATGTCAAAAAAATGCTCAACTCCTGGCCTCACCAGGTAAGTAAATAAATGAAAAGTACTCAGACTTACAAAACAGCTGATCAGAACTTACACCGTCATGGTGCGTGCTGGAAATAGTGATGTAAAGTACTGTGGCGCAGCACATCTGGGTGTGTCTGACTGCCACCAGTATGAGTTTGTAGATCGAAACTAAGGGGGGGGGGGGGGCTTCATTCTCTTTTTCTGATACATTTTTTTCTTAAGTTATCTTACAGTATACCACCTTTTTTGACCAATTTAGGCAAAAAACATCACATTTAGGCTACCGTCATTGTATTAGTAGCGTGGTAAAGCGTGGTTGTGTGGTAAAGCAGTCATTACTATGCATATCTTGTGTAAATCAAGCTTCAACCCAATTATAAATCTGGGACTTTTTATTTTTTTTATCAATGAACTGATCCCCTACCGAACCGTGACCCCAATACTGAGGTACGAACCAAAACTGTGAACTTTGTGAATCGTTACACCCCTAGTATTTAGGTTTGTTGTATGACAGGCCACTGTGTTATGAATGTTATAAAATTAAGCCTCACAATCATGAAAAATAAGGCAGTAAAATCTGCTCTAGGATGTTGTGGGCGTGTTGGTTGATTGAGTCCAAGCCACAGGCACTGATGAGAAATATAGTCCTCTCAGTTTAAAAAAAAAATGCAAAGATTATGACCTTGTGTTGAACTGGGTTCAATGCGCAGCTGCCTATTTATAAACATAAAAACTATTACATCTGACATATGTAGGGAAACTGGAGAGCTCCATTATTTAGACCCTTTACAGACACTTCTGAGATCCTAACGTGCCGTGATAACCCCATGACAAGCCTCCACTTAACCTTCTCTTCCCCTCTAACATATCTGACAAGATTACAAGGGTCCTGCTGTTGGCACAGAGCACAATCGTTTATTCATTTAACTTATTAACTTCAAAGGTTGAGAATAAACTACTTGCTTGTCAGAAGCATAAATGTTTAAGGAACATTAGCCAGACACCGGAAGAGTCATGCACGTGTTATATAACTCCTGGAAAGTTCTTGTTCACTTATATCACTTCTAAAGTTTGAATGTTTGGGTAAGTTTAGTTATAAAAAGAGGCATCCTGTTGACTCAGAACAATCAGTAAAGTGAAGGAGCTAGTGACTCTTAATACTTACACTTCTGGGCTTTTTAAAACGTGTCCCTTCTCAGAAAACAGTCACTTGTGTCGTGCTTTGTTCTAAATTTAGTGATGAGTGTGCAAAAGTTAGCAATAATGCTGTCCTGGCCCACTCATGTGGAGCGTTCAAGAAACGTGCCGTGCAGAAATGTTTCAGTTAAAAAGTCACCAGCTGGGAAAAAAACAAAAGTTTAACAATTAATTTTACAAAAACAACTTGTTTCTGAGTGGAGTTTATTTGGGGTTACAATCAAAAAAGACCCAAATTAGTTAATTTGGTAATGAAACTGTAATCCTTGCTAATCTGAGATGTTTTTTTTAAATGTCTTATCTTGTATTCACAGCATGATTTTCACAGCTCTTGCAGGCATTGTTGCAAGCAACATTTTGCAAGGACAGGTATGAGAAAAGTGACAACAACAGAAAATCCCTGTCAAAAAGTTCATTGTTTTTAAGAAAATTTGCAATATTTGCTATTTTTCTTTTTTTTTTTTTCTTTTTTTCTTTCAGTCAGGTATCTGCCTTAGGCCAGGGGTGTCCAAACTTAATTTCCCCAAGGGTCACTTAGTGAAAAATATTTGGGTCACCCTCAGTGTACAGTTAATAAAAGCAATCCAATGTATGCTAGATATGCTTACTATTTGAAAATCCTTAATGAAATGAAACCACATGACAGCTTTCCATCAATGACTGATAAGACAAATAGCCAACCATTACTAATGGCTTGATTGGTCAATCAGACTTCAGGGGCTGCTGAGCTTTGTCTACTGGCTCTGCCGCAGCTCAGTGATGCTCTGTGCAGAAAGGAGGCACTGATGGCCCACTTTAAAATACAAAACCAAAGCCAGATGTGCAAAGCTGCTATACTTTGTTGGAAAAGTATGCCTTGAAGGTTCTAACCTTTGAAAAAAAGATTCAGATCAGTGCTCTGAGTTGTGGATCCACATGGACACTGCAAAAGTGTCAATATTAACTCTGACATTGTTCATTTGACTAAACATATTTTGCTGTGTAAAAACTAAGTACTCTACCTATGCTGTGTAACATTAAAAAAATAGCACCCACACACTTGCTGCCTGTTTTTAGGAGGGATAATAAACATTAGGGATCTTCAGCTTGCTGTTTCAAACTGAGACACCTTGAAAACAATTAGACATTAAAATGGTATTGGCTCTAAACGAAGTTGTGGCGCTGAATGATTTCTACTTAAATGATGTAAAGGATCCTTGGCATTTTAATTTTAATTTAATTTAAATGTATACATGTGTATTAAGATGGCTTCATAATAACCAGTAAAACTGGCTAATAAGTCAAACATTTGCTGAAGAGCATGTCTCTGGACCCTCTTAAATTAGGGCTTGGACCTGGATACCTAACCCTTTTGGCTCTGTCCTTGCTATAAACACCAAACATAACTAAATATGTCTAGATAGAATTTAGACATCGATTTTATTCCATCATCCCATGCACTGTCCACTTATACTGGTGCTTTAAAAGTAAAACTGTGTTCTGTGGAAATTTACACTGATATTTGTATCACTACAACAGGACACCTGTGAGTGGTTTAGTAGCATGTTAGTTTCTAGTATGTGGCGACATCTAGTGGCATTAGGGAGAGGAGCAGATGGGTGTTGGTGGTTCTGTCACACAAACTTATCACAAAGTCACTCTAGGAGTGTGTAAAAATTGAATGAATATTTGAAGGCAATGTGTATGAAAGTGATATAAAGTATCTATCTCTATGTAATGTATGCCATCAAAATTTGGAACTAAACTATTTCATTGTTTCACAACTGAAACAAGTTCCAACTATAGCCTATTTATTCACTAAACAGAGAAACGGTTGACTCTAAGAGTCTCTAAGAGGATCCTAGTGATATAAATGCCCTTCTGTTATAACAGAAGGTCCATCATTTGATTAGATGATCAATTTTCAGCTTTTTTTTTTTTTTTTTACATATTACAATTAGTCGAGTTATTTTCAACCCTAAAACCTTGATGAGTCTGGAAGAAAAGTGTTTGGTGCCCCAACAAAACAAGCCACATTGTTATGTCATTAATTAACAATAAAACTAATTAACATGAGTTTTACACCATGAAATATATTTTTTATGGAATATGACTTTACACGTTAAACTCTGTATGTCTTAATTATCATCATATATTTTCCTTTGTGATTAAGATCATTTTTAAAAGAGGAAAAAAAGCTTTTTAAAGAGTCCATCTGTGGCAAAAATAAATGAGTAAATAAATATTGTGCACCATGCTTTAAGTTTACAATGCTCAAAGCTTGTAAAATCAAGTTAAGTTTCCCAGTTTACGCACATTATAAAAGCTTCAGAAAGGGTTTTAGCTGTCACTTGAGAAGGCACCATGCCAAACACTAAAGAAATCAGTTTAGACTTGAGAAAAAGTATTATTGATGGATGCTCACAAAGCAGGAGAAGGATAAACAAAGTTATCACAGCATTTCCAAGTGTCAAGAACTGGAGTGAAAAGTATAATCAACAAATTCAATGAGAGCCACACAGTCCAGAACAAGCCTGGCAGAGGTAGGAAGAGAAAGATTTCAAAGACCCTGAAAAGAGGACTAGTGAGACATGTGTCTAAAGACCCCGGAACAACTGCCAAGACACTAGTGAAGGAGACATGTCAGGAACTGTAGTCTGAAAGAAGACCATCACTAGAGCCCTGCACAGGAATGCACTGCGAAGTAACAGACCAAGACAAACTCCCCTTTTGCAGAAGAGATGACTTCAAGGCAGATGGAAGTATGCGAAGGACAACCTGGAGAAAGATGATGAATACTGGAAGCATGTCCTTTGGTCAAATGAAATCAAACTAGAGCTCTTTGGCCACAGAGACATTGCTTATGTTTGGAGAAAGAAGGGAAAGACGTATCACCCGAAGAACACCGTCCCCACGGTGAAACATGGTGGTGGGAGTATTATGAGATTTCAGTGCATCTGGAACTGGAAACCTTGTCAAGGTGGAAGGAACTACGAAGAAAGGATATGTGGAGATTTTGAAAGAAATCCTGGGTCTGGGTCATCGCTTTGTCTTCCAACACATCAACAACCCAAAACATACATGGCTCCTGGTGAAGAACTACCTTCAGAAGACCAAAGTGAGCATCATTATGTAGTCTGCACAAAGTCAAAACTTTTTGGAAATCTGTGGGGTGAACTGAGAAGTGAAGACAAAGGTCCATGCCAGAAGGCCTTAAATCTGGAGGAGCTTCAGAGATTTACCAAAGAAGAATGGGCTGGGATTCCTCAGAGGATGTGTCAAAGACTTGTTGAAAACTACAACAAATGACTGCAGGCTGTTAACCAGGCAAAAAGAGACACCATTGACCATTAGCACCAGGGGGCTTATAATTTTGACCCTGGTAGTTTTTGGTTTATGTAGAATATTTCCATTTCTGTGTGCAAAGTAAATTAATTTCAGCATCCAAAATAAAACTATGGTATCTGAAAAAGCTGTGTTAAAAATTCTTTCATTTGTTTAACAGCACTTAAGAATATCTTTATATCAATGACATTTTCATTGGGAGCTAATATCTTTATCCTCATGTGTACATATTTCTAAGGCTGCCAGATTGTCCATCAGTGGATTTGACAGAAGTATGGTGTGAACTAATAGGTGAAAAAAAAAAAAAACATGCAGGGAATAGATGTTTTGTTTTGATTCTTGGGAAGGAAAACTGCACTCTCCAAGAACCTGAAGTGGAAAGATGACTCCAAAAACTACAGTTAATCAGGACTAGACTGATTATGCAGGTGAAATTGAGGAAAAACTGGATCAAACATGCAGTCATTTCTGATAAAACTGTCACATTTTTGACTGTTTATGGGTTGATTTGATAGCTGTAGAGATTAAAGACAAAAGATACCTTAAAACCCACATCTTTAGGGGCCAGATAAGAAGCTTTGGGGTTGCCAGTTGATCACTGCATTAGGCTTTGACTTATTATAATAAAGCAATTTAGAATATCATTATATAATGATTTATTGAGCATAACAGAAATGTTTACTCTTTGTTTGGACATGCTTTAAAGCTAAAATTGTTAACCATTAAGTTTTGACAGAAGAATTTTAGCTTACAACTCTGTGACCCCCTGTTGTCTAGGTTACTGCTCTCAGAAAGGTGGAGGCAGGTCTGAGCTCTCCTTATAACTGGATGCCAGGTTATAAAGCTTGCTAATGGTATGGAAGCTTAAGCCAGGTCAAACCAAATGAAGGTGAGCATATCTTAAACTGGTGCATAACGTTAAGCTAATAATAATTCATATTTACACGTTTTAATGGGCAAGAATCCTACTTCAATACCGACCTCTCTACTTCATTGCTCCGTGTTTTTCGCTTGTCTGTGGTGTGACCCTACTCCAGTGTAGGGTTGTCCCAATCAGCACTTTTGGCCTCCAATCCCAATCCGATTTTTAATATTGAATAGGCACTCCATCCTAATATTTCCCACAGATGAACAGCTTCTCTGGAAATCTCACAGTTACTTAACAAGCCGCAAGGGAAGTTGAAACTGAAAACTGTATTTTCAAGACAGCAAAGAAATGAATCAGTCCACCAATTCTTCATCAAATTCTCTGTTTATTTATCATCTCCATCACACAAATAAAGATGAACTGTAAAAAGCTGTCACACTGACAAAATGTTCCTGTAGCTACTCCTCTTTGAAGCCAGACTCTGAGTTTGTGTATTGGACATAAAAACTAAATATGATGTGATAACTGCGATTTTCTGAGGCAGATATGAGGACATTGATTTGACCAAAACACAAATTTGAGTGATTACAGAGAGGAGGCAGCTGAGCTGGTTTCACACCTCAGTGTGTCTCTTAAGTGTTCTGATAGATGGTGAATGACACAGAGGCTGAGCAGATATGAAAACAAATCTCAAACATTTAAGGGTTAAACCTGCATCACAAAGACCCAGCTGATAACACCACTGACTCAAATGACACTTGGAAATATAAACATATAAACATGTGGCTAGAACTGCCAAACCTAAAGAGGAACACAACCGAGTATGTAATAACTGTCTTTGCTTCTTCTTTATTCATTCAGTCTTTTTGAAGGTGTAGAGTGCATTGTCTAAAGTACATGGTGCTTATCTGACTTCATTTTGCTATTTAGACAGCACGCAAGGTGGCAAGGTGGCTCCTGGTGTTTCAGAGCGCAAAGAGGATGGATAATGTGGATTTAAGTTATATTTTTTAAAGGATTCACAAAACACCAAAAAATGCCCTAAACACAGCTGCATTACAAAAACCCCCGAAATGCTATGTTGATTGATAATCCTCTTAGTATCAGGAGTAATGCACCACAGACTTCAGACTCTAGACCAGGTTTTAGGTGGTCTAAGGCAGTGGTTCTCAACCTTTTTAGCCTGCAACCGAAAATAAAGGTGCCAGAGAGTGGGGACCCCCAGTGCACCTGAAGGTGGTTGAACACAGCAATGCACAATCAAAACTAGACCATGGAGGTCAGTAAAATCATGGTCAATTGAAAAGTTAAGCTGTGATATCCATATTTTATATTTAACCTGAATAAATAACAACTCTGATCAAATAAACAAATATTTTCTAAATATTGTTGTGCCATAGTAAATAGCCTTCTTAAAAATGTAAATCCCTTAACTTAAAAACAGAATCAAAATTGGTGAGAAGGCGGAAGCGGGGCAAACAAGCCAGGCTGCAGGCTAGGCTAAGAGTGGCCCCACACAAACCTGACGTACCGAGCATCTTTATCACGGGTGCCTACTTCCTCGCCAGCAGGCTGGGGATTTCTAACCAACGATTGGACGACTGTGTTTGCTGCTACAGAGGAGGCTGCCAAACTTAATTTTGTTGTGTTTTTACAGTGCAATGACAATCCATGACTATCTCTCTATCTAAAATGGGTGGTAAAGGTGGTGAAATGGAATTCTGAAAGTAGCAGAAATGGGTTAGAAGTGGCAAAAATTAGATAAAGTGGCAAAAATAAGCAAAAAAAGTAAGTTAAAGTGGCATAAATGGGCACAAAAATGGTGAAAGTGGCTGAAAATGGTTTAAAGTGGCAAAAATGTGTTAAACTTGTTCAAAATTGTTAGGAAAAAGTGATTATAATGGGTCAAAATTTGGCTCAGTTGTCGTAAAGTGGCAAATCTGTTATTAAAAAATATCCTTTGTTTTTAAAGGCATCTGGAGACCCCTCTAAGTGTCTCGCGATCCCCAAGGGGGTACCGGCCCACACTTTGAGAGTCACTGGTCTAGGGTGCAAAAAAGTAATTTTCTGCATCCCTATAGGAATGAGCTTTTTTATTATGAGACAAACACACCCTGGGGTGCTAATTTAAGTGCCAAATCCTCATGAATTGTTTGAAATTATATACCAACTCAGGGAGCTCAAGTCTTATGGTTTTCTCTTATTTGTCATGTTGTATGACAGTATGGGCTCAAGCTTCACCCTCTACAATCAGTAATCTTTGATCATTATACAATAAAACCCATTTTGTTTATCTAAAAGTATCAGTACTCTCACCACTTAACCTCTGTCCAGAAAAGACAGAGTGACAAGAAGCAAGGGGAATAAAAAGTGCAACATACAAAAGCGTAGATCAACATTTGAGCAGTCAGTTTTATCCATTAAAGGCTGTAAACTCTGGAATTTATTACCAACTGAAATGAAAATCCCCCACAAAAATGGTCAAGTGCTCACTAAAAATTAATCAGAGCTGTACTCATCTTTAGATTGTTGTGTTTTTTAGTGATTTATAGAATCCATACATTTTACTGTGGTATGTGTGTTTATTCTTCATATTGTAAAGCCATGTGCTATTCTATGCTGCTGAATGTTGCATATTTCATACAGTGTTTACTCAAAAGCCCAACCAGGGATAGGAGTTGGAAATTAGCAATAACTATAAACTCTGTGCAGTATATCAGCTTCATGCCCAGTTATGAAACTATGTTAAACTACATTGTCTCTACTGAATAAATATAAAATCAAATTCAACTCATAATGCTATTTCAGCAATGCAAGTGCTTGGTGTAAAAATGACATCTGTGTCAGATGGAAATAGGGATCATTCCTGTCAGGTGTACGGTAGGCTTCCTCAAAGAACTGGTTCTGTTGTTTTACAATTTATGTTCTTCATTTGAATGACCTCAAAGTTAAACTTGCATCAAAGGAGCTTATCATTCAGTTTGGAAAAAGTTTCTCAAAAAGTGTTGAATTCTCCTTTCAATATGGAGACAGATATGTACAACGATTTAGGTGTTTTATTGTATTTATGTTTAAATAAATAGAAAAAGCAGCAAAATGAGCCACGAGGTATAATGTATGCTGTTAACACATACAAATGGGAAATTTAGACTGAAGTCCTCAAGAAAGGAGATATATGTCAGAAACATCCGCTGTTCAATGCTTGTTGGTAAAAAATTAAAAGCGACAGGTTGAAGGACAATAAATAGTTTCAAAGCAAAAATAGAAAAACTTGTCATTACACATAATCTGTATACGATACACAGAAATATCATTCACAGCTTTCACAAGCTTTAAAAAAGACCAGAAAATGTTTTTCTAGATTCCACAAATTCTTTCTATCGTTTTGAGATATGTATGAAATACATGATACACATGTACACGTATTTGTGTATATGCCGTAAAGTAAATTCCAACATTCATCACCGTATCTTCTTGCAGGATAAAAATGGGGTCCATAAAAGGTAATAATATTTTCCAATTTGTTGCAGAAATGATGAGTTTAACTGTAAAGTCAACTAAATAAAACTATGTTGGCCCATGTAACAGATGTGAAACTTGTCACTGCAAGAGGTATAACATTAGGATTTTTGCCGTGAAAGGTTTGGAAAAGTTCCCATCACAATGATCAAGATACATAAAAGTTTGTATGATGCTGTACTCCATCATAAATGAGCTACTTCTAGTATTCCACTCTAAACCTTCAGTGGTGCCATTGATTCTGACAAGATTAAAACAAGCTGCACCACAATAAACTAAACTCTAATCTGATAAGACCAGTGGTCAACTGAGTGTACAGCTCAAAATTAGCTCCAAAATATCTGGTTTATTTTATAAAACATAGCTCCAAGAATGACAAGTCCAAGTTGGACAAAGGTGAAGCCTCTTGCTTTTCTCATGACGTTATCCAGAGTTCTGCCTTCTGTTCTGAGGTCTGTGGCACTGAGATTGTTCCAGTGAGGAACAGGTCTATGAGTTTAAAAACAAGAAAGACGGGAATGTTTCCACAGTGTGCCTCCACTGACACATTACTCCTCAAATGGTGGATAAAGAAGATTTATTTGTCTCTTTTAGAGTCAGCAAGAGTAACATTGGACTTTCTGCATGTTTGATGTCCAGCATCAACATATGTTTAAATGTTTGTCAGTATTAATGCTCGATCATAGAGTGATATCTAGATGATATAACCTCCTTTTGAACAGTTCAGTTTAGCTCAGAGTAGACCGTTCACATAACAGAGGCCAAACCAAATGGTCTTTCATATCAGCTGATGATATCACAAATCTTTCCAGTCAGCCTCATAGTGGTCCAAGAGAGTCCTGGGACTCGTGTTCGTTGGCCAGTATCGTTCGTCCGTTGTCACTGTAGCTACGGTTTGGCAGGAAGGACAACCTGAAAAAGAGAAGAACAAACCTGAGTAACAAACTTAGACAAAGCTTTATCCTAGTCCCATTAGGGACAGTAGCATATATACATACTGTATATACAGGGTGGCATAGAATATTTGAATATGCTGGTCATTTTTTTTCTTTTTGACCATTTTTTCTATTACCACAATTCACATCTAATTGAACGACAGAAATTAGGGTATGCTCCACATGCAACATACCTTTAAAGAAGTTTTCTAGTTGAGAAAAAGGATTATGTTTCATGCTTCAAAGTTGTAAGTTGAGCACAAACAAAAGGAAATATAAATAAAACTGAAATTTGAACACTGTTCAATACCTTGTGTACCATACAGTCTAAATCAGTGCTTTCCAAAGTGTGGGCCAGAGGTACTGCAGGTGGGCCACAAGAGGTCAGTTACAGTATCTACAAACAATATACATTTTTAAAAAATTAAACAATATTTTAAATGTTCAGAAAATACAAGTCCCAGAAGCAACAAAATGCTGCTAGAAATTTTAATTCACATCAACTTATTGTCATTTATTTTCTCTGAACCAGTGTCATGACTTAATTGGTACTGGATTACTTGGTGAAATTCTACTATGTTACTCACTCCCTGATTTTGAGGGTCCATTGGTGTCTAGAGAGACAATAATGCACCTAGAACAGAGTTTGCTGGGCCACAAAGTACTTTTACAGAGACTAATACTAGAAAAGAAAATTAGTGACTGCAGATGCCTGATTTAAGAAAATAAATGGCAGTGGCTCATTAAATGTACACTAAAAATATTCTAGGCATTAATAATAATTAAGCTGTATTTTGGGGTAAAGTGTAAGTAAAATCAAATCGAATCTCATCAAAGCTAAACAACATGTAAATATGCTTCATATAAACTCAATTAAAAAAAGTAAGCATAATCTCATGCTTGGTTTGAAAATTATCTTAGCAACTTCAGTCTTATTTTGAACCTTTCTCCAGCTGTCAGAGATCTGAGAGTAACGAAATGTGACTTCACTGAAATTAACTCATTTATTTGTTGTTTTCTCTTGTAAAATTTCTCTTAATTGTGCTAAAATTAAAAAAAAAAAACACTGTAATGAGATTTAATATTCTGCTCTTTTGTGTGTTGATTTCTTGAACTGCTAGGAAACACTGACACAGAAACAATGAGAAACACACAACCCAACAGAAGTTCCTGTTATGAGCTACTACTTGACTCTAGTGCCAATGCACACACAAATATGCGCAAAAGCACTCTCAATGCACACGCTGTCTCATGTGGAGGCATGTCCAGGGTCAGGAGGTGATGGGAAATACAAACAAAAATGATTCTTGCTCCTCTGTTTTATGTATATTTTGTACAGAGTCGGTTTACTGTCCAAACACAACACTGTCCTTCATTGTCTCTCTCTCTCTGTCACACAGTTGAAGATGTTCCACACAGCCACCAGGGGAGGGATCAGGACTTGACAAAATCACACAGAAATTCTGAGGAGGTGATACAGGATTACAGAAAGACTTCAGGTCAAAAACTCAACTTTATTTGCTACTAACATGATTTCTGCTGAAAAGTCCATGTTGCCAAGTAACGGCTAATATCCTGAGGTTTAATTCTTACATTCATTCTCAATTTAAGTAATCAAATAGTCTAGAAAGGAAGTAATAGGTCAAGAACAAGCCTCTGCCAACAGCTGTTCCTACTGCCTCATGGAAGTTTGGAGGTTTATTGAGTTTATCTTAACTCATCCAGCATGGAGAAATCCTAAAAATAGACACAACAGCAAATCTTGTCTTTCATCCATGACTCTTTCAAGGCCTAAAAATGATCCTTCTCTTCCTAGAAATCTGGACCTTTGGATGGATTTATATTAAAAAAAAATTGTACTATGCCTTTGTAGGGATCAAATCCACATGAAGTTAACAATTATAAACACATTCATGCTTACAATGAGCATTTTCAGCTTCATTCTCCTGCTCAAGACTGATACACCTTTAAATAATAAATACAAATGACTAAAATACTTTAATGCTACTGATAGAGTTCAGATGTTTATACTTCTTATCACCACAAAATTAATTCCTGTCTGGTTGAGTCTCAGGTCATTTTACATATATGGTTCTATGTAGAAGTAAAACAGGAACATGTTATGTTTAAATCTCATCCATAAGACCAATGCAGAAGTTTAGATTAAACATATCAGATGATATATGGATACTTGAATACATACACATTAAATATATGACTCCATTGCAATGCACATATCTTCCCTTAGATGTTCAGTGTGCAGCCTGAAACCACTAGCAGCTTGGCTTAAATCTGGCTGGTATCATCAGAAAAAAACAACCTCATAGAACATTTCAGATTTTAAAGCGAGCATGGGGAGAGTTGTAGCTTTCCCACAAGTTAAATCAAATCTTACAACATGGGTTTCTTAAGTGAATGGCTGGGCTAATGCTAAAATATTTAGGAGGTAAATTCCCACCAGAGCTTTCCCTTCAGTGTCTCCTCTAATTTGTCTCACTTTATTTTCTATGTAAAAAAAAAGGAAAAGGTGAGGGATCTCTGACTTTACATAAGCATTTTGTTGAGTCTAAGGGAACAGATTTTTCTTTTTCTTTCTGTGTCTATGACAGATAAGTAGGGGACAACATAGCATCCTGAAAGATCAGAAAGAGAGAAACAAGAACTGACTTGTGGTATGTCACTAATTTCTCTCATGGGGCCCCTTAAATTTGTTTCTGTCTCAGTTCAAAATCCCAAAGTGAACTGCAGGAGTGAAGAAAGCAGAAGTAGTTGACATTCAAACACTGTTAATTTTTTCATAACACAGAAACTGATTTTTGACTCATTTTGTTGTATGGGATTTTTGTAATTTTTTATCGTACTGTATAATGTTTTATTCAGGATGAGTCTGCTCTCTTCTGCATTAAATTGTCTTCCCTCATACACTATATGGACAAAAGTATTTGGACACCTTTCATTACACAAATAGGTACTGTAATGCCATTGTATTTAAATACATGTGCTTTAATATAGAGGTACCCCCCTCTTTTTCAGCTATAACAGCCTCCACTCTTCTTGGGAGATTTTCAATGTTTTGGAGTAGTTTTTGTGGGAATTTGTGCTCATTCATTTCATTTATGGGGTCAGGCACTGATGTTGGATGAGAAGGCCTGGCTTGCCATCTCTGTTCCAGTTCATCCCAATGGTGCTTGATGGGGTTAAGGTCAGGACTCTGTTCGGGCCAGTCAAGTTCTCCCATGTCAAACTCTTCAAACCATGTCTTTATAGTGCTTGCTTTGTGTACTGGGACTCTGTCATGGTGGAATAGAAAAGGGCCCTCCTCAAATTTTTGCCACAGAGTTGGCAGCACAGCATTGTCCAGAATGTCTCGGTATGCTGAAGCATAAAGACTGGCCTCACTGGAGATAAGGGGCAAAGCCCAGACCCAGAAAAACAGCCCCATACCATTATCCCTGCTCCACCAAGCTTCATAGTTGGCACAGTGCAGTCAGGCAGATAACATTCTCTCTGCATCTGCCAAACCCAGACTGGCCCATCTGACTGACAGAGAAGCGTAATTCCTCACCCCACAGAACACATTTCCTCTGCTCCACAGTCGGTGTGCTTTACACCATTTCATCTGACGTTTGGCATTGGACTTGGTGATGTGTGGCTTGCATACAGCTGCTCGGCCATGGAAACTGATCCCATGAATCCCCTGATACACAGTTTTGTGCTCGCATTAATGCCAGGGGAAGTCCGCAACTCTTCAGGTCTCCCCTGATAAGAAATGCTATTAACACAGCAGCCAAGGGTAAGAACATGCAAGTAGGTGGACACAGGCCTCCATTATTAGTTTAAATAACTACAATGACCCTTACACCAAATGCCATCTACTACCTTGTTAGGCTCCTGTACTACCCCAAAAGTTTTGGTAGATGGCTGTTCAGCATGAGTCTGATTTCTGCCCAGTAAAGGGAACTTTTTCTTGCCACTGTAACTGGTAAATGCTGCTCAGTGCTGTGCTCATCGTGGATTAATATTAGGTCTTCATAAATAACCCATCAAATAGTCTGGTCCAGACCTGCTCTATTTGTGAAAAAAGAAATTGGAAAAATACAAATTAAAGTTGATTGATTGATGGAGGTTTGAAATACATTTAAACTGATTTGACTTCTTATTATTTTTCAGTAGAGGAGAAGAAGAAAGAAATGTGTGTTAAAAACAGATCAACATAGATCATGTTTTCAACAAGAAGCTCATGAATACATCTGGCACCTTTACAAGCCAGATTTTTTGTTATCTGTCAGTCAGTTTGATAGGTGGCTGAATTCCAGTCCAACAAATTGGAACAGTGGATCATGACACACATAAAAAGTTCCACTTGTGGCTGCACCGTGTCACTGTGCCAGGCTGTTTCTTGTTTTCTGATGGGAATCTGCCTCAAAATTTACTTTGTGAATTGATGTCTTTTCACAAAAATGTGAGAATCTTTCACAAATACATTACATCTTTGATAAATCCCTTAATAGACAACTTAAATTTTCTATACACAGTCACACAGTTAAACACCGACATTCAACGGTCCAAAGACACAATAATTAGATTAACCCAAATGTAAGTTGCCTGAGCGTGAATGATTGTTCATTTCTACTATATATACTAACATATGATTGACCTGTGACCTGTCAAGGTTGTATACCTGCCAATCAGCCAGTGACAGCTTGGATCAGGTCCAGTCCCACGTAACCCTAAACCAGAAAAGCAGCAATTGCTGGATGGAAGGACTTTACTGTATCTAAACTACATCCAGGACATGACCCTGGGTGAAAACAGGGTTCAAGGTAATATAGATTATAAAATGTGAAACAAGAAGAAGAAGAAGAAGAACGCAATAAAACTCTTATTCTTTTCACAATAGAGCATAAACAACATCAGATGCTGAAACTGAGACATTTTACCATTTCATAAAGAATATTGTCTCATTCTGAATATGATGGCAGCGTCACACCTCCAGAAAGTAGTAATAGGGTCATGTTTACCATTATGTTGCATTCCCTCTTCTTTTAACAAAGTCTGTAAACATCTGGGAGGTGGAGTTTTTGATGAGGAATGCTGTCCCATTCTTGTCTGATGAAGGGTTCTAGCTATTCAACAGTCCATAGTCTTCTTTGGTGGACTTTTTGTGTTATAATGCAGCAAATGTTTTCTATTGGTGAAAGGTCTGGACTGCAGGCAGGCCACCTTAGCACCTGGACTCTTCCACTGTGAAGCCATGCTAGTGTGATGGATGTGGTATGTGGTTTAGCATTGTGTTGCTGGAATGTACAATGACCTCCCTGAAAGAGACGTCTGGATGAGAGCATACGTTGCTCTAAAACCTCTATATACCTTTCAGTATTGATAGTGCCTTTCCAGACGTGTAAGCTTACCATGCCATAGGCACTAATGCAACCCCATACCATCAGAGATGCAGGATTTTGAACCGATGACCACAGGAATTTCAAATTTTGATTCATCTGACCACAGAACAGTTTTCCATTTTACCTCAGCCTATTTTAAATGAGCTTTGGCCCAGAGAAGATGGTGGCGTTCCTGAATCGTGTTCACATATAGGTTCTTCTTTGCTTTCCCTTTGGATGGCATGGTGAAATGTGTTAACAGAAAATGATTTCTGGAAGTGCTCCGGAGCCCATTCAGTGATTTCAGGAATCACGCTTGTTTTTAATGCAATGCCATCGGAAGATCACAAGCATCCAATATTGACCTTTGGCTTTGTCCCTTGTGCACAGACCCTTTCAGATTCTCTGAATCTTTTGATGGTATTATGTACTGTGCACGGTTGGATACTCAGAGTAATTGCAGTTTTACTTTGAGGAACATTTTTCTGAAATTGTTCAACAATATTTAGACGCAGTTGTTCACAAATGGTTGAACCTCTGCCTCTCTAAAATGCTCCATGTTACTGTTGACAATTAACTGAACTCATTGCAAAATGCTCCCCAGCTGTATTTTATTAGTGCCATTTATTTTCACAGCCTATTGTCCCAAGGTTTTTAAGATGTGTTGCTGCAATCAAACTCAAAATTAGCTAATATTTTTCATGAAATGATAAAAGGTCTCAGTTTCAACACTTGACATGTTGTTTATGTTCTATTGTGAACACAGTTTGGGTTTATGAAATTTGCAAATGATTGCATTCTGCTTTAATTTACATTGTACACAGCGTCCCAACTTCTTTGGAGTTGGGGTTATACATTTTTTGCTTATGTGTGCTAAATTTGTCTTCTGTAAGGTGTGCATAGCCTTGTAGCTGTGCATGAAAAGTCACCTGCCATACACTGACTGCTTGTCTCTGGGTGCTTGACCCTTACTGTCTCCCTCTGAGTCAAAAAGTCTATCCTGCACTACAGACATGAAGTCACTTGTGTGAAAATGTCTCCTGAACTGTAACATGACCCTAAGGGAGATCAGCAGCAGATAAAGGAATGGTTTGTGTGTCTTTAATTTTACGCTAATATCTTTCAGGGACATTAAATAATCAAATTTCACTCTCATCTCCTTGCTATGAGGACTGAAAAATTGAGAAGGGAGCGTTGATGAGGACAAGAGATATGGTGAGTTTTCCCACAGGAACACTGAGGAGTAAGGCAAAGGGAGAGTTAGCGCTAGAATTAAGGTTACGTGTTCGCCTGTGACCCCCTGACCATTTACTCAAGAAAAAAGGCAGATAGCAGTGTGAGGATCACAAACATCCCTGTCCTTTTTACTGAATTTATTCACCTTTCGATACAAGCATAAGAACACATATACACAAAGACAAAGGCAGGTACAGACTGGAGCCCAGCTTGGACAGCTTTCACACTCAGGGGAAATACAGAGGCTACCTGGCAGTGTGGCTTCATTTGCACCCCTTATCTGGGCCGGTATCATTTCCATAACAAGAATGTTATGCCAGACAGATCAACTGTAATCCAAGGGATGCAATTTTGTACCTGAAATCCAAGCAAGTAAGGATTTTTTTCTGTATTTAGGGTCACCTAAACTGTAATAGAAAACCCAAGCACAGAAACAGGAAGCTCCAAGTGCAAGCCCTTGTATAATAAATCAGCCCTGGATGGTACACCAAAGACTGGAAAGTGGAAACAACACAGGACATTTGGCTGCATTTAAACTTCATTAAAAGCTTTTCCATAACCTGATTTTCAAATTTACCACTTTCCAAACTGCTGTAAACAATATAACCCACCCCCCCCAAAAGAGTTTCCCTCTGCTGATAGGTGCATAAGATTTCTGCTGCTCTCATCCTGGCCAGCCTAATTTCTCAGGCAGACATTTCTTTCCATAACCTCCAGTCATTCCAAAATGAAGATCCTTGTATCTCTTCCTGAGACAAAGCCAAATGAAAACACAGAGAGGGAAAACACAACAGTAGCTTATAAATAGGAAGTGTGCTATAACTATCAAAAGCTCAGAGCATTTTCACAGTGTGTTAATGTAAACTCAGGCAAATTTGGTGAGTATGTTAGTGGTAGAAGAGAATGTGGTCATCAGCCAAATTCACATATATACTGGGAGCTGAAGCCAATTTTCTGCAGTCTTATGCCTATGGAGTTCCACTGTATAAAAGAATAACACTGACCAACTGAGACACACACACTGATTTTTAGTACTAATCCACAATGCATGCCTCTTTTTTTAAACCTCATCTGGGTTTCTAGGACAGAAAATCCTTTGTGTTTCACGTTTGGTGGTTTGCTATTTTGCAGTGGTAGTCATTTTTAAGGAGAAGGACCTTTCTTCGAATGACCTTACATCATTTCCAAGCACATTTTATCAGAAAAAATAAACAGAGGCTTAATTAAAACATAAAACTTAGCGAACTTTTGTATAACCTGACAAGCCAGATGGAGTGTTTCAAGGATCGATTGCATGGATGTATTTCACATTAATCCGGGAAACCTCCCATAGAAAGTGTCTGGAGAGGGCAGGACAAGACAAAATGAGCTAGTATGCGTGTGCTTCTCCTGAGCTGACAGGCTATGGGCCATAGTTTGTAAATAGTGGAAGTTATTGGCAAATAAGATTTATGCCAAGGCAGGTCAAGAGATGTGCAAAAACATCTTCTTTGCCAAGACAAGTTATTGGTTTGGCTCTTTGCTTTTTTTTTTTTAAGAAAGAACTGTGCTCCAGTTCAGAGTAAATGCTGCTTTCCTACAGCTACATCTGAGCTAATAGCTACCACAGCAGCATCCATTAGATACATTGGTAACTCATGAAGAAGTATTTGAAACTTACAGTGTGGCACTTTTACTCTTGTTTTAATAAAGAAATGTTGTCTGGTGTTGACAAAACTGTAGCTGTGGCTAATCACTCCACTAGCAGCCACTGTATATACCCACCAGTGTTGGGGGTATTATGTTACAAAGTAATCCATTAGAGTACTCGATTACATTATTGTTATTATGAGTATCATAACACATTAGTTTTATAACTCAATTAATCCATTATTAGTCACTTTTTTGTAGAAGTTACCCATCACTGAAAGAAAAATCCCCTATTTCTTTTCTCTTCTGACCACAAAAAAGAGAAAGAAAAGAGGGCCCTTGAAGCATCTGTAGTTCCTGCTTGCCCATAGCACTGTGCCAGCTGAAGGTAACACAGCCGTGCTTGTACGTGCATGTCGCTAGCTTACTGAGCTAGTGAGATAGCAGAGAAGACATCATTACGCTGTGGAATTATCCCCATTATGTTGGTTTTCTTGATAAAAGGCAGCATGTGTGTATTATGTATGCCTCTGCAAAGTTTGTTGTCAGATTGTGAGCATGTTAAAGTGCTGTTAAGGTTTCACATCTGTTAGCAGTGTTTTACAGGCTGTAGAGTTACAGATTACAGCTGTAAATTAGGCTGTAAAAATGACAGTCTATTTTTTAAATCCACAAGTAGAACAAGAGTTTAAAGAGTTTGAATATTTGGTGATGCAGAAGTCTATGGAATCAATACAAAGTACAAAGGCATAATGCCGTGGAGCTTAACTACAGCACTTTTGCAGAAATGCACAAGGGTCAATGTCTGAGGCTATCTTTCAGTTATGTCATGTCAAGATATTTCTGAGCAATTTGATAACAAAAATGTTTCAAGCTTATACAACTGGAAAGAGAACAGTTAATTTGTTTAATATTCTCCTTCAAATAAAATATATCAATATTGAATTTCTCCTAGCAGATGTGATATTAATTTGGTCCGTATGTCTCAATATGTCGTAGCAGATTCTCATCATTCAGATAGCAATGTCTTTAAGAAAACCATCCAAAAAATCCTTTCATTTCTAAGAGATTTAATCTTACTGAATCTCGGACCTACTTTCCCCCCATTGAAGTTAAATTAGTTCACTTCCTGCTCAGAGATGGACAACTTGATAATAAGCTGCTGCTTCTATTTTGAGCTTCTTGTCCGTGTTTGCATATTTGAGTTGTGTTTGTCTCTAAAAGGAAAAGGTGAGCTCATTTGTCTCTTTTGCATTTTATAACACTGTATACTTTTAATCTAGGGGAATTACTCCAGTCATTAAATTTAGCTTCATCTTGTGCCTCAAAGAAAATAATCTGAAATGCAGTACTTAAAACATACAATGTAGAGGAGTTTACTTTTTAGACTGATTATCTGCTGAAAACAAACTGATTTAAGGAATCTTATTATCCATATCTTCTTTTAAATTTGTCCGTCAGTTAGTGGTGTAGTGCAGGGTATGGACAGGTATAGGGATAATATCCACTTATTTTGCAGTCTCTAAAGAGTATACCCACTTCTGGATGCACCACTACACCACTATCGTCAGGCCTATTGATTCCGCTGAAAAATATGCATAGTGTTTTCTGATTTCTAAATTCAGATTTCTAATGTTCAATTGTGTTTGCGCTTTATATTAAGTTACATTATGATTACTTATAATATACAGTGCCTTGATTTTATAAATCAATTTGGCCAATATCATTTTGCTTTTTTGAAAACAAATATAAATGTATATAATAAAAAAATAAGTGACTGCATAAATATTCACCCCCTTTAAAGTGACTGACCTACTTCAATAGAGGTCCAGCCACTCAGTGCTAGTATTATCACTATTAGTGAAATAGCAATCACCTGAGTGCACAGTGAATGTGTCTCAAGTGATTATGTCTGGAAGGCCCAGTTGCTGGTTAATCTATGTTCCTGGTTATCATTATACCATGAAGACAAAAGAACACTCCAAGAAACTCAGAGAAAAGGTTAATGAAAAGCACAAGTCAGGGGATGGATACAAAAACATCTCCAAGGCACTGAACATCCCCTGGAGTTCAGTTAAATTCATCTTCAAGTAATGGAAGGAATATGAACATGTCCATATGGATATGGACCTGTGTAAATCTGCCTAGATCAGGCTGTCCTCCCAAACTGAGTGACTGTGCAAGGAGACTAGTGAGAGAGACCACCAGCAAACCTCTGACTACTCTAAAGGAGTTACAGGCTTCATCAGCTGAGATGGGAGAGGCTCTGCATACAATGTTGTCTGGGTTCTACACCGGTCAAAGCTTTAAGGATGACTGACAGAGAGAAAGCCACTATTGATGAAAACTCATTAAAGAGTTTGCCAAAAGGCATGTGGGAGTCTCCATGATCAAGTTCTTTGGTCTGATGAGACCAAAATGGTACTATTTGGACATCAGACAAGACACTATTTTTGATAGACACCAAACACTGCATATCACCACAGACACACCATCACCACTGTGAAGCATGGTGGTGGCAGCATCATGCTGCGGGGATGCTTCTCAGCAGCAGGCCCTGGAAGGCTTGTAAAGGTAGAGGGTAAAATGAATGCATTCCTGTTCAGTTTGCAAGAGAACCACCGCTACATGGCTCAGAGCTTGAGCAGCTTTGCAAAGAAGAATGTTGTAAAATGTAAGTGTTCAGATGTGCAAGCCTGATTGAGACCAACCCACACAGACTCTGTGCTGTAATTGCAGCTAAAAGTATGTACTAAATACTGACTTGAGGGGGTTGAATGTTAATGCGGTCACTTATTTTACATTACAAATCTTTATTTAATTGCCATTACTTTTAAAAGTTTGTTTTTACTTTGAAATTACAGAGGTTTTTGTAATTTTTCATCAACAAAGCCAAATTATATTGACCATGACTGATTTATAAAATCAATAAAAGGTTAAAACATCCAAGAGGGTCACTACTTTTTATAGACAGCGTGTAAACTATGAAAAAAAATGTGGAATACCTTGTGCACAAGCCAGAACTTTAGAAATTTAATATATATGAAAAAATTGTGATAATTGTTTATCATTGATTCAGAAATGTGATTGCTCTATCTATCTTTACCCAATAGTTCAGGTTGTTTATATTTAATTCAATTTCATTAAGATAAAATTCAAATTAGATATCTGCATATCAAGCCCAGAGTTTTATCTGGCTGCACATTAAATGCCAGGTTCAGCTCTCAGAGCTTTAAATTAATAGCTGATGGCTGTTGGACAACTCAGACCAAAACCATGCAACTATCATTCTGTCAAACACAAACTCTGTCACACACACAAACACAGTCTTGTCAGTCACTATGAGTTAAGTATGATGAATGAAACTATCCTGATTTAATCTTTTGGCCAGAACTGAAACAGTTGGAAGCGGTCAGCAGCCAAAATCTGTCTGGAAAGCAGCACAAGAAACATCAACCCTGATGGATTATAGCAGATCTGACAGCCAGTGAGACCCTTCCTTTCAGCTGCCCGTATTCTTTTATGGTCCCACCTTAGATGATCATACTAGCTAGTATTTCTGAAACCTGTCCAAGTTTATGCAGGTGTCTTCTATCCAACTATTTCTATACACTTTTCCCCAGGGAGAATGAGAGGGAAATAATATACAGGGAAGGAGCCAAGGGTTGGAGTTGAACCAGGGCCTCCTGCCTCAAGTAAAAAAGCCTCTATACACAGGGCACGTGAGCTAGCCACAAAGCCAACCAGCTCTGTGAATTTACCATCGTGCAGAAAAAAGTGTGGGGAAACAAATATAACTTAAAACACTTTAAATTTTAAGAGCAAAAGCTAATATTAAGGGTAAAAAAACAGCAGGATGCAATGAAAACTAACATTACATGATATTGCATGAAACTGACGTGAAGTGCATTATTTCCCTTCTGTCTTTTTTACATTGTCTTTCACTGTCTGCAGTATGAGAATCTTTAACATTATTATTCCCCATATTGCTTCCACTGCAGTATCAGTGGCATGTGAATGTTTATAAATGGGACAAATACTGATAGGTACTTTACTTAACAGCTTTCCCAATCAATGTTTGGATGTGGTGTGAATGGGTTAGTGTGACCTGCAGTGAGTAGTCACATGACTAGACAAGCACCATACAAGTTCAAGTCCATTTACCATTATGTTTACATAAGTTCCTAAAGACAAACATCCTTTTAGAACAAAAGCCCATCACATGTGATTTTGTCTAGAAAAAAATCAGTGTGACCCATTTTGATGACTAACCCATAATAAACAACTATTTACTCCTACCTGCTGCTGTTGCTAGGGAAACTCATAACAAAAACTATTTGAATGTCTTGTTCATTGAACAGCTTCACGCTAATAGAAGATTGCAGAAAAGCAGATGAGAATAAAAATGATGAAAATAAGTAAGAAGTGTCTTCTCTTCAGTGGTTACATTATATTTTGGCAAAGTGCATGTCCACAGAGTAGAGCAGGTCAGCAGCAAACAGTGGAGAGCTGAGGCAAAACTGAACTGTGTGAGTACAGGAGACAGAGTGAGAGGCGGGCTCTTACTGCAACTCCAAAATCAAATTTCACTAAATAAATACAGTACACTCATAAACATCTGTGTGTGCTGGAAGTGTAATAAAGTAGGTTGACACATTGACCTAGTTTGGCTTCAGTGGAAAGTCTAACTTCCTAAATCCATCATGCTTATCATGTATAGGTAAATGCTAGTCTGATGGTGTTGTTATAAACAGGGGGTTTGTTTGCTTTAAAAAAAAGGGTTTATAAGAAGTAATGCAGGTCATATAAACACTTCTTGGAAATGTCTCCTATCATCTCAATGTAACAATCATTTATAGACTTCTGCTTCAATGCAAGGTTGTTCAGGGATGAATTTTCAATCTAATCTGTTCTAAAGTTTTGTCAACAACCTCCCCGCCAACACTTGCTATAGGTACTGTCCATTCCAAAGATTTTAAGGAGAAGTTATGTAGCAGTGGTGCCTCCAATTGGTAAGAATTCTTCTTAGCATCTACAAAAGGCAAGCAGAGAAAGACGTTTGGCTCTAATTTCATGGCGCAGCGCAGGGTGGCGCAGGGTGGCAGAGCGTGGGGCACCCCGCGCAGTGGTAATTTCGTCCGGCGCACCACCATGCACAGCCAATTTGGCAATTTGGTAGACCAGGCTGTGCCGAGATGGGTGTGGCGGCGCACCAGGGGGAGGTGTCGACAGATTCTGCTTGGCGCAGTGACAATTTCGTGCCAAAACACTGCGCGGAAGGTGCGCTGAAAGCCCGCCAGCTCCAACCTGGTCTATTCTCGGCGCAGGCGAAGCACGCCTGGTGTAGTGGTAATTTTGCTGACAGGCGCACACGTCACCAAAACCTCACAGGCAGGTTTCCAGAGTGTCAGGCACATTTCAATGCAATAAACAATCACATCAACCACTATTTAATGTAACCGTCTGAACCAGCATATACATTTGTATCTATATAAATTTTCCCGTCACATCTGACGTCAGATCAAAGATGTTTGTCACGCGTAATTGAAACTCAACCTGATGGCAGCTGGGAGTGATAAAAACTAACCAGTTCACATCTCTCAGCCAACCACAAACAGCCACGGCATCCGATACGGAGTATATATTCGGCTTCTCTCATCTCATGAAATTCAAAAGAAAAGAAAAAAGAGAGAGAGATGCTCCTTGAATAAATGTTAGTCGGTGTCTTAAGGATTTACCTGTGATTGCCCATATTTCTCTGTTTTAATCTTTATTCTTAACTTGATCTAAAAAGATAGAGTACATTATTGCAAGGAGGATAAGGAGGAGATACCGGGAGAGAATATATCACCAAAGGTTCTCCTATTTGGTGATGACAGAGCAGGAATGCAGGTGGATCACAAGCATGATGCCTGGATTAGCCTGCTGCTGTGTTTAATGTAATTGTCACTTAATTTTGTACTCCTATTCATGACACAGGAACAGATTACATCTGTCCTGTGAGGTGGTCCACACGGTGACGCGCATCGTGGCCTCTGATGCACAGCCCGGTGGCCACTGTGTGCGTTCTTTGCTCTTAAAGCTTTTTTTGGCCCTTCTCCTTACATCATTGAACCGTTTTTTTACATTGGGCAGCAGTTCTCTGAATATCTGGGCAAACTTGATTGACAATATCAGTAACTTCCTCCCAGGCAATTTTTGCATCAACAGCCCGTGGAGGTCTGTTAGCAATACCATATATTCTGGTACTGCGAGCTTGGACCTCCCGGACCAGCACATCAGTTTCCTCCTGGGAGAAGTTTGGCCGCCTGGAGCTGCTGCCTTTTTCTTCGTCCATGGTGGTGGCGAGGTGAAATTGGCACTGTGCCTTGCCCGCAGCGCATTTAAAGGCAAGGAGAGGCGTTCATTTGATTGGTGAAGATTACACTCGGCTGTGTTAAACCCACTCAGCCTTCTCTCCTCCCTCTTTGCCACTTGCGCCGGTGGGAGGGATGGAGGCGTGGGTGTGCACGGTGTGCTGCACTGCGCCGGACTGTGCCTTGCACGAAAATTTCAAAATGCCCTGGACACACCCCGTTGGCGCAGCGCGGCGCAGGGCAGGTGAAAATCTTTTCCGTAAACATGGGATTGTTTCAGAAAATGTCCTTGTTGTAAGCACGGAACAAATGAAACCGCTGTAGTATATATGCCAAGTAGATTTAATCATTAAAGTCCTGAAAAGTCACATGAGTTCCAGGCTCGCTGAAAAACGCTGCCCACCGGATTCAAAGACATCAGTGGCGGCAATGGGAAGGAACAACAGCTAGCTTCAAGAGGAAAACCAAGTGAGAGGCAACGATTTATGGTTAAAAAGTTTTTAAACTTTTGATGAACTGGGTCACTTGTTGCGTATGACAGCGCTGGTCTGGAAGGCATTCTTAATGATCACATTCAGAGAAAAACTGTCACTCAGCCACCATTCTTTGCTGTTGCAGTGGGACCTTTGTTTCTTCTTCACTGCTCTGCAAATGGTAGCCAATGCATGCAGTACTTTCAGGCAGAGAAGAAGAACTGATTTCCGGTTTACACTGCTAACTTTTTTTTTTGCTAAACGAAGCAAAATAAAAAGCTAAACCAAACGGTATCAGTGCATAAACCTGTGTACTCGCCGACATATTCCCAATGCTGGTATTGGAATCAGAACAACCATACTTACATCATAGGTAGAGGAATACTGTATTCTGGCAATGTGCATTACACTCAAGCTGTGCGTAATGTTGCATACCTCACTGAAACAGCTCTGCAGCACAGCTGAAATTACATTCCATTATGAAGATGTTCCTTTCCCTTTTATCCAAAAACCTTACAAAATAGGGGTATTACTCCAGGAGTAATTCCATCCTCTCTGCCATCTTACCAGATTAATACACCATCAGGGTTAAACACTGACAGCTGTGTTTACCATCCACATGCATGAAGCTAAGTGCCAACAGGAAGAAGAGGGCAGTTTTCCTTGGTGAACACATTACTTTTGAGAAAAAGTGACTTGTACTGAATTATTTAATTGAGAAACTTATGTGTTATGTGACTCGGTAAAACACATTTTTTGGAAAAAAGAAGTAATCTGAGAACTTTAGCAGATTACTTTGTAACATGGATTAAAGGTTGCACCCTTCCTAGCATTTTGCTGCAAGTGTGCTGAAAAATTGTAAAAGAGCTGCAGACTTAAAAAAAAACTTTTTCCAGCTATCAGCTGCTGTTTGAATTTCTTTGCATCTGTGAGTCCATTAACCGGACATCAATATACTTTGTATGTAACTGCTGTGAAAGTAGGCAAGCACTTAAAAAGGATAATTTCAGCAACATAAGTAATGCTATATGTAACTACTGGTGGTCACTAAATCCAACATAAAAAGGGGACAAAGAATAAATTTATCAGTAAATGGTTACATATGACCATCAAATGACATTCACTGAAACATCAACATGCACAGAGTTTCCTTCCCGGAACAGTTTTTTACGTATTCAACAGCCAGAGTGACACACTTACATGAAACACGAGAGTTATGGAAAACAGACAAAATCATTCTCCCTCTTGTAAATATTTTTGACTTAAATCTTTTTATATAACATTGAACTATCTGATGTCCAATTCTCTACTGAAGAGTCAGTTTCTCCCCTACCATTTATCTCACTTTAACACACACACAGACAGTTCATATGGCACTGAGGGGCAGCAAAGTCATTTTAGTGTTTGGCATGCAGGGAGAGTCTTTAAGGATTTAACTGAGAACACAACGTCCAAACAGAGAACAGTTTCACCCACTGAACTGAATTGGACTGAAATGAACTGAAGTATATCTCCATGGGGGAAATGTTGCTCTGTAGACAGTTTAAAGTAAGAACACATGATCATAAAAATGAAAACAAATGAACCAACAAATCCTCACAATGCCTGAACCTCATCTCCAATGTAATATCAGCTGTGCACATGCTGACTGCAAGTGTTTATGTCAGATTTACAGTGAGCCGTTATATTGTCTGAGTCCTATCTTTTCTGTTTGTTGAGCAGACAGAGAAATGTAAAGTATGTGATACACCTGAAGCTAAAAGAAGGAAGGCAGGCAAAGACTGACATGAGACTGCTGGTTTTACAGCTTCACTTCTGATGTTCTATAGTAAGCAGTCTGCATAGTGTGTCTCTGAAACCTTCTATGTACCAAAGACTCCATTTTGTGCTAAAATCGTAACACCCAAAGGTGCCAAAACACTTCAGCGTGTGTGCAATACACTTAAATCTCTGTAGTGCTGTACTGTAAGACTGAGTTGTGTTAACTTAAAAATCCAAAATAGCTATTTCATCTCTATTTTCTGAGATGATTGAGCACATTTTAAGTCTTAAGAAAACAGAGGACAAAAAAAAAAAAAAAAAAAACAAGCAAGTGGCTTTAAAGTTATTTAACTTTGCAAAATGTGCCTCTTGAAATATATTAAAACGCCAGGTTCAGAGTGTTATTACTACACTTATTTAATATGTCAAACCCTCTGGTAGCTTACTCAGGAGCTAATCATGTCTTGAATAAGACATCCAGGTGATCTTATTACTTGATGACAGTAACTAATGTGACGAACCTTGTGAGTTAGTTCAGACAGTAATTTCTAGTAGTGATTCACACCTGACATGCATCTAATCCAATCACATGACTCATCCTTCTAAATCAGTGGTCTACTTAAGCTGCAAGATTTTTCGTCTCTTCCTCTGCTCACAATTGCCTGCTACCCTGGAGATTGCCATGCTCTTGCTTCAACCCACCTCCACCCCAGCATCCACCTGTTGGCTCCAACCGGGGGTTTAAGATGTTATCTCATCACTCCTCAATGCTGCATGTAAGATTTATCGGCAGTGATAAAGTCGGAGCCTTCCGCCAAACTATGCTTTGCTATGCTATGCTAAGCTAGGCTACCTTAATAAATGCTTGAAAAATTGCAAACGTGAAATGTTTGACTGAACTCCTATTAATGAGGAGTTGCTGCATTCATATTTAGCTGCATTGACATGTTCACTTATCTGTTTAGTACATTTGTAGTTGTCTGACTACTCAAAGCACATTTACACCACAGGTCACACCCACCCATTCACACAGATTCACACGACTTTTACACACTGATAAAAGATGTTTCTATGGAGAATTGGCCATCAGTATAAGCTAATCCCATTCCAACACATTCACACACATCTACATCTTGCCAACTAAGTTAAGTGTCTTGGACACACTGACATGAGTGAACAAGCCAGGGTTCAAACCACAACCCTCCAACTGGAGGTGACGACTCTACCTACTGAACCACAGTCGCCCCACTACCACTTTCTATATCACGTACGCTCCGACAACGTAAAGTACAACATGCATGTAATTCATTAATCAAGGCAGACGAGCCCACAATTCTGCTATACAGCTCGATTACCTCTCTTATTATGTCTTATGTACAGTACAAACAAGCACCCACTAAATTCACTTGCACACCTGTACCTCCCCTCTCACAGTGTCTTATCAAACTCAGCCTCCATTATCAATGAGCTGATTCATATTTAGAAAAGTTCCATTCATTCTATTATCACAGACTCATTTATGATGGCCCATATCACAATGACCATTATAAACTACGACTGCATGAAAGCAGTGACAGCAAGAAGAGTGTTCATAGTGTTTTTTGTTGTTTTGGATTCATTTGCATTCTGTCTCTTGGCCAGAACAATCATGGCTGGCATTTGTGTTTTCATATCATTTCAATACATTTTAATTAAAACATTCTAATTATTTTGATTAATCCCACCTTTGTTCTAGAGCTTGGGCTTAATTCAAGTTCCATGCCACTGAAATGACATCCAGATGGTCTCTAAGACACAAAATCATTTTTAAATAACAAAAAACAAAGCAAGCCCTTTGTCCCTCACACAAAAAAGACTGTGTTAATTGAATTTCAAAGAGTTGATTTGGCCAGGTGGGTCCTTTCTACCAATTTGTCACCAAGGAAACCCTGTCTTTACTGCAGATGGGGAAAATGAGAGAGGGTGAATTTCAGAGATGAACTCACAACATCCAAACAGAGTCTAAACCTGCAGATTACGCTACCTGACAGCAGCTGATGTCCACAATCCAGTGTGGCAATAAAAGCAACAGTTTAACTGTTCAACTTTTACCGTTCAAGTTTCTTTTTCCATCATTTTTACATTCCAGAACTAAAAATTAAAAAATAAACTTCAACCTGTCAGAGACACCCCCACTGAGCCAGTACAAAATGAAATCGAAATAATTCTTTAATTGGGAGTCTTACAGTAAAACTGTTGTTTTAAGACACTAATTTGGTAAGCAGCAAGGGTAGAAAAATATGATGAGAGCACATGCCAGTAGGAAATAAAGGGAAAAATTAACACCAGCTTGAGGTCTCCTGAGAAATACACAGTGGATGCAGATACAGAGAGGAGCAGCTGGAGGAGTTCAGGTTTCAATCAAACAGAAATAAATCATACAGGTCTCATAATAATCACAGAGTGATTCGTTTACATGGCTGCAGCCAGTCTGTAAACTTGGTGTCTTTGGTTTACAAATGTGACCCTTTTCATCAGTGATCTGCTTCTTATTCATAACTGTTCACCTTCATACCTGTCCAAGGTGTGAAGGTGTACAGATCCATATTACCAATTCCTCTATACATCACACAACAGCATGCACGTCTGTCACATAAAAGACTGATTATTTGTATATGGTTATTTTTTATGTCTTCCTACCGCTGCCACCAGGTCAAGCACTGATTTATAGCAGTCTGCAGCAACAGCCTTTGTTTACATTTTCCACTACGAAGATTCACAGTGACTGAAACGTTTGATCGACAAAGAAAGCTAAATGAAATTTTTAGCCCCAAAAAAATCCCTCATCTATGTATAAGATGGCATCAGCAATGAGACCTTACTTTTGTCCACAGAGTTGCATCTAGCATAAAGTTAAAGTTCCTCACAACAGATTCAAGTGAAAGTTTAGGAGCAATCAAGCACGCGTGCCAATGAATTGTGTATACACAGATGTACACAGAAGATGAGTTGGACAGAATAGAGTGATATTGAGAAATTATGTTTCAAACACTCGTGGCCATGTCCTTGATTTGGAATATAACAAAACAACTTCATGTTCTCCTGGGAGAAAATCTGTTTTCTATACCACAAAGTGTAAATTCAGAGTTTCTGACTCTTGCTCAGAGTTTGCCAAAGTGAATAATCAGAGATTGGTGGGACTCAAACACTGCTTGAGTACCAACCAAAAGAAAAATGGAGCAATCAAATATGGTCCATCTCCACCTATCATATAGCATGGGTCATCAACTACATCTGTACAAGGGCTAGATTTTGTGTCAATAGACTCCGTGGGCTTGACTCTCAAATAAATCAAAATGCTAAAATAAACAAAATTATTTTGTCTAATTTGAATGTTTTTAGACATCAACAGTAGGATCAGTCCCTACCGGCAATACTGAAGCCTGCCACAAGGGGGCGGTTGACACAATTTAGCCACATATTCCTCCTGTGATGTTGTCCATCACTGGTTTGGCACTAATATGGTGTGTCCTGGTTGGTGAAAAATATGTGCAGGAAACAGGTCTTTTCTTTTGGTTCTCAGGCAGAGAAATTTCCCTCTCCAAGAGCCTGAAGTGGAGAGCTGACACGGAAAACTGCTGATTCACTGCACTCAGGTGATTCCTATTTTACTAATTCTGAGACTACCAGCACCAGTTGGCTTGACCTCTGTTGAATGGGTCAGTCACTTTAAAGATGGTGAATGTTTATGCAGTCGCTTATTTTTTTTTAAAGATTTATTTGCGCTTTTTCATGCCTTTATTAGAGAGAGGTCAGTGGATAGAGTCGGAAACAGGGAAGAGAGCGGGAGAGACATGCAGGAAATAGTGCCATGGGCCGGACCTGAACCCCGCGCCCCAACCACCCAACCACCAGCATGCCCCAAGAAAGTGCAGTCGCTTATTTTACCTTACATATTTTTGTTTAAGTGCCATTATCTTGTAGAAATCTGTTTTTACTTTGACATTAAAGACTTTTTTGTGTTTTTGATTAGACACCATAGCGCTGGAGAACTGAGTTGAACTCTAAGCTGATGCACTGAGATTTTTGCTCACACCAAAATGACTCTACAGTGTCTGGGAAAAGAACTGCCCCTCATATAAAGCTCAACTATAATCGACACTATGTTTAATACCCCACTTATGTCATTATATTGGTATTTCAATGGCTATTGATCACACTCTTCAATCATTTGACACATGCCTTGCTGTTCCACAGCAAAATTCTAATGTCCTTAAATGGGCCTGCAAGTTTTATGTTATCTAAGTGAAAACACAGAAACAGTTGGGAAGAAAAGGCGGCACTGATTGAGAACAGTTGTCGCCTTAAGCCAAAAAGTTACCTACACTATTCCCACAACCCTCTTTCTAGGGGTATATTAACAGCTATTGCTTGCTTTGGCACTGACAGCCAGACAGTCAAATTGCATGACAGTCACACTGATTGTAAAGCCTGATAACAATGGCAGCTTCTCAGCTATATTTTGATATTCAACAAGACTTGGGATCTCCACAATGCTGAAGGTGAAATCAGGACAAATCACCTGATTTAGTGCTACAGGAAGAGTTAGACATTAAGAGTTGTAGCTTGTTATTTATCCTATCAGTCACTTGGCACTTATTGTTGACAGAGACTTATAACAGCTCTCTGGCTTCCTGAAAAATTTAGCAACACAATATCTTAGATGTTTTTCTTTGATATGCACCAAAAATCTGCAGAAGGTTTGTCGTTGCAGGCTAGGCAGGTAACTTGTTATCTGCAGTTTGATGGATACACATAAAGCCTGCACCAGCCCCTATCTTACACCTCTTGACTCACTCACATACTTTTATTTTTGAGTTCAAGCTCACACATTCAGCCCACACTGTTTTAAGTACTAATGTCAGCTGCTCTGAAGGAGGGAATATGAAAGAGTGGAGAGAAATGAAGAGGAACGACAGCGTACCAGAGAAGTGAGAATAAATGTCAATGATTTTAAACAACTGTAGAAAAAGCAGAGTTAACAGTCCCAGCATGTAGCCACCTACAAAATGTTTTGGTCTATTCACAGCATTCATTGCACCACCTTTTGTACAGTGTCTAATAAAAATATTCAACCCCTTGGATATTTTATTCTTTTATTGACTTTCTAAATCAATCAATGGTCAATAGAACTTGGCATTTTTTACAAAAAAAAAAACAAAAACTTTACGTTTCAGAGTCAAGACAGATTTCTACAAAGTAAAGATAATTAAACAAAAATATGTGATGTAAAATAAGTGCCTGCATAAATATTGAACTCCTTCAGGTCAGTATTTAGTAGATGCACCTTTGGCTGCAATCACAGCACAAACAGAGTCTGTGTGGATAGATCTCAATCATTGGGCTTGCAATATTGACACTGCAATTTTACTCAACTCTCCTATGTGAAACTGCTCAAGCTCCTTGCCACAAATGAATGAATGAACAAATTAATGGCACTTTGACTTTTAAGAGATTTTTTTCTATCAAAAATGATGTTGACCATGATTGATGAAAAAAATCAATAAAAGAGTAAAACATCCAAGGGGTTGAATACTTTTTAAAGGCACTGTTTGGTTTGTTTTCCCCGTATAGAAGAGGGCTAAAGAAGGCACAAAGTGTTTTTACTGCGCATTTCAATTACAACCCTATCATGAATTTTTACAGTCTTTACGCCTTGTGATATAGATACTTAATATTAAGTGTCCTCATCTGCCAATTCACAGCGCGGTTCAGCTTTCCAGGAAAACTAGCAAGTACTGCACAGTGCTACACACAGAGTGACATGAGCATGTACACAGCGCTTCCCCGCTGGCACCGCTGATCCTCTTTAAGCCTCGGTTGCTACCTCCAAAGATGACATAGAGGGAGAATCACTTCAACCCCCCATTACGCCTCCACAGCATTAATGGTGAAGGTGGAACATCATAGGGGCGTAAATATCATAGCTTTAAATTGCACTGAGAACTGGGCTACACTATGTAGTTTTTAAAATCG
The DNA here is from genome assembly GCF_018320785.1 of Cheilinus undulatus. Taxonomy (NCBI): domain Eukaryota; kingdom Metazoa; phylum Chordata; class Actinopteri; order Labriformes; family Labridae; genus Cheilinus; species Cheilinus undulatus. Next base: position 26,747,257 of record NC_054881.1, on the reverse strand, counting down.
CATTTTTTATGTCTATGCATTTTGTTTTATTTCAAGTAGTAGTAACAATATAATTGTATTTCAATCATATGCCTGAAGAGCGAGCCATTCTTAGAAGTGCCTCATGTTTAGCAGGACTGTGCTTCAAATTCTGGTTTCAATCCACTAATCTGCTTATTCAAGGCAAGTAACATTAACTACCAAATACAAAAATTATTATAATAATTACAAAGGTATATTTACCACATGGTGGCTTTGCTGTAGTTGGTCATAAAGGTTGATAATTTTTTTCAGCTACACTTGTGCTGTTTAATGTTGGTCCCCTTTCCTAGAAATATTTAAATATTTAATGGTAGAAGAAATTAATCAAGATGAATGCATGCTCATTTTTTTTTTTATTTGATTTAGATATAATATATAATTATGCTTAAGCAAACAGTGTTTCTGTGACTAAAACTGTCAGGGTGTAAAAAACTCAAAACAAGGACCCAAATGCAGAACTCAAAAAAGGATTTAATAAAACAAACTAAAGTCCAAAACAAGGAAAAAACAACTGAGGAGCCACAAGGGAAAAGCCATAAAACAAACCTTACTTAAATCAAAGTCCATCAAATACAAAAACACTGGAGGTTTCACAAGGAGTAACACTGGGAAGACATTTGACGATCTGACAAAGGACATGGAGAAACACAGAACCTAAATACACAAGGAGTGATTGCACAAGCAGAGACAGGTGTGACTAACGAGACTCAGGTGAAACTAGTGAGGGTAATACCATTGGAGGGAAACTGAGGCAGGAAGAAAAACTGGAATCACACACAAGGGAAGGCAACTACTAAATAAAACAGTAAACTTCACAATACACAAGAACAATGAACCAGGAAGAGATACAAAACATAAGAGACACTAGGAGGGGAGCAAGGAAACACATACAAATACAGGGAGTTAAACTAAACATGAAACACAGGTGACAAGGAACAAATGCCAACACAGAGGGAGAAAAACTAACTCACAAAATACCAAATAAAACTAGAAACATGAAATACACAGAAAAAACACAGGAAAACACTGGAAAACTTAGGAATTTAATAAATCAAAACCTTTATCATGACATAAACTGGGAAATTTAAAGGGATATTTAGGGATTTTTGAAGTTGTGTCATTTGAGGTACTTAGCTATAGTGGTGGCATTAGCCTCCAGTGATTTCTGGGAAAGTTGATCCTGGCTGTATTTGGGAACATTTTATCTGCATAGTTTAACAAGTTTTGCGTAAAAATGGGCCAAGAAAATATGTTGGCTCACCTGTACACTGTGTTGAAAACATACAAAGCACTTCATTTCTCCCCCCCCCCCCAAAAAAACTCCTCTGTATCAGGCACTAATTTATGATGCAGCTTTTGCCATGTTGTCTCCTTCTGCCGTGCACTGATATCCTCTGAGCAGCTGTGTGGGTCTGCAGGCTTCTACAGGGATAATAACACCACACCAAGCTAAAACAAGGATAAAATGAGTGATTTCGACTCGAGTGATGATGATGTGCCATTTACTGTTGATACAAGAGGACATTTGTACAAACTGGAGTACGCAAAAGAAGAACTTATACAGACGGAGAGTTAGCGGGCTGAAAGAGAGAGCGGAAAAACTTAATTTGAAAGTTCTGTGCAGGAGAGATCTCAAGCATGGCTTTGCATTTTCCACACCTACACCACCAGGTAACTCAGGATGATTCAAAGCAGCGCAGCCCTTAGCTTTAGACAAGAGGGCAGAGATCACAGGGGGGACTATGAGTTCATGCAGGAATAGTATGTCAACAGCAGATTATGTTGCCTTTTTGGGGTTGATCATTTCAACATTTAATTACTTCTGCCATGGGTGAGTACATTATGAAGTTTAAAGGTACATTTTTGCTCCGAAGAATCTGTGGTTTTATGTATTTTTCTGTGGGTTGTTTTAACCTCAGAAGGGAACTTTTCCTTGTCAATGGTGCTGTTGTAACTATGTGACCCACTGACCCCCTGATGACCCTTTGCTTGTGCAACAGAATGAGATGTAATGTTGACTGAATATATGATTGGGAGTCCATGCATTGTTTTGTATTTTGAAGTTGACCGCATACTTTACTAGTCTTTCCAACTGTTTGGATCGATCTGCTCTGTGGACTGATGCTGTTTGGCAGCAGCCAGCAATAGGGTAACCCCAATGAAGCCAGTGCTTTGATCCAGGGCCACTTGCTCGTAGGACTATGGCCTCTGGATAATAAGGTGAAACCTAACTTCGCAGTTAGGCTGTATAAAACAAATTCACATCGAACAAAGTTGTACTGCATCATTTAATCATAAGCACAAGTAACACAAGACTGATTCAAACAAACAGTCTTAACTTGTTCCAGATGGACTTCTCTACTTTCTCTACTGGTGGGCACAACACAGGGTCTTTGTTTTGACTCTCATCACAAACAAGTTTCGACTATCCACTGCTGAAGCTGTAAGTATCTACAATGTGTGTTTGTTGTGGGACCACAAGGGGAAACTACCTTTAGGATCATTATGAAAAAAGATCCCACTGATGTTGATTCTTCATGAGCATATTTAGTAAAGACAGAAGGCATCTAACCTTAATCAAAAATAAAACATGAGATTTTCTTTAGAAAAGAAAATCTTTAGAAAAGATTTTCTTTTCTAAAGATGAATAAATGCATAATTGAGAAATCAGAGGTTGATGAGAAATAAGAATATAATTCATTTGAGAAACACTGGCATAAAATGAGAGGATTTGGACAGCTTGGGCTGTTTTTCTTTTCTATCTTAATCTAAAAAATTAAATGGATGTGAAAACTAGAATGGCTTATAATAAACATGATCGCACACTATTAAACATTTTCATTGCCATTAAAAGCAAATGCAGTTGTTCAACCACAGATGACAGGTAAATCAAAAAGTACAGGCTTGCTAAAAAGGCAAAACTTCTTCTATAAAAACACTTGTAAGAATGTTCTAGAGTTACATAAAGTGCAAACTTAGTTACGGTTCTAAAAATAATGGATCTTTAGCAAATCAACAGTTTCCTATGGCTATTTTTCTTCAGTGTGATCGCAAAAAGTTAACCACAAAGAAACACACAAACATTCACCATCCACCACCAATCTACCCCCAAATGCCTGCAAAACAATTCTACGGGATTCCTCCAGTAGTTCCATTTTCCAGTACCCTGCCGGCTGTTATCTGATTGAGTCTGTTTTCTGTCCAAGTCAGATTTAAAGAGAGGACATCAGATTGGACTTAACACTGTTTGCTTCTCTGTTTCCTGTACACACAAAAGGAGAGCCCAAAAAATCCACACAGACACAGAGGGAACACACACAGACCACATGCACATTATAAGGACAACCACTGTGACTGCTGCAAAGAATGAGGTCGGCAGGTTTTTTTTTTTTTTTTTTCAAAAAATACACACACACACACACACTTGTAACGCACACATCAACAAGGTGACGTAGTGATCACTAGGTCTAAAACATTTTTTCTTGCTTTATATGAAAAGTCAAGAGTATGCATCATTAGATTCTTAAACCACATCACAAAGTGCCACTTAAATACCTGAACTTCTACACATTTTATAGATGTGTCAAATTAGTGCATTACCATATTTTGTTACTTATGTCTGTTTGTGAGTATGATGTGTGTATAATTGTGTTAAAGTTAAACAGTGCAGACACAAGCAGGTCACCAACTCCATCGTCCCCAGAGAACACATTTTGTTTTACAAAGCTCAGACCACATCAGCATGATCATGTTCTCTAAACTAACAAGCTGGTCAGGGCAGATTTTGTTAAAAGTTTTGGCTTTAAGTTCCATCATTTCTTTGTTTTGCCCTGGCGCTATTCGCCACCAGCAGTAAACATTCTCATCTTATGTAATCTGTAGTGACTCTTGTGGAATTGCAACAAAGTACATCAATAAAGCCATAGAACAGAGCTGTGCACTAACAGTAGCATGCACTGTATATGATGGAAGCCAATTCATTATAGTGATAAACATACCTGACCCAGTTCTGACTCTTCTGTTTGATTCAGTTAATATTCCTTAGTATACTACTAAAATTCAGCAAATCACCCACACAGTCTAAGAATAATAAAGGCATGACATGAAAGGACACAAAGTTAAGTTTAGGTTTTCTTTTAAAATCCTGCCATCCTGTATTCTAAAACATGTACTTTAATATGGAGGTGGCCCCTCCTTTGCAGCTATAACAGCACCCACTGTTCTTAGAAGACTTTCCACAAGATTTTTGAGTGATTTTGTGGGAATTTGTGCCGATTCATTCTGTTCAGCATTTATGAAGTCAGGCATGATATTGGAGGTGAACGCCTGGCTCACAATCTCTGTGCCAGTTCATCCCAAAGGCATTTGATTTTGGTGATGTGAGGCTTGCATGCAGTTGCTCAAAACTTATTCCACGAAACTCCTGGTGCACTGTTGCTGTGTTTACATTAATGCCAGAAGTTTGTAACGCTTCAGCTATGGAATCAGCAGGGCATTGGCTACTTCACCATGACCCTTAACAGTCATTGACCCTGCTCTGGGATTTTACCTAGTCATCCCCTTTGTGGCTGAGTTGCTGTTGTTCCTAAACACTTCCACTCTCTCATAATAATACTTACAGTTGACTGTGGAATATCCAGCAGGGTTGAAATTTCACAGACTGTCTTATTGCAAAGGTGGCATCCATAATAGAACCATGCTTGAAGTCACTGAGCTCTCCAGAAGGAGCAATTATGTATCACAAACATTAGCAAATGGAGACTGCATTGATTTTATACACCAGGTCCAACAGGTCCGATTAAAACACCTGAACAGGTGTGGTCATATAGTGTATATCAACGTTCTGTCTCAGTGTGTTACACATTGCAGGGAATATATAACAGGAACATAAGTACCCCCCTTTAGACTGGAAATCTGTAAATTAGACATATTTTTCTCCAGAATCTTCCTTTGCTGCAGCAGTGACCTTTTTTGTATCTCACTGTTTTTTTTGTTTTCATATTCATGACTTTCATCCAATCAGAGCCTAAAGACCAAAACCTGGGTTAAACAGAGAAAGTCCATTTGTGAAATCCATTATCTCTTACCAGGACTTTGAGGCTTATTGAGACAGCTTAATCACAGCAGACCACTAGTCCACTACTGTTTCATCACCTCAGATGTCACAGAGCTCAGAAGTATGCCACTGCTTCATGGACAGATGACATCTGATGACTCATATCTTAAACAGGACATGTGGTTTACTGGCAAGCCAAACAGGAATTTTGTTAGATTCTCTGTCAGCTTTAACTGAGGACTTTATAAAGGCAATAAATACTAAGGCAATAAAGTTTATAAGCTGTGATAATGGTTATAAAAAGTACCAGATATCCTCTGTGTGTAAAAATTGCACAAGTAACACAACTTAAGTGTAGGACATTTTCAAAGGCCTGCTGGAACTTTTGCTGCATCAGAGTCCAGAGCACTCCAGAGTGAATGGCTGCAAACTTTCCAAATCTATAAGTGACAACAAACAACAAAACTAAGAGTAACAGACATGGAGTAGGACACTCAAAACATATGGAAGCCTGAGGGCAGCAGAACAAACCTCCTGGCTGATATTGACAGCAGTGACTTTTAGGCATCGCTTTTTTACTGTGTTTACAATGCAATAATTTTTAATAGCATAACACTGCTATTAGCATAGATGCGAGGTGCAGCAGCTGTAAAGCTAATAAAAAGGTCAATAATAATGTAAGCAGTAATACACCATGTACTTGACAAATATTGATCTAATAGAAAAACGTAAGCATTATGCAGCATATAGAAATAAGCATGTGAACTGAATTCTTTTGCAGTCTATTAAGTACATGTTGAGTTCTAGCAAACACCTCTTGATGCAACTCAGACAGGTCTTTCAACATCATACACCCTCGCCCAAGCAACCCAGCCGGGGTGATCAGGTCCCTGCTTGCATCTGAGTAGCTTGTGTGGTCCATGGATCACCATGCTTGATCCACAGCCATCTCAACACCTTTTCTGCAGCAACCTGTGATGCCCTTGATGGCCCTTCTATTGTGCAGTCCCTTCACTCCTAACATCTTGAGAGCCCTGATGAGAGACTGGCCAGCAAAGCCTCTGCACCCAACCTCAATAGGGTTGCAACAGGTCCACCATCCCCTGCTCTGACGCTCATCTGCCAGCTCCTCAGTGGCCCTCTTCCTCTCAAAGGCCTTTTTCCTCCAATCTTCCCAAGGAACAGTCAACTCCAGCAGGACCACTTTCCTCGTTATTTTGGACACCAAAACCATGTCTGGCCTGGGTGTGGTCACTGCGATGTTCCTTGGGAATCTGAGCTGCCTCAGCAGGTCGGCCTTCAGCTGCCAGTCCCGTGCCATTGCCAGCAGCCTTGCTGTTTGGCTAAGGCACTGCTGAGGCTTCCCCCCTGCTTTGACAAAAGTGATGGACTAGCTGGTTGCTGCTGTCTGCTGCAAGAGATCCCTGTGCTGATAACATCTGCTTTGACCCTCAGCACCTGCACATTCCGCAATGCCCCCCTATTCCAGGGCTCTTGTGAGCCTCCTTTCTGGCAGAGTTGACACTGTGGAGTATCTTCCAGGCCCATATCAGCATGAAAGAAGTTGGTTGGGCTGGGGAGGACATTGTAGACCGACTGGATAAAATCATTAGCACGCGTTAATTACATGCAAAGTCAATGTAAAGATGCGAGTAGATGCAAGTTACCCTCGGGGGGTGCAAATTGCACAAATCAAGTGAGTAATTGGTGTGAATTAGGCAAATGTGCCACTCACTTCATTCAGTTATTGGCGCGAGTTGAAAAATCTGAACTCAAGCAAATCACTTACATGCGATGGCCAATCAGCATAGAGAACCTCAGGTGACTTAAGTAAAATACATCATCAGATCTCAGGGGGACCAACCTGGGTAGGCGGAGGTTCACTGAGCCAGAAAATGGAGGAGAAACTTGTGGTGTCTGTCTGTGGCTACCCTGAGCTATACAACACAACTTGCCTGTTCTGCTAGCACAGGAATAAAAAAGGAGCTTGCTTGGAGGAAAGTGAGTGGGCAGGTCGGATCGCCTGGTGTGTTGTGAAAACATTTGTCCGTCAGTTGATTTCAGCCATCTAATACCAAGTCATGGACCCAGGCAAGGCAGTGTACACACAATTTAATGCCAGAGTGGAGTGTGTTATTTTCACAAATTTAAAAAACAAAGCAAGTTAACTCACTAGTTAACTGATGTGAAAACATAAGTGTGACCTTGCAAAGCTGATGGACTGGCCAGATTCCATGTCGGTCATCAAGCAGATGCATCTTGCAAAGCTCCAATCTAAATTGATTGTGCTGGTCTGATAATTATTTGCTGCAATGGGAACAGGAGTTGCAATTAGCTTAGATGTAGCAAAAGTGGTACTTTTTTTTCTGACGTTTTTCTCGTCAGAATAGATGATCTTGCTTTTTCTCCCGACTGGCCTCACCATGAGTTTACAGTTGTTTAGAGTGGGGTTTTGCAGTAGTTAAGAGTGGGGTTTAGCAATAGAAGTTGGTGAAGCAATTAGTTTGGATGTAGCTACAGCAGCAGTTTTATCAGAAATGAACATAATTTCTTTATTTAAAGATATGCAAAAAATAATGCTGAAAGCTTTCCTTGTTTGTTTCACTGACTGGCTCTAATAATAGTCAGCAACGATTGCAGCTTCTGTTTCGAGTTAACTCAAGAACTTTTCCAGTTCATCCAGTCACTTTCTATGAAGTCCTGTCCTTATCATTATCAGCAGTGTCCTCCATATGTCCTTAAAAATGTTTGGTCAGTTCAACAGATCAATGCTTCATTGAAACCGCTCTCAACTATAATGGTCCATCTGTTGTAGAACATACATGCTATTAATATCTGATTTGCATTGTCAACCAGATGGACCAACTACAGTCAAATATTTCAGGAAAGTCCAGCAAAGTGTGTTTTATTGTGTATTTACCTTAATGCCATGGAGGTCCCATTCACTGATGCAGCTGAGCATGCTCTGTTGGCATGTCCATATGAGCAGCTTGCCTTCCTCGCGTACCGCTCATCCCCACAGCATAGAATCACCAGAAACGCTCTCCGAAACGCCCGATTTAGAAAGGCGTAAAGGAAGGGGTTTAACCCTGAGTTGATGTACCCGAGCCATAACCATGCTGTCCACAGCTGCCAGGGCACTGAGTAATGAATGAAGGGGTCCACCACGTTGGTTATGAAGAACGGTGCCCAACATAGACAGAAACAACCCATTATTACTGCTAGTGTCTTTGCCGCTTTAGTCTCAACACGCATGCGGCTGTTCGCTATCGGAGCATGCTCTGAATGGGAGGAGCCCATAGGTGTCCTAAAGCGATAATGCTCCATTGGATCTGAGGAAGTAGACGACCTTATGGTGATTATTGGAACAGTCCCAGAAACAGGAGCAGAGCCTGCTCGCTGAAGTGTCTCAATCTGTCGCACATGGGTCATGGCAGTGACGTAGATACGCTGGTAGGCCAGGACCATGAGTGCTAACGGGACGTAGAAGGCAACAGCAGAGCAGATCAGTGCGTATGGCCGGTTGACCAAAAACACACAGCTTGTGTCGTTGGAGCCTCCTGTCAGAGCTCGCCTTTCCTCAATCTGGGATGCGGGTGAGTAAAAATAACAGACATTAGAAAGAAGCAGTGTCTCATCTGTGGCTGCAATTGGGTTTTATAATGAGAATTTAAACCTGGATGTCACAAAAAAACACTACTTGATATCTGTTTTGACACCATAACAAAAAGTCAAGAAATTTCACGTAGAGTATTTATCCTTTTTTATCACTTACCTCCTAAAGAAACAGTGCAGAAAAAGTTATCAAACATTTGCAGGTGAGTTGATTTAGAACGAAACCATGGATGAAATTGTTTTATTTTTCTTAATCAGAGTTCAGGTCATGAAAATGGAGTTTGCTTTCTTTAGTCCTTCTCTATTATTCCACCATCTATGCTGTCTCTCTTACTCACAGCAGCTTTCAGTCAAATAGTTTTTTTTTGTTTCTTGGCAGTATTGGTCCTTTTTGACACTATCAATGTAATGTATAACCAAAGGATATTGTAACATCTCTAACAAATGGTAGTGCAAATGTACTGAAGTGTTAATATATTTGACAACCATATAACAACAAACCTTCACTGATGATGAGTAGTAACTCTACAGTTATTTAACTCAAATCGTCATCCAATGGTTATATCCCTCCACCAGCCAGTCAAGTTGTATTTCATTTGCACCTTTGTGTTCTCTGATTAGGGTTTTACCTTGGCTGAGGAGTTGAAAAAAAGTAAATATGCAAATATGCATAAAAACCCTGTATTAAATAGAAAACAGTGCACCATGATCAATTCCATGAGCACTACACTCTCGCTTTGTCTTTCATGTTGTTCCTCAAAGTTAAACAATGCATGTAAGACTAAGTGTGATGAAATGGTCCACAAAATAATTAAATATGGGGATGGACAAAGTCAAACAATTAAATCAGATGTAGAATCCTAGTTCCAGAAAAGTTGGACACCATCTAAAATGTAAAATAAAACAAAAAGGAATGTTGAATTCGATAGACTCCTTAATACAAATCCCCTCTACCAGAGTGTAGAGCTTCATTCTTCCCTTCTTTAAACACGGTACAGACGTGAGTCAAACTAAGCATGTTTTTACCATACTAATACAATCAAACTCAGTTTTTCAATCAGTTCTTGTTACTTCTTGACAGCTGAAAAGAAAAATTGTTTAAGTGTACAACAATTCCTTTTTGGGTCAAAGTAGGCATGTTGTGTAGATTTTTGAAATTCCAGAGAGAAAGACTAATGACCAAAGTACGGACAAACATATACAAACATTCTACAGTCAAGCCTGGTTTAAATGTGGAGACATAAGGCATTTCAAGTCTTATGCACTTTTCGTCTTTGACATATGAGTTCAAGAAATCCAGCCAGCTTTTACAAACAGGACATTGTTTTTTCTTGTTTTTTTTTACACTGTCTGGACAAATAGAGAGAGAAGAGTTGTGTATTTCATTAGCTCTGGCTGAATAAATTCATCTATCCCCTCTGCCTCTGGGAGTCTTGCAGATCATTTTAAGGCAGTTCTGAAATAACCTTAGCCAAAACATTTCCAAACCAGCTAAAAGAAATGCTTGTTGAAGTGCTGTCTTTGCTCACAGCAAGAGAGCTTCCACAGAAACTGGAATACTTGTGTGATCACTGTATTATCTCGTCATTTTACAAGGGATTGGAGACATTATTAAAATCAGAATATGAAGCTGAAGATTTTGATGCTGTGTTTGCCCTCACAGAGAGCCTCTCACTCTTAAGAGGACAGCATGTTTTAACAAAGTATCAATCTGTAGAGAGAATTCTAGAGTATTTCACTGATGCACACATAAAAATGTGTTATAAAAATAATATGTATAATGACAATGATAATGTAACAAGTGATTATTTTGGGACATCCTATTATGTCAACTCTCTCTCTTCATATTCTGATCTCAGCTCTAAAACTTACAATATCTTCAATGCCGATGGCGTTCCAGCTTTGCATTATGGGAAGGAAGGAGATGAATGTGGGGATCAGCCAGCAGCCGCTGAGCATCGCTGCAACTCTGATGGGGGTCATCTTGTGCCTGTACACCAGAGGCTGGCAGCAGATAGCATAATACCTGGAAAAATATATTTTTGCACTAAATACGTAGCAGTGTTCTTGGTTTTATGAATAGTCCTCTGAGTCTTTAAGTGTCTAGAAAAATGAATTTGTTAAAACTTATGAATGAGGTTAAAATCCTCCACATTAGCTCTCTTATGCCAAGGTTAGACCACACATTGTAAGCATCATCAGAGCCCATGTTCAAAGGGTTCTGGGACACATCGGCCATAGAAATCAATAGTTTTCACCCACGTATAATGTCCCAGTATCAAGGTTACATGTGATTTTTTCATCTGCACTCTATAATTTTTTTTCATCACATCAGTGGGATTGACCAATGAAAACACAGAATGTGCTGCATGTGTAGGAATCACAGGTGTAAACAAACAAAATAATAAAGCAAAAGATGACAATATCTCAGCTTTCTTGTAGAGGGCAAGAAGTAAAAAAAATCCAAATGTTGACATAAAACAGCTGACATAATTTAGCAACCTAGACAGTAACTGTCGTTAGCATTATGATCATTCATCTCAACATCTTGATAGGCAAAAAATACAGTTTAGTATAGTAAATATGTTGTGATGATTGGTTGAGTACCACTATGTAGTCTGTCATGTCTGTTGGTCAAGCATTGGCACAAATTCATGGCTCTGAGATCACATAATCTTTGACAGCAGTCATCATAAAAGCCAAAAAGATCTTGTAGTCTAACCTTGGCATTACATCCACTCACACAAACCTGTCTAGTGCAATGCAGCAGAGATGCAGAATGGATGCTGTAGTTAACAAAACATCCAAAGATGTTCTGACCAGGCAGAAGATCTCTCCGTAACGCCACTGTCCGGTGGTCAGCTCGATTGCAGCGAAAGGCATCACCACCACGGCAACCAGCAAGTCAGCAAACGCCAGTGACACAATGAAATAGTTTGTCTTCTTCTTTCTAACAAAGGGGGATATGAGAGGAACATGGTAGAATTCAAATTAATCCTTATATCAAATATTAAAACATTAGGTGAATTCAAAGATACGTCTTACTACCACTATAACTGGTGCTATGTCTGTCCGTCTGTCTGTCTATTTGTCTGTCTGTCTTGATTTACATGCCACAGCATTGCTCCATATGTCCTTGATACCTCTCTGAAGACTTTTTGAGTGTACTGGTTCAGAACTGGTGCCATAACAAAATCATAAATATGTACAGATATCTCTAAAATCCAAAATTCCTGCTACTTTTGCTTCAGTTTGCCCCATCCCCCATTACATCACTTCCCCTATATAACACATACACTCACTCAATGCCAAAGAGGAGACAGCCTTTGCTCTTAAACACACACAAAAATCAGAGAGTGGGGACATGAATCAGATTATTCTTTTTAATTGAGAGATAAAGTGACATAGCTGTAAAACAACTGGACTTGGTTAAACACGCTCACATGGAAATGTATTTGGCACACCTGGATGTGATGATCTACCTCCGCAATGATCCCTGATTAAATTAAGCTCTCTTTAAAGCACTTCTCCAGGCTCATATCAAACAGGAGGTGTGTCACACATTGGTGTTAGAACTCACAGTTTATTTGCTGTTATACAGTCATGGACGGAAGTATTGGCACCCCTGGAATTTTTCCAGAAAATACACCATTTCTCCCAGAAATTGTTGCATTTACAGATGCTTTTGGTATACATGTGTTTATTGCCTTTATGTGCAATGGAACAACACAAAAAATCAGAAGAAAAAAGACAAAATTGACATAATTTTACACAAAACTCAAAAAATGGGCCAGAAAAAATTATTGGCACCTTCAACTTAATATTTGGTTGCACACCCTTGGAAAAAACATAACTGAAACCAATCACTTCCTATAACCATCAACAAGTTTCTTACACCTCTCAACTGGAATTTTGGACCACTCTTCTTTTGCAAACTGCTCCAGATCTCTCAGAATTGAAGGGTGCTTCTTGCAACAGCAGTTTTAAGATCTCTTTATAAGTGTTCAATGGGATTTAGATCTGGACTCATTGCTGGCCACTTCAGAACTCTCCAGCGCTTTGTTTCCAAACATTTCTCGGTGCTTTTTGAGGTACGTTTGGGGTCATTGTCCTGCTGGAACACCCATTACCTACACAGACCCAGCTTTCTGACACTAGGCCTTACATTGCGGCCCAAAATCTTTTGATAGTCTCCAGATTTCATGATTCCTTGCACACAGTCAAGGCACCCAGTGCCAGAGGCAACAAAATAACCCCAAAACATCCTTGACCCTCCAACATGTTTGACTGTAGGTACTGTGTTCTTTTCTTTGTAGGTCTCATTCCATTTTCTGTAAACAGTATGACGTGCTTTTCCATAAAGCTCGACCTTAGTCTCATCTGTCCACAAAATGTTCTCCCAGAAGGATTGAGGCTTACTTAGGTACATTTTTGCAAACTCCAGTCTGTTTTTTAAATGTCTCTTTGTCAGCAGTGGGGTTCTCCTCGGTCTCCTGCCATAGTGCTTCATCTCATTCAGATTACGACGTATGGTCCGAGCTGACACTTTTGCACCCTGAGTCTGCAGGACAGTCTGAATATGTGTGGAGGTTGACTGAGAATGTTTATCCACCATTCCAACTATCCTGCGTTGCATTCTTTTGTCAAATTTTCTCTTCTGTCCACATCCAGTGAGATTAGCCACAGTTCCATGGGTTGTAAACTTCTTGATTATATTACGTACAATGGACAAAGAAATTTCTAGATCTCTGGAGATGGTCTTGTAACCTTGAAATTGTTCGTATTTTTCCACAATTTGGCTTCTTAAGTCCTCAGACAATTCTCGGCTCTTCTTTCTCTTCTCCATGTTTGGTGTGACACACACAGGCACACAACACAAAGGCTGAGTCAACTTTTATTCATTCTAACAGGCTTCAGGTGTGATTTCTAGATTGTCAGCACCTGTTACTGCCGGAGGTGAGTGTAAATGAGCATCACATGCTTGAATTAAAATGATTCACCCACAGTTTTAAAAGGGTGCCAATAATTTTGTCCAGCCCATTTTTTGAGTTTTGTGTAAAATTATGTCAATTTTGTCTTTTTTCTTCTGATTTTTTGTGTTGTTCCAATGCACACAAAGGTAATAAACACATGTATACCAAAAACATTTGTAATTGCAACAATTTCTGGGAGAAATGGTGTATTTTCTGGAAAAATTCCAGGGGTGCCAATACTTTCGTCCGTGACCGTATGTCAGTTGTAGTTGGCGGTGCTGCATAAAATGTTTGATTATGTGTCTGTCTCTGTGCAGCCAAACAGTGTGCTGCTTTTTAAAGCTCGAAAATGAGGTGCACTCTCTAAAACTATGTCAATAACTCAAAAGGCCCAGCTTTAATGCTCCTCTTATTGTGTTGTGGTGCAGTCACCACAAACGCACTGGTGCGAGGAGATGCTGAGCCATTATGCAGTAGCAAGGGGGAAAAAACACCCCTTTCCATGCAAATTGGCTTTGTTGCATTAAGGACTAATGACACGGGCTGTGATGGTAACAGTATGATGTAAATAGAGTAAAGATGAATTTACTGAGAGCTGATGGAGATGCGCTGCGGTTTTTATGATGTACAAACTTTCCACAGATCAGGAAATGACTTTAAAAAAACATGATGATAAATCATGTGTAAATAAGGTTGGTAAATATTACTCTGACATTGCTATTACTAAGCCATAACCAGGAGGTAAATCAGTCCAAGACTCCCAACAGTCTTTTTATCTATGTGTGGCATTTTTAAGAATGACAGGGATGTGAGTGCTGCGGTTGTTTTCTAGACTTGTCGTTCATTCATGGAGGAATCTTTGTCAAGGTGGTGCTCAAGTGAACACATTAATCCTTTAATCAAACACACTGTCTGTTATTCTGGAAAGTAAACATGGATTGTCAAAATATGTCTGAATGTGGGCAGGATTGGACAGACTTATGCAGGTGTGGGCGGTAGTGGATAGCACATGCTTCAGGAGCGGGTGGTTATGGTCAGAAATCCAGAGGGAGCGGGGTTAAAAGAAGAGTCCCACACAAGTCTCCAATTTTTTTAAACAGGAAAACTTAGTATCACATAAAATCTACTTGCAAGTGCTTGTGTTGTTAACTTTTAACCAGAATACCTCACAATAACATGTCAGTCTTAAAATATGTAGTTGGAAACAGCTCACTGTTGGCAATACAGTTGTATCATTCAAGTCAATGCTTGCTTAACATCAATTCTACATCCTATAAACCATGATTCAAGCCAAGTTTTAGTTTACAGGCAGCTGAGGAAAGGCTTAAAATATGAAAGCACCCAAAGACTGTACAACTGATTCTGATCTCTGCTGATAACAGATCCTTGTCAATCCAAATTGAACCATTTTTTTCCTGATTTTAGCTTTGGAAAAGACAAAAGGCTCACCGTAAATGTCTGTCCTTGCAGAGTGCCACCATGACCAGCAGGTTACCAAACACTGTCATTATGATAATGATGGACAGAAAGATAGTGAGGACAACTGTCTCCAGTGAGTGAAGAAATTCTTGCTGCTGCTGATGTTCCTGTTGTTGGCCAGTGTTAGGTACTTCATCCAACAAACTGCAAAAAATACATCTAAGTTAGCATTATGACCTGACAATAAAATAGATGAAAAATAGGATTAAAAATAGAGAAAAAAGACTTTTTACAGAGTTTAGCGAACAGGTGTGCTCTACTTCAGCACTACTTATAACAGTTTGACTTCATATATTATATGGTGACATATTGGTGCTGGGCCAACCTCACTACAGAGTATGCAACCTACCATCTGGCGGGATAATGCAGGTTTTACAGCCATCCAACATCTTATTTACTGGAGAGAATTATGGGCCTATTTTTTTTGTTCATTAGAAAGCAACTTTACAAGCAATTAGACAAAACAAAGATGGCCAAAACATCCATTGCATCTAGACGGAGGTTAACTGAAGAAATTTTTGATTTGTAGAAAAAAGTTGTTGTTGTTTTAATCTTGACAAAATAATGGGTTTAAATTTATGACTTACTGTTGAGGTGATGCTGTGGCCATCACTGGTCATCTGCATTGAGATCAGAAGAGGATATTCCTCATCACCCCATGCTCTGGCCCTGTTGACATACACACAAACACAGTCAAGATGCCTCTTTGCTCTAACAAGAATCCAGCTTTTCAGAAAATAGTGGCCCACTTGCACTCGAAAAGGGGCTGGATTTCGTCTTGTTTGTCCATGCTGTGAGAGATCAAGGCGCCAAAAATGTGTTATTTGTTTCTCAAATAAGTAACTGGATCACAGCTTGAAAGCGCAGGATATTTATAAGGCAAACAGGCTGCAACAGGCAGCAGCTGTCTCTGCCAGATCCCATCAGCATGTTGGTTTGTCTTTGTAATGGAATAACAACACAATGCTAAAGTGACCGCCACAAGGGAAATTCTCTTTCCTTATTCCTCTGTAAAGTGAAGTCAGAGGCCAGATATCAGCTCCTGAAGCATCTCTGGGGTGGGAAGAGCTCCTGGATTTTCTTTTTGAAGGACAGCACACTTAAAGGGTCAGGTAAAACATGACTCACAGCTATGTGGTGGATATGTAGTGTTCAGCCACACAGCAGCAAAATAAAAATGTCTACTATCTGTCTAGAACATCTAGGAATCCTTTTTGTCAAACTTTGTGTTTGTCATGTGATCAAGCAACGCAGTGTTCTTTTATTTAAACATCAAAAACTAACAGCTATGGTAACTGTTCTTTGCACCTGTAATGTGCTACTGTGCTGGTTTGCACTTGAAGTGCAAAAGAATTAACTTAGCACAAAAAGTAAGGAAATTTGTGTATGGTAGATTATTTCTTTGTTGTAACAACAAATCTACGGATTTGGAGTCAAGGTTTGCAGGACGATATGGCTGATGGCTCTCTGCCCAGCAATCTGGAAAAAACTGCCATGACTGCCATTCACCATCAGGCCTGTTTGCGCTGGTGTTGGCAACCAGTAGCAATCCCATATCTCCACTGTCTGGGGCCGAACTCTATC
Organism: Cheilinus undulatus; assembly: GCF_018320785.1. Taxonomy (NCBI): domain Eukaryota; kingdom Metazoa; phylum Chordata; class Actinopteri; order Labriformes; family Labridae; genus Cheilinus; species Cheilinus undulatus. Next base: position 26,730,529 of record NC_054881.1, on the reverse strand, counting down.
CTCCAAGATGACAACACTCACTCCCACAGAGTTTATCAGAGACTACCTCAACCCCACAGAACACTTGTGGGGTCAGCTTGGGAAAAATGCTGGTTGAAGAATGGGATGCCATCCCACAGCAGTGTGTGACCAGGCTGGTGACCAGCATGAGGAGGAGGTGCCAGGCTGTTGAGGCTGTTTATGGCTCTTCCACAGGCTGCTGAGGCTCCTGTTTGTAAAGTGAATCAGTTGTTTAATTGACAATATGTCTTGTCTTCAAACTTCAATCATCAAATCCACCAAACAAGATCAAATAAAATTCAACGGCAGAATAAGCTGTTTGGCATTGACTAAGATTTGGCAAATTTTTTATGGGGGCAACCCACATACTCAGCTCTGCTGCTCATCCCACAAAGGCATGTTCCTTATAAATGTGGTACCATTTAAAAGGGAAATTAACGGGCTTTCCAACAGATTTATTGCCAAGAAGTATTGTTACAACAAAGAAAAAGTCTACCACACACAAATTTCCTTACTTTTTGTGCTATGTTTATTTTTATCTTAAATAAATTTTAAGATGTTCACATGCATAATACAGTAAGTTTCAGGCCCACACTACTACCTCTTTAGTGTTGCTGGCTTTAAACAGGTTTGTTATAGAAAGCATCAAGGCATTTATTGAACCTACGCAAGACACAAGAACATACTGTTTCTGTCGATATTTAAAACTGATGTTTAACTTGTGTAAAAATTGACCACTAATGGCTATAGTCATTCTGTGAGTCATTCTAAGGTAAGGATATATTTAAAGAACAGCAGATAGGCTTTCATTGGTCTGGTTCCAGAAACCTTATCAGCTTTAAGCACCTATTACAACATCTACCATGTCTCTGCTGTTTTATGACAGCTGTCTGGTCTTATAGCACTCAAGAGTCAACATCATCAGTTGAAAGATTGTGACAGACGAAGATCCCGTCAACAAGATGTACTTCCTTCAGTTGGATCACCTTTTATGGTTTGTCCCATCAGGACATTATGTAGTAACGTAAGTCTTGTTTCCCTGACCTGATATTCATTCAACGATAGCTGTAACAGTATGATGTAAGTTTATAACTCTCTCTGTGTCATCTAGAAAGACCACTGGACTGAATTTGGCAAAAACTCTATTTTATTTGTCTCATATCAGAATAGAGTTTTTACTCCGGTCTAGTCGACTGGTATTGTTCCTGTTGGCCCACAGAGACATAGAAAGCCTGAGACCTCTAGTTCCAACATGTTTAGGATCTGGGATGTGACACATTTGTTCTGAGCGAACGTATTGTTTTTTTCCTGTATTTTCAGATGTCCTGATAATGTGACAGACACTGAAATCAAACCTGAGATAACAAGAAGTGTTGTTTTATATCAACATCCACCTCCTTTCAGAGAATAGAGAGGCATAGACACACTATGTTTATTTATAAGGGCCAGTAGGGTCTTTTCATAACACAAAAAGAAAATAGATTATAAAATTTCAGCACACACCATTACACAGATGCTAATGTTCACAATCCAGTAAATTCAATGTTGGAAGAGGAATCAAGGAAAAACATCTGTGATTTCCAGAGGATATTTAAAAAATGTCTAGGATGTAATGAAGGAAAATATATTATTCCCTTGCCAAGTGATTTAGAACAGTTTGAATGAACACCTGGCACACACATTTGTCCTTTATTATTTTGTAAAATAAGCAAGTAAAGACGCTGCTGCTGAGTTGGTATAAGACAAAAAATGTTGGCAGATACTTATTATCATCCAAGCAGTCAGTGGACACAAAGACTCTTCATTCACTCTGTAGGTAAAGTGCAAGTGATGTGGCATTTTCAAATCAGATTAGGCCATTTTCATATGCGTTCCTAAGATTCAGGTCATACCTTAAGCAATGCAACCTTATTCTGAAAAGCCAGGTTGGAATCAAGTGGCAACTTTCATTGTTAAAAAAAGGGAAACCTGGCAATTCCTCAAATGTCCACTTGAGGCTGCCTACAGAAGGCCCGGAAGTTACATCTCCACCAATTCAAAAATACAAGTTTTTAGTCAGCCATGGCTTTATTGTTAATACACACTGGTCTGCCATAACCATGCTTTTGCCCCTGCACTGCTGGACAATGCATTTTCTATATAGTGTGCCGAAGGGCTGAAATGAATAGGGGATTTTTTTAGACAACAACTTTCCATTATTTGGGCAGTTAAGCTCAAAATATGATTTACCTCTCTCCATTTTTTGTTAAATGCAACTTAGGCCCTTTGTGCTAGAAAACATCCTTCACTTTGAGTCAAACTGTGAGAGATAGACTTTTTAAAAATTGTTTTCTCTTTCACCAAACAGTAGGAAGCTCTTGTGAATTATGGCGACATCAGCTTAATGAAAAGTTAATATTTGTGGGGCAAAACAGACTATGGTGATAAAAGTTAGACTATGACAGAGCAGCATGGTCTATGTAACTGATGGGAAACCCTGTTGACGTTCTGAAAGATGAGAATAGTTATAGATATATAGATATAGATAGATATAAAAAGGTGCATGACTGACTTTACTGATAACCTGGCCCTTTTTGCATAAGTGTCAAGTCGTCTGAAAGTTAGGGTGAGACAGCATTTCCATAATGTTTGTCACCATTAACGGTCTAAAAGGTCTGCCCAAGTAACCAAATGGGTGATGTCACAAAGATTTTGTCCATATTCATACTCTGTCATGGCCACAGTGCATGTGAACTTAATTTCCCACTGAGTGACACTCACTCTCTGCCCTGCTGGACTGGTGGAGGCTGTACTTACTCACACTCAGTGAAAACAAACATGGAGAACAGCTGTGATAGAGGCAGTTAGCGGAAGGTCAGTGTTGTGTATAGACTTTATCAGGGTTACATTTCTGTACAAGTAAAACTTATCATATCATGTCATAAGAAGGACTCAGAAGCTAAAGTGTTGCAGCAGCTGAGCAAGCAGTCATGGTTGGATCACCTGCCTGTTTATTATGAGCCTGACCATATTTTGAGTGTTCGTGTTCCTTAGTACCTCAATGACCACCATACTAACTTTGAAACAGATGATCAGCTGATTATAAGCAAAGTAACACTCATATGTCAGTAAGACCAGGGATGGAGATTGTTCATTTCTATTGATAATGATACCCTTATTAATACCCCTTATCAATCCAAGTCCTTATCAATACTGCTATCAATCCTTTTCGATAGTTGGAATTGGAAAGAAGAAATGACAATACATTTCTAACAGAAGTGGTACAAGCTGGATAGAGCTTGAATTAAAAAGTTAAAAGGTCACTTATTATTCATTTATTTGTCACTTTTACTGAACTGACCTGTTGATTTCATTAAGGAGTTCAACACTGGACTGATATTTTTAACCAGCTGGACTTGCTACAAAATTCTGGAGCCCTTTTTAGAGCTAATCTGAGCAGATGTAAAAAAAATAAGAAATCTGTCATCGAGCTGCTGAAGTCAGTGTTATGGTTGAATGCTACACCCGTGCAGTAAGAATGTTCCTTCAAGCCAACAGTCCAGGGTACCTTTTGGTCTAAATTGATGAACAATGCTGATGTGCTTTGAGATTCTGTTCACCCCTGCAAGAACTGGTAAGATTTTACACCAGTGATGAGACAAAATAATGTTACATCCTAGAACTTGTAAGACATTGATAGAAGTATTAATAAGCTTTAACATCATTGATAGCAGGCTTTCAAAAAATACATCAGTTTTCTGGTTTCAATCGCCATTCCTGAGTAATAAAAGTCATCCTAATCAGATTTGACAAATTTATATGTGTTGCATGTTATTGTTGTTGTTCTTTTGCCCTGCACTATAGGCAAGACCACATTACAAGGGGCCACTCGTACCAAAATTTAATAGTCTTTAATGAAGAGGATTTATGCTGTGTTACATGTGCAAAAACTTTTGGTCATTGTTCTGTTTGTCTCTATCTGATAATCAAGACTGATTGTTTGATTTAGGGTTGACCTAAACCTTTATACACAAGCCTGGACCCACATCAATGACTTGGAGACAGAAACATTAGTATACATACTGAAATATGTTTAAAAACCATGCTGCAAAAAAAGATCTTCCAAACAATAGTTAACAGATTAGAGATTGTTTTAGTAATTCAGTCTCATGCCAAGTGCTCAGTTTCCAATAGAACCTTGAAAAAGGACTGATTGCAGGTTGCATCCAGAAAGCACCTAAAATTAGCATTCTCATAAAAGCTGTATGTCATCAGTACACAATAAAACTAACACTACCCACAATTAAACCTACTCACTGCTCATTCAGTTTCTCACACATTCTGATTTCTGGAATAGAAAAATATTTGGCCTGAATTTTTATGATACGTCTAAAAAGGAAGAGAGAGAGAGTTTGAGAACGTGGATTAGCCATATTCCTGGCGAGTTACTGTGACCATCCTCTCTGATGTGCATCCAAGGAGGTGTATTTTCACAGCTCACCGTGTCCATTTCACATGTGACTGACACTCAAGTGAACTCAAGAGAGCAGAAGGCAAGAAGAAGTTTGGTTGCTTTTTGACTATTTTATGCTCTGCTGGTTTATTGCTCACAGTGGTTATTAATACAATATAATATAATATAAAAAATACTATAATAAAAAATCCTTTAAAAGGTATTAAGAATTTTTCTGACTTTGAACACAAGCTTCTTTGAAAAAAAAGGCTGATTGTTAAACAGAACAGAATCCTTTTTTGGACTCTAATAAAGGCTCTTTAACCCTTTATCTCTTTAAATCCAAATTAAAAAACTATGCCTTAACCAAAAGTTAAATAGAAAATTAAAATAAAAAAAATACAAGCCTTTGCAGAAGAACACAAATTAGCCTATATACAACTCAAAGGAAAAATATGTTTTCACCTGTACAAGAACAACAACTGTCCAAAAGTTACAGCTAGATAAGCAGCACTTTATAGAGAAAAAAAGATGTGAATATGTACAAGTTTGTGTTAGTATTTTTGACAATATACAAATCTGTGTATATTGAAAGTATGTTTGCAAGATGTGTAAATGGTGCAAGAATGCTGACATGATCAAAAGTAAAACACATGCAAGATTAAATAATGTGAGTACAGTAAACAGATTGATTTAGTTATTAGTACTGTAAATAGATTAATGAGTGCAAATATGCATTTAAGGTGAGGCTTTTACCACAGTGAGCTTTTTACAGTATTTGAGATACAACAAGGCAGTAATAGACAGTGCAGGATATTGTACAATAAGCAGGGCTAAGGTGCTTGTTAAATGAAAGTGACAATTGCAAATGTCAGGCCTCAAACTAGCAGAAACCATTTCCTGTGGCACAACCAGTTTCCCTCTTAAATCTACCTGCATCTTCCAGTCCTTTGCACCTTTAAGCTGGCCTGACTGGTGCCTATGACTGCATCGCTCAATGTGTCAGTTATTAGAATAAAACAAAAACAATGAGACCAAATTTTCTCTACATACCCACCTCTGTGCAACGAGTCGCTGCATAATTGATCTGGTCTTGGATTAATCATAAATAAACTAAACTCTAAATTCAACTCCGTGAGAAACAGTTATAACATTTAGATTACACAAATGCGACATAAAAGTCTATCCTTTTAGTTAATAACGTAAGTGTTGTGAAGAATCTATGTGCGCTCTCAACACTTTTTCATGTTGCTGTCAGAAGGTCTGTCACAGTTATTTACTAACACAATTCAACTCTTGTTTAATAGATAGATAGATAGATAGATAGATACATAGATAGATAGATAGATAGATAGATAGATAGATAGATAGATAGATAGACAGATAGAGCTGAGATTGACTGAAAAACAACAACATGCAGGCAGACAGACGATGTAGGAGGACTGACTGACTCATCTGATGCGAGCTGTAATTAGAAGATGCTCACTCGCCATCTGGGATACTTCCTGATCTATAGGGCTGAACAAACTGCCTACCTGATATACTGCATGTCTGAACCTGGCTGTTCAAGATGAAGGTTATACTCTGTCACAAACGACCCTTAAAAAGATTTTTCTCTTTATGTCATTAAATCACACGCTTATCTTTTTCCTCAACAGCTAACACATCAATCACATTTGTAGACAAGTGGTGACAATTGGTGCTGTTGAAAGGTGTCAGAATATGTCATTTAAATGCACATTTTTTGGCGATTCAAACAAAAGGCACCAAAGCAACAAAAACACTGCAGACATGGATGGAGGATGGATAGAATTAATTGTTATGTTATTTTTTAATATTTTTTTTAATTAAGTTTGTCATAGGACTATTTTTAACCTGGTACCTAAAACTGTCAATGTGCCATGAGGTCAGTGAAGATATTAAGGCTATTTTTAATTTTACATCAGAGCTAGAGTATTTCCTGCTCCTGTTCTATAAAACTGTTTTAATAACTTTCTGGCATCCTTTTAGGCACTCCACAGTGAAACGTAAAATGATTAAAAAAATGGTTGTAGCACTTGATTTAACCCAAAAACCTACAAAAATACAATGTTTAAGTGTTAAAAAAGACCTAAATATAATCATTTGTAGACTCTTAACAAGATGCCCATGAGTGTGTGCCAAGATTAGTACTATTGTAACAAATGTCTATGTTGAAAATCACATTAATTTAGTTTAACTGTGGAGTTTCATGCCCATTTATTCACAGTTCAAAAACAAATGCAGCAAATTAAATGCTCTTTAACTCGGCACTCTTTTGTTTTCTCGACAGGTGGGAAGTAAATACTTCTCACATCATCTCACACCTCTGATTGTGAGAAGGCTGAACTGTGTGCGTGTGCTTATATGCATTTTTGTCTGTTTGTATGAGGAGGAGGAGGAGGAGTCTTCTTTGGCGCTGTTTCCAAGGAGACTGAGAGGTATTATCCCCCTGTTAATTTAGATGGTTGAGTGAGGTAGGCCAGCTATTTTACAATGGCAGAATATCTCTACTCAGCCTGTATAAAAGAATATTCAAGTGTCTGTAAACATGCTGCTGGTAAATATTGATATTCATGATGGGTTGGAATTCACAGTGATTTTTAGGTAAATAATAAGTCAAATCACAAGTCAAAACAGTGTATATAAAAAGTATTTAACAACTTGAATGTTTTACCCTTTGATTTGTTTTTTTTAAATCAAACATGGACAATATAATTTGGCTTTTTTAAACCCAAAAACAAACTCCTAAATGTCAAGTCACATTTCTTCCAAGTAATGTAAATTAAACAAAATTATACAAGTTAAAATGTGTGCTTGCAGAAATATTCACCCCCTTTAAAGTGAATGACCTAATTCAAAAGAGGTTCAGCCAATTGTTGCTAGTAGTCTCACAATTAGTGAAATGGGGATCACCTGAGTGCAGTGAACGTGTCTCCAGTGACTGGTTAATCAGTATTCCTGGCTACAGTTACACCGCGAAGACAAAGGAACACTCCAAGCAGCTAGGAGAAAAGGTTATTGAAAAGTACAAATCAGGGGATGAATACAAAAACTGTTGAAGCAAACTCAGATTAAATCTTGACAAAAGTTTACCAAAGGCATGTGAGAGACTCCGTGGTCTTAGTTGGTCTGATAAGAAAAAAAAAGGGCTTTTTGGCCATCAGACAAGACGGACACCAAACTCTGCACATCACCACAAACACACCGCCCCCACTGTGAGGCACAGTGGTGGCAGCATCATGCTGTGGAGATGCTCCTCAGCAGCCCACCCTGGAAGACTGTAAAGGTAGAGGATAAAATGAATGCGGCAAAGATCCTGGAGGTCAATCTTTTTCAATCTTCAAGAGAACTATGGCTCAGGGGAAGATTTATTTTCCAGCAAGACAATGACCTGAAGCATACAGCAAAAGCTACACAGAAATGTCTTAAAGGCAACAAAGTGAATGTTCTGGAGTAGCCAAGTCAAAGCCCAGGCCTGTCACTATGTTAGAATGTTACAATGTCAGCTAGCAGTTGCTTTTGTCCACAGCAATGTACATCAGACCCCAGTCTAACAGACAATTTGTGGCTGGACTTGAAGGGGCTGTAAATGCCCTTGCAATCTGACAGAGCCTGAGCAGTTTTGGAAAGGCTTGCCAGATGTACAAGCCTGATTGAGACCTATCCACACAGACTCAGTGCTGTGTGGATAGGTCAATGCAGCCAAAGGTGCATCTACTAAACAGTGACCTGAAAGGTTAAAATTTATGCACTCACTTATTTGACATTGCATAACTGTGTTTAATTGGCATTACTTTGTAGAAATCTGTTTCACTTTAATGTTAAAGAGGGGTTTTTTATATACAGGCACTGTACATCCTGCCAGCTCCTTCTGCTATGTATAGCCTTAACGGATATGGGCACTCAAGTCCGCGACTTGGACTCGGGTTGCACTTCAGTTGCACACATCAGTGACTTGACACTTAACTTGGACTTGTGCGCTAAAGACTCGTGATTTGGGACTCGTGCACAATCTTCGGTTTTTAATTTTTCCATCATGATCTCTTTTCCCCCTGTTATTTTTTGCCCCTTTCCTCTCCTTACGTTGGTTTGTGCACCTTTCATGCAGCAACAACAGCCTCTCTGTCCTCTCTTCCTCATCTTCGTTCATGCTGCATATGACACACAACCGCGGCGCTCACGCACACACCTACTCTGAAACGCACGCTAAAATGATGGTAGACTGCAGACTTCAGTCTGTTGAGGACAAAAGTTTCAGAATACCTAAACTCTTTTCTACTGAATTAAAGCTCCCCTCTGACAACGGAGGATTAGCTGTGGGCTCCAGCTGTGTGTGTCTCCGTGTCGCCCGCGTGAGCCATGGGTGTGCACAATGTTAAAATATAATTTGGTTAATATTCCCTTAATATCATATGTTTATGGGGAACAAATTAATTTTAGAATCTCTGCTTTGCTGCGTATTGATAATGAATGGACATAAAAGATGACAGGAATATTAAAACTTTAAATACGGTTCATGGAGGCAATGAGAAACAGAGACAGATAGATATGAGGCTGTAACAGATAAATTAACAACTAAGGAGTCCAAGAGATTTCAGCTGAATAAAGTAAAATTAAGCTTGATTTTACTCATATAAAGAAATTTACACTATAAATGATGACAGACATTTCTTAGGGAGAATGGAGAAATACTCAGCATACTCTGTTGAAGATCTGTCTGAGTGAGAGCTAGAAATGAATATTGAGTTTTTATTTCAGATTAAACAGTTATTAACAGTTAGTGTTTTTGTGTTAGTATAAAATTACTACCATTAAAGAAATATATCTGACAAATAACAATAACATTTAATCTCACATGTCTCAGTGTCAGTCTCTATCAGTGAAGTCTGACTCATGTCTCTGTAGTCTTTCATATGTACACAGAGAGGAGCTTTATTAAGAGGAAGGCTGATGTTGATCATGTTGATGAGGAATCTTTCACTGAAAAAAGTAAAACATTGGTTACATTTTAAAAACATTTTGAATTGAATCAATTAATTTTTTTTTTAAATAAGGTAAATGTAAATTTTTTAAGTTCATAGAAACTATGTTTAAAGGTTTAGCAAACCTAATCATTTTAGATCGTCCTGAACTAAAAATAGAAATTTCCCTTAATCAACCAATATAAATATTCCACTCATTTGAACTTAAAATATTTAAGTTCATACAACCATTTTATAAAAGTTGGTAGGGGCTGGAGCCTATCCCAGCCAATTTAGAGTCACCATTTAACCTAATGAGCATTTTTTGGAGGTCGGAGGAGGCCAGAGTACCTGAAGAGAACCCACACATGCACGGGGGGAACATACTAACTCCAGACAGAAAGGCCCAGACTGGGAAGCAAACCAGCAACCTTCTTGATGTGAGGCAACAGCGCTAACCCCTGCGCCACCATGTCTCCCACAAGTCTTTAATGTCAACTAAACACATTTTTCCTGAAAACTCCTGCTACTTTGGCCAGATGGGAGAGCAGAAATGTATTAAAGGGGACATATCTTAAGACAAGTTTATATTGGTCTCAGAGGTCCCCAAAACATGCCTGTGAAGTTTATTGCTGAAAAACAGCAGTATAGGATTCTTGCAGGAAATGGATGTTGCTCTCCTGATGTTTCATGCACCTCTATCCAAAGTTTAGGACCTGATGGGGTTTCGAACCATCAATCTCCCTGTCAAAACTCAGCAGGGTAACCCATTGAGCTTAACTGGAAGAAGGAACATCAGCACTCAAAATGTCCTTTTCATTCAGGCATAACAGGCCACAATGGACGCGTTTCGACACGTAGGTCAATGCTGGATTGTAGAGGGAGAGCCACTCAGAAAGTGACAGCTGCTGTTGCATCAAGTGTTTTTTGAATCCACTCGGGGATGTTGTTACGAATGTGCATGCGCACAGCAGGCTTAATGCAATAAAAATACATTGATCCAGTTTAATTTGGTGTCCAGCTGCCAGTTTAAATAAAAAAATATAGGTTCCACCATTAAGATAATTAAGAAGATTTAGATTTAATGAACAAATCAATAATTTTAGGCTGTTATAGAACGAAAAATTACATCAATCCTACAACAGCATTGTTTTACTTTTTTCAGTGTATAGTAGAGGCACATATTATATATAGCGCATACATTCCCAACAACAGGACTGTGGCTAGTGAAACACTGAGTGGCTAGTAGCCATTAGTCACATTGGCTGGTGTGAAAAAAACTTAATATCAAGCCCTGTTCATATGTAAGTGCACACATGCGCATATCAGGGCGAACCGGCCACAGACATTACCCCACCCTGCTGATGGTGATAACACTGTACAGAATTTAAATTCCTCTGATAGAAAAATGAAGTGGTCTAAGCAGACTGATGCCAGAGACAGATCATAGAACACTCATTATGACCATCGGAGACTTGACTTGGACTCGTGGCCAAAGACTTGAGACTTGACTTGGACTCTGACCAAAGACTTGAGACTTGACTCGGACTCGTGACCAAAGAATTGAGACTTGAATTGGACTTGTGCATCTCTGGTATGTTAGTTTAATATGATAGAACATCTGCACAACAGGTCATTATGAGTCAATACAAATTTCTCTCTTTGCAATAGAAACACTGACAAAAATGTGTATGAAGCTGCCATTAAATATGGTATAAACAAACTAAGCTAAGAGCTCTTCTGAAATAACACTGACCAAAATCTATTAGCCCAATTACAAAAATAGTTGGGACACTTTGTAAAATGAATTTGAATTTGAATATAGAAACACTCTTTTCTATATTCATCTGAATGCAGCTCAAGGACAAGATATTTATGTTCAAGCGATAAGCATTATCTTTTTCTTTTTTTTTTAAATATACTCACATTCTGAAACTGATGCCTGACATACAAAAAAAGTTGAGACAGGGTCATGAAAAGACAGAAAGCTATGGAGTAAGTAGGTTAATTAGTAACAGATGATAGTGCCCTGATTGGGTATAGAGGAAGCACTCCTAAAAGGCTCACTCATTCACAATCAACAATGGCATGAGGTTCTCCCCTTTCTGAAGGCTGCGTGGGAAAATAGTCCAACAGTTTTTGAACAATGCTCATCCATGTGCAATAGATTGGAATTTAGAGATTTCATCATCTGTCTTCCTTAATATCATCTAAAGTTTTAGGAGAAATCTGGGGAAATCTCAGCTCATAAGGAGCAAGACTGAAAACCAACATGTAATGCCAGTGAGCTTTGATCCCTCAGGCAGCACTGCATTATAAATCTTCACTCTGTGATGGATATCACTACATGGGCTTGGAAGCATTTTGGAAAACTATCGTCAGTCAACATAGCATATTGCTGCATCTACAAATTTAAGACAAGACCATGCAAAGCAAAAGCCATGCATTACCTACGTTCAGATGTGCTTTCAACTTCTCTGTGCCCAAGATCATCTGAGATAAACTGACCTAAAGTGGAAAAGTGTGCTGTCATCAATGAGTCCCTGAGCTAGAGAGGAAAAGGACCATTCAGATTGATCAACGCATAGTTTTAAAGCCAGCATCTGTGATGGTGTTGGGGTGTATTAGAGCCCATGGCATGGGTAACTTGCACTTCTGTGAATATATCATTATTAACACTGAGGGGTACATGCAGGTTTTGGAGAAACATATGCTTCCATCCGCACAACCTCCTGTTTAGAGGTACCCCTGATTATGTCACCAAGACCATGCCAAGCTACATTCTGCACAAGTTACAACAGCATGGCTTCACAATATACTGGTGCAGGAATGAGACTATCCTGCCTGCAGTCTAAAATGGGTCCACTGAAAATGTGTGACACACTATAACATACAATGACAAAAACACTCAACTGTTGAACAGCTGAAGATGTAACATGACACGCCAGATGGATTTGTTTCACACATCTCAAGGTAAAGGATAGCACTTAAAAGCAGGGCTCTTCTTAATTTCCATCTTTTCAATAATTTTAGTGTGCACTTAAACATTTGCTAAATGTTGATGTGTTTTGGGCACACTGATGGAGGTGTTGTCTACTTGTATGATAAGGCATAAAAACAACACTGAACTCAAAATTCCAAGTCTCTGGGAAGCTCAACATGTTGGCTTCTTAAAATCATGTTTGTCTTTAAAGAGCCTTTCACACATCCTGCAAGCGTTCAATTTTTGCTCATAAGGTTGCTGTTTGTCCCCAACTGAATTCAAAATATGAAAACAGAAACTCTAGATGTCCGGTTATTAACCAGAGCTCAGACTCTTGATGTTGCCTCTAATTTCTTGTCATTCCCTTACCTAAATCTCAAAGGAAAAAAACAATAGTTGTTAACATTAGAAAAGAAAGTTTAATTGAGGGGCAACTGATCCATCGTGAATACCCCACTCATTCTTAATTCAGAAGGATCTTTATTGATTGGGAGCATCAAAAGAAGGCCACATTATGCAGTCACACTTTTCTATGCTGTGTAACCTAAGGCCACAAAACAGAAAGCAGAACCGCGGTCATTTAAGTGAGTGATGATCAGCCAAAAGCAAAATACACCATCTGCTTCCTCTCCTCCACACATTATGTATACATGCTGAATACTGTATTAACAGAAATCAGCAGAAGCGGGCAACTGGAAAATTATAAATGTGAGCTGGAGAAGAGTCAACCATATATACTACAAGGAAATTCATCAACAAACCAGCACACTTATAACCACTGAATCTGCAGTGAAAAGAAAACAAATTCAGTTTATATTACTATACTCAACATGGAATAAGTACTTTCATTGGTAATTCGATAATTCCTATTTTATTATTTCTTCTTTTGTTGCTCTGCTATGTTTTTCAATGTTGGACCCATGGATATAATCCAAATCTCATAAAAGTCATGTTTATAATGCATGTTTGTCTCTCTTTGTCTCTTGTCTGTACCAGTCAGTTTTTTTGGAAATGGTAAACTGACTTCAGTAAGCACTTTTCTAGTTGTCTAACAATGCAAAAAATGCTCCACAGGGCACATTTACACTCACACCCAAGGCTGCCCATAAGGTGGGATAAAGGGGAGACCTTTCTGGGGCCCAGCCAAATGGGGGGGCCCATGGAGGTCAGCAAAATCAAGTTCCATTGTAAAGTTTAACTGTGCTAACCATATTTTATTATTAAGCTGCATAATAATCACTCTTATCTAAGTAGCAAAAAATAAATAAATTTTATTTATTAATGCTGTAGTCCAATATACCCTTTGTAAAAATGTAAATCCCTTTTCTTAAAACAGAATGTCATTTTATTGGTAATATTAACGATGTGGATGGGCACATTGAACTAAACCTTTAAAAAAGCAATGTCAGACTTCATAGCCAAGCCATAATGTGCACAAACATCAGAACACCAGAGAAAAGAATAGAAGAAGTCTAGACAACTTTACGGAGAAAATGCTGAAATAATTGCAAAAATTGGCAATAATAGGTTAAACAGGCAAATGGCCAAAAAGGTGGTGAAAAGAGGTTAAAAAAGCAGAAAAGGGCTGCATAAATGGAACAGGGGGTGGAAAATGGTGAAAATAGTTGGAAAGTGTTACAAAAAAATGTTAAAGTGGCAAAAAAGGAAAATACACTTGTAGAAATTGGCAAAAATGGCCAGATACAGTAGGGACAGAGGGTTAAGTGATGAAGTAGTAAAGAGGACTAAAAAGTGGCAAAATGGGTTACAAAAATGCAAAAAATGATTGGGAAATAATGAAACGTAGTTAAAAAGTGATGAAAGAATTATCAGTGGTATCCATCCAGCAAAAAGTAGAAAAAGGAAAAGGGGGAAAAAGAGGATTAAGCAAGGTAGCAAAAAATGAAATAAAGTGAAAATTATGCTTAAAGTGGAAAAATGGTGAAAAATAGCATAAACAGTGGTGAAAAGTGGTAAAAAAAAAAAAAAAAAAACAGATAAAAATGGCAAGAATAAACATCGGAACCCAGTAATACTTTGGCTTAGCCCCAAAATGAGGGAACTGCTAGCCAGTATGATAGCACCAATGCTACTGATCCAACACATGCATGCATTGATATCGTCAATAAAACATGACCAGGTGGGCCCATTCTCTGGGGTTTTCAGGGGCCCAACCAATTCTGTGGGCAGATCTGCTCACACCCATTCACTCCACATTCATACACTGATGGCTAAGACTGTTTAGTATGTATCCACACATATTTACACACCACTGAGAAATTTGTGTTTCAGAAGCTTACCCAAGGACACATAAACTCATGACTGCAGGAGCTGGGACCCCTGATGTTCTGGATGAAAAATGGCTGACTCTACCTACTGAACCTATAGGCATCTAACACAGAAACAACTTTTTGACTTGTAAGACAATGGAATTGCCTGTCAACTGCTGCATTCATTTGTCACATCATAATATGTAATTTATGAAAGAAGACCCTACACCTTTTTAACATCTTACATAAATAAAGTGGGATGTGACTCTGCTAAACTCTTCTTACAATGAACACATAGACCTCAAACTGCTATCAGAATAAAAAGAAATTCCTGTGCTTGCTGTTGGCATAATGCCCAACAAAATGCTGCCTTTCCTCAACATAAAACAGAAGATTCTCCTCTCAAATATAAGTTTGCAGAGAAATTCTTTCCTTTTCACAACTGTTGATATGAAAGTCTCTTGAAAAAGGCCATGGTCTTTATCTAAAAGTGCAGAACAAAAGGATGTTTCTGCTGTGACAGCAGCACCCTTTACCCCTTTACCCTTTACTCACAGCGTTCTGGGTTATCAGTCTTGAATCGTAGCTGAAATCAAAGATCTTGTCTGACAAAATCTGTTAAGTCTTAAACATCTACAAACTTGCGTCCTTTTGACCCAGACCTAACTATTTATGGGAAAAGATCACTTGTATGTTGCTGAGTGTTTTGATTTGAAGTAGAAAGACTAAGTAGATGATAAATGGGCCATTACATCAGCTATAATTACCAATGTCATTCCTATCCATTCTACAGTCATCTTAGTTGCTATTGCTTATACTTAAATGTTCAGGCTATTATTTGGAATTTTCCCTCGTGGGAACAATAAAGGAATATCTTATCTTATGTTATCATCTGTTTATATTACTGCTAATTCTTCACTTATTTCTTGTTGCCATTATGACTGACGTTGAAGTGCACACAGAAGAAAATAAGTTTAAGATGGATTTATGGTCAGGACAGCCATGAAACACAGCTTCAGCAGATGGATGTTTAACATGAGTCTGCCAAAGTTTCTGCCTGGCAAGAGGAAGTTTTCCTTACCACTGTAACTTTGCTAAATGTTGGTTAGTCCTGTGCTCATGGAGAATTATTGCTTAAACTTTGTAAATATTTTAACAAAGAGTATATTTTAGACATGAAAATGGGAAACCATTGGCTAGAGTTGGTGCTGTATCAATAAAGATTAATTGACTGGACATGAATAGTTAATTTTATAGCTGAATAGACAAATCAAACCCTTTTAACTCTCTAAATGCTTATGTACACACTAAAATGTACCACTGAAAATTCTCTCAAATACAGAAATTGAAGAGTTAGAGTACATAAATAAATCTGTACCTACAATAGGCTACTTTCTGCATTTGTTGTTGTTGTGCAACAACAGACCTTTTTGCCTTCTTCAGGAGAAAAAGCAAATAAAAACTACCTTGAACGTGTTGCTTTATGATTCCATGTTAAAGACCCTGCAAAGTGATAAATACGGATTAAAAGACATCTTAAGCAGGTAAGATGCTTGTTCCTGCTGCATCTGGTTCGAGTGAAAAATAGACAAGCACTCCAGCAATTAACCTGACCCCTGACCTTAAGGTGAACCTTGGCCAGAGTGCAGCTGCTTGGTGTTGTGCCAGTATAGAGAGACAGAAGTTGGGGATTTAACTGATTGTTGTCCAAGCAGCAACCTCCGGTCCTGAAAAATGAAGCCAAAGTGGAAGTGCAACAAATTGCAAAACTGAGTGTCCACTTGAGGCTGGCTGCAGGAACACCAGAAGTCACATACACATGTTCGAAAGCAGTTTTTTAGAAATTGGTTTACAGCCTGGTTCAAAAAACGAAATGTGTCCCATTAGCTAATGTCTTCCTGAGCACACACACTTTATAGGGAGTGATTTTTTTTTCTCGTACAACAATCATTTTAATTATATTTAGGAAAAAACTCACTGCACACTGATTGGTGCATCTCATTTGATTGACAGATAGCTTGACAGGCAGACGCAACCACCAGAAGGCTAGCTTTAGTGATAGCTTAGCTGACAGGAAGTCCAGCTCAGTGGGCGGGCTCTTGTCGGCTGTCAGGTTGAGCCAATGTTTGGTTGAGACAGCAATTTCAATATGGAGGCCACCACAGATTGGCTTCAAAAGCTGTTTGAGTCCGCCTATTGTAATCAATCAGCTGGCATCACACAGGCTTTGTCCAACTCTTTTTACACTCCTCTTAAACTTAGTTATCATACCTTTAATGACCCATAGGCCACTGTCTCTGATAGATTTGGGAAATTTACCTCACAATGAACAGGAACACAGCATGTAGCTGTCTGTTAACTTTCAGTGAAGGCAGTGACATCAGCTATCATCAGACTGTATTGAGATGAACTGCTTGGTGAGATTACATTGTTGTAGCATTGGGGTTGGGGTAAATCCCCATGGCCACTGATGGTGTGGTGGAATGCTGTATTTGCCCTGCCCCAATAAAACTAATCCAGGAAAGAGGAGAGACTTTTAAAGGGTCTAAATCCAAAATTCTGTCACACATAAATCTTAGGGTTTTCATGTGTTTAAAGAGAACTTATTCCAACATATCTAGTGTGTTGAGACACAAATTTTGATTTTCACTTTACAGGGACTTCAAAGAAAATCTAAGAACCACTGATATTAAAAAGAAATCATATTTTAGGTTGTTCAGATGGTTTAAAGGCATAATTTTTCACTAAAAATGTAAATTTTTGGACTATATTTGAATGATAAATAGACTAGAGCTTGTAAAGCACTTTTCTAGTTGTACCACATCTTAACTGGTGCAGCAGTGGGAGCAGGAGTTGTGGTTCAGTGCTTTTCCCAAGGACATATCGACATACGGCTGCAGGAGCTGGGGACTGAGCACCTTACATTCCAGATGAGAGACAACTGACTAATGAGCTGCAGTCAGCCCCTAAATCTATATTGATGTTTAAAAATGGCTTGAAAACAGAACATATCATTGTCTTACAGGGATAAAACCTACGGGGAAGCATGCCTCAAACCCTCACGAGTTTACCTCAAGTCCCAAATCTTTCCTTATCTCCAACCCTGATGGCTATATTGTTGAAAAAAGTTTCAACATTACATTCTTTAATAAATACAAAAAGCTTGGTTATGAGCTGCAGAAAAATTGCATTCAAAAAAAAATCATGCCTTTGATTGCTTCATTTTAGCTCATATCACGTAATATTGTCTTTTGATGAACTGAAGCTTCAAAAACTAAAAAAAAAAAGGAATTAATTTGCACTAAAATACAACTCTAAATATGAATTTTACACTATACTTATTTCATTAAATTCAGCTTTGACGGCACTATTCTAAAGATTACGATTTCCATCATCTACAATCTCTCCAGCATTTCTTCATATATGTTCGCAGAGCTGTTGACATGAGTGAATCACAAGAAGAATGGATCTTTTAACCAGAGATCTTCTGTACACAAGTTAATCTGCAAAATAAATCAACTGCTGCAGGGATGATAGAAGTCTCACACATATCCTTAAATGACTGGTGTCAACTTCATTTATTAATTCCCAAAATGCCGTCTTCTTTTCCAATCTCCTCGCTTGTTGAGGAGACTTTGATTTTTCCATGTGCTCACAGGGATGCACCAAATCACACTCTACCCTCCTGCATGCATGACTGGAGCAAGATGCAACCGTAAGCGAATGGAGCGTGTCTTCTGAATAAAGCTGTGTGGGTGAGGGTAATGGGTTGTGAGCGGGTAATTTAGCGTGCGAGGCTAGTCACAATAAAAGTGCCAGCTCACTGGATGGAGGGGGTTAATGGAGAAAGAAGTGAATAACACACAGAAGATATGTGGAAGCACACACACATGCAAAGTTAAATGGGCACAAATGTGAAAACCATGCAAGCTGTGGAAATAAAGCCCCAAGCCAGGACCATCACCCACAGTGTGCCTCCCTGTGGATTTAGTTAGGATTGATCAGTTTTCCACTTTCTCATACCACCACTGTCTGCATTAGTATCTCCTTCTGCACACATGCTGCTGGGAAACGGTATATGAAATATGTTCAAGGAAACAATTATAATTACACCAATAAAAAGGAAAAAGTTGCTCCCCATAAAAATTACACAGAATCATGCAATATATTTACTAATAGCAACAAAAGTGAGAAGTGGGGCTGCACAATAATATAAAACAATGTGATCTTTTTCTACAATATAGATTGGATTATAAATATATGGCAGTAATTCCAACCCATAAATGTAGTTTGTTTTTTCTTGTCCATTTGTGTAGAAACAGATGACAAGCCCTACTAGTTTCAGTGCTCTTGAATCAGCTCTTTGTAGTAACTCTGAGGCACCAGTTGGACAGAGTACAGATGGAGTGCCACATTTCTAAACAAACTAAACAAACAGAACCCCTCCTTACTACTTCCAACTGTTTTTAATTGTATGTCTAATCTGCAGGACCATCACTGCTCAATAAGTGCTAAGCAGCACTAGAACAACACAACACTGATAAGACGAACACACCATTGTAAAAACTACTTCTTGAGCATCCAGCCAGCCTCATCTCCCACAGTTTGCAACAGTGTCAGTGTTGTGTGCATGTTCACCATTAGCTAATGCAGAGAGGGCTCAGAGGTCAGCTCACTCTGCTCTGTTAACGGACTGCACTTAAACAAATACCAGTTATCATTGAAAATGAGAACCTTACTTTTTTTCAAATCAAAGCAGCCAGATAATCAGTGACTAACTGACTATCAGTTCATTTTCATGCACGTCCTGTCATGTGACTATTGCAATTGCATCAAGACCGCCTTAACAGTGAGTGGTGCAGTCCAAGAGTGTGGTCAGTCATTTGGTGTCAGATTTTAATGTTAGGCAAAATGCTGGTTACATGCCCTCCTCTACAGTTTAGATATAACATGTCCCTGTTGTTTTTATCTGCAGGTTTTGTCCAGCACAAAGTAAAAGATTGATAAACCCTGAAAGAGAGAGACTCAGTGAGCACAACCTTGCCATCAACCTTGCCACCGACAAAGCTGGGTCCTAAAGAGGAAAGACTGTGCACCCACTGCAGCCAACAGGAGGCGGAAACAGAGCTGCACTTTTTAACCAGCTGTCCTTTATACAAGAACATCAGAGACAAGTTGTATTCTCTTTTCAAAGGCAAACAAAATGCACCTGCCTGAGCAACAAAGAGACGCTTCCATATCTGCTTCCATATTTTTAAAGTTAAACCCAAAGTTTTGATTTGTTTTCCTGTTATCATTTAAAAAAATGCTGCAGCACATTGTGTAGCTGTTGTGACAAAAGATCTCAAATATCAACTCTGCATGAAAGGATTTTCAACCATATGTTAAACCCAAAGTTTTGATTTGGCTTCAACTATAAATGATAAATGTACTTGAGTTTGTAAAGTGCTTTTCTAGTCATCTGACGTATAAATTTGTAAAATATGTTGGCAATGCAAACTGATGTTTTCCATGCCAGCAAAGCTTGTTGAATTAAATTAAATTAAATTAACTTGAACTTTTAAAAAAATGATGGTCAACAATGATCTAGTAATATCCAGAACATTTCATTTTGGCTGCATTGGGATAAACATATGAAAGGCTTCAACTATAAATGATAAATGTACTTGAGTTTGTAAAGTGCTTTTCTAGTCATCTGACTGTTCAATGCGCTTTTACACCACAGATCACACTCTTTCACTCCATTCTACTCCTTCATGCTATAGGATATATTTTTTAAACATTAATAACAAAGTGTAGTTTAACTACATGTAGTGTGGACCAATGTAGACACTTTTAAAATGTTAAATGTAACTCTATAAGTTAACCCTTTAAAGCCAATTGTGTCATATTTGGTATGCAATTTTATAAGACCACTGTCTAATCAACATGATCAAAACCTTTTGGTACATAATCAGATACATGATAAAAATCCCCCCAGTGGATTATCAGTTGCAAAAAATGCCTAATGTATCAAATGTGACACAAAAATATTTATATATATATATATATATGAGACGTTTTATTGTCATTTTCATTTTTTAATTTCAGTGGAAGGCTAAATAACAATGACACCTCAGTTCTAAAAATTGAGAATTTTCTGGCTATTATTTGAGGTATCGGGGCTTTAAAGGGTTAATCTAACTCAATCAATTTTGCTGTCTATTTTTACTTCATTATAGAGGTGTGACTATATGAACAACCTAATTGGTGATCTATTCTCTTGTTATTCTTGACAACAAGGTCACTCACTTTTCCTGAGTATAAAAGAGGATTATGGAACTGAATTCTGGTCCACAAAATATAAGAAAATATTAATAAATTATATTCAAAGTCTCCTGCCCAAGGTGACATTTTGGGTCTTGTCTTTAGTCTTTAGATTAGGTCTTCAGTCATGTTTGAACAACAGTAAACACATATGGCTGCAGAAAGCCTGAATTCCTCAACTACACAGAGACCCGGAGCACAACTCTTGTTTGGGAGAAAGTGTATTTCTGTGTGTCTTAATTGGGTTCTACCAGTCAGTAGTTCATACTTTCAAACCAGACCAAAAAAGTAAAACTGCTTAATAAGCTCCTGATATTTCAAAAGGTCACTTTGAAGACCACCACGAATAAAAATAAAAAAGGGAGAGTTTTTTGGCTGACTATTCAATATTAAGAGAAACTCACTCATCCAATAGAAGAAGTCTTTCTTGCAGGTACAATTACAGTGCCAATAAAAAGTATTCACCCCCTTGGACATTCTATTGTCATTTTATAGATCAGTCACGGTCAACATAAATCGGCTTTTTGAAACAAACAAAATAGAATAACATCTTAAATGTCAAAGTGAAAACAGATTTCTAATTCTTAATGTAAATTAAAAACATGTAATGTTAAACAAGTGACTGAATACATTTTTACCCCTTTCAAGTGAGTATTTAGTAGATGCAACTTTGGCTGCAATCAGGGCACTGAGTCTGTGTGGATAGGTCTCAGTCAGGCTTAAACATCTGGACACTGAATTCTACTCCATTCTTCTTTGCAAAACTGCTCAAGCTCTGTCAGGTAAGACAGGTATCAGGCATCAACAGCTCTTTTCAAGTCCAGTCACAAATTCTGTATTGGATTGAGGTCTGGACTTTGACTCGGCCACTCCAGTTCATTCACTTTGTTGCCTACGAACCATTTCTGTGTAGTTTTCATGGTATGCTGTGGCTGATTGTCTTGCTGGAAAATAAATTTTCTCCCACGCTGTCATTCTCTTGCAGACTGGATAAGATTGTCTTCCATGATTTTCCTAAATTTTGCCACATTCATTTTACCCTCTACTTTTACAAGCCTTCCAGGGCCAACTGCTGAGGAGAATCCCCACAGCATGGTGCTGCCTCCATCTTACTTCACAGTGAGGATGGTGTGTTTGCGTTGATGTGCAGTGTATAAAAATACTAAAGAAAAAACATTGCATCTTTAATTTTGGTCTCATCAGATGAAAGAACTCTTCCAGTAGGCCGTGGTGTTTCTCACGTGCATTTTGGTGAACTCTAGTTTCTTTTAAATAATAGAGTTTTCTTCAACTGTGGCTTTCTCTTTGCCACTCTCCCGTAAAGCTTTGACTGGTGAAGAACCCGGGCAACAGTTGTTGTATGCAGAGTCTCTCCCATCTCAGCTGCTGAAGCTTGGAACTCCTTCAGAGTAGTCATAGGTGTCTTGGTGGCCTCTCTCATTAGTCTCCTTCATAATCACCTGGGGATATTTTTGTTTCCATCCCCTGACCTATATTTTTCAATAACC
Organism: Cheilinus undulatus; assembly: GCF_018320785.1. Lineage (NCBI taxonomy): Eukaryota > Metazoa > Chordata > Actinopteri > Labriformes > Labridae > Cheilinus > Cheilinus undulatus. Next base: position 26,708,048 of record NC_054881.1, on the reverse strand, counting down.
TTTGGTCTGAGTTGCTCGTAGTTTTCTTTTGTCTTTATGGTGTAATGTTTCACAAATTGTGAGACTACTAACACTAATTGGCTGGACCTCTGTTAAATGAGGTCAGTCACTTTAAAGGGGGTGAATATTCATGCAGTCACTTTTTTACATTACATATTTTTGTTTAATTGACATTATTTTGTAGAATTTTTTTTTTCATTTTGACATTAAAGAGGTTTTATGCATTTCTTTTATTAAAAATGCCAAATTAAATTGACCATAATTTATTTATAAAATCAATAAAAAAGTAAAACATCTATGGGGGTGAATACTTTCAATAGGCACTGTCAGCTTAAAAGGCTTTTATCAATGTTGACAGTGCAATTTTAACTTGATGAATGTCTGGCAATAACTTTTATAACCAAGTTGGAAAAAATACACATAAATATGTTGCTTTGATATCGAATAAAGCCTGGCTGATCTTTGGAATCAGGCTAACAAGTTGGCAATAGTGTGGGCAGCCTAAAATTAGCCTGAAGGCAGAGTCTCTCTCTTATATGTCTACAGGGAACGGCTAATAAGGACAGCTCAGTAGGCGATCACACGGACAAGATCTACTTCTAGGAAACTCAAAGACAAGGGCTATTCACCAAAGTCCCATTTTTCTCCCTGTTAAATATAACAGGGTGTTCTTCAAGGAGAAGCTTAGTTTGTTACATTCCCTTCTTTCTCCACTACTTTGTTTTAATGTCTAATTCATTTACAGATGCTCATACCTGGAAAATGACCAGGGCTGCTTGTCTGGATACTAGCCAGACTTTGATTTGTTCCTTGCTTCTAGGTTGTAATTTTTTGTAAGGCCGGTGTGCTTCTTAATGATTAATATTTTGTTGCAAGTACTGTCTAAAAATGGTGAATTATGACTTCATGTTTTCTCAAACTACCCTTCATGTATGTAATCTTTCTTCCAGATTCTGCCAGAGGTCCCACAGTTGGGACAGTTTATTCCTGGAAAACAACCTAAGGGAACATGAGTGATGAGGATCCACTGGCTCTTCCTCTCAATCCTGAATGGACCAACGCAGTGCTGTTAGAGGGTCACACAGTGTGTACTGCTTCAAGTATGTTTTGTGTTGGCAGACAAGTCAAAAGATATTAGCAACCTAATAATAGTTTGGACAAGATTTGCTGAGACTACCAGTTATGTCAAAGGAAAGCACTGAAAGTGATTTACAACCAAAAAGGGGACTCAAACAATGGCCTGGGGAATTGCTCTTGGATGACACCACTGTATTAACCTTGTTTGAAAATAGTGCATCCGGTGTGAAAGCTAAGATATATTCCAGTAAACTTAAAGGGATACTTCAACATTTTGGCAAATTCGTCCATTGCCATAATCCCTATAGTCTTAGTATTAGGTTCGTTACCTTCAGTTGTCGGTGGAAGCTGTTTTTAGATCGGCCGTTGCCGAGTTTGGACCTGCTGTGCCAGCTCAATGTAAGCAGACGGTATTCCGGCTTTCCCTCATCAAACTCATCAAATACACAATCCAACAACTCCAAAACGCTCTCGTGGACAAGTTGTGACCTGTACATTCACCACGCTATGAAATAATAATGTATAATTATGTAACATTACAGCGCATGAAGCAAATACTCGGAACTATTTCTTGAGTAAACCACTGGGTGGAGTGACACAGTGCAGCAGCCATGCCTGGAGTGTAGTTCCGGCTTTGCATTTAACTTTAAAACATCTCCATCTCATAATGTTCCATGGTTATTTCATAGCATGGTGAATGTGCAGGTCACAACTTGTCCTCAAGAGCGTTTTGGAGTTGTTGGATTGTGTATTTGATGAGTTTGATGAGGGAAAGCCGGAATACCGTCTGCATACATTGAGCTGGCACAGCAGGTCCGAACTTGGCAGCAGCCGATCTAAAAACAGCTTGCACCAACAACTAAAGGTAACGAACCTATTACTAAGACTATAGGAATTATGGCAATGGACGAATTTGCCAAAATGTTGAAGTATCCCTTTAAGATAAGTCATTCCTTCCTAATGTCTTAATACTTACTGAGAACTATTAGACAAACTGAAGGCTCTGTGTTATCCTGGTTGCCTTGTTGAGCTGCCATTTCAACATGATTATGTTAAAGTAACTTCAGTGGAAAACACTTCAACTGAAATCAGTGGCACTCTTAACCCTCTGTCCACCTCTACTGCAAAAGCTGGAAACATCATCTAAATATGCCTAAACCTTCATGAAAAACTACAAGTGGCTAAAAAAAAAATTATTACAGTATATAAAATTAGCATTAACCACATTCCCCATAAAAAAAATGCACATAATCAGTTTGAAATGATTGTGAACATTATTTTGTATTTGACTGTTTTTGACACTGATAAAAGCAAGCAAATAGGTTGCTGGAAATGATGAAAAAGTGTCCTAAACACTGTTGTATTAGTTACCCAACACCTGATGCCAAGAAGGATCAGTAAAAGATTTCTGTAGGTCACAATTTTTTCAGCTTGGTAGTTGGAGTTCAATTTCTCTCATTTCTAGAGGCTTACTCCATGATGCACTGGCCCCAGGTTTGACTCTGAGTCTTTTGCTTCATCCCCATCCACTATCTAGATGGCTAAAACATAATCTCAGCGAAATGATGGGAAAACCACTATCAGACGAAGATGAATTTTTGGTTTTTCCAGCACCTGGCACATGAAATTTACACAGTGAATTACTTTTTTCGGTTTCAAACAAAACTGATCACAGCTTTTCTGGAGATCAAGAAAAAAAGAGCTGTCTTTTAGCTCTTGTTTGTACAATTGTTATCATTAATTCACATACAGAGACCAAATTAAAATGCAGCACAATCTACTCTGCACCAGAAGAGTTATGTCACTGGTACACTACTATTACACTGCACTTGCCTCCTATCCAAGCTTATGCAGGGCTGCATTTGATTGTGTGTGTTTAGATGCAAGTTATGTGCAGTTCTTGTGCCTAACAAACAAACAAACAACAGCATTAAATAGAAACAAGGGCAGAAAAAAGGCATCATGTCTCTCATTAAAGGTGACTAATCAGTTCCCTGTATATATATATATATATATATATATATATATATATATATATATATATACAGACACATACAAAACTGTACAGATAAAAAGACATGTAAGAGAGAATGAGAGCAAGAGTTCCCCAACAGTGGACTGTCACCAGCAGGCAATTTTTAAGAAAATGATCTTTGTTTTTTTTAGCATGACCTAAATTGTCATTCTGAATCATACACTTGCCGTTTCCTTTGTGAATTGTAACTCGACAGAGCATAACACAAAAACATTCTACATTATTTAATATATTTAATCTCATCCAACAATCATTTTTCCTACATTCCTGTCTTCTGTCGGTCAAACTTGAAAACTTGTTCCATATAGTCTAACGTGCTCACCTGTGCTGGGCTCCTCTCCACCGTTCAGGCGCCCCTCTGCGTAGGAGTGTCTCCCATGCTCAGGCATGGACGAAGAAAAGACAGAGAAGTAAAGGGCCACGAGCTTCCACAGTCCGTTCTGCACGAGCTACAGATGAGTGACACAGGCGACAGTCAGCCTCGTGCCATTAAGATTTAGGAAGAGAGGGAGCGAGAAGTATAGGAAGGAATGTTGCTGCCATCGTGTGGCCTTATATGTAATAGCCTATTATCAGATATACTGTGTGACAGCTTAAAACACACAAAGTGAAAATAGTGAGTCTCAAAACTTAAAACCAGGACACTTATTGGCTTTATCAGCTTAAATAAGTCTAGAATCAACTGCTGCTATCAAAATAAATAAGAAAACTCATTTTAACAGGTAGTGCCATCACGCAATGATTTAAAATGCATTTAACTTTTTGTACAACTGGAACGGAAACTGGAAAAAAATGTGGCAAGTGGCAAAAATGGGTTTTAAAAAAGGCTAGAATTAGTGAAAGCTGGCTACATTTGGCTTAATGCAGTTTGGACATATCAAATTGGACATTAATGGACAGAGAGTGGCGAAAAGTGGTTAAAAAGTGGCAAAATGGGTTAAAGAGGCAATAATGGGTGGAAAGTGGCAAAATTGGTTAAATGCAGGTTGAAAGTGGAATAATGAACAGAAATAGCAGTGAAAAAAGTGGCAAAATTGAGTGAAATTGAGTGGAAACTGGCAAAACTGGGTTGAAACTATAAAAATACAGAGAAATATTTGATGTGATTTTTATTTGTTTAATACATAACATTAAATAAAATCATACTTTCAACCTTTGGTAAGGACAGTTTCAAAGTTCAAGAAGGGGCAGAAGGAAGCTGAAAGCTTATCTCTTTCTGACCCTACCAACAATTTTACTTCACTTCATGAGTTCAGCTCCTGATGTATGAACATCTACGTAGCAAACCATAGGCTTCGCTTATTTCTAGTTGTACAACAACCAATTTGAGGCATTTAAAAAAAAGGACACAAGTAAATAAGCATACATACTGTACATACATAACTTTGTATACATACTGTATAAATTATACATACCTACATACACACATACATAAACATATTTTTCTTTATTCTCCACCTACTGATTAGATTCTTGATCTATGAACTGATTATTAATACTTGCTTGTAACAAGATTTGAAATTCATGATTGATTAAATGTGGGTTGAAAGTAGTAAAATTGACAGAAATATTGATGAAAAGGGGTTAAAATGTGGAAAAAAGGGTTAAACAGTGGCAAAAAGTGATTGAAATACTGGTGAAAACGGGTTAACAAGAGGCAAAAATGGGTTTAATGTGGGCTGAAAGTGGATAAATGGACAGCAATAGTGGTGGAAGGTTAAAAATGTCAAGAATGGGTAAATAAGTAGCAAAAATTGGTCAAGGGACAAAAATTGGTTGAAAGAGGCAAAATGGGTGAAAATAAGTTATTTCATTGAAAACACAATAATAACTTAACACACTTCAGCTCCAAAATGAGGTAACTGCTAACATGCTAGCACTAATGCTACTGATCCAGTACACATGCATTGATATAATCAATAAATCACAACTAGTGAAGGCCCATTCAGTGGGTTTTTAGGGGCCTACCTAATTCTGTGGGCACCCTGCCTGTAACAGACTGAAAATGTGACTGTTAAGAGTAAATAAATAAAAACCCTAAAAGGGGTAGTCATCATTTAATAAATATAGAAATTTCAGTGAACATTTTCTACATATTGAACTCTTCAATAAAATCTCTGTCACTCTCTCTTTTTCCTCTCTGTCTTCAGCTGGTGTTTTCCATGACAATCAGCTGTGGAGCTGCTGTTGACAGGGACAGTCACTGGTCATGCTGCTTTCTGTCTTGATCAGTGTCTCCCCTTCCACTATGCTGCTGTGCTCAGCTGTTGGGGCTCCTCATGCCCAGAATGCATGCCCACATCTCCTTTCTCTCTCCTCCTCTTATTTATACACCTGTGTTATAATGATAGCAGGCTTGAAAAAGGGCCTACACCTCCAGTCTGTGCACCAATCATCTCCGGCTTGAGTGGGCAGATGTGAGAAGTCAGTATATCTGACTGTATTTGTTTCATGCTCTGTGAATGGCAGCAAGTCACGGAGGGGAGTAAGGGAAAAAAGAGAAAATGAACAATCACCCGGCTGTGAAGGCTGTGCTTGTTGCTAAAAAGGGGTAATATCTGATTTTAAAGGATGAAGCTTGAGCTGCATTTCCACAAAATAGTCTGGTTCAATTTATTTCAGGACAATACACACTTATTTGCATTTCTACTGTCAAAAGTTGTGTTAGGTACCAAAATATCTGATCCATGCTCTTGTACTTTCTTGGCATCATTCTGTTCGGATATCCAGGTGTACCAATCCAACCCTAAAGGGTGGAGCATAGCACTCTGCAGTCCACTGAGTGGTTGAAAGGATCATCACTTCCCTTGTGACAGCAGTAACAATGCACAAACAAAAAAGAAGCCATGTTTAAAAATCCCATAGATCACAATACTAGAGTTTACTGTGGCAAACTGTACTAAACCCTGCTGGACCGCTTGGTGGAAACACACCATCGATTACACCAAATCTTATAATATCCACTCCATCAGGAGTGTGTACTTGCCTTAAAAGTTCAGCAAAAAAGTGTCTTGGAATATTTCACTTTGTATGAGATGAGTCTAGAATTTATTGAAGTGTATTTTTTGCACTAAATCACAGGAAAAAAAATCACTTACACATGATATTCTTATTTTGAGATGGACCTGTATTCAGCATTGGGACTGTTTCTGGACAGTGACCACACAGACACTGAAGAACCTGGGCAGTAAGAGTGGCCAAACATGAACTCAAACACAGAATAGGAAGGTTCACTGAATAATGTGCTGAAGCTAAAGTTGGATCAATATGCCAGAGGAGATTCTGTCAAAGGACAGAGTGCCAAAAGTTTGATCCAAATGCACAACTGCGACTCTGTGAGTGCCTAGGCAGGGGAAAGGTGTGGGTGGATAGGTGCATGATGGAGGGCAAGGAGAGCTGGATAATTGCTGTCCCTCTCTTACTGCGCCAGACAGAGTAGCCAACTTCATCGCCATCATAGCAGACTCCAGGACTGATCATTTTTTTCAAAACACCTTGTCCTGATTGTTTCCTTTCCTGCCAATTCCTCTGTTACTCACTAAAATCCAACCTGTCCTTTCCACTCCATCTGCTAATAACAGTGACCAGACAGTTCATTTCTACACAGCAGCTCCATCCATCCATTACCTTTACCACTTGCTTGATCCGAGGTTGTGGGACACTGGGACCAATCCCAGCTGTCATTGGGCAAGAAGCAGGGGTACGGTCTGGACTGATTGCCAGTCAATCCCAGGACTGACATGTAGAATTAATTTCATGCTTACATTCAAAACTAAAGATAATTCAGAGACTAATGATCATGTTTTTGGTCTGTGGGAGAAATCAGAGTACCCAGACAAAGAACCCACGCATGTATGGAGAGTACAAACTCCATACAGGATTGCCCTGATCGAACCAGGAACTTTACTAATGTGAGGCGACAGCACTGCCATGCAGACTCTATGCAGCAGCTGAGTGCTGTCAAATCTGACTGAGTGAGGATAATGTGACAAATACTCCCTCAAATGTTCAAATATTCCCTCTTCCTGTTGTCATCAGATACTTTTATTCCATCGTTACTGAGTTTGGGTTGATTGTGAGTTCAATGGAATCTGGTGAAGAACAATACACAATTATAAATGACTAATAATACACTTGGTTTGAGAGACATCAGTTCAAATATAGTCTTAATGTGCACTTTTCATGTTAAAAAGACAAAAGGATTTCTTACTTTTTGTCAGACCTGGTCTCATCCATTGGTCTCCACCTGGCCCTTAACTGAAAGTACAAGTACGTCAGATTAGCTCATCTTCTTTTAGCAACAAAATTAACATCACATCAATTTTTATTGCAAATGTAACTAGCCTAAAACTCTCAGCTGTCCCCAAAACTCTTTAAAACTTTCACAATCCTAAAAAACTACCTGAAGTTGTATTGTTTCAACAGCAGAATCTCAATCTGTGCAATAGTCATATTTCAACGCTTGAAATGTTAAAAACAGATTGACTGAAACGTTACAATGTTACAATGTCATTTAGCAGACGCTTTTCTCCAAAGCGACGTACATTTGAAAACGTCTAGGTATAAGTATTTTGTTGCTTGACACAATAGAGGAAGAAACCAAGTTGCACTTTTAAACAGCTAATTGGTATTAAAAAAAAAAAAAAAAAAAAAAGTCTGTTAAAGGCTATATTAAAGCAGCCCCATTCACCGGAACAAATAAAGAAATTATGGCTATGCAGAGACTGCAATTCAGCAGCCTGTTGTTTTGAATTTGATCAGGCCAGATTGGTGGAAACTTAATTAACAGGACAGCCCATAAAGCTAAACAATCTTGTTCAAATATGGCTTTTCAAATATATTACTAATAAACTGCTAAGAGTAAGTATCAAACTAATTCAGACAGTTCACCTCACAATATTTGACTAGCAAGAACTGTAAAATTGTCAATCCTGTCACAGGAGTAAGACTTGTGTACCCGTGAGCTGTGTCTAACTTTGTTTTAACTATATATTAACTGTCACTTAGTTTTTAGGCCTATAAAGGAAAAACAGGTTGAGAATACATAAGACCTGTAGGGTGGTAGCTACAGGTGCATCCCAATAAATTAGAATATCATCAAAAGGATTATTTATTTCTGTAATTCAATCCATAAAGTAAAACTCATACATTATATAGATTCACTACATGGAGAATGACATATTTCAAGTGTTTATTTCTTTTAATTTTGATGATTATGGCTTACAGATCATGAAAATCCAAATTTCACTATCTCAGAAAATTAGAACATTGTGAAAAAGGTCAATATTGGAGACTCATGGTGTCACATTCGAATCAACTAATTAACTCAAAACACCTGCAAAGGTTTCCTGAGCCTTTAGATGGTCTCTCAGTCTGGATCTGTAGCCTACACATGGGGAAGACTGCAGACTTGACATATGTCCAAATGATCTTCGACACCCTGCAAAAGGAATGACACAAAAGGTAATTGCTAAAGAAGCTGGTTGTTCACAGAGTGCTGTATCCAAGCACATTAATGGAAAGTTGAAAGGGAGGAAAAAATGTGGTAAGAAGGCGCACAGGCAACAGTGATAACCACAACCTTGTGAGGATTGTGAACCGAAGCCCATTCAAGATTTTGGGAGAGCTTCACAAGAAGTGGACTGCAGGTGGAGTCAGTGCTTCAAGAGCAACCACACACAGACGGATCCAGGACATGGGCTACAACTGTCTCATTCCTTGTGTCAAGCCATTCTTGAACCAGAGACAACATCAGAGGAGTCTTGCCTGGGTGAAGGACAAAAAGGACTGGACTGTTGCTCAGTGGTCCAAAGTCCTCTTTTCAAATGATTCATTTGGAAGTCAAGGTCCCAGAGTTTGGAAGAAGAGAGGAGAGGCACTGAAGTTGCTTGAGGTCCAGTGTAGTTCCCACAGTCAGTGATGGTTTGGGGAGTCATGTCATCTGCTGGTGTTGGTCCACTGTGTTTTATTTCAAGGTTTAGCAGCCATCTTTCAGAAGTTTTAGAGCACATCATGCTTCTCTCTGCTGACCAGCTTTATGGAGATGCTGATTTCATTTTCCAGCTGGACTTAGCACCTGCCCACACTGCTAAAAGTATCAATACTGGGTTTAAGGACCATGGTATGTTTGATTGGCCAGCAAACTCACCTGACCTAAATCCCATAGAGAATCTATGGGGTATTGAGAAAAGGAAGATGTGAGACACCAGACCCAACAACGCAGAAGAGCTAAGGCCATTATCAGAGCAGCCTGGGCTATCATAACATCTCAGCAGTGCCACTGACTGATCGCCTCCATGCCACGACGCAATGCTGCAGTAGTTCATGCAAAAGGCCCCAGCCGAGTATTGAGTGCTGTACATGTTCATTATTTTCAGGAGTCCAACATTTCTGTGTTAAAAATCCTTTTTTAATGGTTTTAAGTAATAATCAAATTTACTGAATTTTGGGGTTTGATAAGCTATAAGCCATACTCATCAAAATCAAAAGAAATAACAAACTTGAAATATATCAGTCTTCGTGTTATGAATCTATATAATATATGAGTTTCACTCTTTGAATTGAATTACTGGCATTCATCAACTTTTTTTTATGATATTCTAATTTATTGAGATGCACCTGTAAATGGCAGGCCTTCCAGACTATTGGCTCTTGTTGATGGACTAAGACTTATTTTTCAGTTCTTTTTATTTATAAATTTTTGAAAACTTCTGAGACGGAGTGGCTAAATGGGCTCTTATTGTCTTTTAAGGTAAAATAATATAACATCAGTCGAGGAGATGGAAGCAGGACAGAAGGAATTAAAAGCTACAAAGCAGGAATTACCAAAAGTAGGTTGCGTTGAGCATGTCCTCGTACTTACGTATTAAGCCACTGGAGTACAAGCACAATACCGAAGTGGTGTAATAATACCACGCGAAACACAACCCATTAGACAACCTATCCTTTCGCTAAAGTTTTAATGACATAGCCACCGAAGGATATGTCATTAAAGTGCCTGAATAAGTAACACTGCAGGTGTAAGAACCGCATTAGTTACATGAAGTCTTGAATTACGGATTGCACCTGAACGCTTCACTCACTGTGCAGCTGGATAGTTTAGGTTACCTCAGAGAAAACAGTGCCAACAGCGAGATAGCAGTAATTTGATACGCAGGTCGTTCCTGTAGTGCCACGCGAATTAGAATGATTTATAGGCGATGATAACTGGATTTACTCCGAATCAGGACATCGTTTTAATTAAGTTTACAGTCACTGTTGTTGAGCAGTGCGTCGTTAACATCTTGAGTGAATTCACCTTTCAACTTGGAGAAGAGAAGAACTTGGCTAACGTGTTCCACTTCTGCTCTGAATGTCTAATCTACCAGGAAATGCAGGTGTGTCGGTGCTCGGGGACAAGTCACTGGAGTTTTACCGGGACCCGGTGAGCTTCTGCCGGCAGAGAATCGAGAAACACCGCAGCAGAGTGTTTCAGTGCCGTCTTTTGAACAGACCGACCGCCTTCATCTGCTCAGTGCAGGGGATGAGGGAGCTCCTGTGCGGTAGGTTTTATGTACTCTGTATGTGCACGCGCCAACGTTTGTTAGCCTGTAATGCGCATGCTACAGGTGAGCACTACTGTGTTAATGTGAAGGGGAAAATGTGTTTTAACCGGAAAAAAATTACAAGGTCATAAAAAATTCCAGAGGTGAAATGTGAAAGAATAACATTGCGTTATGGTTATTGTTTTGAAACTTTTTCCTCAATGGTAGGCTACATAATATTTTTTGCACCACAGAGATGTACCGTTTAGGCTACAAGGAAATTGGTGTATTAAGATGCCTGTGAGCTCAACGTGACCCTTTCTCCTCAGCCTCAAGACAATGAGTCAGAATGGAACAAAAACAAAAATTCTTCCGTGTATGGGGTAAAACCATCCCGGGATTAGTCTGATCCGTCATGGGAGAGACTCGTGATGGTGCTACAAAGAGGAGGGAGCTACTTTGACGATTTTTCATTAGTAGTAAATTGTTTGTTAGACTGCACTTGAAAAAGCCAGAAGATGACGCATTTAAACGTGTGAAATATTAAACTAGGACATTTCATTTTTCCACTGTAGTGCATAGGTTGCTTATATTCAAGAAAGCAGCTGGGAATTTAGGAAGAAGTCTCTATGTCTACATGTGGTAACAACATACAGACTTGAAGATTGTTTGAGCTCAACTGAATTCAGCATAAAAAAAGCAAAATGTTTATTATTGTTGGAGTGTTTGAGCAGACTTTACAGAGGGATGTTGCTGATTGGGAAATTCAATAAACATGAGTTGTAGTACCATGACTAAGATATGTTATGAGCATGTTCTATTTCTTCCTTCAACTCATCCAAATATGCATGATTCATATATTTCACTGTACAGCTGAGAATGTGATAAAGTTCCATGTACTTTACCAGGCCTATTAAAATCCTTCCAGTCCATTTTAAGGGGAGTTAAGATCATTTTCATGTTCTTGTATATTGTTATAGATTGTGATTCTGTTACACTTTTTGCCTCAACCTAAATACCTCTTTTGTTCCTGCTTTGCTTTCTGGTTTATAGACTACAAATAGCATATATAGAATCAAACCACAACAACCTCAATACTGTGCATTTGTTTGCACACCAAATGTGCATTTTTTATGATAAAGTTTACTTTATGTGTTTCAGAGAAGACCAATGTGTTTCTGAAGGATCCAACGGACTTGATGACCAACATGTATGGTGACACTATTGTCACCACTAATGGTAAAAATGCCCACTTGTACATAAACACAACTCCACAAATGCAATTAAGCTTCTAAAACAGTGTGTGGATATCATACATATCTACATATGTTCGATGGTTAGCCCAAATTATTGGCCATTGATCTTGATAATGGTTTTCATGTTAAAGGAGTTTCATTTTTCTATGATGGACAACTTAGTATGATTTTAGACTCCTTTTTCTTAAATTTTGACTAAAACAGATTGGATAGATAACTAACTAGTGGATTCATCCAATACAAAAGTATTGGTTTGGTGCAGCAGTATTGACCTTGGTCTTTCCCAGAACTTGTGGGCTTCTGTATTGCATCATTTTGGAATTGCTTTTTATTTAAAGTGGAAGTACACTCACTTTAGTAATTGTTCTTAATATGAATGAAAGAAAATTATCCATGCACAGCATGTTATAAAGGTGGGGGAATACAAATACATTTGTATCATTGTAATAGTGACATTAACTTGAATCCACTAGCTTTGCTAAAGCCCCCTGTAATTTGAATTTGCCACTGAAGGGCATAGATACTTAGAGTATAAGGCAGTGGCTCAAGCACTTTCTCATTAAAACACACAAAACAGTCAAATGTTTATTTTTCACTGTGTTAATGAGAAACCAGTTTCCCAGATGAGGACACTGCCAATTAGGCACATCAAAGGTTTCTGGTCCTAGATGGGGACTCTAATTTAAATAACAAAGATCAAATAAATGTGACATTAAAGATTTAATCATTTGAAGTTTATTTACTTCAGAGTTAGAATGAGAGTAGATCTAAGGTGCCAATAAGTACACCAGTGTGCAATATTTCAAATTAGAGGGATAATAATAATAATAATAGCTTATGATAGTATTGATAGCTGCAACTTTTGCGGAGCAGATTACCAAAAAAATTTCGACATGATTAGACCCGCACTGGGTCACCTAAAGTAAAACAATGTAACTCAATATTTTGACAATCTTTAATTGAGTCACATGATTTGTCCATTTATTAAAAAAGGCATCAAATCAAGTGATCTCGTACCTATAGTTAAAAAAACATGAGGTGACCATTCTCGCTTTTTGTTTTAGAAGACTTAGAGCTTAATAAAATTTAAAAACAGCTTCTATGGTTTGTCCTGATCTAAACACTGCAGCATTAAGTTGCCTAGTGCAGTACCTGGTGGCTAACTTTACCATGGCATCAGACTTTCCATATTTAAAGTTTTAATCACTTAATAGCCTTAGAGGAGAGCTGTGATAGTATTACAAATATGACTGTGAAGACTCATGTAGTAAGCTCCTGAACAAAACTGCAATGTGGCACTTTCTTAAACAAAAAGTAACACATTTATTGACTACGAAAAAAAGCAAAGTAGCTATGGAGAGAAGCTCAGAACATGGTTCCTCTTTCCATCATTATCACAGCTCATTTCAGGCCTTTCTTGCATGCATCCTCACTGTCACTGATCTCTGTGGTTTGTAAAACTATCCAACTAAACCAGAAGAACGAATAAAGTTCATTTGATTCAGAAGAGGACAAATGGGCAGTGCTGCGTAAGGTGTAACGTGATACAACCATCAGTCTTTATTGCCGGATGAACACTAACCATTTTGAGACCAAATTCCTGTTGACAGTTAATTTTATGCTCAATGAAAGTGAAAATTCAGTAAAGTAATTAGTGCTGTGCTACTTTACCACCACTTTTATTTAAAAAAAACGTCAATAGGTGTGTTTTATAAAGTAAAAACACAGGAGACAGTTTCCAAAAAGCAGCCACTTATGAATTATAGTCAGATACAGTAAATATCCTTATTTAGTTTAAATTGTATATTTATTGACTCTGCAAGTGTGGGCTAATAACAACTTGTTTGTTTTAGGGGAGGAGGCATGTCTTCTCCGTCTGTCTCTCACCAGCCTGTTCACAGGAAGCTGTTTGGAATCATCAAAAGATTACATAAACAGGTAACAAAATAAATGTTGTTGGAATGGCCTTACACTGTTGACTCTTGTCATATGTAGCTGTTTTATGTACCTTTGAAACTGATTTCAATTGTATTGATGACCTGGAGGTTAACATGAGTTTCTTCTCATATTTACTTAAGCTATGCTTAAAGCCTCTTATTTTATTGATGCCCATTATGGTGCTGGGGACATTTAGGACACAAATTATAAGTTTCAAAAGTTTTTAAAGTTTGTTCATCTATCCATAATGAATAACAAACAGTCTAACTGAAATACAGCATATCTGTTGGGAATTCTGGTTATGACAGAGCATATCCAGTGTCTGTCCCTTTGGAGGATTCTTCTAGAAAAAAAGTACAGCCTGTCAAACTATTGAACTTCCATGTGAAAATCCATGTGATAAATATTCAGTGTACACTTTGATGATCTAAATGATGTAATATCAAATACAAACTAGGGTTGGGCAGTTAATTGAAAATTATATTAAATGGCAATATGGCCTGCTACAATTTACAAACTGCAAAAATTGCAATATTTCTTAAACTTGAAATGTGTCAAAACACTAGTTTAATGGGGTTTTTTTTCGTAGCAGATATTTTATGCACATTATGCAATGTTCAAGTTCTTTTTTAGAATAAAAATTCCTGCTTTACTTATGTACATGTTTTTCTTATTGAAAATGAGATGACATAAAAATGACCATCCCTTCCATATACCAATTGATATCAAATTTGCAATATGAGCCAAAAATATCACAATTAGATATTTGTTTTAATTTGTTTTGCCCCTGGTATATTCTATCTTATATTATGTAGGTTATAATAAAGAATGATTAATCCTTGTATTCATTGAAAGATATATAGGATGAGGAACCTAAAAATAATTGCATATTAAATCACAATCACAAAATTGGGGGAAAAAATGGCAATTTGATTATTTTCATGAATTGTTCAGCCCAAATACAGACTACTCTGTTTGAACATGTACTAATCACTTCAATCTTGTTGGAGACTAATGTGTCTGTTTTTGTTGGTCTCTGCAGTGTTTGTGAGCGCTGTCTGAAGGATCTCACTATCAGGTAACACTTCAGATAACCACATGGACTTAAAGAACAAAGTCTCTCTTTTGGCAAACTCTTTTTGTTCATGTTTTGTTAAAACAGGCTATGAAAATGGGGAAACATTACTACCATCTCCAATTAGAAATTATTATCATTAATTCATGCCTTTTGTTGTTGGCTTCAGTTTCCCCCTTTAGTTAAACCTTTTTTTTCACATTTTCATTTCCTTTTTACCCAATTATGTACATGCGGGTATATTTGTATTGTCTGTGATTGTTGATAGATGTCTTTTAAGTCACTTCATGTTTTTTAATGCAGACTCAATGTGTTCTTTATTTTTGTGTGAAGTGACCAGCCAGAGTGTGTGTACTCTGCCTTTAAGCATCTGGGAACAGAGTTGGTGTTGGGCCTTTTTCTGAATGTACGAGCAGAAGAGCAGCCTGAGCTTTACAAGGAAATCTCGCTACTCTGCACCCAACACTGGCATGGTAGGTACACACAAATTTGATGAAAAAAGTATGACCCCATCTCCTATTTTTCTTCCAACTGCTGAACTTCATTAGCATCCTCCTCTATTTCTTGGACTGTAAGTGAAATTTTCAAAATGTATCAAAAAGGGTTTGTGTGAATCAGTCTCAATATGGGTATGTATCTTTTTGAATCTTTATTTCTCCTGCAGACAAAAAGTGAGTCAGTGTTGTTTCAACAGCATTGCAAAGTCTCTCGCTTCCCTTGTTACTAAATTTCAAAGGTACTGTTTTTTTGTGTTTCTCCTTTTTTGTCTCGTATTTGCTGAACACCTCCTTTTCTGCAGGTCTGATCTCTGCTCCGGTGAATGTGAAGGTTCCTTTATGGTCGTCAGGTTTCTCTACTGCTCTAGATGCCAGAGACAAACTGATGGACATCATCAAAGACAAACTGGAAAATGACAAACATGGGTGAAGCTGCTTTTTCCACTGCACCTCTGTCTATTAAAGTCATATGCAAGAGCAGGGACATCATCTTAGACTTAAGGATCCATGTAAAAGCTGTCTCCTATGAGACACTACTTTGTGAGTGGTTCAGTTCACGGATACCATCATTAACCAGTCTTAATTGACACTTGCTTAAACATGCTTTGATTATTTAGATATAACCAGCTTTTTATTATATATAATTAAACAAAGACAATGGCACATATACACACAAATACAGTTCCTTGTACAGATTTGTACAGCCTTTCTTCATCCACTTTCCTCAGTTTCTTCTCAGAGACAAATCTGGTATGAGTACAGTAGAAACAGGAACACTTTAAATCTTAAAGCACACGTGGCACTGTGTAACCTTTTCTGTAGTGATGATTTCAGCTAACTTGCAAAGTGAAAGCATGGCATTAACACTCATTTCCACAATGAAAAAATAAGTAAATAAAATAGTGGTGGCTGGTTTGCATCTCATAATGAATATGGAAACTTTATAACTTTAGCCAAGCATCATATTTTGTATATTCAGCTCTTTTTTTTGTGCACAATTTGAAAATCACTAAACATACATTAAGCACACAGAAATATAAGTGATGATTAACCTTATAATCTTTATCAAACCATTTAAGCTATGATTTGTTTATATGATCTATTCTATGAATAGTAATAATTTGTTTAACATGGTATTTCAATCAAATATTTCCTTTCTCTTTTCTGCCTACTCTTATCTTTGTAGTTTTGTGGGCTCCCTTGCATCTTTGCCACTGCCTGACTCTAGCTGTGCCTCCCAGCATCTCCTACTGTTCATTTCAGCCTTGATTCCCAAAGCTCTGGCCTCGCTGCTCACCTCCTTCACACTTGCACTCAGTGGAAATGAACAGGTACATAAACTCAGACCAAACTGTGTGGTCCATGCTTATCTCACTGCATTCTCAGACTAATGAAGAACTTTGATAGGAGTTGGTATTTCAGTTTTAAAATGAAAGATATTACATATGTGAATTGGTTCTTTTTATTTATCAAAGGGGTGTCTCTTTAAAACAGTCACTAACCACCATGAGATTGCTGAGGAAGTTTTTTCTGCTTTAAATAAAGTTAGCTAAAATCATTGTTTGTGTTTAGTGTGGCACACGTCGGCAAGCTTTAGCAGACCCAGATTACCTGCACAGAGTTTTGCTGGAGGTTCAAAGACTTTGGCCTCCTTTCATTGGTGGACGCAGATTAGCTGATCAGGTAAGGCTTTATTTGGATACTTCATTTCACAGATTTTTTAATGTTAAATATTCTTCATCATCAGTGGGCATGTGAAAAAACAGCACTATGCTCTGCTAACCTCTGTGGTCACCATTTTGTTCTTCACTTTATTAGCACATGGTAGAGATGGCCAAATTTAGAAATAATTTGTGCAAATGTTGGACTAGCCAACAGTTAGCTTTATGCTTACTCTTTTAGAAGTGTTTTTTTAATAATCAGCTGTTTATTTTAAATCCTGTGGATTGAAATTAACAGCCGTGTCATAGTCCCACATTTTCTGTTTCTTTTGAGGATTTGTGATTGTCAAAATTGCATCTTTATCCATTATTTTCACTTGTCATCTGCAGAAGAGCATGAGTACTCTTGCATCTACTGGGCATGAATGTTGACCTCATTGCCACTAGATGGCGATATAATACTTCAACTGAAAGTGTTTCAACTTCTCTTCAGTGTATTTCAAAGACTTGTTATAGACAAGACACATGAATACCTGACAGAATATTACGTTAGAGTGCTCAGCTACTGTTGGTTAGTGTTAGAAACGTTTAAATTTAATAGTTTATTCAATGATTTATATATAATGTACTAAACAAAAATGCAGCTACACTACAATGCTGTCACAATGACTACTATTAGCTTTCTGTATCAGCTTTAACAGAGGTCTGTTTGTCTGTGAGCTGTATTTGTTTATTAGTGTCAAAATGGTTCAGAAAATGTCGTTACAGGAATTTCAGCATATAATGTTTACAAATATAATATTACCTCTGTGGCAGAGTTAAACACTCTAGTCCATGACCTGTATTGTTGTGTAAATCTGTATCCATTACAGCATCTTTATTCCTGTTAGCCGACTGTTTTTGTCGCAACATTGATTTTCATTCAATAAAATGATTCCTTTCTGCTCTGACATCAGCACTGCTAGCCAATAGAAACCCATCTTTTCCAGAGGCAAACTTCCTCAATTGGGCAGTAGCTTACAGTAGCCCAGCCTCCTCCCGCTCCAGCTGTCATTGATCATTGAGGCTTCATCAAACAGCCTTATGCAACCGCCCAATCAGAGGCATTGATCCATCCCCGGGATTGATTGGCTCCGCTTCCTCTCCGGAAGGATGTGAGAGGGGGTGGGGTTCCAGCCGGGGGAGTGGTGTGTGCTGGTGACACTGAAGCCAAGCGGAAAGTCATTTGTCACTTCTAGGAAGAACATCAGTACACTCTAATTCCTGACAGGTTCATGGGACACAGGTCCAAAGCGTGTGTGTGATTTAGACAGTTTTAAAGTAGGAAGAACTAAGAATGCAAGGATTAGATTCTTTTTTGTTAAACATTAAGCCATGAAGGATACCATGGCTGAAAACAAAGAAATAAAAGGTTTATTACAGTTTTTATGTGAATTGAAATTGACCAGATTATTTGTGTTGGAAACTATGCCAGTCAAATAACAAAGATGTTTGTCAGCTGCACATAAACATTGGAAAGGTTTCTGTTGCATGTGACATTGATATTATTCGCAGGAGTTGCGGTGTATTTACAAAAATGCAAGTATCCTGGACATTTGATGCAAATGTATCTGGGTTTTAGAGATCTGAATAAGTCCTCAGCCTAATTTAAATCAGTCAGTCTTTATTTGTAAACCACCAATGTCATCTGAAGACACAACAACAGGTCTAGATCATGCTCTTTGTTAAACTATTCACTACAGTATCACTAATAATGGCAAAAGTGTGTGTTGTATTTGTGGGAATTACTATATATGATAATACTGATCATAATGTACTGATCATTCTAATAGCAACATTGCCAGCCATGATGATAACCGTGATTCTCAAAAAGTTGGGTCAATGTTAAAATGTAATCAAAAACAGAATGCAATGATTTTCAAATCTCATAAACACATTTTATTCAGAATAAACCATTAACAACATATTGCTGCCAACAGTTGAAGCTGTATCGTGCAAATAAGAAGTCACATGTGAACACAATCCAAAAATGCCGCCGTCTCCTCTGAGCCAAAACTCATGGAAAATAGACTGAGGCAAAATGGTAAACTGTTCTGTGGTCAGATGAATCAAAATTTGAAATTCTTTTTGGAAACCATGGACACAATGTCCTGCAGACTAATGAGGAGAGGGGACCATCTATCTTGTTGTTAGCGTGCAGTTCAAAAGCCTGCATCTCTTGAAGCACTGGGTTGCATCAGTGCCTATGGTTGTAAATTAGAGAGGACTGATATTGGGTATCAAAGCAGTTGAAGTTGAGCAGCTCTTATAATCACTTTACCTTTTATAGCAATGATAATAGTAAGTCTGATATTGATAGTTGTAGCAGTTGGAGTCCACTGACCTACCATGGTTTTATGAAATCTTTACATTTTAATGGGAGTATGCACGGATAAAACACAATTGCAGGCAAGACACAGGGACTTATACCACAAAAATAAAAACATCTGTAAACAAATTATGAGTACCTTGGTATAGTTACGATGATGCAAATAGGAATTTAAGTATGCCATGTAAACATTATAAGATTAAAAATCGAGTTATGGCCCAAAGCTGAAACACAAATGAGCAGGTTAACTGGGTAATTATAAGTTAATTTAAATACTTGCATTGCAATAATACTAAATGAGTAAGCAAGAGAACCACCAAACAAAGTGAAAGTTACCGCAGCAAAACATTACAACAGTACTGACAAACCATTAATAAACACAACAGCTAGAAGAAAAGTGCCCGTTCTGGAGAGAAACAAGTTAATAAAATGTGTGGGGCATTAGATGGAGAGACAGCATTAGTATTCACAATCAGGTGGAAAAAGGAGAAGCTCAATCCAGGTGGAACCAATGTGTGCAACAGTTTGGGTGTGTTTTAATGTGTGTGTGCCTGAGAGAAAGTGAACTCAGCAAGGGCATCTGCCTGTGAGAGCAGAGTGAATGAGAGTGCAGATTTGTTTAACATTTTACACTCCAGCAGAGAGAGAAAAATGAGGAAAAGGAAAGAAAACAGTGATCATGTTCTGTGGCAGTCCATTAGTGCAACCACTAATGGATGAAGTGAAAAGATGAATATAAAGGCCAACAACTGAAAATGTGGTCTTTTTGCCCCAAGGTGGCTCCTTTCAAAAGAGCTTAAACCAGCTCCGGAAATTTGTTTTAGAATGGAAATGTAGTTTTCATTTGAGGCAAACATCAGTGTTAAGAAAAAGTCACTCATTCACTTTGGTTCAAAGGGCTTTTTATAGCATGTTCTTGAAGTGGTGTCATTTCAGTCTCCCCTGCTTATTTTTTATTGTTTGTTTCAAACTACTTAAAACTACTCATAAATATTTCTTGAAGTCCTTTTTAAACCTTTTACCTTTTTTTTAACCAAGTTTGGAAATAAATATCTGTTAAAAAGTTGTAAAGCAGGAATTGACATTTGAATGATGTTTAAAATTAGAGATAAGAACTGAGATGACCTGAGTGGAAGATACAATAGTTGATGTTTTAAAGCCTGAGAGAACATTTCTGGATGGCTTTAAATTAATGAAAAGAACATAGTTAATGGGATGATGAAGGAGAAATGATGAAGATATTACCAAAAATGATCATGTCTAACACCTTTCCTTGCTTGCGAATCAAGAATAAGTTGATACAAGTAAATATAGATGAATTTCTCTTTATTAAAATAAGTTCATAATGTGATTTCTCCTTTTTATTTGTGTAGGACGCCAACCTTGCAGGGTTTCATGTTCCAAAAAATCATGGTGTCGTCTATATCAGCCACTCTGTCCACCGAGACCCAGAGGTTTTCCACGAGCCCGACAGCTTCCTGCCAGGGAGGTGGAGTGGACGGTGAGAGTTTTAGATTTTTATATTTATAAAAGATACAAAATTGTAATGGTCTGGTTTACCTAAGTATTAAACGCACCCTGTACACAGAGGAAACAACCTTTGGTACATCAGCTGCTGGTCTGACTCCCAGCCTCAGGTCTCTGACTCTTGTTTACCCCACTCTTTGCTTCCCTTGTTTTTAGCTGTCCTTTCAATAAAAGCATACAAAAACCATCTAAATGTCAAACCATAGCCAAACATAGCCTTATTTTCTCTATGCTTACATGTAAGGGTAGGCTTCAAAATGTTGCTTTATTACAGTACTATATTGGTTTCAGTTTGTTTTTAATTACTTTATTTTGTATCATTTGTGGAACACAGCAGGTCAAACATCATAGAACTCTCAACTTACAGATTGTTGATTTAGGATTTGGTTAATTTCTTATTAAAGGTAGAAGAAATAATAAAAGTTGTGAGTTCCTTGACAGTTGAAGAAATCAGAATTTAAAATTTATTTATCAAATATGGGCATTTCAATTGCTCGTACATAAAATTTAAGCATAAAGAGAAATGTAACAACAGAAATAAATTTACAAAAATACCAAAAAATACACACACTGTACCATAACAAAATATGACATATAGAAATTAATTTAGAATATAGTAGAAATACAACAATGAGTAGAAATGAGTACAGCAGCAGAGTCACAGCTGCAGGAATGAGTCATGAATGCCCCCCCCCCAATAAAAGAAGCTACCTCAAAAAATAAAATCATCTCACCTTACAAAACATTTACAAGATGTAAACTACCAAATAAAGTCTGTTTTTTTTTTTACAGTTACATGCAATACACTGCCTTTAAAAGGTATTCACCACCTTTGATGTTTTACCCTTTTATTGATTTTATTAATCAGTCATGGCCAATATAATTTGACTTTTTTGACAAAACAAACAAACAAACAAACAAAAACTCTTCAGTGTCAAAGTGAAAACAAGTGTCTTCAAAGTAATGCTATTGTTAAGTAAAGTAAAGCTATTGAAAAGTATAAGTCAGGGGATGGATAAAAAAAAATTCCAGTCACTTAAATGTCAAGGAGGTGAATAATTATGCAAGTCACTTATTTTACCTTACTTATTTTTATTCAGTTGATATTACTTTGTAGAGATCTGTTTTCACTTTGACATTAAATAGTTTTTTGTGTTTTTTGTTGTTTTTGGAAAATCAATTAAAGGGTAAAACATCAGAAGGGGTGAATACTTTTTTTAGGCACTGTATTTCCAACTCAGGCTAAAGTGCATGAATGCAGCTGAGGCAAGGGTTTGATGTTACATTGCATAATGTTCTGAAATCCCGCTATAGCAGACAAGATGAGCGCCACATAGAGAATTCAGCAGCTAAATCCTCAGTGATTGCCAACACTGCTTTAAATCTTTTTTTCTAATCACAACTGTGTTTTCACCAAATGAAGAAAAATTCAATAAATTGTTTTTTTTTATCATTATTTCTTTCACATACAGCAGACTGAATAATCAATTTGTCTTGGGTCTAGACTAAAGCTTTCTTAAATATATATATAAATGTCTGGGAAAATCACACTGTTAATGCTGCAAATACATACTCCCACAGTGTTACCATAGTAACTGGTGAAGATGAATAAAGCATACAAATCTGACTTGATCACTGTCAAATTTATTATAAGCAGCTGCAGTCAGTCAGGAGTTTAAAAAGCAGATTTGTATTTAAACAAGATACACAAAGAAACTGCTGAAGACTGCTTTGTTTCAGCATCTCTGACTCTCTGCTGGAATGAAACCTGATCTGTCTCTCACTTAACTCGCCATCTCCGTTAACCACTTTTCTATTCATGCACTTCCTCCTTTCACCTGTTTGTTCTCATTCATACTTGTTCATTCAGGCACAGCAGAGAGGGGGAAAAATCTATGAATGTATGTATGTAGGAAGCTGCTGTCATGGAAACAAGTCACCTGACACTGTCTTTACCAATAGGGATTCCCTTTGTGTGTGTATGTCAGTGTGTGTGTATGAAGGGTGGGGGAGAAAAATGCCCTGTGGAGAGGGATGGGATACCGAAATATGAGTCAGAGAGGATCCTACCCTTTTTATGTGTGCATGTGAATCTCTGAACCAAAAAGGGTGATTTCATCTGATATTAAAAATGTTTTTTCACAAGGGTCTTCCCATCTATCAGTTAAAAATAATCACCATTACTAAACCTGTCACTGGAGATGAAATATATTCACAAAGCACAGAGCCACCTCAGTTAAGGGAATTTCACCAACAGATTATTTCCTTTGTTATTTTTTTTCTCAATTGTGTTCATGATTATCACGTGAGAGAAGGAAAATAACTATTCATTATTGTTCATTTATAAACCAAACTTCGGTATTGGTATATTTTTAGATGCAGGATGTTCCTGGCATGCTAAACTATTTTTTCATAATCTCATGTAGAAAAGAATGTTTTTTGCATAAGAGAAAAGGAAAGGTATTTTCAGATCTCTTCAAAGAAATCTTTGCATTAATTCACTTAAAGAAAACACTTCATATTACTTCCTTATGCAAAAAAGGAATTTTCTAAAGCTTCAGAGTAATAACAAAAAAACAGCAAATAACTTATAGCCATTATAGATGGTGGTCTGCTTTGAACTGAAACTGTGTAACTTACTTATAGGTGTTGTTTAAAAGTGTAAAGAAATTAAAAGACAGGTGGCTGCTACCATGGTAACAGGCCACCTCATACTCATTTTTACCAATGGGGATTCCCAATGCGCTCTATGCGTATGTGTGCTTCCTGTTGGATGGGGCTAAAGAATGAGTCACAGAAGATTTTTGCTCAAAACTAATATGATGTGTGAAATCTACACGTCACGCTCAGAAAATGCTTTAGTAAACGTATTATCTATCTATCTATCTATCTATCTATCTATCTATCTATCTATCTATCTATCCATCCATCCATCCATCCATCCATCCATCCATCCATCTTTTGCACATTTGCCACACTTAAATGTTCCATATCATCAAACTAATTTCAAAATTAGATAATGGGAACCTGAGTAAACACAAAATCCAGTTTCTAAATGATGAGACCAGACCTGATTACTGCCAGATTTGTTGAATTAAGAAATCACCTAAATAGAACCTGTATGACAAAGTGATGTAGATTAAAAGATCTCTAAAAGCAACACATCATGCCGCAATCTAAAAATTCAGGAACAGACAAAAAACAAAGTCATTAACATCTATCAGTCTGGAAAAAGTTACTAAGCCTATTTTAAGATTTTGGGACTGAGCCACGATGAAAGTCATTATCCACAAATGGAGAAGTCTTGGAACTCTAGTGAACCTTCCCAGGAGTGGCCAGCCTACCAAAATTTCCTCTAGAGCGCATCAACAACTCATCCAGGAGGTTGCAAAATAACCTAGAACAACATCTAAAGACCTGCAGGCCTCTTGACTAAATTAAGGTCTGTGTTCATGGTTCAACAATTAGAATGAGACTTGACAAAACTGGCATTCATGAGAGAGTTCAAAGGCCAAAACCACTGCTGACAAAAAAGAACACAAAGGCTCATCTCACATTTGCCAAATAACATCTTAATTATCCTTAAGGTGTGTGTCCCATGACATCTTGCATAAAATTAACACAGCATTTCATGAAAAGAACATCATACCCACAGTCAAACACGGTGGTAATGTGATGGTCTGGCGCTGCTTAGCTACTTCAGGAACAGGACAACCATGAATTCTGCTCTCTACCATCAAATCCTGAAGAAGAATTTCCATCTATCAGACAAGCTGAGGTACTTTGTTATGCAGCAGGGCCATGATCAAAAACAGGGAAATTTGTGCTTGTTAGATAATTCCTTTATTGTAACAATGCTTCTTGGTAATAAATTGTATACTGTTGAAAAGCCTGTTTATTTCCCTTTTAAGAACACTTATAAGGAACATGCATTTGTGGGATGAGCAGCAGAGCTGAGTATGTGGGTTGCGTCCATGAAAATTTTGCCAAATCTTCTCTGCCAATGCCAAACAGCTTATTTTGCTTGTTGTATTTTGTTTTGTGCTTCTGGTACCCCCAGGTGCTGACAGTTAGCTGCCTGATTGGCACCTGTTATGTTTCAGCGATGGGTCCAGATTTTGCCTACAGCAGCTGGATTGTAGGGTCAAAGTGTTGAGAAGACACAAAGACAGAGTAAAATCTTTTGGTAAAGGCAGCGTGAAGGTGTTGGTAGGAAAAATGAGGCTCATCATTATTGGAGTCAGTCTCAATGCAGAAAGATATTGAGATGAGATTTTGCAACCAGTGGCAATCCCATATCTCCACCGTCCCATACTAAACTCTGTCCTCCAAGATGACAACACTCGCCCCCTAGAGCAGGTTTTATCAGAGATTACCTTTAGAATTTGGGAGTGGAGAGGATAGACTGGTTTGCCAGCATCCTGACCTTAACCCCATTGAACACTTGTGGGGTCAGCTTGGGCGTGCATTGTCTGTCTTATGTCAAATGCTGGTTGAAGAATGGGATGCCATCCCACAGCAGTGTGTGACCAGGGCTGGTGACCAGCATGAGGAAGAGGTGCCAAGCTGTTGTGGCTGTGTATGGTTCTTCTACACGCTACTGAGGCTCCTGTTTGTTAAATGAATAAATTGTTAAATTGCCAATATGTCTTGTTTCTTCAAACTTCAATCATCCAATCCACCAAACAACAAACAAGAATCAATGTTAGAATAAGCTGTTTGGCACTGGCTGGGAAGATCTGGCAAATTTTTCAAGGGCCCAACACACATACTCAGCTCTGCTGCTCATCCCACAAATGCATGTTCCTTACAAATGTGGCACCATTTACAAGGGAAATAAACAGGCTTTCCAAATGTATAAGGTTTCTTGCCAAGAAGCATTTTTACAACAAAGAAATAATCAACCAAACACAGATTTCCTTTCTGTCTGTATGTATACTTGTTATATGTCTTAACTGCTGTACCACTAAGTGGATTTCCCTTTGGAGGTATTGGGTCACTTTTGGGTTTGTGTGAGTGTGTTTGCTTCATCCTTCTGTTTATCTTCCGGTCTGTTCCCTTTTCCTCCTACCTGCTTCTTTCTCTGCTCCTCCATCTGTCAGTCTACCTGGAGATGATTTTCCTGTCAGCTTTGATAGCTGCCTGGCTCCTCTGTGTTCCACCTGGCTCTTTAAAGTAATGACTGCAGTGCTGTTACATAACAAGCCCACCTACGATAACTACAGTTTAAACACATCATCTGTTTGTGTGTGTGTGTCTCTGTGCTATAGCTGTATATGCTGTTTGCACTGTGTGTTTCATTGTTTACTGTAAAATCAGTCTGCCTGTGTATATGTGTGTGTGTTTTTCCATTTTGGCGCAAATGACATAACTGTCAAGTTAACATCCTATTAGCTAAATGCCCGGAAACACTACCAAACATGGATAAAATCTAAGCTGCTGCAGTGGGTCTTTTTCTAGAATCTGATCATTCAAAAAAAGATTTCTTCTCACCCCCAAGAAAAGGAATGTCATTTCATCTGCAGTGGAAATTGTTTGCAAATTGATTGAATTTTCTGTATTAAATACAGTAAAACCACTGTGTGAATGAAGTGAAATCATCAGTTGTCTCTGGAATGAATGATTTGCATGCAATTATTTTTGTTAGTTTTTGTTCTGGCCAATTAAGAATAGGGGATTAAGCACACTCCTTGTGATTCTGAAAAATAAGGACATATATCTTGATGTAAAGGTTTTCCAATTTGAAAAAAAAAAAAAAAAAACTCATACAGCTACATTTACCCAAACATCACACCACTGTTGCTTTATTGTTTCTTACATTTATTGCTCTGATTCTGTAGTTGTCTGTTTTTTGTTTTTGTTTTTTGTTTTTTTTTTAACCAAAAGCACAGTTTTTTAGAATTGCACTTGCTAGGTTAAATTGTGTAATGTAAAGGTGTTTTCATAGTGCATCTCCACATTAGTGCTATAAAAAAGCTGTTGTTAAGCCTGGTGACATCCATATTCATCATGTTGTGGCAGGATACTAGGTGTTCCTGTCTTATTTACAATGTGTTTCACTATTGTTAGAAAGTGAGAGAGAGGAAAACACCACAGGAGCTCCACATACGTAGACAGTCAGACATACACAACGCCTCTATTACAAACTCCAAAACCGGTACAGAGATGGGATAACTTGTTCCTCCTTTATGCTGGGCATAGTAAATAACCTACCTTGAAACAGCACTGTGAAGCAGCTTTAAGATTTCCTCGGTCTGTCTCCTTATTACAGGGCTGTATTTTATGCTACACAATTCAGTGTCTCAGGATAGGCTCTAATAGAACATTAAACCATTAGCAGACACTGCAGAGAACACTTACATTCTCCTTTCTTCCTCTGTCTTTAAATCTCATACACATAAAGCCTCTCACACACTGATCTCAGACTATACACTCAGCTAATGCTTCCTGTTTGCCTTTAATCAGAGCTCAGGTTTCAGGAAGACAGGATACATTAGCAGTGAAAGGGGAAAGATGGTCTGCATCAGTAAGCTGCTGACAGACCTGGAAACGACCGGTAGCTTTTTATTTTTTATATATTTCAAGAGGCTGTAGATTTGAAATGCATTATACATATGGGAGAGAGTCAGACTTTGTGACAATAAATCAAGCCCAAGGTGTGTTGTGTGATTTCAGTCTTTTTCATTCATGCTACCCATACATAGCCCAGTTTTGACCATAACTATTAATATTTTGCAACATCCTCATGAACTGGTTGGTTTACCCTCAAGGTCGTAATGCCTTTACGAGTACTACATTACATGTTTGTTGTCCTTTGGGGTCAAATTTGGCCTACACTGATTTCACTGTTTTAAAAGTATGATAGCATAAAGTGAACATTATTTCTGTATTACATTGTTTTCTCCAACTCCATTTCATCCTATTAACACAAGTTTTACACAGTTTTCTTCATTTTAAGGCCATCATGCCTCATTCATATGAGATTATTCCTTGCTTTTGAGTTTAACAATATTATATATATCAAATAAAGTTACTGTATGTCAAGAGGAGCATTCGATGATTTATGATTAGAGACTGGTATATGTTAAATTTTAGTTTTTGGAAACCATGAATATTTTTTTAATTGCAGCAAATAATCACACTTGTCTTTGTGGGTTGAAAATGACCTGGCTTGATTTGCCTTTTAGAAAATGTATGTACAATTAATCACCTTCTCTGCATTCAGACTTTTAGCCAATTATATTCCAAGTCATTCACACAAATTTTAAACTTCTTTTTATAATTTATAGTCTATGTTGTTCCATGTCATCCATTGCATGAAGTTAAACCTTTTTAGTGTCAAATTTAGCAGAAAGAAATGAAATATTTTTAATATCACCATGAACACATGAAGATGATGGTGGATTGCCATCAACAGGTCCATTCCAACATTTTTCAGAATCTTGTTTTAAAAATATCAACTCCTTTTTTCATTAACAGGACATGAACACACTTGTTGTACTTAAAGACCAAAGCTGGCCTCAACTTCTTTGTTTTGTTATAAAGCATGAGATATATCATATAACTAGAATGGCCATCTGAGGCGGCAGACCCACGCCTAAGCAGCGCCACCGAGGAATTTGTGCTCCCATTGATTACTATGGTGTTCAAAATTTCAAAGTCAGAGAAAAACTGAACAGGTGCGCGGATCATCACCAAAATCTAATCGATTCTTCCCTGTCACTATCCTAATATTCCCTGAAAGTTTGGTGAAGATCTGACTTTCCGTTCTTGAGTTATCTTGTACACATACAAACAAACAAAGAAACGAACAAACAAAGATACAGAACCCTTTACATAACCCCCTTGCCGATTTCATTGGCAGGGGTAATTATGTGTCGCATCTTTTTAACAGACTTTATTTCAAGTTTTACTCTTGTTTTTGGAATAATTGATCAATGATTTCATCTACATTTAATTCCAGCCCCCTTTTTGTGTAAAGTTAGCAGAAATTCTGGATTAATTTGAGTCATTACAAAATCTTACACCACAGGAAAATCACAGGCCATATATGACTGATCTAATCTCATCCCAAATAAAATATAACAAACAAAAGATTAAATATATGTAGGAAAAAATATATTCAAAAATAAAAGAAGAAAAGGTGTTGTTATATCCAGGTTATCATATAAAACACTATTTGTCAGAATATTGTAAATTTATTTCAGGTAGGATTTCAAAAAATAGGATAACAGAACAAGTTGTGGGTGTGTTTTTCGTTTGGGTGGGTAGATGTGTTTTGCTGAGTTGCATGGTTATTTGTGGGTTTGTGTGTGTTTAAATCTGCTGCTAAGTTAAACTGGGTGACAGGTCACCCCATAACACCCTGGGTCATTTTTGACCCATTAAGACATCATATGCCATTTTTTAAACACCTAGAATATATTGTGAAGACTGATCATGTTGTGTATGTGCAAAGTGTATGGTAGTGGGAACAATCCATGTTATTTTAGGCAACTCCATTAAAGAAACCTAATTTTATAAAATAAAAACTTCAGAAAACTGGTCAGAAATGACCCTAGGACATCATAAGGGTTAAAACATATATAACCTTTAATGTTAAAAAAAGTGTTTCTGGCTATGCAGGTAGCATTGTGACATTTTGCACTCAGTCAAACGCTATCATGGAGAGACTATCAGGATCACAGTGACATAGCTTAAATGCTTTGGTCAAGCAAGTTAATAGCATGTTTTCCTATCTCAGATTGACATGTATTTTTTGGTGTAAATGAACAACTTATGAACCACCATTCTAGTCCTGTCATTGGTTGAGAGACATCTGCTCATCATGTCATCACCATCTGGTCATCATATGATGTCACATCTGATGACTTTCTGTTAACAGGGACTCATTTGTCTGGTTTTTGACAAGCACAGGGGCATGCAGTGGTTATTATTCTGCTTAGGGAATGCATGTTTATTTATTCAGTTGGTTTAAATGAACTTGATAAACGACACAGCCTTGAGCACTCAGATTGTGTATGAATTGTTTCCTTTTTTCTTCTCTTACCCTACAATCTTTGCTATCTTTGTAAGCATGTTTGAATTTTGAAATGTTTTGAATTTGTGTGCAATCATGTTGTTTTATATTTTTCTGTGCAGGAATGCAGGTCAGGAACACTTTCTGTGTTCCTTCGGCAACGGGCCAAGAGGCTGCATTGGAACTAAACTCACGGACGTCTTCCTAAAGGTGGCTCTTGTTTGTTTGTCATTACACTTCCATGCACAAACACCTAAATCTATACATGCCATGCACTTACTAGGACCTTTTCTCATTTTGTCCATTAGGTAATTTCTTAGCAGTAGAAAAAAGACTGATGGTCTAAAGGTGTTAAATCTTCCTCTGAGCTGCATTTACAAAATAACAGAGGAGGGTGTGAAATGTTGAGCCTCAGCTCTTCATTATTTTTTTCAGCTTCTGTGTCATGGGGTTATGGGGAAGTTTACTGAAATAATGTGAGGACAGGATATCTCTGTTCTGATGGAGAAGAATACAAGTAATACAAGAGAAAGGAAGTGAGTCAGTTTGTACAAAAGCCTCATTATAAATTTGACAGGACTGCTCTCTGACCATAGAATGAAATCTAAACCTAACAAAGAAAAACTTTACAAGGTCTCATTGTTTTTTCTTAAGAGCAACCTTGAACCTTTACATCAACATCATAGACAAGCTTTTATTTCAAAAGGACATCTGAAAGACTGTGAAGGACTTGTTACTGTAGTCATGTGCTGAAAAAAGATTGATTCAAGGATGTCATTGGAGATAAACTTCTTGGAAACCACTTATCTGTTATTTTAAGAGAACCTTCAACTGGACAAGGCCATGGCACACTTGTTATGACTGATGAGAGACGTTATTTGACTTACAAGCAAATAATAAAGTAAGCCTGAGTTGTTGAAGGTATTTTTGCAGCTTAAACCACTTAATAGAATAATAGAGATTACAGTAGCAAAGAGAAAGGGAGAATAAGAGTATGTGAAACATCACACACTTATAAGAAATAGATGCTCACAGGTATGATGACATGCTTCTCTGTGTGTTTATGTGTGTTTAATAAAGATGTCACATGAAGAGTCAGATTCTGGGTACAGAGTGTCCTGTTAAAACCACCAGTCAGTCCCTGCGGCATCACTCACCATAGCTACCTTTGCCTTTGCCTACTCCAGAGACAAGCAGGCAACCAAACATACACGTGCAAACAAGGCCTGTGGGAGGCTCCAGTACAGGACAGGTGTATTACAGGTGTGACAACAGGAAGTAGATATTTATTTTCTCCTCCGAGAGCAGCTGTGTGTATGTGCCATGTGAGCCTTGAGACTGGAGAGTTAGGGGGTAGCACCAACTACAAAACATACAGTGTTTGTTTTGTAGCACCAACTACAAAACAAACACTGTATGTTGGATGATTCCCAAACTTTAAATCAGAAACTTATGCAACTAGGTTGTAGGGTTCCTTGCTTGTTTTCAGTATTCACTGACAACATCCCTGTTAGCATGATACATTTGGAAACAATCCATATCTATAACATTTTGTTCATGGAGTACAATTAAACTTTATTGACTTTTCCTAAAGAGTCAAAATAATAATAATAATGGTGATTTATTTGTAGAGCAACTTTAAAAACAAGAGTTTTCAAAATGCTTTGACATTTGCAGAGACAAATAGAAGATCAAATGATGAATAAAAGTCATGAAAGGGAATTGAAACAGGGCAAGAGAAATAAAATGAGAGCCTGTAAAAACAGTAAGGGGAAAATCAGAGTCCTAAAAGGCAATAAGATGAGTAAATATGATGATAAGAGTACAAAGAGTAAAACCAATAAAAGAGATACAAGCATTAAAGAGAGAAAGGCAATATCAATTAAAAATGCCAAAAGAGTGATGGAATGATTGAGGTTACTGGGGAATAAAAGCAAATATAAAAGATTAATAGGAATGAAAAATATCTTATTACTATAATTGCCAGCCTATCTGTCTGTCTGTGTGTCTGTCCCGATTTGCACGCCACACCTTTGCTTCAGTTGTTCTTGACACCTCTTAGAAGATTCCTTGGGTGAACTGCTTCAGAACTGGTGTCATGAAAAATCATTAAAATGTACTGGTTTTCTGTAAAATCCCGAAATGTTGCACCAAGTCATCACTGTGGGAACTTCCATTTACCTCGGAAGTTGGATTTCAGAGCTGGGATTTACGTCACACCTGAGTTGAGCATGTTACATTTGCTCAAAGCTCGTGAGAGAAAGAGCCAGAAAACAGCTGGACTTGGTTGAACCACGTCCACAAGGAAATGTATTTGGATTAGATGATACACCTGCCCCACAAGCCCTCTCTGTGAAGCACTTCTCCGTGCTGATATTAAACAAGATAATGCAGGAGAGGTTTCACACATTGCTGATAAAATATTTCACTGAGAAACCAAGGGTTATTTCCATTATGTCAGTTGCCGTTGTTGCATCAACATATTTGAAAATTGGTCTGACTCTGCATGGCAGGTAGGCCTTGTAATGTTGCGTTGAATCTCCACAAAAAGTGCATGCTCTATAACGTAAATTATAATGTTGTTTGCCTAATATTGCACATAAGCACCAGTAGGCGAGAAACTGAGCTCATATGCAGTTGTCTGGGGAAAAACACCCCATTCCATGCAAATTGGCCTTACAGCATTAAACATCTGATGATGAAGATGGTAATAGCACATAAATAAAGATTAGCCTACTGTCTGCGAGAGCTGATGGAAGTGCACTGCATTTTTTTGCCACATGAATTTTCAAGCGATCATGAAACAGTTTCCTCTCTGTATGGCTATAAAATAAATGATGTGAAATTAAGGTTGGAAAATACAACTTTACATTGCTATTACTAAGCCATTACCAAGAGTTCAGTCTGAGTCTCCCAGCTGCTTTTTTTCCCATGTGTTACACTGTTACACATGGCAAAGATGTGGTTGTTTTCTTAGGGTTTCCTTCATTCAGGTCCACCATTGTTGGCTCTG
Source organism: Cheilinus undulatus (assembly GCF_018320785.1). Lineage (NCBI taxonomy): Eukaryota > Metazoa > Chordata > Actinopteri > Labriformes > Labridae > Cheilinus > Cheilinus undulatus. Next base: position 26,675,059 of record NC_054881.1, on the reverse strand, counting down.
TAGTAACATCCAGGCCCATCCTCCACAAGAGAAGAATCTACTGCTTGTGCTCAGGTGCTTTTTGCCTTTTTTTTAGATACACCCCAGGAATTACAGCAGTATAAAGAGATATGCTTTGTTTTAAGTTGTACAGCCTCACAAGGTTTTCATAGTAAGCTAGCAATGCTAATATTAACAGTTTACATCAGAAAAGACAAACACAATGTCGAATCATTTTCTTGAACTCTTGACAAAGCTACACCTTGGTAAAACTCTGTTGTTGTTTTTTTGTTAAAGATTGCAGTTCTTTTTTATTGGAGCCAAAGTGCTATGCTGTCTTTTCTATGATTATATTCATTACCGCGTCAACTGCTTATCATCACTGTTTCCCAATAAACAGAGCAAGTAAGAAAGACCGGACGAGAGTGCACAGGGAAGGAAGCAGATTGCACTTGTCAGCCAATGAGAGGCTAATCTCAGCAGTTCACATCCGTTGAGTCAGACTGTTAACTAACACTGAAAGTGCATTATTTAACCTGCACTGCTAGATTACACTCACAGAGACACAGTCTGTGTGTTCTTGAAAGGAAAAATACTGGATGAGGATATTTCAACAAACTAACAAAAATGGAACCATGAGATATGACTCAATCCTACACACACAAACCAGCAGTCATGAGTCATTGTTAATGCCTGGTTGAATGAAGCTCAGGTGAAATGTCCTAAGCGTTTAACAATCTGCTCTCTTCTCAGTGTTGAGCAAGACAGTCATAAATCAATATTTAGAACCAGATTACCTAAGATAACTGGTGACTGGTTGTATTGTTTGCTTGTTAATGTCAAGAAAAGGACAATGTACAGAGCATTGATTGTGTCCTTTTTCTCTTCTAAAGTAGACAAGCAATCAATACATGCTTCTATGGACATATAAGAGAGGTTTTCATTTGGTCATTATTCTTTGACTTTCGCTGACCAGTGTCATTGGAATGTTTACACATCCTTTAGTTGTAATAGGTATATTTATCATCCATTATTTTGTCTATAAATCTGGCAGGTTTTATTATAGATAAACTGTAAGAAAACCTGGTTGATATCACTCACATTATATCAGTATGTGACAAACTGATTCAAGAAACTATATATATGCTACCACTTCATAAGTTAAATACCAAATGGAAAATCAATTCACATGTGAAATTACACACCCAATTACAAAAATGTTGCAATAATTTGCAAATCTCAAAAACCCATATTTAGTTCAGAATAGAATATAAACAACATATCAGGTGTTTAAAGTGAGACATTTTACCATTTCATTGAAAATATTTGCTCATTTTGAATTTGATGGCAACAGCATATCTAAAAAAAACTAGGGGCAGGGCTTTGTTTACATTGTGAAGCATCCCCTCTTTTTTAACAACAGTCTGTGAATGTCTGGGACGTTAGGCGACTAGTTACTTGAGTTTCAGGAGAGGAATGTTGTCCCATTCTTGTCTGATGTAGGATTCTAGCTGCTCAACAGTCCTGGGTCTTCTTGGCTGGATTTTTCCTTTTATGATGCTCCGAATGTTTTTTATTGGTGAACTGTCTGGACTGCAGGCAGACCAGTTCAGTACCTGGACTCTTCTACTACAAAGCCATGCTCTTGTGATGGATGTGGTATATGGTGTAGTATTGCTTTGATTAAATATGCAAGGCCTTCCCTAAAAGAGACGTTGCCTTGATGGGAGCATATTTTGCTTTAAAACATCAATAAACTTTTCAGCATTGATAGTGCCCATGCCATAGGCACTAATGCAAACCAGATGCAGGCTTTTGAACTGTGCACTGATAACAAGCTGGATGGTCCCTCTCCTCTGTAGTCTGCAGGATGAGGCATCTGTTGTTTTAAAGAAGAAATCAAAATTTGATTCATCTGACCACAGAACAGTTTTCCATTTTGCCTCATTCAATTTCTGGATCGTGTTCACATATACACTATATTGCCTAAAGTATTCACTCACCTGCCTTAACTAGCATATGAACTTAAGTGACATCTCATTCTTAATCCATGGGGTTTAATATGATGTCGGTCCACCCTTTGCAGCTATAACAGCTTCTTGGAAGGCTTTCCACAAGGTTTAGGAGTGTGTTTAAGGGAATTTTTGACCATTCTTCCAGAGCCACATTTGTGAGGTCACGCACTGATGTTGGATGAGAAGGACTGGCTCTCAGTCTCCGCTCTAATTCATCCCAAAGGTGTTCTATCGGGTTGAGGTCAGGACTCTGTGCAGGCCAGTCAAGTTCATCCGCACCAAACTCTCTCATCCATGTCTTTATGGACCTTGCTTTGTGCACTGGTGCACAGTTATGTCGGAACAGGAAGGGGCCATCCCCATGGAATTGTCCAAAATCTCTTGGTATGCTGAAGTATTCAGAGTTCCTTTCACTGGAACTAAGGGGCCAAGCCCAGCTCCTGAAAAACAACCCCACACCATAATCCCCTCTCCATCAAACTTTACACTTGGCACAGTGCAGTCAGACAAGTACTGTTCTCCTGGCAACCGCCAAACCCAGACTCGTCCATCAGATTGCCAGATGGAGAAGCGCGATTCGTCACTCCAGAGAATGCGTCTCCACTGCTCTGGAGTCCAGTGGCGGTGTGCTTTACACCAATGCATCCGACCCTTTGCATTGCACTTGGTGATGTACGGCTTGGATGCAGCTGTTCAGCCATGGAATCCATTCCATGAAGCTCTCTACGCACTGTTCTTGAGCTAATCTGAAGGCCACATGATGTTTGGAGGTCTGTAGCAATTGATTCTGCAGAAAGTTGGCAACCTCTGCGCACTATTCGCTTCAGCATCCGCTGACCCCGCTCCGTCATTTTACATGGCCCACCACTTCATGGCTGAGTTGCTGTCATTCCCAATCACTTCCACTTTGTTATAATACCTCTGACAGTTGACTGTGGAATATTTAGGAGCCAGGAATTTCACGACTGGACTTGTTGCACAGGTGGCATCCTATCACAGTACCACGCTGGAATTCACTGAGCTCCTGAGAGTGACCCATTCTTTCACAAATGTTTGTAGAAACAGTCTGCATGCCTAGGCGCTTGATTTTATACACCTGTGGCCATGGAAGTGATTGGAACACCTGATTTCAATTATTTGGATGGGTGCTTTTGGCAATACAGTGTATCTTCTTCTTTGCTTAATACAACTTTGACTTGCATTTGTGGATGGCATGGCCAACTGTGTTCACAGACAGTGATTGCTGGAAGTGTTCCTGAGCCCATCCAGAATCATTGCCTGTTTTTTATTGTAGTGCCACCTGAGGGCCCAAAGATCACAAGCATCCAGTATTGACCTTTTGCCTTGTCCCTGGTACACAGAGATTTCTTCGATTCTCTGAATCTTTTGATGACATTATTTACTGTAGCTGGTGGGATACTTAAAGTCCTCCCAGTTTTACATTGAGGAACATATTTCTGAAATTTTTCCACAATTTTATATGCAGTTTTTTCAGTTGGTTGACATTGACATTCTGCCCATCTTCACTTCTGAGAGATTCTGCCATTCTAAAATTCTCCTTTTATACCCAGCCATGTTGAATTCCTGCCAGATAAGTTATTTGGCAGGAGTTGTTGCAAAATGCTCCTCCGGCTGTTTTTTTATTTGTACCACTTTTGGTGCCCTGTCACTACCTTTTAAATGTGTGCTACTGCCAGCAAATTCAAGATGAGCAAATATTTTTAACAAAATGGTAAAATGTTTCAGTTTAACGTCAGAATTTTTGTTTATGTTCTATTGTGAATAAAATATGGGTTTATGAGATTTGTAAATTATTGCATTCTGTTTTTATTTACATTTTTCACAACGCTTCACCTTTTTGCCGTTGGAGTTGTAAGTGAATAGCATAAATGCACTGTTTTGTTTTTTTTTCAGGTAAAATGGCATTAACAAACATTTTAGCAGGAAGCTCTCTCACTTCTGAGATAAGATTAATAATAGGTCCCAGTTGGTGCCAAATACATTGTGACAACAAACCAAGTTTTTGTGTGGATAAATACATTATTACAACTGCAGATAACTTGAATCAAGGGGATAGTACATTTACTATGGTACATTACATTTGAAGGGTTTTAATAGCTTAGACCAGTCATTGTTATTCATTTCAGGTTTATTGTACTAGAAATGGGGAAATAATTATATTAAATAATCATTGTAACTTTGTTTGGGCCGGGACAAAACCTATGAGGTTTTCCCTGGACCCTGTTGATGAGATCATCTGCACTCAGGATTAATATTTAATTTCACTCACACTGACGCAGCTGATCACCTGTCATCTAATCACGGTGGTCTGATTATTTCAGAAACATGATGTCATCCACAGCAACGGGGTCATCTCTGATCCTTCGCCCAGCACAGAATTTCTCAGTAGAAGTTGCCTTGTTGCAACATCAAGAAGCACTAACAACTGACCCAGTAGTGCTACATTATGTTAAAATCTAGGCAAGGCAAGGCAAATGTTTTTCTATCACACATTTTAGCAGTAATGCAAATCTAAGAATTTACACAAGACATCAAAGTCATCATGACAGATGGAAATAGAGATATAAGAAATTATTTAAAAAGGCACTTCAAAATCAAAGCTAAGATGAAATAACTGCAGAAGCAGGAGTGTGAATGTTTTAAACGGTTTAAATATAAGAATAAATGTTACAAGGCAGTGCTAAAAGCTAAAATATGTAGTAAGATGATTTATTTAAATCACTTCATAAACAGCAGCTTTGACCAGGTGAGTCTTCAGCCTTGATCTCAAAGAGCTAAGACCTCTACAGGAAATTTACACCAAGCCATCACTTTAATCAGATTTTTTTGCAACAAATATTAATGCATCAAAGCTTATCATTCCTGCAACCTGACCTCTTATCGTCAGGCCATCTGGCTGTCTAAAATAGCTCTGATTCGCTCTCAGCAGACTGACCACTTGCATACACCAAACACACACGAGGGCGTGACCAGAGTAAAAAGTAGACCGCAGGGATCTAGGTCAGAGATGTGACTCATCGCCGCCTTGCTTCATCCTTCTTGCTTCTTCCTCCCACCCCCACCATCATCATCCTTCCTCCATTCCATCACTTTTTTCCTCCCTTCCTCCATCATGTTCATTCATCCCACTCCTCCCCCTCTATCAGGAAAATCTCCATTCATAAAGTGGAGGGAGGCGGGGTAAATGGCTGTTACTAGTGGAATGATTGGTCGGCTCTGTGACTCACAGTGTCAGCCAATGGTGAAAGCTGGCTATGATATCACAAGACACAGAGCTCTGAGTGCACTTAGTAAGGAAAATGAAAAAAGGGCAGATTATTGGGTTTTTCCCATCTTTTCCTTATGAAGGAAATAGACCTAAGCTGTGGGCTATTAACTGATGGTGTTTTGATGAAAATTAGAGCTTTGCACAGTTCAAAGGAACAAAGATATAAACTGTTTCCTGTTTGAGTCATTTCTGCACATGTGCTTAATGTTCCATTTCAACTTGGCAGCTACAAGGTGTTGCATTGCATTTCTGTTTTGAAATCTGGAAGCAACATATAGATAAGCATTAAGTGTTTGGTCTGCTTTTCAAGTTGGACTTGTTCAGCGTTGGCAGGGACTCTCAATCTGCCAAGTGCATTCTAGTTGAACATTTGTTAGGTAATCACTAACACCCCTTCAGCTTTCATTTGGATCTGTCATGCAGAGGGAAAAGATCTAAGTAACAACACATTCTGATAACAAGTTTTTCTTCCTTTTTTTCTCCAATCAGGAAGCATGTACATACCTGTTAAAGCACTACGACTGGAGTTTGGATCCTCCAACACAAGACCTGGAGTACAAATGGCTGCCTGTGTCTCGCCCTGCCAACACCCCCACCATCTCCTTCACTCGACTGGATCAGACTAGATCTGACAGGAGCGGCACCAGCTAGGGATGGGGAGTATGCTGAGAGATGCACCTGCTAATAAGTCAGAGAAAAAGAGCAACATATGTGCACTAAAAACTGTAGCTGAACCACAGTGCTTGTCTAAAATGTGCAGAAAAATGCTGAAATATATGTGGAGACACACAGAGGGAAGCCAGCAAACTGTGAGGCTTCCCCCCGCTGTGTTTTATACAGTGTTTTATACAGTACCTGGGGAAAGCTGGGGAGTGTGCTGCTTTTTCTCTGTGCTCCTCTGCCAGATACTGCCCTGCTTTGCTTGACGAATCTGCAATAGCAAACAAAAATAAATGACTCATTCTTCTATTGTTAAAGCAGACACTTATAGACAACAGTTTGTGGTCTGTATTTTAAATGAGTCATTTATTTTGCTCCAAAAAGATGAACCACAGAGCTCTTTGTCTCAGTGATCCTGTCATCTGCCGTTGCTTTAATGATGATTTAGATTTACCTTCATTGTAGCCATTCTTATGGTGGTGTCTCTTGTGAATAGAACTTGAAATGACCTCGAAAGGGCAGCTTCTTCATGGTATAAAAAAGCATTTTTCCAGTGATGCAGTATCAATAATAAAACCATTTGAATCCCAGCAGACCCACATGCACACAAACACATGACGAGGTAAACCCTCTGATCTCATTACTAATTCCCAACCTGTCTTCCTCCCCCCCTCCACCACCTAGCAAAGACATATGCTCATGAACAGTTTATCATTCTATAGACCTATTTTCTTTTTACATGCAGGTCTCAGATATACATGCACACAAACACAAGTCTAGATATCATTAAAAAGACTTGGCAATAATCAACACATCACTGAATCACATGTAAATTAAACCAGAGGGCGTTAAGAGCACACGCCAAATTTATAAATAACCTTAGTGAGCTGGATGAATTGTAGCTACATGAATCATTAAGTAATCTAATTCTGTACTGATTTATTTTAGTTAGAACTTTCTATTTATTAATATTCAGGATAGAACATATTTATACTGTTATTTTACATTAAGTATATTTTTGTGTTGGTCTTTCAGTCTTTTAAATGCTGTAATTATTAGATGTCTTTTTAATTCTGTGTTGAGATGTAGCAGGCTGCATGATGGCCCAGGGGAAAGCGTTGCCTCATTACAAGAAGGGCCAAATCTGGTCAGACAGGGTTTTTCCTGTGGGGAGTTTGAATGTTCTCCGTGTGCATACATGGGTTATCTCTGGGTACTTCGGCTTCCTCCCACAGTCTAAAAACATGCTGTTAGTAGATTGGTGGGTCTAAATTGCCCATAGGTGTGAGTGTGAGCACACCTGGTTGTTTGTCTCTACATGTCAGCCCTGTGTTTGACTGGCGACCAGCCCAATTAAAGCTGGGATTGGCCCCAGGCTCCTTTGACCCCAAATGGGATAAGTGGGGTAGATAATGAATGGATGGATAGGATGCAGCGATGAGCCGATGTCTTACCTTCCTATTATGTAAGTCATTTTGAGACTGTTCAACATCAAAACTGTTACATTTGATATTAACAATATTGACTTGTTTTAGTGAAAAAAATAACATGTTGATAAATGTTAGCTTTCTCTGTTAATGAAAGAAACTTTGGATGCTAAAGACTGTTTCTTAGAGTGACTTGACCACAGTTTCTGAAATGAACAGGAGATCTTTGGATCATTTAAGGATGAAGAAAATAAAGAAGAAGCACTGATGCTTAATTTTTCACTGTTTTTTTCTAATTACTCTGAACTGATCAGTTTAACTGACAAAATCCCCTGAGTATTAACTATTACTTGAAAAACTGTCTAGTATTAAACACCTTGAATATTCATTCAAGTAGAGCTGTCAAACAATCACATTTTTGAATTATGCTCAATCACAGAATTTCTGTAGTTAATTGAAATTAATCTTTTTTTCCACAAATTAAATTCCACTGTTTTGCATTTAAAACTGTTGTTTCATTTTAAAATTTTTCACTGTCTGAAACTTCTGTTTTGATACATTTGGATACAGATGCATTAATTCTAAAAGAAAATAGAGAACTTTGGGTAGACATTATGACATTAACTCAAGCACAGAAAAATACATTTTTATGGATTGAAAAGGAAAATAAAGGAATAGTAAAAACATGATTTTTTTTTGCATTGAAGTGAGGCATCCATTAGAGGGTGGCATTGAAGATGTTTTTCATTCCCCTTCCAGCCCATGTCCACAGAAATAATCTAACCCCATCCCAATCCCAAACCAAAGTTAAAAAAAAAAACCCACCCTCCCACTCCAAGTAGAATAGAAATGAATGAGACATGAGACATTAAGAAGCAGAGGTGTACTTATTGTACATCATTGTTGCTGCAGGGAGACGTTGCAGTGGCTTAGCCCAAAGTGCTGAAGGGGACAATAAGATGTGATAAATGCAGTTCAAAAAAATAAACCGTATCAATTGTCCTGAATCGCATCCTGATAAATGAGAACACAGAGAAATAGTATTTTGGAAAAATCCAATGTAAGTACAATAAACAGCATTTGAATTAGCCTGTATCGTAAAATATCATACGGTATTTCACTGAGTTGAAGAAGTCAAATGTTACAACATTTTTGCTAATTGTTGTAATTGTTGTTGCATGGAGTGTTTAACATGTATAAAATGTAAGCAATGCTGCTAATGTTGTCCGCTCTCTGCATAATCACTCATGAACACGTGTCTCAGAATGATTCTTTGTCCTTTTCAACAAAACACTGCTCTCGCTCTTCCTTACACACATAAGTATTCTCCCTCGCATAGACACTGAATTAAGATGCAGACATGAATTTTCCTCGCTTAGTCAGTTGATATCTCAGTTTCTCCCTTCAACACACACGCTTGTAGACACACATCACGCAGGCTGAGGCAGAAAATGGGTTTTTGGTGAACAGAGTGATACAGTATGACTCACTGCTCTCTCTGCACTTGTCACTTACAGTGAATCCTCTTATGTTTAATTTATTTGGGCTTTTTCTCTCAGTTCATTCTTAGAGCTTAAAAAGATCTGTTAATCGTTCTCTGTTTTCAGTTTTACGCTTGGATCTTATTCAAAACATTTAGAGGACACTAGAAGACTAAACTGTAAAGGACATAATGTCTGCATATTATTTACAAATTATTTTTCCGTTGATGCATTTTTTAAAGCATACTGTACCACTTTAGATTGAGTTTCAACCTTCCCTGCAGCTGATGTTAAACAGACAAGATAAAGCCTGATATTCCTATGACCATATTTTGTTTTAATTCAGGGTTTTACAATATATTGTTCACATCTTTGCCTTTAGATACAGGAGGCAGTTATCTGATGTGTTTTATTTCTTTTTTAATACAAATTTGTATGCATGTGTGGCTGGAAATCTATTTGAGTGAACTTGAGCTTTAAACCTGCTTGATGCTATGCTGGTAAAACTTATCAGTATTTAGATTTTCTCAGAGCTCTCTCTCTCTCTCTGATCTGACCTCTTAACAAATAAGCTTTTTTTTGTTTGTTTGTTTGTTTTTTCTGTTTTTAAATTCTGTCCTCCTAAGGGTAGACTTTGAATTCTCACCTTCAGCAAATCTGATCAAGATGTGAACATTTTTGCAAACTGAAGATCCTTTAATTGTAAGTAAATCACTGGAAACATGGTTTCTATTATGCTCATGCAGCTTAAATAAGCCAGAGTGAACCTTCTGTGTAACTGAGAGTCACTTAAAAAAAGATGAACATATGCTACTAGGGGAGATGTAATAAACTAAACAGGGTGGTGTTTATTATGCAGCCTTATTCAGAGGGACTAATTTTGTTTTATTTTTGTTTTGATTAAACAATCTTTTCCCAAGTCGCTAGCTTGGCTTTAAGTAATACAGTACACAAAATAGGAGGTCTTGTCTGGAGGTCATGTAACCTTTACTGACTGCTTGCACTGAAATTATTGAGAATCAGGGCAAAAAGATGTCATGACTGCACTCATGACTGTTTCTTGTTGACTGGGACATTTTCCTTTTCAGTCCATAAAAAAATTATTTTTCTGTGCTTGAGTTAATGTCATAATTTTAGATTTACCCAAAGTTCCTTAGATTAGCTAGATTAGTGAATTTAGGTGTTTCATTCATTCCCGTTGTCGTGGGTGTATAAAATCAAGCACCAAGCCATGCAGTCTCCATTTGCAAATGTTTGTGATACAAAATAGCTTAGAGACTTCAAGTGTGGTACTGTTAGAGATGCCAACTTTGCAATAAGATGGTTTGTGACATTTCAGCACTGCTGGATATTCAACAGTGTTGAATTCCTACTGTGACTGTAATAGATATTATTAGAACAACAGTAACTCAGCCACAAAGTGGAAGACCACCTAAAATCAGAGGGGGAATCGACTTTTAATCTGCATGGTGTGTAAAAGTCACTAACACTGATTCCCTGATTCCATAGCCGAAGAACTCTTAAATTCCACTGGCATTAACGTTAGCACAAAAACTGTGCAGTGGGAGCTTGATGGAATGGGTTTTCATGGCCAAGCACCTGCATGTTAGCCTCACATCAACAAGTCCAATGCCAAGCGTCGGATGGAGTGTTGTGAAGCACACTAGCACTGTGTGGACTATGGTGTAGTGGAAATCAGCCTTCTTCTTTTGGCAGTCAGATGGGTGAGTCTGGCTTTGGCAGATGCCAGAAGAATGTTACCTGCATCACTGTACTGTGCCAACTGTGAAGTTTGCTGGAGGAGGGATAACAGTACGGGGCTGTTTTTCAGGGTTTGGGCTAGACCCCTTATCTCCAGTGAAGGCCAGCTTTAAAGCTTCAGCATACCGAGACATTCTGGACAATGATTTGCTTCCAACTTCGTGGCAACGGTTTGGGGAAGGCACTTTTCTGTTCCAACATGACTGTGCCCTAGAGCACAAAGCAAGGACTATAAAAACATGGTTTGATGAGTTTGGTGTGGAAGAACTTTACTGGCACGCACAGATCCCTGATCTCAACCCCATCGAGCACCTTTGGGATGAGTTGGAACAGAGATGGCGAGCCAGGTCTTCTCGCCCAACATTGGTGTCTGACCTCATAAATGCTCTAGAGAATGAATGGGTACATACTCCCACAGAAACATTCTAAAATCTTGAAAGGCCTCACAAAAAGAGTGGGAGCTGTTAAAGCTGCAAAAGGGGAACAACTCTATATTAAAGTACATGTATCTGACAGTACTTGTTGGTGTAATGGTCTGATGGCCAAATACTTTTGTCCCTATAGTGTGTGTTAAGTATCCAGACTTATAGAGAGGGACTCCTCCTGAAGTAAAGACTCCTGTATGTTGCACTTTTTTCCCCATGAAAACTATTCACAACTTTAGAGCAGCAGAGAACTCCTCATGTTGTTAATTATATCCTTTACATTAGTGTCAAATTAAAGTGACATTAAAAGAAATGTCAGAAAGGAGGAAACAAATCTTTCCTCTGATGGTTCTGGTGGTTTTGAAGAGAAAAAGAATAGATTGGATTTTGGTACATTTGCTCCTGCAGAGAATTGTCCTGTGGCTCCTAGGTCAACACTGCTTTCAGGGCTAAATCAGTTGCATGTGTGCCTGGTTGTGGTTCACTCCTTCACATTATGAAACATAACTCAATCAGCTGACTATGTAACCTAAAACAATGGCTCAGTGAATTAGCTCCTGTGCATGTAAAAATGTGCTTAACAAAGGTGGCATATATTTTTTTTCCTATGTGTAGATTACTATGAAATGCTCCTTTATTCAAAATAATGTGATACTCAAGTGGTTATGACCTGTGGATTCTTCTTCCAATTAAATGTTGTCCTGTGAGAGCAGCTTAAATTTGTAGAAATTTACAACAGACAGCAGCACAGGGGAAAATCACATCCCATATTTATAGAATTACATATGGAAAATTAGTAGTCTTAGCAAAGGTGATAAAAGCTCAGTAATGTGCATTGATACATTTTATACTCAAATACAGAGGACTCCTAATACATCTATTAGCTAATGTTTCTGAAGAGACATTAAAAGATCAAAAAGAATTTCTTTAACCTACAGGTGAGGTCATCATCCATTAGAGATAGTGAGGAAAGAGGAAACCATGTCATTTACTAACAAATATATCTCACAGGAGGTAGGACAGTGTACCCAGATGGCAGAACAAAGCCTGAGGTCAGTTTTAATGAGCAGAGCTAATTACCACAACTGTCCTGTCTGTTCACTCCTAGTCCACTGATGGCCCTAAACACAGTATACAACAGGAAGTAAAGGCAGGAGAGTACTACCCCCCTACCCCTGCTGTGCTCCCACATAGTGACTCAGAAGTGTGTTACAAGTGCTCAGCACCTATTTTACAGTCACAAAAGTTTCTGAAAGCTGATTTAATGCACAGAGAGCATATGGTTATGCAAGACTGCTATACCATTGACACTGTTGTTACATTGTCCTAACTCCAGCAGAGCAGACAAGATCAGAAGAGAAACACCACCTTTTTACATGTAAAATAAAAAGTATATACTTCATCAGCTTTCAGTTTCACTGTGTAGATACTGAATTTTCATTAAAAACAAAGACAGAGCTGCTTTTTCCATACCAGTTGAAATGATGGAGTCCAACATTCAAACAATAAGGCAAATGCGAACTCCTATGATTCAGTCTTTACTTTTGTTGTTCTTGAAAAGTTCTCAATAAAATATGCTAAGCTTTGAAGCCAATTTGGCCTAGTGGTAAAACCCAGTTAAACACCTTAGACTGATAACATGACAAACTGGACCAATGTCTCAGTAGGTGGAATTGGTCGTCCTGCAACCAGAATATCTCGGTTTGATTCCCAGCTCCTACAGTCACACAGAAATGTTTTGTTGTGTAGGTGTGACCTGTAAAATGCTTTGAGTAGTCAGACAACTAAAAAAGCTCAAATCCATTTAAAATTTACTACTACACTTAGTGTGGGATACATTATGAAAGAGGACTGTATCATCAACTGTATCAGTTGATGGTTATTCATTAGATAATTTCCCAGTATGAACGGTTAGGTTCCCCTTTTCATCATACAACAAATATTGTCAAATTCACTTAAAGCTGGCATCAGAGGTTTAAGGCTGAGAGGCAGGATAAAAGGAGTTCTGTGCTTTTTCAAAGCTCTACTAGCCTTTCCCAAATTTCAGTATGCTGAAGGCTTAATTTGGGACCTGAAAATCTTCTGGGGCCCATCACAACCCTTGTACAACCATGACATGAGACTTAAGTATTTCTTTCTTTTTCATATTGGTTTAACACTTTTGCTGTGACCCAACAAACTCTCTCCAAGTACATAGAATGGTTGGTCAAAGCATATAATGGTTAAGAGTGTCACCAGTTAATCCAACACCAGTTAAACCATGGCAGTGGTTGTATACATCCAACCAAATAAATGACAAGAAGGGATATGGATTAAAACTTCTGGCTGACTTTTATGACTTCTGAGACTTAAGAATAGCATGTAGTACAGTATGTTATGATCATTTAAAACATGATTTATAGTCCTTTTTTTAACTTCTAGGGATTTTTTAGTTATTGAAGACCTCTCGTGGCCCACCAACAGTACCTCGGCCCACACTTGGGAAGTACTGGTCTAAAAGATGCAAAGGTGGCAGTTAGCCTTTGTATAGCAATAACAGATAAAGAATAGATATTATAACATTATAAAAGAGATACAATTTCTCCGTCCCAAGAAAAGTTTTTAAAGACTTGCACCTTTATGGATAAAGAATGATTTTATGTTTTTCAACCTTGGTTTATGTTTGTTAACTATTTTAAGCATAAGCACAGAAGGTGTGGCAGTGATGCGAGTGGTAGATATTACCTTGTCACAAGTTGTTAATGGCATAAAATTCAAAATGGGCATATATTTTTTTTCCAAAAACAGTAACATTTCTCAGTTTCAGTGATCGATATTTTGTGCTTGTGCTATCTTGAATTGAATATGGTTTATGTTTTAATCATCATCACAGTCTGTTTAAAATGACACTTTACCATGTCCATGCAAGACTAACTCCACAGCATGAAAATACTGCACAGTTAAAATGCAAACAAGACTTTTTTATAGCAAGCACAATGCATGCACAAGAGCACGCCGGCTATGTAGCTTTGCAGGGGTCCTTACAGTAAGTACTTTAGCCTTAGAATAAAATTGGGGCGTGCACCCAACATGATTGGCTCCTAGCGGAACCAACACAGCACGCTGTATGTGGAGAATTTTTCACTGTTAAAATCATTCAAGAAACGGCAGTTCTTCAGTTTCATGATATCACCTGGTAACGCATGTGTAATTGTTTTAATGTTGTCAAGTGTTTGTCTATCTGGTGGTTAAACTCCTCTAACAAACCTCCCACCCACACACACACAGACCCTCTCTCACACACACAAGCATGCATCTGTCAATGCAGCACGCGCACACACTCCTTGTTGCTTACCACTGTGTTTGTCTGTGCTCAGACAAGCAGGAAGGAAAAGCCATTAGTCACCGAGGTGCCATCAAGCACCGTTTAATTGTCTCATTTATCTTCTCTGAAGTTGCTGAACTCTGCTGCTGCTCAGATTCACCACAGGGCCCTCAGTCGATCCAACACAAGTGTAGAAACATTTGGTCCTATATCTAATGATGGAGGTGTCTTTGAGAGGAGCAGAGTTAGTGGCTGCTCACACTAAAACATCAGTTGAGTTTCAGGTTGCTGGACTCCATAGAATATTAATGAACTTCCTTTGACTTCAGTATATACAAGGATGTGTAGAAACTGCAAGGGTCATGTCCTCACTTTATAGCACTGATATCATCAGAATGAGTTCTTTCATGTGAGCATGACACTATATGGCTTATATTTATTTTAGCATAAGATGGACTTAATATTCTTTTGTTTTTTGTGTAAAGAGAGAGATGACATGCTGTAAAAATCTACAGTATTCTGCCACTATAGTGCTAGTCATTAAGTTATTGCTGACAAACATATAGCTTAATGATAGAATTTAAAGGCTAATAAAAGATTAGCCTACCCAACATTCTATCAAGCAGTAGCAATGCTAGCATTTAAGCCAAAAGGGTAGTGTAAACATAATGACTTCACAATGATGTTTATGTGCAAATAACTGGTTGATAAATCTGTTGGTTTTTGCTGTATCTATTCCTTTTAGCTGAGTGTGTTAGCGTATTCTAACATGAGCTAATAAGGACTGAAAGCTACATTTAAAGCTCACTGAAGGCTGCTTAAGCTATTCAAATCAACAAGCTAACCCAGAGACAAAAAGGGGGGAGACTGTGACTGTTCAGTGTGACTTAAATGGAAGAATTGACCCTTTGCCAAACCCCTCCCTAAAAAGACCACTGACTAATCCAATGTTAGCAACTGTATGCATGGAAAGGCCAAGGCCTGTCAAGCTTTCCGCAGAGGCTAGTATGCTGAAGCTCTGCTTACAGGACCTGAATATCTGGCAGCCTATACTTAAAATGTTTAGAGTGGGTTGTTGAATTTTTAGCTAAGGGTCAGTTGTAAAACAAAGTTGGGTGCTCTTGAAGAACAGAGCGGAAAAAATGTCCAATATAAAAGGGGGAAACAAGGCACTCCAAACATGAAAAATGTACAAAAATGAGTAAGGAAATACTTTAAAAGCTTTTATCGTAATGGCAAAATCATTTAAAAAGCCAACATTTCTCAATCACGTAGGTCTTCATCAGACAGTCACAGGAATCAGAGGAAGCAAAGTCATGAGAAAGTCTTTAACTTGGGCTCACAATCCAGCCATTATGGTGTGGTGCCAACTATAGTGTCAATTTATAATTGATCGTGGCTGATGGCTTTGCAACTTCTTCTACCTTCCTGTCTGTCTCTGATTTGTATTGCCTGTCTTTTATTGGTTGTAACTGGTAATTGGTTAGGCCACACCATAATGACTGGTTTTGAGACCTAGTTGAAGACTTGCTGTTTCTCAAATCCAGGCCACACCACAAATGTTTATCTGTTCGCCCAGATAAACTTATGTGGTTGAAACATGTTGGCTTTTTAAATGATTTGGCCAGTATAACAAATATTTTTAAGTATCTCCTTATTTTTTTTACACTTTTCATGTTTGGAGTCCCTTTTTCCTCTTTTTATATTGAATAAGCTAACCCAATTGAAAAAACCCTCTTTCACAGTAAAACGCAGCCATTTGCTGTTGTAATCCTTTTGTATTCATCAGGGCATTGTGAATCAAGATGCCATTATTTTTCTTCAGATTTCAGTGTTAACCACTCGTGCTTTTCTCCCAATTTAGTCATGATGACAGTACATCAAAATTCATGTAAAAATGTTTGTTTACAGGATTTACACAGCATCACTGCCTACTGTCAAACCTAAGAAGTACATACAGTCAAGCCTTATATGTGGCCCACATTTCCTCCTTAGTATTTGCTGCAGGCCAGTTAAAGACAGACTAAGGGCCATAGTCTGGACAATCCTTTTCTAAGCAAAAGACACCAAAAACAAGAATATCTAAATCAAACAGAATCATGATCATTTGAATTTCCATGTCTTGTTGCCAAATGCTTGTATAAAAGTCAGTCTATGTTGACACTGATGCTATTTCAAGACTAGCTGTTATCATCATGTGGCGCTCTTAATAATTATGAATGTTAAATCAAGTGTTGTTCCATGATGCTGCATCTGCAATGTGAGAGAAGACGAGGTAAGAAGAGGGCAGTCAGATGAATGCTGGGAGTAGAGTTAGGTTCAAACATTACTCCTCCCCCTCCTCCTCTGTCACTGACTGACTCTCACTCTGGCTCTTAAACATTTTCCACTACTCCTTTGTCTCTCCTATTGCCCTCCTCCATCGCTTCCTCTTTCCTCTCTTTGGGACTGCAGCCATTAATTTCAACACCATGGAACAACACTTGACCTGTTTTAGCTGCCGGAGAAATGGTTCTGTCTCAAGTGACGTCGGCTTAGGAAGAAGAAGCAGAGGTGGAATTGGAAGGGAAAGTCAGAAAAAAGAGGGATGGAAGAAATAAGATGAGGTTAGAGGTCAGAAAAGAGGAAAGAAGGTGTGTAGAGCTGGAGATGATGAGGAAATTTCAGTCACAATCTCAATATTTAACAGCTATTTTTGGCTTAAACTGCCCAGTGGCTTGTATTCAGAGCTGCTTTATGGATTCTTTGAATTTGACACATTGCCAAACAATGTCTTTGTTCTCACTTTTCTTTGAAACATAACAAATAAAGACGAAGATTACGGCATAAGGCTGGATTGCTCTACTTTTTTACTAATCCCGTAAAAAACCTCAACCAATAGAGCATTGCTCCTGACAAGTATTGTCTGTTCATGGAAAGCCTGATACTCCTATTCACTGACACCTGTTGGGTCCTAACGGTAAGCAGCAATGGTGACATGTTCTTTCATTACCATGCACCTTGGCACTCCATTTCATTTTGATCTACCCTGTCCTGATGATTTTAACACTAGCAAGCTAATTGACTGTGAAAAACTTGTGATAGTAGGTCCAGATTAATGAACTCTTAGCACCAGTTTGTATGAAATTCTACATGCCCACATATTAAGGGTCGTTTTTTTTATGTTAAGCTGTTGTTCATAATTTTCTTCCTGCCACTTAGCAGTGATTTGTGGATGCCATCAACCAACACTACGGCTGTGTCCCAATTCAGGGGTAGCATCCTGTGATGAACCCAGCCTCCAGAACACATGTTACTCAGGCTGATGTTAAATGAGAATCATCTATGGACAATTCTCAAGGCTCCTTTCATTTTTCTTAGCATTATCAGAAGTTAATAGAGTCAAAATCTATTACAATTTAAAGTGTATTACACACCTGCTTGAGAATCTGTCATCTTGTTTGAATTAGCAAACAAGAAATCTCAGGAACTATAAAGCAGAGGTTTTCAAATGATGTGGCAAGGCACACTGGTGTGTTTGAGGCAAGTCTTGGTGTGCCATGGGAATTTGAACAACCTGTAATTACTACAACTATAAAACAACTTAAGTTACTGTGGCATGTTTTAAGGAGGCTATTTTGTGTACATATGCATATGGTGTGCCTTGACATTCTGGCTCAAACTTAGGTGTGCCTTGAGCAAATAAAGGCTGAAAGCCATTGCTATAGAAGATGCACCTGATTGATCTTTCATGGGTCAGAAAGGGGCAATACATTACAATTCAGTGGTGTAGTAGTTTATGTACACATTATTGGTAATACTCTTTAGTTAGAAGTGAGTATACCCTATGGAGACAAAAATAAGTGGGTATACTCTGTACACCTGTGTATACCCTGCACTACACCACTGGCTGAATTTGAAGGAGCAAAGCTGTGACAACCAGTTTTCAAAGGATCTCTCTGAACGATGAAGTCCCTGATTTGGGACATAACTTAAATTGTGACTACCTCTAGTATTTGGGAGTGGAGATGGAATGGCCTGCCAGCAGTACTGAGGCTCCTGTTTGTCAAATGAATAAATTGTTAAATTGCCAATATGTCTTGTTTCTTCAGACTTCAATCATCTAATCCACCAAACAACACCAAACAAGAGTCAATGGCAGAGTGAGCTGTTTGGCATTGGCAGAAAAGATCTGACAATTTTTTGTGCTAGCTTTAAATAACAGTATTGTTACACTGTTACCCACTTTAACACAGTATTACCCTGTGTGCGTTAAGGTACTGAAGCACACATGTTTTACTGCTTTACTGAAATAGTGACAAGTATTGCTAGCCAACAACACGACCAGCTTTCTAGAACACAGTATGGATGTGATTTGGCACCTGTGGTTTAATTCATGTCCCATCAGTTATCACTGGGGAGACAGGGTTTATGACCTATTCTACAGCCGGTCAGCAGGGGGAGCTCTAATATTTTGGCTTCATTCCTAGGCAGCTGTTGCTCAGTCTATCTTAATATACTGTCAACATGGACCAGAACTTGATATGTAAAGTGTCATAGTGTAAATGTTGTTATGAGTCTGTAAGACTCTATCTGTGAATGCATTCTTTGATCAAATTATTATGGTTTAGATTAACTTTCAGATAAATATTTGGTTAATCTTCACACAGTGTTGGAAGTATCATACATTTTTGACCTGCGTGATAATTGCCACACATGTGCAGACATCCCAGCAGACCAGAGCACCATCCAGAAACACGGCATTCTTCGCCTCAGTCTGTGCTGTTTGCTTGGTGTTACAGAGCTCAGCATGTTTATCCTCAGCTGTTGGGAAAGCTGGCAGCCCAATACCCTCAGATATAGAGACAACAATAGCAACCCTGTTCTTCGACAGCTTTAGCCGTGCTCACACAGTTTGAATTAAGAGGTCAGACCACATTTCTGATAGTCAGTCTTTCTATTGTGGCCGTGATTTGTACACAGTGAATTTAGCTATTCATTCTAGTAAGTACACAAGCAGATTTTTGAGCTACAGTCATATTACTCTGGAAAAAATTCAGATGAAGAAACTGGATTTAGTCATGCTTTATCTTGAGTTTGCTTCAGCCCTTCACTTCCACTCATGTTGAAGGATTTTGTGAGAACAGAATATATGTGTAGAAAATATTTTATGTTTGATGACGCTGACCTGTTTGACAAGTTAAGATGAAAACACAGATGACTAACAGTAATAATGATCCAGACACAATTTATAGTTCACAGATGGAGGGTCATTACAAACCCCAGTCAGCAGAGATGCATGAATATTGGGTAAATTATGAGGATTAATGAGTGGTAGTATTGAGATATGTGATTATCACAGAACTCTATAATGCTAAACTAAGTAGCAGACAAGTAACACAATTCATTCATTAGTGGATCTTAGAAGGAGGGAATCATCTTGAACTAAAACATATGACATTTATTTGAAAATGCATGAAAGAAAGCATCAGTTTGTTACTGATATACATGATGGGTTAATTATTGACAAATGTGTTATCAGTGACAGATTAGAATAAGTAAATCTAAAATTGAAACAGTGTATGAAAATACATTTTATGTCTAACAATTGACAATAAACTAAATTGGAAATCTCATAATCCACTGTAATTCCATATAAAGCTGAAGATTTCTCCATCTTTGTACACTTCCTCTGATTTACTCATTGTCAAGTACATGTCTTTACATGTGCACTTCTTGTTAACATGACGTGTCATGGGATCTTCTTCAGAATTTGCACAAATGCTCACTCTGCCTTAACGATGAGCTGTTTTAATTTTGGAGGTCAAAGAAGGTCATTAGGCCTTGCTGGGATGTTGGTTTTATGCATAGATATATCAATTCTATGTTTCAGATTTTTTAAATTTATTTTAGGGCATTTCTTGCCTTTATTGAGAGAGAGCAGTGGATAGATTAGGAAACAGGGATGAGAGACTAGGGTAGCCTCAGGCTGGACTTAACCCTTACCACTTGGCTATCTGCATGAAAACACTTAACATAGCCAGCTGTCATACTTGTACGTTTTGTCTTGAATCAGTGCTATATTACTGTCTTCCCACTGTTTATTTCCTGAGAACCTATCCCAGTGGGAGTGTAGGAGGAGATGTTTGTCTTTGCACAATTAGAAAAGATAACAGTGGTTAGAACATAGGGAGAAACAGGAAAGAGAGAGCGCACATTTTCTTTGAAAATGGGGAACAGGATTGCTTCCTGTTTGGCTGCTAATGACGGAATAAGTTGTACTGTGAAGTTCCAGTGAACTTTCAGTGTTTCATCATGGTCTTGGGGATCTAATGGCTTTAGGATTTTAAGCTTACTGCCCCGACTGTGTCTTCCTAAATGTGGAATACAGAGTGAACTCCAAGCAAAATGAAGATGGTTAATATTCCCAGCAGCAGACAACAAACGAGACACATGGTCCAAAATATTATCAAGTGTTTCCCAGCAACCACGAGACTCAGTGCCCCAACAGCATGATGCCAAGGCGGATGTGTGAAAGGCTTAAGGCATAACTCATGGGAAACATTTTAAAGATAGAGGTATTTCCCCTACAGCTAGAATAAGTTGGACCTACCTGATAGGGCTAATACTGTTCTCTCTAGAAGGTAAAATCACTAAAAATATCTTTTGGTTCCCAGAATTGGGGCCACCCTCAAATTATGTAAGTTCCTGTATTTAACAGCCCAACTCTGTAAAAAGGTCCAAAAGCTGCTCCTTACCAAAGGCTGGTTATTTATAGCCGGGGTGTTACAGCAAAGGGCATGGGCAGCATTGCTTGCAGCATAAACAGACAATGGATATTCATGGAAAAGTCACTGTGGATAATGCAGTGTGCTTTTAAAAGAGCAAAATATCATGTCACAACACAATTAGATTTCATTAGAGGTCCAGTGAATGTGACTTGACCCTCACATCTGAAATATAATGATATTTAGTGGTCTGGCTGGAAGTTACCATCGCAGACAAAGGACAGCCTACAATCAGATTAAAGACAATGTGAATGTGATTTTCAGACAATGTGACGTTGCTGTAACCTGTGACAGCAGAGGGCAGTTTGACCTTTATGTAATTTGAAACAGTTGACTCGGCATGTGCAGTTTGCTCTTTAATGGAAAAGCACGACACATTCACACCAGAGAGCTCTCGATGAAAACCTCCACATTTTCTGCTCCGTTGCTCGTCCTACCTGGACTATCACACATTTGTTTCTTATGTAATGGCCAACATAATCCCACTAGTATCATTATCATAACATTCTGCAGCAGCATGACAATGCCCAGTTATACTGGGATTATTAGCACTGTAAAAAAAAAAAAGTTCAGGATAGATGACGCATGAGTTTCAGCTTGGCTCATATAGCCACTGGCTTCTTAGCTGTCATTTGATTTTCATGTTTATTTTGTACCCCAAAGAAAGCAGTAGCTATGTGTAGAAACCCTGATTAACAAAATTAAAAATAAAAGGCTGGCATTAGATTCGTGACTGCTTAGATCTCGCCTCCATCTCCTTCTGAGTATTAAAACTGGTAATCTTCCAGCTACAAGCCTAGTTCCCCACCTACCATGTACTTGGCACATTTTTAATGTAGAAACACACCCCACTTCGAAAGCAGCCCACATAGAAGGAAATAAACATTGTTCCAATATGAATAAACATTCTCCATTTTGGAGAGGTTGTGTTGGTGAGCTATAATGCACTGATTTATCGAATTGCCCAAAGCCAGGTATCAGATGACTACATAAATGAACATTTTAAAGGAAAGAGTTATTGATACTCTACATCTTGTGTTTCCTTACAAACAACAAAACAGAATGTGTTTTAATATTTATCAACAAGACTTTTATCACCTCACTGTCTTTTTTGACTTGTAATTTGTTATAAAGGTGCTCAATTCAAGACAGGATTCACAGGGTGTCTGTGGTTCAGTGGTAGAGTCCTCTCGAAAATGGAAAGTTAGGGTTGGACACATGTGGATGTGTCCTTGGGCATGACACTTATCCCAGTTTGCTCTCACTGTTACGCCAGTGGAATGTGGGTTTGTATTAATGGGATTAGTTAGTACTTGGGCAGTCAAGATTAATTGCATTAGTTGCAATTAACTACAATCCACAATTAGCACACTAATTATTTTTTAAGCACGATTAATCACATGCTTTATTGTCCTTATCAACACTTTTTGGTTAAGCCCCTGCAGCGTCTCCCTGCAGCCACAGACATGTAAAATAAGTCCGCCGCTGCTCCTGAATGTCTCATTTGATTCTTGTGTTATCAAACATGTCCCTTTTTCTGCTTCCTTATTTCCTTTTCAATTCATAACAAGTTCTTTTTTCCATTTTTGAGCTCTTTACATAATCTTAGATCTATCTAGAAAAGCAGGTTTGTTTCTAAACAAGAAATCAGTTACCCTTAGTTTAAGATATTAGAAAAATAAAAGCAATTTTAAATGCAAAACTGTGGATTTTCAAAATGCAATTAAAGGACGTGATTAATCATGATTAACCACAGACATCCTGGGATTAATCGTGATAAAGAATTGTAATCTTTTGAATACTCTAGTTAGTACTGATGGACACTTTACATGGTTGCCTCCTCCATCAGTGTAAATGTGGTGTAAAACAGGGGTGAATTTGTAGCTTTCAGTGAATGAGTGTGAGAAAAACACATCGAGAACAAGACCACAGTAGGCCTCCGTCATATACGCTGCCACAAGTCTGTTTATCTCAGCTTTTGTGGTTAGCTGCTGTTGTTGAAAATTGAGCATTAGTTTGACACCTCTGTCTTAAAGGGACAATGCTCACTAAAATCACTGGAAGCTTATGCAAGTACTATTGTAAAGTACCTTACACAACCCAACTTTAAAAATATGGAAATATCCCTTTAACATGTTTAATTTCATTCTAAAACTACATAATTATAGTAAATGTTTTGATAAGTTGATCTCTTTATCAAAGTAATACAAAGAGATGTTGAATAGCAAAAAGAGATGTAGAGATACTACTTTCAACATCCTGAACAAATAAAGGTAAATTAAACATGTACATTTTATCTTATGTATTAGTGAAAGTGGGATAAAAATCCACAGCGAAAAACTTGTTGTTCTCTGCTGCATATTC
The DNA here is from genome assembly GCF_018320785.1 of Cheilinus undulatus. Lineage (NCBI taxonomy): Eukaryota > Metazoa > Chordata > Actinopteri > Labriformes > Labridae > Cheilinus > Cheilinus undulatus. The sequence goes on along the minus strand of NC_054881.1, from coordinate 26,651,587 downwards.
TTATTCCTAAGTACAGCATGAGGGCAGGAAGGAAAAAGTATAAGAGTCAAATGTTACATCACTCTGCATATAAAATGATTCTGCTGTGCTGTACCGTGGCAGATTGTGATAACACCTCGAGCTCTGGATTTCATTTTGAGCCTCCAGCAGGCACAGAGGGGGGCGAGGAGGGAAATGTTTCAGTTGTGTGTTGTGTAACTCAAGTCATGTTGTCTATCAGGCAATTGGGCAATTGACTCATGGCTATACAGTCATACACAAACACTTGCACACTCTCACAGAGGAAATTCAATCACTTAAATGTGACAGTGTCACATTAACAAGGACACTCCACTTCCTCCTGTTCATCCCCCATTCACCCCCCTCTTCCTCTCCCCCTCCTTCTCTTTTATCCTCTGTCCCTGGTCAGCTGCCTTTCATGTTTTATTGAAAATAACACCCAATATGATTTCAGCATCGCTCATCTTTCTGAGCATTTTTAGAGTATGCATGTGTGCATTGGTTTATATGAGTCGACACCAGTTTGTTTGTCTCGTCTTTAACTCCCCATTCATATTTGCCCTGCTTGTTGCCTTAGTAACCACAATTTCTGGCTCTGTCACAGTTTCTCAAACAAAAACATGACAGATTGATGACGTCAACATGTGTGCAAAGTCAGATGTACCTTTGCTACAGTGTGTAGAGAGTAAGAGTGCCAGGGTGGATGAGTACTTGACTGTCTGTGTGCGTGAAAACAACAATAGTGTATATTTTGGCATCTACATTCACTAATTCACACTGTCTACCAAAGATACTGATAGACAGTGAAACTGTGTGTTAATGTGTTTGTGTACGGATGTGGTTAGGGTTTCACCGTCGCTCTGCTTCCTGTCTTTAATCCTCATGTTCTGCTCAGACAGCCACATGTCAGACAAACATACACACACTCAAAGCCGTGCTTCAGTCCTTCCTGCCTGTGATGAGCAGATAATCCTTCTATCCTTCTCACAGTCTTCATTCATACTCTTTCATTCACAAACATGTTTAAAGCACTCATGTACAGGATGGAAGATAAAGTTTAACAGAGGAAAAATACTGCGCAATATACATGTCACCAAAGTACAAATTTCATAACTGTGTTACTTTCAATAACAGTTTATTTTACAAATGTTGCTTTTTCAGCATATACATACAAAATGCTCTATCAGTTCCATTTATTATACCATAAAAATGTTTAAGCACAAAAAGTAAGGAAATTTGTGTTTGGTTGATCATTTCTTTCTTATAAAAGAATGTAAAATTTGCCTAATCTTCTTTGCCAGTGCCAAAGAGCTTATTCTGCCATTGACTCTTGTTTGGTGGATTACACGATTGAAGTCTGAAGAAACAAGACATATTGGCAATTTAAAAAATATAACAACAGTATAAGATTTATTGCAAAGAAGCATTGTTACAACAAAATAATCTACCAAACACAGATTTCCTTATTTTTGGTGCTAAGTTTTATACGCACTGTATATTACTCTAACTAATGATTTGTTAACATCTTGGTAAGCCACTGAAGACCAGATTTTATTTTGTAGAAGCTCACATTTAACATGTTGGAAACCTATATAGTCTAACACAATTATGTTAGAATCTATACTGAATCTTACAGGCCAAAGCTTTAAAGATAGCACTAGGCTGAGTGATTCAGAACTCTGTTGGGTGCTGTTTCATGTCATCACATTCAAATATAATAACTTCATTTATGTGTCTCCTTTATCTGGCATAACTGTCTCCCACAAACCCCTCAACACCAGCCAGTAGATGTTAGCCAGACTGCTAAATATAAAAACAAGCAGTCTGGACTTGTGCTTACTCTGTGGAACAGTATTTATGACAGGAAGGTACTTAAAAAAAAAACCTTAGCTTCCTCTTGGCTTTGATGAAGAGTGTTACCTATTTTCATTTGCTAAAGTCATACTTGTGTTAGCTGCCAGTTTGAAAACACAGTTTGGACACTGAGGCCCCAAGGTTACAGATGTGTGAGTAAAATATGAATATGTTTGAATATGATCTCACCATTTCATCCGGTGTTGCTTTGACTATTCAAAGCACTTTAAAATTTGAATGAGGTATGCATGTTCCTTTTCTTGAGAGTAAGTGAAAGAGGAAGAGATCTCAAAAATGGAAAAGAATTCCTTTTATCTTGCCTGATGAACACATTTTTTTCTTGAATAACTTTCAGGTCGAATAAAGTCTGAAAAAAGTTAAATCTATGCTTTCCATTTAAGACCAAAACTGTGCAATCCTATCAGGTCATTACTGTAAATACGTTTTTCATTGACCATCTGTGTTAAAATAAGGTTTCAAACAAGATAAGCAAACATGCATTTCCTCTAAACGGAGGTCAAGGACTGTCAAATACTGTTGTGTTTACACTAAAGACTGAGGTGGACGTTGACACAATGACATCTTACATTTCCAGTACCTAGGAAGAGTGGGATGCATCTGTGTCAGGGTTCAACAGGTTTGTAAGGGCCAGACAGGAGAGGGATCAGTGCAATGACCCTGCTTTTTGAGTGATATTTTTTCAGTGCGTTTGTCCATTTGAATGAGAAACAGGAGTTAGTTACTCGTTAGTTTTATTACTGATTAACCCAAAGAGTCTCCACAACCAGCGCTGGATAAACATGACAGAAAGCCAGGCCTCCCCCTTCCCAGACTTCAGCAGAAGCGGATGAATCAAAGTGTCATCTATTGACAGAAAGTGAATCAAAACAATTAAACAGCACAAACAGGCAGCAGGGGTCAGAGTCCCCAACAACAACCCGTATTCCTGAAAAATATTTGATTCTGTTTTAGATTCTACTTTTATGGTTGACTTCTTTATGTTGATATCTGAAAAATTTCAGTCCTCAAGGCCTCTAAAACAAAGGTAGTATGTTTATTTGGCATTCAGACAAGCAATTTTTGAAGAGGTAATCTAACTTAGGTTAATCTAACTTAACCATATGGTCTAGTATTAATGCACAACTGGTTTCTTTAATTAGCAGCAGGTCAGAAACATGACTGAGTATAAGACGAAATTTTAGTGAGGCAGAGTCTCTCAGGAGTAAAGATGAGCAAAGGATCACTAACCTGCAATAAAAACTGTTCCTCAACATGAAATTGGTAAGGCTTTGAATATCCCGTTGTCTAAAGTCCATAATATCATCAAAGATTTTGAGAATGTGGAGAAATCTCTGTGTGCAAGGGGCCAGGCTGCATGTCAATATTGGATGCTTATGATTTTTGGCCCAGCATTAAAAACGGGTATGATTCTGTGCTGGAACAATTTCTTCTTCAAAACCATAGATGCCTTATCCTGCAGACTAAAGAGAAGAGGGACAATCTAGCCTGTTATCAACGCACAGTTTAAAAGCCTGCATCTCTAATGATACAGGATTGCCTTAACCTCACACGCAAGATAGACAGTTTGGTATATCCATTGCATGGATGTATTTCACATTCATCTGGGAAAGCTCCCACAGAAAGAGTTTGGGAAGGGCAGGACTTTTAAAAAATTCTTAGAAGGTGATTGGGGGAATGCTCCATCTATCACATTTATGAGGGGCCAACCAGAGCGACAAGACAAAATGACTTGTGCTTGCACAACTCTTGAGTTGATCTGTTTTTATTTACACAGTCCACAACTATTTTGGAGTTGTGTTTTTATTTGACTTTCAGACAAATCCCAACTCTTTTTTATTCCTAGTTTTGACTTCACCGTCAGATTTAGAAAGTGTCATCTTTATGATTCCACATTCTGCTGAGAAGTTGACTTGGTTGTCAGGCATTTTAACTCATCCCTTCCTTGTAAAACTTCAACGTACCTGTCAGAAAGAAATATGTTTTTTTCCAAATCGAGAAACCAACTCCACCACCACCCACTCACCTCCACTGCTAAACTCACTCTGCTCCTCTGTACTTTATTTATTCCTCTTTTCTCTGCATCCTTACAGCATCTTTCTTTTTCTCTTTCCCACACATCCCTTCTCTCTCTGCCTCCAATAGTGCACTCACACAAACACATGACAAATGACACAAACTCATTCATGAAAATGTTGCACCACTCAGTCAAGGCTTAACCACTGGATTATGGGATTAGTGAGAGGGACAGATCTAGAGCATAAACACATGAATAACACACACTTACACTCATGCACACTTCTCTGTGTGTGTTGTTTTTATGCTATGTTGGGGCTGTAATTATCCTGCCTTGTGGACTTTATTTGTACTCACTGTAAGCAGGATTTCACAATAAAACAACGGCAGTTTGGTATGCTTTTATTAACTACTACTAATTACATATTGTATATACATACAATACCACAATCACATCAAAAACCATGAAATTTCAATATTCATTTAGAGCTCATTTTTAAGATGATGGATGGACTTTTTTTCTGAATATATTATTGCCAATGGAGACAGGTAGATCAAAACATATTAGCTAGTTTGCTTAGCATAGAATAAACAGAGAAGTTTAGAAAACATCCAGAGTTATGTGTTACATACTATTTTCCTCTGCTTTCTACTACTTATGCTAGCTAAATTATCCAGCTATACTGTAGCATGAGTACCATACAGGCAAGAAAGCAGCAGGGGTGGAAAGTATCTGATTCTTTCACTCATTGTAACTGAGTAGCTTTTTATTTACTTGAAGTTAAAAAAAAAAAAAGTTAACATCTATACAGGAAATATTTACATATTCCTAAATTTACTTATCAGTAGCATCTACAAACGGTGTCCAAAATATGGTAAATCTGCCTCTGAGGTTTACATCATGTTTACCTCAAGCTTAGTCCTCCTGATATCTGATTTGTCAACTGCATGGCAGGTGACAAATAACCAGGAAGTGTTTTTGTTGTGACGCAGAGGCAATGACTGACATTATACTAATGCTAGAAAAGTTATTCCACTCCATTGTGCTGTTCTTCTTACTTAGAGTGATCCATCCTCTATATATTGAACCCTTACGCCACACAGGTATTACATAGTGTCAAAAGCACATAATGGGGACAAGGCCAAATCTCAATACATACCTTGTACCTCCCACTTTGCCCTACCTCTACATTTTGTACGTTTACATCTAGGGGTGTCCTGATTCTTTTTGGAATGGAGGGGTGTGAAGTAGAGCCTTTTCTCAACCCCGCTTACATATCCACCCCCTGAATTTCTGACCAATACTGCATCCACATCCTGGTCATGCATAATGGTGGCACACATAACAGCTGCTGATTTTCGTCACGTCTGTTTAATGCTGTCACTGACAACTGATGGTAGGATAGTCCTATTTTGAAAAGATTTCACCATTACACCAACCTTGCAGAGCAGATGGATACGCCCGTTTCCTTGTTACTCACTGGCACATCCATCTTTCAAAGCTCCCATCTGAACCGTTGGGGCCCGGTTAGAAAGTGACAGGACCAATCAGTGATGAGGGGCAGTACTTTCAGGCACAGCAGATTCGTGACGTAAGCAAGCAGCAACAAGGCCGGTGCAATTATGGCGGAAGAGCTTAGCGTGGATGCTGCTAAAGCGCCAGTTTTACCAGAACTTGACGACATTTCTTCGTTGAAAGAACAAAGAACAGCAGTGAGTTGTTTTCTTTTCAAGAGCAACAAAAGTCATGTACTGACATGTCTACAGTCGCCATGGTTCGCATTATTCCTCAGTAGCTGTGCACGCACACCTTGGTTGCGGCTACGTCACGTGTTTTGTTGCTCTGATTGGCCCGTAAAGATGTGACAGACAGAGCGTTTATCCAATCCCATTCTGAGTTTTTTCAAAGCCTCTGCCCTTTCCCAAACGCTTAGTACTGAAGGTTTTCCAGATGGATGTGTTACATGTCAGGTTACCATTACACCTCTAAACTCTGTTTCTTCTATTTAAGCATTTAAACCAAAGTAACTGTCCTTGTGCTTGAGTACAATATTCATGTACCCCACAGACAGATTTTTAAAAACCAAAATATAGTTACCTCTGCCAAGGAGGTTATGTGATCAGCAGGGTTTGTTAGTTAGTTTGTTAGTCAGTTTGTTAGCAACATAACTCAAAAAGTTATGGATGGATTTTGAGGAAATTTTCAGGAAATGTCAAAAAATGGCATAAGGAAGAACTGATTAGATTTTGGGAGTGATCCGGATCACTGTCTGGATCCAGAAATTTTTTAAAGGATTCTTTCCTATCGGGAGATAGGGGTAATGGTGGAGGTCTGCGCTCTCCAAGTGCTTTTCTAGTTTGAAGATATTGGCAGAAATTTTCACATCTGCCTAAACCAATATCATGTTGATAATTCCGTGCAGCCCAGTTAGCATTAGAGCAAATGCTAACAGGCTAGAAAAAATGGGTTAATAGTGTTTTCTTTCTTTCTGACACAACCAGATGTCAAGTTCTTGCCTACTGGAAGTCATGTGCTTGCACTGTTAAATGACACTCAAGGAAATGAGGCCAGCAATAGCCTGGGACAGAACCACCAACACTGAGACTGGATGTCCTTTTAAGGCCTCTCCAGTCAACCACACAGAGAGCTGCTCCGTTCTGTCAGCAACTTGCCGTTTGCTGTCTGTTCAGGTGCTTTTTCCTGTGTTGTGACCTTGCTATGTTGCTGTTTTTCTTTTATTATTGTATGTGCATGAAATCACTGTCTTTCTAAGATAACAGATGGAAAAAATAAACATATTTTATAACTTTTAATGCAAAAGATGATGGAAGGCAATATGATGAGGGTGTAAGAGGTCAATGGGAGAGACAGAGGGAGGGATTAGGGTGAAAGAAAATGGAGTCAGCTGAAAGAAGGAGGACAAGTACAGGGCATATTTACCAACAGTGATGTGTGCAAAGCTCATATAAAAAATACGCCCCCCCCCCATCCCTCTCTCTCTCTCTCTCTCCCATCCACTGTATTGACGGATGACGGCATGCAGGCAAGAGATGTGCGGGGATGAATGGATGGACAGGGGAGAGCAAAAAGGAGGGAAGAATGACATCAGTGCCGAGTCTGTAACCAGCCAATCCCCTCCCAGCCTCTTGCCTGCTGTCTCCGCCCTCCTACACCTCTCCCTTGTTGCTACGGCAGCAGCACCATCCCGCCTGTGCAAGGCATTGTTTAGAGCTGGTAGTAATACGACGTGGTGTGTATGTGAGTGTGTGTTTATATGGGACACTAGAGGCTGCAATCCAGCACAAATAATCACCTCTTTTTTTCCTACTCAATCATCCATCTCTCACCTTTCCTCCTCCCTCTCCATCCTTCACCTCTTCCTCTCTATCGTGCCTGTCACTGTCTTCCATCTTCCATCTTACGTTCTCTCACCTCTCTGTCTTAACGTTCAAGGTTCTTTGATTTTTGCTGCAGTGTTTGTCACTTCATGATTGCATACAGCAAACACAATTTTCACATTCATGTGTGCTGGTGTTTTATTGACATCATATGGCTGAGACAACATGGATGTATATGTGAAGATAAAGCTCCAGATCTTTTCCTGACTCACATGAAATAAATCAAAGAGAAAAATGCATTTAGAAGCACTTTCGCAATCACTGCAAAGAGCTGGAAATATTACTAGATGGTTTAATAATGCTAGTTTTACAGTACTGTGAAGAAGTATTTGCCACTTTCATAATTTTTCTTTTTTTTGCACATTAACACACTTAAATGTTGCTGATCATCAAACTAATTCTAGTATTTGACAACTATAAATGCAACTACAACTATTTCATTTGTTAAGGGAAAAAAGCCATCCAACCCCACCTGGCCCTATGTGAAAAGTAATTGCTTCCTAAACCCCATAACTCGTCATGCCACCATTGGTGGCAACAACTGCAAGCTAGTGGTTTGCAACAACTGGCAATGACGTTTTCACAAAGTTGTGGAAGAACTTTGGTCTACTCTTCTTTGTAAATTTGTTTTAATTCAGCCACAGTGCAGGGTTTTCCAGCATGAGGTCAGGTCAGGCCAGGTATTGGAGCATGTGCCAGTTTGGCACTTTGCCGCTAGCTTGTTCCTGCACTGCTCTGGCCTGATGGCCTGCACCCGGCCCATGCCCCATCTCTCCAGGTATCTTCCCAGCTGATTCCCCCATGAAGACACGTGGCTGCTCCCGGTGCCTGGACCACCCCACCGTGCCCTGGGTGCCAGGAATGTGGTGAGCTGTATGTATAGGCCCGGGTGAGCTCACTAGATGCCCATAAAAGTGCAGCAGTCGTTCCGATATCAAGCGGCTGACCCTTCTCATCCTTGTTCTCCTGAGCATGCCAGCATTAGGTCTTGCCAACAATATCCAAAAATGCACCAAAGATTCAGTCAACGCCCAGGCCTCACAAGAGTATTGTAAGATTGGGAGGACCAAGGACTGAAAGACTCTGACTTTAGTTTGCATACTCAGATACCAGGAGCGCCACACTGTCTTCCTCTACAAAACCCATCGCCCCAGGCAAAAGTCTAAGTCTGTGGTCGATCTTAGTCTCACAGTCAAATCGATGGATTATGCTGCCAAGGTAGGTGGCCTGCTCTACAACTTCCATGCTCTCACCATTCACAGACACAGAATTGATGGCAGCATCCAAGGCATCCCCAAATGTCTGTATTTTTTTTTCATTCACAATGCTTGAGCCTGCTCATTAAGCAAGTTAAGAGTCACCAAAAGGACATCTACAGTTCTGAGCATGAACATTCTGTTTAAAGTGAGGCCACGGCATCTCAGTCAGATTTAAGTCCAAACTTTGACTAGGCCAGGCCAAATCCTTCCTTTTGTTTTTTAAAGCCATTTAGAGGTGGACTTGCTGGTGTGTCAGATCTTTGTCCTGCTACATAACCCTAGCGCACTCAAGCTTGAGGTCCAGAACTGATGGCCGGACATTCTCCTTCAGGATTTTCTGGTAGAGAGCAAATTTCATGGTTCAATCAATTAGTCATCCAGGTCCTGAAGCAGCAGAGACCATCACACTGTTACCACCATGTTTGTTGGTATGATGTTTTTTGTATGAAATGCTATGCTAATTTTACTCCAGATGTAATGGGCCGCACCTTCCAAAATGTTCAACTTTTGTCTAGTCAAGCCACAGAATATTTTCCCAAAAGTCTTCGGGATCATCAAGATGTTTCTTGGCAAATGCAAGACGAGCCTTTGTGTTCTTTTTGTTCAGCAGAGATGCTTGCCTTGGAACTCTTCCTTGGATGCCATTTATGACCAGTTTTTCTCTAATTGTTGAATCATGAACATTGCTCTTCACTAAGTGAGGCCTGCAGGTATTAAGATGTTGTTCTGGGTTGTTTTGTGACCCCCCTGGATGAGTCATCAATGCACTCCTGGACGTTATTTTGGTAGGCTGGCCACTCCTGGGAAAGTTCACCGCTATTCCAAATTTTCTCTATTTGTGGACAATGGCTCTTACTGTGATTCACTAGAGTCCCAGTCTTAGAAATGGCTTTGTAAACCTTTCCAGACTCATAGATGTCAATGACTCTGTTTTATAATCTGTTCTTGATTTTTTTTTTTAGTTTGTAGCATGATGTGTTGCTTTTGGAGATCTTCTCAGATATGTCCTACTTAAGTGATTTTCTGATTCAACTGGTCTGGCAGTAACCAGGCCTAGGTGTGGCTAATGAAGTTAAACCCAGCTTTCCCATAAATGGGGGAGGCCTTTAGAGTTACTGGATATTTGACCAGGAGGTTACATGACGTAAACCCCCTACCATAGTGCATGGTATTTTTTTGTGTCTTTGGGTGGATTTGTGTACTTCTTTTCACCAAAGTTGTCAAGACTCAGATAATCATTGTCCAGGGAAGTCCTGCATCAATCATTTTTTTATTTTTATAGTGACCTTTTTAACCTGAGGCCTTTAAATACATCTTTATGTGTTGTACAACATGTTCTCAAGGCCCTATTCAATACAAAACTAAACTTTCGGGAATCATTAAACTTCTTACTTATCCTGTCTTGCAAAATGTATGCACATTTTCATGTAACACACAAAAAGTGACTGTCTTTTCCTAAATAAGAAGGTTTTTTTTTAACCATTTTTGGCAGAATAGTTAAATCAGTATTTCAAATGCTATGGATCTAACCTGGTTAGCAATGTAAGCCCATAGCACCTGTCTTCAGCTTGCCAATTTAACATTGCTGACATCAGACCTTAAAAAAAGTACAAATACAAATCCATATGCTCATGTCTTGCTTAACCATAAGCCTAGCTCACACCACATGGTTTCCAACATAATCCCATTCATTTAAAAAATCTATCTGAGAGTGATACAGCATTAAAATGATTATATTTTAATGTAGTCTGTTTATCTTTCAGCTGGTGTGCCTGCTTGTGTCAGGGTGTCTGCATTTCTCCTCCTCTCATCTACTGCTGTGCAGCTCTTTCCTCTCGTAACCATGGAAATGAGATCAACATGCAAATACCTGAGCACGCTTGCTAAGGCTGTGTGATAGAAGATGCAAATTACATTTCCGCTTGTAGGATTACACACCCACACACAGATGCACTCTCAGACGTATGCACACGCACACACAAACGTTTATGTGGGCACGTACGCAATCTCACCTACCAGCAGTCCAGTACATTACAGACAGTCTGAGCTAAGTGTAAATCATTTAATTCAAACCAGGCATCAATTTAAAAAAAAATAAAATAAAAAAATAAAAAAAAATTTAAAATAAAAAAATATATATATATATACACACACATATATATTTATATAAAACCTTTCTGAAACTACATATCCTAGTTCAATATTTAGTTCTATTTTAGCTTTGTTTTTTTTAATTGAACCTCACCCTGTGTAGAAACAAAAAACTGGTACAATAGTTTGTTTTTCTTCTCGAGTGATGTTTGCTAAGTTCTTTTCTGCCTTGTGTGGCTTCTCAGGTAGCAAATGGTTAATAAAGGTCTATGCGTTTTTAATTTGGCTTTCCTTCTGAGTTTTTGCGAACTCCAAGTGGGCTCTCTCTTGTGTTTTGCTCTGAGGAGAGGCTTCTGCCTTGCCACCCTGCCATGAGCCCATATTGGTTTTGGGCTGCAGTGGTGTTTGTCCGCCTGGAACTCTCTACACAGGATATCTGACTCTGGAGCTCAGTCAGAGTGACCATCGAGTTCTTGGTCACCACTCTTACTAAGGCCCTTCTCCCACTGCTGCTCAGTTTGGCTAGAGGACCAGCTCTAGTTAGAGTCCTGGTTGTGCCAAGTGTCTTTCATTTGAGAATTATGGAGGCCACTGTGCTCTTGGGAACCTTTAGTGCAGCGTAACTTTTTGGTAGCCTTCCCCAGATCTATACCTTGCAACAATTCTGTCTCTGAGCTCTGCAGGCGGTTCCTCATGCTTGGTTTTAGCTAGGTTAGGTTTTAGATATGCATTGTGAAATGTGAGGCCTACTATACAGAGGCGTGTGCCCTTTAAAACCATACCCAATCAATTTAATTCACCACAGGTAGACCAATCAAGGTGTAGAAATATCTCAGCAAAGATCAAGAGAAATGGGAATAACACAGGCTAAATTGCAAGTGTTTCTACAAAGGGTCTGAATACTTATGTAAATGGGATATATCAGGTTTGTATTTTTTTTTTTTTTTACAAATTTGGCAAAAAATTAAAAATATTTTTTCACATTGTCATGATGGAATACTGAGTGCAGATCAATTTCAAATTTTTTTTTCAACTGTAGCATCAGGCTGCAAAGTAAAAGTGGAAAAGTGAAGAAGGTCTGAATACCTGCTGAATGCACTGTTTTTCAAATATGTAAAGAGAGAGCAAAATGATTTTAAATCAATAATAAATAAGACAACACAGTGTGGTCCAAGAGTGCTACCTATTTAATCATCAGTAATTACACAGCTTTCTTAGAGATATAAAACAGATATGTACATATATTTTATTTAACATTGTCCAAATCAATAACAAACCATTTGTATCAGTACACATATTTTTGTATTATAACTAGGGTTATTGATACCAGATCAATTAAGAGTATGAGTATTTATATTGATACTGTGTACAAATATAAGTACTTAATAATACAATAAGTGTTATTGAAAGTAGGTTGAAATTAGTTTTATTTTCATCAGATGTTTGTCATCCCTCCACTTGACAGTCTGGAAAGTTTATATTAAAATATCAACAAACAGCAGACATGGCTCCACTTTTAACTACAAACCCACATAATAAGAGGCTAATATCATGCTTTACAATGATACTTAGTACAGTATCTGCAGTGTTTTATCATACAAATTCTTCGACTTGGTATCTGCACCAACACCATAACTGGTATCAGTATCTGTGAAAATCTAGTACATAAATATTTATCTACCCTTTCTAACTAACATATTGTACTATCAAAAGCATAAGTCTGTGGCTGATTTTTTAAAAATTTATCAAATATATATTAATACTTACATTTATGTTTATTTACAGATACCTATAGAAATTAAAGTGTTTGTGAAGTGTATGAATTTTCATATTTGTAAACATGTGGACTTACATAAGTAGGGACATAGACCTCCATCTTTACACTGTTTTTTCATTTTAATTTTTTCAACTTTTGTTTTCCAAAAGCAGGAGATGAACAAAGAAAATAAATGAAGTAAACACTGAACACCCAGTGACAATCACTTTATTCAAACAAAAGGATAAAACAGTAAAAAAAAAGGGGGTAATTTAGATCACTTTCACTCACTTAGATTGAAAAATGTAAGCCTTTTTATCTCTCCCATGTCACCACAGTTCACTACAACAAAGGTCAAATGTTCCACAGACACTACTCTCTCGACTGTGCTCTTGGGTGTTTTTTGTTACTGCTCATTTAAAATGTCTTTAGAGAGCGTTCTCCACAGTTGAGGCTTGGTACAAATTCCCCTGCACTTCTCACTGAGTCTTATCTCATTCTCTATCGCCTCTCGTTTCATTGATGTCTGTTTTTTTTTCTCTTTTATGAATGAACGGTAGCGGAGTGAAAGGGGACGGGAAACTAGACCCTGTGTGATAGGCTTCCATCGGTTGACGTCACCTCCGCTATGACGCGATGCAGCCATTCATAAAAAAAGGAAAAAAAAAAGAGAAACAACCTAGAGGAGGTTGGATACGCTTGAAGAAGGTGAGGGAGAAAGTACGAGGTGACCGGACTGGACTGAGCTTCAAGTGCGGTTACAATGTGCGGATGAAAGAGAGGTGCAGAGGGAAACCACCGCAGGATCCGCGCGCCGTGTCCAGGGTTTGAGGGCCGTGGCCGAGAAGAAAGAAAGCCACAGAGAGGAGCTGAGCGACGGTGAAGCCTACATACGCAGTCTGAAACGACGTGCGATGGAGGACCTCGGCGAGATGGACTGCCCGGTGGTGAAGCGGCTCTTAAAGGACGACAGCGCCAAATGCCTGCTGCTAGACTGCCGCTCTTTCCTCGCCTTCAGCGCGGGGCACATACGCGGCGCCGTAAACGCCCGCTGTAACACTATCGTCCGCCGCAGAGCCAAGGGCTCCGTGCTGAGCCTGGACCAGATACTAGCGGGAGACGAGGAGGTCCGGGGCCGCCTTCGCTCGGGGATGTATTCCGCAGTGGTGCTGTACGATGAGAGGACACCGGACTCTGAGACGGTGAAGGAGGACAGCACTCTGACTCTGGTCCTAAATGCGCTGTGCAGGGACTCCTCCGGCACTCACGTATACCTACTGAAAGGTAAGGGATCCATGATTACACACAGCCCTGCATCTGCATCATGAAGCCTAATGATGATAGAATACACTCACTAGCAGCTCAGCTCAGCACGGCCATTTGATACCAGGCTATAGGATAGGAAGGCATTTTTATTGTTAATGAGCCTTTATTCAGACAATGAATTTTAGCAAATACCGAAGATAACAAATTAAATTGATTACCATAATAATAACAACTAATAAATAGATATTGTTAAATTTATCGCCCATCCAGATTTTTATGAGAATATTCATTTAAAATATGTGATAAGTTATTTAATCTCAGGAAAGCTTAAATGCAATGAAAAAGGAGCCAATAACAATAATAATAGGTAAAAAAAATATACAACTCTAGACTAGTTTTCACTGGCCTTTTGGGCACTGGTGGTTATAACTGTTATTTTTTAGCCAAATAGAAAGAATAGAAATTCAAGTGCCGATGTTATGACATACTGAGTGTTGTGTTATTGCCATTATCCAATAAATGGACACTGAAATATTATTATGACATTTTGGTGTTGTGTATTTTTTTTTAAATGCACTCTCACTAGCACATTCACTCACTGCTACACACATTCACACACAGACCAATGGCTGTTAGCTGAGTGAATGAGGTAATGCTGATGCGTAGAAGCCACTTTAAACCAGAGAGACTAGTAGAGACACATGATCCCTCCAGAAACAGTTTGCTTCGGGTAAATCAATGACTTGAAGCTCTAAAATGTGAAATCAGCACTTGATTTATCCACAAGGCTATATTTAAACTGCAGGAAATCTGGAAAACCAAAGCTGCTGCAAGCTGTGGCGCATTATTATTATTATTTATTTTTGTTGTGCATCTTAATGACGCAGACGCCTTGAAGCACAGGAGTGGATGTGTGGAGCTTGTAAAGATGACATTTTCTCTGTTAATCTGATTTGATCCCAGAGGTGCACAGAGCAGTGGTCAGCCACATGTATGAAAAAAGGGAAGCTATGATGAAATTGTTTTAAAACCCAGTGGCTGTAGATACAGGAGAGAGTGGGTCAGGGGTTGTTTTTAAAAGACCCCGTGGTAGAAGTAGATCCTGGTGCAGATTGTCCTGGATGTACGTGTGGGCTGAAATGCACTTCTGTTGTCCTTATATACACTATACCCACCCACCCACACTCACACATACATATAAAGAAAAATGATATTTCTGTGTTGCTGTTATGTTCCTGGATAGTCATTTTTCAACAACCTTCTCCTCTAAACAACTATCTCATGTTTTACTACAGGATTTATTCGAATGTGATCACCCTATTACGCTTGTGTTATGCAGTGTGATAACCTAGGCCTTCAAAGAATTGTATTTTAATGTAATAATTTATCTTTTTCAGGTGGATATGACAGGTTTTTCACAGAATACCCAGAGTATTGTTTAAAAACAAAATCCTTGCCGTCCCTCACCAGCCAGTCCAGCATTGACTCTGCGTGCTCATCCTGTGGGACACCACATCACGATCAGGTAAAACACAACAGTCGAAACTCTTTAAATAACCCAATTAACAGTCAGCAGTGCCAAATGGATTTAGGTCATGAATAAGCCACTTCTGGGTGCATGCTATACCCATTGTTCAAGCTGCAACCAATGATTTTTTTTCACCTATGAATGTGAAAATAAGCACTAATGCTCAAACTTGAAAGTCCAAACAGCAATGTCAATTGTCAAAGGGCAGCTACATAAATATAAGATTTTAATTGTTAATGAATGATCAGAACTTCAAATCGATTTTTTTTATTTGGTAAAAGTGCCATCTTTGATTTTTACATATTGACACAGAGAGCGGCCATGTGCAAACACAGGATGTTATTTGCCTTGCAACCCAACTGCCACTCATATTACTAGGTTCACTCAGCCATTTCCAGATACAGTGTTAGTGCTCATAGTAAAGTCAAAGATTTCTTCAGTCTGAAGAACATGCTAGTGGAGGTGTCTAAAAATATTCTTTATGTTTATATCAGCTTTTTGTTCAAATACTTGAACTACTATAGTTCACCATTGATTCACACATCTGCGTCACTTCTGTGGCCCAGGTTAGCCTGCTTGGTAGGTCAGTAATATGCTGCCTGGGCCAGCAGATCTTATGCCATGTTCACGGTCACATGTGCCGCGGGTCTAATTACCTAGGAACGCATGAGGGAAGAGACAAACACAATCTGTCCTCTGTACGGCAGGAAGAAAACAAGCTTCATGGTCTCATCCACGCTGTCAAATGGAGGTTGTTTTCCTGGAATATGGTAGTTTCCTGTTGCAGCTTAGACACTGGCGAGGCAGACAGGCTAGATAGATATGCCACTTGTTTTTTTTTCCCTCTCACAGTCCACCCCCCTCCTCACATTACGTCTTTTAGCAATATTGATCGTTTCCTGATGCTGTGTCAGTGCTCAGGTCGTCAGTGGCGATGACATAAACACGCAGAGCCTTGTCAATAACCTCACTACCGGTATAGACTGCCAACCAGCTGACCCTCGAATGAAAGTGGAAGCAGTACTTTAATTCATTCATCAGAATATGACTTGATATAGGTTTCAAATGATGATTTTTACAAAATGCTACATAGGAAATGATATGAAACCCCCATAAAAACACTAGTGGAACCACATGCAATTTTTTTATTATCCAGTGAATGTGCATTTCATGTAGACATATTCACATTCTTCTTGGAAATTAGTCCCTCTTTTTCTAAGGAAATGTAATAAGACTAAATGTCCTCAGTAGGTCACAGCACTAATTTAATGTACTGTACATAATGTGGTTGTAAATCTCACTTTTGTGTGGCTTAGCTTCTGTACATATGTTATCTACTGAAATTAACTGTTAAGTGAGGATTTTAAGATTTGTTGCTGTGGGTCATGTTTTTATCAAAAGGAGGGGGTTTCTAAATGTAAATATTTCTGTGTGATTGTAAAAAAGTACAGTGTTCTCTCTGTAGCATGAAATATGGTGAATATTAACCATTACTGATGACATCTGTCACATCAAATCATTCTTACAAGATTTTATGGTTTGTTCATGCAAACATGAATCAGTTTACCGGAGATCGCAGCTTGAACAGCAAGCTATGTTTCCATACAGTGAACGCTGACTTGAGACTTGAGCTAACTAACAAACTTAACCTCCTACGACTCTGCGTCCTCATATGACGACATTTCATTTTAGGTTCCCTGCACCATAACTCTTAATTTTGCTTAACTAAAGACCTGTTATTCTCATTTGTGGACACTTTGTTTTCCACCTACAATTACCAGTGTCATTCAGTATGGCCACCATTTTAACCAAAATGCCGGTCTCAACACAAAACTGGTCAAGGCACAAAAACGTTTCAAATTTAATGACTGGAACTTATTTCTTTATGAATTTGACAAGTTCTATGAATATTAGCAACACAGCAACACAGATAACAGGAAGTACTCATATGAGGACACTGGGACTTTATTGTCGTTTTAGCGTTCCATATGTCTTGGAAAAACATCGGAAAGAAACAAACTATTAACAAGTAAAAGTGAGTACAAAATACAAAATCTTAGGGAATAAATACATTTTTTTTGTTCAGGATATTTCCGGCTCTGTTTTTGCGCCAGCCTGGTAGAATGGTTAATATTTTGTTACACAATATATTGTTTACTGATATACAGTAAAATAAACCCTCTGTCCACATATGAGGACATATTTTTCTGTAAAAGCTACTTGTTGAAATTCAGTATTTAGTTTTTTACTTATCAGGTCCCAAATAACTAGGGGATATCAAAAAATCATACCAAATAAGATCTTGGATCTCAGTAGGTTAATGGATTTATACTGAAGTTTGTGTCATTTTAAGTTGTTTTTCATTTTTGTTAATATATGTCCAACTAACCAAGGTTGGGGCTGGAGATGTTTTTGTATTCAGTGACTCAATGAAGTGACTAAATAAACTGATACATTTTTAACAAAATGTTTCAGAACAGAAAATCTGCCTCTTCACTGCTGATTCATAACCAAATAATAAATGAATCATCCTCCTCTCCTCTTTCTTTGGTCCAGGGTGGTCCAGTGGAGATCCTGCCGTTCCTCTACCTTGGCAGTGCCCTCCACGCCTCAAAGAAGGAGGTTTTGGACAGCATTGGAATCACTGCCTTGCTGAACGTGTCCGCTGACTGTCCAAACCATTTTGAAGGGGTGTACCAGTACAAATGTATTCCAGTGGAGGATAACCATAAAGAAGACATCAGCTGCTGGTTCCTGGAGGCAATTGAGTTCATAGGTCAGTGAGCCAGTGTGACATACAGTACTTGTGATTGTGTAGCATCTCAGTGGAACATATGCATTCCCATGGTGGATAACCACAAATAAAATAGACGTTATTGAAACTATGGCACATTTTGTACTTTAATGCTATGTTTTTGGCCATAAAAAGGGTTCAGTTAAGAACACTCTGGTCTTAAATTTAACCATTTTATTGCAAAATGGATCTACAGTTTTACTTGGTGGAGAAGGCTCTGCTCAAAAGATGATCCCTGGTTTAGTCAAGCTTTGCTTTGGGTTTCCAGGGAGCACATGGCTAGAAACCCCCATATGGAAAGATACATTTATGACAATGTATATTGAATGCAATGAAATTACTTCAAGGGAATTAATCCATAGTAGCATGAATCTCAGGATATGAGGGTGCAACAAGCTTTTTGCTATACACGGCTTTCCACATTATTTATGTGGCCACTCATTCCTTGTCCAAGGCTTTCTGGCAGCAGAGATCCTTTTTCTTTCCCATATTGCTGAAACCTGTGGCCTGCTTAATAATGTGGAAAAGTGCATTTTGAGGTTTTTATTTTTTATTTTTTAAATAATGGTTATCATTAAGAAATTTGTTCAAAAACATTTGAATTATGCTCTAATGGCTGATGACTTGAAAAATATTCTGACTGTCATTTGCATTAATATTTTGGAAAATAAGAGAAAAATGCCTTTTGCTTATTAATGTGGAAAGCGGTGTAAAGAAGGAGGCTGGGGTGGAGGAGGTTAGGCTTTGCCAGCAGAAGTGTGGTGCATCACCATTAATGCAAACAGGGATCAGTGAAAAGTACGTCTTACACCACTGTGTTGAGAGAAAGATGTTATTGACTGTGGAAGCTGGGAGGGGATAATTGGGATCAGCTTGCTGTCAACTGATCATGGCTGGGTATAGGTATACCGTGTCCTGCATGAACTAGCGCTAGGCTTCATTTATTCTTAATTATGCTTGTTTTTACCATTGGTTTGAACAGACCTTTTAAACATCCATAACACAACACTCACATTTAGGTGACTTTTATTTATCTTTATAGATACGTATGTCTGCCTATCAGTCATTTAAATGTTTAAAGTGTAGAATAGAATAATGTAAAGAATAGAAAAAAAGAGAATGCTTGTCAAAAATGGTGATAATGGCCTTTTTTTGTATCAACATTCAGACCTTCAGTCTTAAACCCAAAGAAAGTGGTTGTGCTACAATGTCATACAATGTCACCCAAGGAAAAGTAGCAGCGAGCAACACTTTTTTCTGTTGCAGATGAGATGACATGAGAAGCTAAGATGAGTTTTCTAATTTGGCTTGAAAGATGATTAGCTGATGGATAAATAGTTTAAATGGATAATGGTTGTTACTTGACAAATGTATTTTTTTTAACTGCCCGTTGCTGGGTAGGTTAATTCAGTGTCAAGTTTAGCAATGGTGGCTGATAACCGCTCATGCTTATTAAACACCCGTCTTCTTGAAATCCTAAACTGACCTGAAATGTAAAGCCATGCATCAATTCTCCTCTGGAGTCTGAGAATTATCCCCTGAAAAGAACTCTCACAGAACTGGTAGAGAAGTATTAATTCATTGAGCAAACTGTGCATGAGGAGAGGAAGAAAACTACAAATCAGACATTCATTTGCTGGATTCTTTTGTTATTTATCATATTCAAGCAAAACATATATGTCTGCAGCAGAGAATACTAACCAAGATCCATCATATAAATCATCGTAGAACAAAGAATTTGCGGATATAATTTAAAATGAATATATTCAAATCTGTCACTTCTCTGCGGAATGATTTCGTTCTCCTCTGTCTGATCGTGTGATTTGCTTTCACTTTGCATATGCATTCTGTGTGTAGACATTGTGAGTGTGCTTTTGGTGCTGTCAGTGTATGTTCGTGAGCGTGTACTCTGATGTGCGTGTAGGTGCTGGTATGCGTCATAGTTAGCTGCTGTGGGACCAGAGTCTGACTCATCCACTGTTACCGGGTGAACAGACGCTGTGTTGGAGTTACCTGAAATCTGTCTGTTTGTGTGTGAAAAACAGAGTTTGAGAGAAAAAAACATATAGACATTTGGAAGCAGAACAAGACGTACAGAAAGAAAAATTGGGAAGATATTGCAATCATTAAGGTGCTGTGATTGGTGTAATTATAACAGAGTTTATACTATTTAGTGAGGCATACTCTGATAATCATGTAACAGAGAAATCGTAAGCAATGGGGAATATCAGATTACATTATTCAAGATGGGAAAAACAGTTACATCTCTCCATTATCCTCTGTGCTTCCGATTTCCTGCTACTCCCCCATACATGCTTGGGGATATTACCATGACGGTCCAACTAATCACTCAAACTGAGGCTCTTGAGGAAATTGAGTTATCGTAAATGTTTCAATCAAACTATTACCTAAACCTGGTTATTTCCTGTAACAGAAGCAACTGCAAGCATCTAAACATAGGGAAGGAGGCGCAGACATAAATAGGGCATGGTAGGAAGTGCTAAAGAGGCTGATGACTCAAAGTTTTGCACTTGCGTGTTTCAGTTAGATGTGATTTGCTGCTTTCTCACTTTGAGGTTAGTTACCAGATTGATTGCATAGAGAGGGGATGAGTGAAAGTGTGGCGGAAAGGAAGTTGAAGTGAGGCAACGTATCAGGGTACATCTGTTGTGTTCAAACACTTTGTCTCTAGGGGGATAAGAATACATTGGTGTAACAGTTGAGTTCTTTAAAGTCCAAGGTGCCTAAGTAGGAAAACTGTCTGTACTCTCTGTGCAGAGGGAAAAAGAGCTTAATGTGTGCCTTGATCCATTTTCATCTTACTGTACTTATCTGTCCAAGCACAGATAATTTAATGAAACTTCTCTTTCCCTTTCACTAAATGTGATTTATGCTCTGAAGTGTCTCAGCATGATCACGCTATTGTCAAATGGGGCCTTTTCCCTTTAAAACAAATAAAAATAAATGAATGCAAGATGATTGCAAGGTGATTTTCCCCCACAGTTTCAAGTAAAGGTTACTTGACAGGATTTTATGGGAGGTTCTGTCCTCATATGCTCTGCTACAAAGATGCCTTGAGCACTTTGATTAGTAAGAAGATAAACAGGGAAATACACACTTTTATTTTCCATGAAGAAAATAGAGCTTGCAGCAAACCACCATGAACAAAGCAGTCTGTAGTTATGTGAGGAGCTTTGTGAGACTAACCTCAAAGGAAAGGAGTTGATTTTATTAACTGCCAGTGTCACACTGACAGTGTTAACTGGCTGATTTTGGCCAGCACAATACCGGTATAATCAGATCCCTCCATCTCATGCAAGCATTTGGTATTTGGATGTAACAGTTCATTTTGCAGGCATTTGGTACTAAATAATGTTAACATTTAGCACCAAATGCCTGCAGATTAACATTCTCAAATGGTCAATTGTAGTTTCAATTGAAATTACTCTCTAATGGAGCTAAATTGAAAGTTTAAGAATCATAAAAAAGATTAGAATCCTGCAGAGTTTGGTCCAAATGTCTGTATCATGTTGTGTGGAAATCCATCTAGATTTGCTGAAGTTATTCATGTTACAACTTCAAATGTTTGAAACAGTTGGAGGGTCACCAAAGTCATCTGGAATCCATGCATATCTGCAGAATTTGGTGCCTGTCCCATTTGGAGATTTTTACACATTTCACTGGATAGGGGAAAAAGTTGACCCTCTGTTCATGCAACAGGAAAAGAAAATATGCAGTAATATTCAAATCACAGAAGGTGCAATATTTCCTTAACCTGAAATGTGTTGATACAAATTTTTTTGCAGATTTAATTTATGCTCTAAACATTATGCAATCATTCCAATTGTAAACGTTTTAGAATTGTTCACAAAAATCCTACTGTCCTCATTTTTGTATCTTTTTCGTAATCAAAATGAGAATGACGAAGATGATCACGCTTCATATTGAATTTGAAATATGAGTCAAAAGACTCACATTTATATATTTTTTCAAAATTTTCTGCCCTAGTTTAATCCACCTAATATAATGAAGCCTAGGGTTAGTTCATGCAGGACACTGTAGAGTTACGCCCAGCCATGATCAGCTGAAGGCCAGCCAATCCCAATATTGCACCCCAGCTCACACAGCTGATCACAGCTTTTTCTCTCAGCACTCAGTATTTTTTATATGACATACTTCTCTGCTACTGCTGGAAAAGCTACACATCATCCACCCCAGCCTCCTCCTTTATAGCATAAGGCTTGTCACACCCTCATAATCACATGCATGCTACTATGGATCAATTGGCTTGGAACTGATTTCAGTACATGGAGTATGCATTATCATAAATGTATCTATATGGGGGTGTGCTCTCTGGAAAGTCAAAGCATGCTGCTTGATTAACCTAGGGAGCGTCGTTAGAGCAGAGCCTTCTCCTTAAGTAAAACTGTATATCCATTTTGCAATACTCTGGTAAAATGTATGACAAGAGTGTACCTGACTGAAGTGTTGGTTGTGGGATAAAATGATTTATTGCTATTGTTTGTTGAAAAATACATATGATGAAACCCTTAAAAAATAATCAAATATTAAATTGCAATGTTGAAGGAAAAAATGCAATTAGATTATTTCACAGATTGTTCAGCCCCAATTTTATGTCAAGTCCACTGAAGGTATTTTTATTAATTGTTTATGACCTCTGGTCCCCTCCTACCATCTTTCCTCAGACTCAGTAAGAGACTCCAGTGGGCGAGTCCTGGTCCACTGTCAAGCAGGCATCTCTCGTTCTGCAACCATTTGCCTTGCCTACCTGATGAAGAGGAAACGGGTGCGTCTGGACGAAGCGTTCGAGTTTGTGCGCCGGCGTCGCAGCATCATCTCCCCCAACTTCAGTTTCATGGGTCAGCTCTTGCAGTTTGAGTCTCAGCTCCTTGCTACATCCTGTGCAGCAGAAGCTGCCGCCACGGCGAGCCCTCTACTTGGACCCAAGTCCTCAGCGACCACCACCTCAACATCGACGACGCCCACCTCCCCTTTCATTTTCAACTTTCCTGTTTCTGTGGTGAACCCCGCCTACCTGCACCACAGCCCACTCACAACCTCCCCCGGCTGCTGATGGACAGCCAATCATAACCTCCCCCTACCAAAATAACTATCTGAGCACAGACTTGGCTGCCATTATCTGGATGAGTGGTTGCTCTTACTGACTGCTGCAGGATGTACATGCTTCCAGGGCGGGGGAGGTTAAAAGTGTCATGGTGCCTGATTCAAAACTCAAAGACTGAAAAAAATCTTTTTACAGTTCAGAAACCAGCCAACGCTCCTTCCTTTTCAATACCAGATTTCTTCACATTGACCAAAAATAAACTGGCTCTCAAAACCTGTTTCAGTGAACAAGTTTGGATGGAGTGTTGGACTGACATTTGCTGAAGTTACACCCTCTTCCTTGAAAAAAAACAAAAGGACAGCATGCACAGAGGCACACTGATCCACACGCTGACACAGAGAGGCATGAACAGCAGTGAACACTCGCTGCCTCACAAACACACGCACGCATTCATGACTACCAACTGAATAAGCTCAGTATGAAGACAGGGTCTGTTGCTATGGAGACAACAGGTCTTTAGGAGAGGAGATGGACACAGGAAGGAAGGAGGAATTTTAAGCACCCGATCCTTCCCCCTTGGGTGTCCCTCCTATTGCCAGACAAAAGAGATGGATGGAGAAAAGAGGGGAGGAGACGGTGATAGAAAGCAGGAGCCTCTTCAGTGACAGGTGCTCCGACCGGAGCTTCCTGTCTTTCATACGTCCTCTTCCTCCCTCTGTCTCTCATCCATACCTTCCCCTCCTCTCATCTCCTTTCATCCTCTTTTATTCATTCCCTGCCCCTCTTCTCATCCCTGCCTCTTATTTTCACCCCCTCTGCTCCCCATCTCCTCACTGAAGAGGCTAAATAGGTAAAATAAAATGCCAAATAAAGGCCAGAGCCCTCACTCTTGGACTGGGAAACCCCACTGCAGGTCCTTGATAAACTCTGTAAACCCCATCAGTCTCTTCACATAAAAGTTGGTTTTCAAGGACAGAGCCTACAGAAATAATGCCTTTACAAAAATCATTTTGCTCAACGGCCTGACATATTTGGTGGTGATTTTTTTTATCTTGTCTTGAATTTTAAATCACAGGTTGAATTTAGGAGCACAGTGGTTCTGGAAGATGCTTAAGACGAAGACAGAGCTGCTTAAAGAACCATGCTGGTGGTCCTGTATGTTTTAACCCATTATGAATAATTTGCCTTATGGTTAAACCATTTTCCAAAACATAAGTTACCTTTTATACGTAGGTGTGTATTCTCTGTTGATTTTCCTAAGGTACTCAGATTATTGGCTCCTATGCTTTGAAAAATGGTGATTATTTAGTTAATGGGCAAAAATGTGCACCAGCAGTGGGTCTTTTAAGATGTTTGTGCCTTGTTCATAAAGGTATCCCCTGGACTTTGGTGTTCCTGGATTTGCCAGTGAAATGATACTTTTTCCTTAGCTGCTAGAAAGCATAATGCTGAATGTTAATCAGCCTTTTCAGAAGAATCTCAGAACTTCAGCTGTGCAGAACAGACTCTTTTTCTTCAAAGCAAAAGCTTTTCTCTTCATCTTTAACCATACACCCACAGATTAACGCAAACACATGCAAACACATCATTTTCTATATTTCATGAGGCATCAGACTCACCGTGAACTCCACAGAAAATATTCAGGATAGCAAAACAAAACAAGGACACTGTATTAAAAGCAATCTTTGAATAGATTCCCTTTGCTACAAATACCAACTCCATAGACTGTCAACTAATGCTTTTAAGAAATGAATTAAGGGAATGATATACAATGACATTTTTTATTGAACTGTTCTTGAAGTGGAGTAGATTTGAGTGATCTTAGAGGCAATATTTTCTCTGATTACATCCTTAGATGTTTTTACAGATCCTCCATTTTTTTTGTTTCTTAATAAAAGAAAGGATATTCAAAAACATTTATCAACTCCACTTTAAAAAACATCCAGGGCCATCAGTGTTACTCCTTGTGAGTGTAAAGCAGGAAAAACCCAATTGTTTATTGATTTCATATTCAGATCCATACTAGAAAAGAAGGAGTAATGAGAGAGTGAATTACCCTCAGGCCTGTGTGGCCATTATCCAGTAACAGGAAGTTGTTCTTACGTTTCTTCAGTGTTTGACTCCTGATGTGCACACAAACACACAAATGCATACCATAGCTACAGCCTTTTCTGTTTTTCAGGCTTGTCCACAGTTCTCTCTGTAGCATTTTGCTAGAAGTCTTGCAATACTGTACTTACAATCGATACAAGAAAAGAAACAACAGCAGTGATTTTTTTAGGCTTTCACACCCAGGTTTCATGTTCTAACATCACAGTCTGAGACAATGTTTGCAGGGCTTCTGCCTTTGACCAGGCTAAGCTCTACACTCTGTGCTAGACATCCAAAGGCACAAAGTCCAACCATGGTCACTTTTATACCCCATGTACGCACAAAACAGACAGACACACATACACACAGGGTTTCAATGTAAGTGTTTTTGAAGATTGTCAGCACCTATCTCTGTAGCACTTTGAAGTGATGCAATACTGTATTTATAATTTATAAGTAATTTGTACATCATGGTTATGGTAGACTGGCTAAACTTTTCATGAAGTGGTTTTGTCCATGTTAGAGGGGGACAGAGTGAGAGAAAAGAGAGCAAATCAGTAAAAAACGCAATACTTTATACATTGTGTGGTACCTGTTTGTCTGTCGGCCTGTCTGCCTCTCTGTGTTAGTCCATCTGTCTTGACTGTCTCTCTGTCTGGTCAATGCTGTTTACCCATCATGGCAATATCAATCCTTCACTTGGACATTTATAGATATAAAAACAACTTTCCCTCAATTTTATTGTGGAATGAATGATCTGTGCATTTATTTATTACTGAAAAGACACTGTTGAATAAACAATGTTCTTACTTAAGCTGTGGGAGTTCTTTCTTCTTTATGATGGGGGGACCTATTAGTCAAACAGTACACACAAGTCAGAAGGGGACTATTTCAGAGCAAATAAGGAAGTCTTGTTTATTCCATTATTCTATGTAACACCCAAATTAGCCCTTATTGAGATGAAAAGCTGCATATGATGCATTTTAGCCAGAGTCAGGTGAAATGAATTGTGAATGAATAAATCTTAGATTGGTTAGATAGAGAAATTGTGCCGAAAAGCACATGGGAGTTTTCATTTAAGACCTTAAGAAGCAAATTTAGCTAGAAAAATAAAATGAAATCCACAATCACTGTATCACAATTGCTGTTTGGCTCCCAACCTATACACTACATAAAGTCTGTGTTTACAAAATATCATATAAAAATCAAGATTTAAAAAAAACTAAGAATTATACACACTGCATGATTTCTTTTAAAATTTTAATATTAAACCAACTTTGTGGCAAATTATTCAAGAAGGCCACATTTATCTATTTTTTTTTCATTCACCGGACCGATTGTTAGCTTGCAGCGCCATCTGGTGGACGTTATATTTAACCGACTACTTTTATGATTTAGATGCTGACTGCCTCCCAACATGAGCAAAGCTGTACACAGCAGCAGATTAGGTGAATAATTCAGTCTTTAGCCACTTTAACAGTCTCTGTTATTGATATTGATGCTTTGAGATGCTTTAAAAAATATGCCCCACCTTAACATGAGCACAGTGATCCTTGAGCCTCTGCATCAGACAGTAGATTAACCTCTGCTATGTTAGGCCCCATCCTAAAGATCTGCCTGTTTCATCAGAGTGGAAGAATGGCACATAAACGACATAACAAAATATAACATCAACCTTTAAATAAGAGAAGGACTTTTAAAATGAAACACTGGCGGTTGCACTCAAACTGTCCTTCAAGCCACTTGGGGAGCATGAAGTGCTTCAGCGCCATCTAGAGTATTGAGTGGGAACGTCAAATATGTGCCGTGAACAGAGCGTGCTTGCGTCACTGTATGAGCCAGGTGAAATAAATATATTCTGATTATGCAGAGTGGTTGTAATTGAAACTGGGACTTTATTGTTTAAAAAACGACAACCTTGCCTAACAATAAATGCATTTCTGGGATAGCCAATCACGCAAGAAGGACATTATTATTTTAAAAAATGTATTCACCATTTTTGCCTCATAAAAATCGACCTACACCACGAGTTAAGGTAAGTCTTGCCTTAATCTTGTTTACTTCTGTCTATGGCTTACACCTTTGTCTGCGACTTAATGCATTATTTTCAGTGAAAATATTAGGACTACTGTTGTACCCATTTTCCCGTCCCTGAAGTTGCAACTGCTGTTGCTAATATAACAAGAGGACAAAAACCACAAAGATTTCCTTACTTTCCATTATGTTGGATAGGCTCTTGCTACTTTTTAAGATTGTACCTCAGGAAGAAGGGTTGACAGTGACTTGCAGGATTTTTTTCTTATCTTTTTTTAGGATCCAATATATTGTAGTAGATATCCTGGTAGTCCTTAGATCAGGGGTCATCAAGCACATTTGCACAAGGGCCAGATTTAGTCGACAGAGACTCTGGGTGCCGGACTTTCCAATAAACAAAACAAATATTTTGGCCTACATATTGTTGTATAGGTATTTGTATTTTCCTTCAAATCCCAGAGAATGGGGCCCTCCCAGATTGTTATTTTGCACTAATAACTCATATTTGACACTTTTAACCCCTTTTCTCTACTTCATTGGGCCATTTCTGCAACAATTTTTGCCACTCCTAACCCATTTTGAGAATTTTTGCCACTTTAAAACCAAGTTTTGTCCTTTTAGCCCATTTTGTTACTCATAAACCACTATAAGCCACTTTCCTGCCAATTATTACCCCTTATTACCTCTTTTTATGTGTTTAATGATCTTTTGGGGGCCGTACAGGAAGCTTTGAGGGGCCTGATGTGGCCCTCGGGCCGCCAGTTGATGATCAGTGCCTTGGATACTATAGGCAGTGGCAGACTCAGGATGTTTGAGGGACTGGAGCAAAAATGATTTGAAAATGAAAATGATAAAAAAACAAACAAACAAACAAAAAACATGGCAGCTGCTGTGCAGTGGGGCACCAGTGCACTACAAGTTCTCCAATAGTCAAATAGTTAGAAATCCTGGTCAAAATGTAAAGTTTTTTATTTGTATGATTATACCTACTACACCTCAGTAAAAACAAGGAATTACAAACCATTTAACCACTGATATAACAAATACTTAATGGGGGGATGCCATTAAAATGAACTTTATATCAAATAGTTTATGGCACGTTATTTATTTTCTTCACTCTTTGACATGTGGTCTCTTCCTGAAAGGACACCCTGCCACCTTCAGGACAATTTATCATGTACTGTCCATTTAAAAGGAAATCAAGACATACTGTCACTTTCTGTCTATTTGGAGGGAACTTAAGAGGGCACTTTTGTCTGCAAATTTTGTCCACTGAGAGGCAACAGAGAGGGCACTTTATTTCACTTTTATGAGGATCCTTTTTTTTTTTTTACATAAGGGCACCACTTTGCCCCTTTCACCCCTCTGAGTCCACCAATACTACTAGGCAATCTGTTTAAATTTGTACGATCATCATTCAGTAGTTTTACTTGGTTCTACGTGGCTCTCTGGGATATCTAGCAACTCAAATGACGTTAGCAGTTTTTTTTCAGGTTGCTTCTCTCATCATGACGACCCTTACTACATGAAGTCAAGCAGCAGAAGTTAAGCATCAATTAAAAAGTACATAAGGCCTGTTTCTAAGGGTGCTAAATGTAAAAAAGCTGTCTGTAACATAGACTGTTTTTATTTTGTTGAATGGGTCACTTGGAGCATAAATTCAGAGTGTACCCACATCACTGAGAGTAATCTACAAATAGGTTATAACTTAAGCTTGATACAAAATGGACATTATTTTAAAACTCAGATCAACCTTAAACAAAATGATAAAATTAAATAGGTTTCATCCTTTTGTTACATTTAAATCATAATGCACTGGTCATTGGCGGGATATAGGCCTATAGGATTGAGGCACAATATTCAAAAGTCTTATTTTATTTTTGTATTGTTCTTAAGTCAAACATCGATGGTCTCTTGAGTTTGGTGCTAAACTAATTATTAATATGCCCACTGGTTTAAGAGGTAGGATGGTGTTTATGTTCATTAGTGATTCCAAAGATGACATTGTTTCAAATCTTGACATCTTATTCTTTCTTTGTAACAGCTGAACCAAGTGTTACCCTTGTTTTAGAATAAAACAGTCTTTGGTGGTCAGATTGACTACAGAGCAGTTCAGTTTGTTCTCTTATGGGCCTATTTATGATCTAGTTCTTTTCTCACCTTCTTGATTTAGCATCCAAATGAGTGTTTCAGTCGATATATTGAAGTGTTTTTAGACTGGCTGAAGTGCCAAATTGTGTTACCTTCAATGTCATTCATCTGTGAGCAAAAACAGATAATTAATTGAACAGTAAGTGAAGCAGGATGGACTAGAGTTTAAGACAGTAGATTATCTCAGATGAAACAATGAATGCCCCTGATTCTTTTATTGCTGGGGCAAAACATCTTGGTCTGTTAGATCTTATTTTCTGGACACATTCTGCACTTAGAGTTTCTAACTGCTGCTTAAATTGTTGCATGAAAACAGAAAAAGTTTGACCACAATGATCTACATTCACCTTAAAGTTTGACAGAGTACTGCTAATGAGCTGCAAGGTTTTTTGAGGTGAGTAAATGACTGAAAAACTATTAGCTCACATTCATTTTGATTGTTTAACTGCAAAAAGCTGCTTCTCTTTTATCATTTATGGCATCAAGAGTCTCAAGGTTTTTGACTACTGGGTATAAAAGGATGTTATTTTGAGATCTTTAAAAAGTAACTTTAAATATAATTTTTTCAATCTCTTTTGGAGCGATATGTTGACCATACAATAAACAATTGTTAAACTACAAATGAGAATAATTTTTAGTTTTGGCCAATGGCCAATTAATTGTCTTGCTTACTGCAGACTACAAACAGTTTTTTTTTTTCCCTTAAATCTGATTCAGAGAAATGTTGACTAAACTTCATGGTCATAATAGTGGTTGCTTGAGATTCAGTTGACTTTGAATTCATTTTACGGAGGTTTTCTTTTTATTCAAAGTAGTATAAGACCTTTAAGTAGTCATTATGATACGATTCACTGAACTTAAAGAAAGACTAAGACTACAAGAACCTTTGTTAATTCGTTTTATTAAGGATTTTCTTCTGTACAAGAATGAGTTTGTGTTCCACATGTTAGCTGATCATCAGCTCTGTACAACCGTCTGTACAACAGGAGGTCAAACATTACTGAGAGGAAATGTGTTCATTAAACTGGTGGCTTTTGTAGAAGGCAGGTCTGAAGGTGAACCATGGATTGACAGATTGAATACACGCACGCATACACACACGCACACCTCTCCAAACTATTTACAGCAGGATGGCTGAGTGGCCCTTGTCACAGATAAATAGAGACAAACCAGCTCTGACACAATTCAAATATCACATAAAAAAAGTCTTTGAAAAGTCTTTCAAAGAAAAAAAGAAACTCAAACCATCCATAAAAGAGCCATTAAAAGGCCCATCTGGAGTTAGTTTATGTACAGTCTTATTTATAACAGCGCCCAAGGCTTCCTGCTATTAAATCATACAGTGCTGTGACCTTAATGAGGTCGACACCATAAACTCCATCTACTCAGTATTCACAGAGCTCACCTCAGCTGAAACCTTTGTCCCAGAGCTGACTCTGAACGTGTTAAAACAAGAAAATAGAACATTCTGCTTGGTCTTCAGAAAACAATGACTTTACACTTACTCTGTCATTCACCTGTTGTATGTTGTTCTAACAAGAGCTTTCTACACTGAGACACATTGAAATGCTTTACTTTGTGAGGTAAACAATCATAGATATATGTGAGAGAGGGATGTCCCTCTAGGTAAAATCATAAGTCTTAAAAACAAATACTGCATGGGGCCATATCTCACTAACTGTGTCACTCACGACACTGTTTAACTTTCAAATACTGTTTTGCACATTTGATATGAATTGTATTTTATGCCTTTCTCATTTATTTTTACAAGAAACATATAAAAACAAGTCTGTGGGATTTTTGCAAATAATTCTACAACAAATTAACACTTGAATGTTTGCATGATGTGTAGAGCAAAACATTTGTGCCTTTAAAATGTATTAAACTGGCATTTTGACAGAAATATTGCACCTTCTGCAATTTGAAAATTGCAGTAGGACATATTGTGTTTTAATCTAAATTTCTATTTAATGCCCAGCCCTAGTCATAAATTGTTCTATGTATGTCACATTTTTTTGTTTCTGTTTCTGTCCATTATTTTATTTTACAGCTAGCTGAAATTTGGCCCACTTTTTTCCTCATTCCTTGTTGATGGATTGTTTTTTTAATGAGTAGGCTGCAAAATAGTGAGAAAAATAGTAAAAGCTTGCAAATGTTCTCTAAAAAAGTAAGTTTTGTCATAGTGAGATGTTGCTTTTCCTCTCTGGTGTCATTTAGGATTAGGTCACAGTCAACATGGATTTAATGATCCTTTACAAGTAGGCTCAGACCAACATCATCTTCACCATGTTACTGGAAATCAGCTGAAATCTGAGTTTGATTAACAAACACTGTCATCTTAACAAAGACTGGATTAAAAAAGTCAGTACAGCATTTTCAAAGTTATTACCAATCTCTGATGTTCTTGGTGTGAATTTAAAGCCACTGTATTCATTCTCAGCAACTAAGGCCATTTTCATCCCCAATCACAAGGCTAACAGAACATAACAGATTTTCAGCACTACTTGACTTGACCTGATGTGAAAGAAACTAAACCAATGTATGGTCCCACAAGCTAAACAGTGTCAAAAAATAACTGTAAATAAATATAGTAACATCAGACATGGTCAGTCAAAGAAAAAACATCTGTTTAAGTTTACAGAAGGTAGTGTGAGCAGTTGATTATGTGCTGAGGTTTGTAACACGTTAGTTTGTCACAGTAAATTGTTAATGCAAGCGTTTGTTAGCTCATCTTTATGCACAACCTTCAGACAACTGGTTCCTTAAAACAGCACTGTAAAATCTGCGCTCAGTCTGCTGCGTGGCTCACTATGATACAGTGACTATTCTCATTTTTCACATTTGTTGTTATGTTAGAGTTGTGTAAACCCAGGAGTCAAAAGGTGACCTAAAAACTATGGGAACAAAATGAGACAATGTAGGGAATGAAACCAAAATGGATAATGCCTCAGAAAAATACAAATAAATAGTATTTTGCAGAATGAATCCAACATAAATCCCTCTGTTATTAACAGCACATTTGTTGCCTGCAGCTAGATGGTGTTAACTTCTTCTTTCAACACTAGGTGGCAGCAACAGTTACAGATGAAGAAAAAGAGGAGAAGGCAGCAGGTGCATGTAAACTATGATAAAGGTATATGTGGGTCCCTCTGACACATTAAAGCACAAAACAAATAAATGAAGGTATGCATCAGTGACACAAAGGTGTCTGCTTAGCAGAGAATAATGCCCAAACTCATCATTTGTCTCCAAAAGGCAGGAAATTGGTGCCTTTTCTAGCGAAAGCTTAGTTTAAAATATTATTGATTTCTGTATCTGTGTATTGAGTTATTTTGCTAAACACTTAAAGTGCGAATACAACACTCATTTGCAGTTAAGGGACATAACATAGCAAAATTTCTCTGCATTGAAATTCAGCCACTGCTTTAAAAGTAGATCTGAGTAAGCAGGTGCAGCTTATGAGAAATATAAAAAAAAATCAGTCAACTGAATGTACATATAACAGTACATATAAAGTCTTGCTCTCCTCCTAGTTCAGCTGAAAACGTTTTTTCAATGTGACTTGAGCTGGAACAAGCAGCAAACACATTATTTAACACTTGGAGCTATACTGGAAATTAATCAAGATGAAAGCCTAACAGTGACAAACAGTGTTGAACAGAAGCTTTCACAACTCTGAAGTATGGTGAATTTATTTCTTAATCATCAAACTTGTATTGACAAGATGGAAACTAACTCCATTTCAAAGATAAAAGCCCAAAGAGCAGTTTGTTTGTCATGCTGGCTTGATTAACACATCAGACTCATTCAGGCACAGGTTGGTGGTTGCTGCTTTGCTCTGCTCTGCCCCAAATGTAAACAGAGTAACCCCTTTAAAAAAAAATACTGTGATTTTGCATTGACAGTTGTTAAACAAGATCAGCTGGTGGATAAGCAAGATGGTCCCAGTCATTGATATAGTGGAAAGATGGTACTCAGTAGTACATTATGTTCCCCTGTCTGTTTTCTGCTTATTGACACCTGGCTATTTGTGCAAAAAATATGTTTCACTTCTCCCTCTTCACACTTGTTTGATAATTTTGTCTTTGTTTTCACCGGAGAAGATCTGAGGAAACAGAACCGTGTTTTGTTTATAAGAACCCTGATTGTGTGGATATGACAAGCTGTAACATAAAATGTGCTGGATTTCTCTTCTCTCAGCACAACTGTAGTTTCTGAAAGTGGCCTCAGGATGTTGTTTTGTTGTGCTTGATGATGATGAACCAAAACAGAATGGGAATAGAAAACATAAGCAGTGGAATAGCAAAAAACTGAGCTGTTTGCTTTTTTACGTCACCGTCCTGCTCTCACTGCTTTCTTTCTCTTTGCTTCTTCTGTGTTAACACATTTCACATTTAATTTCTGAGGCTTATCAGACTAATGCTGTGTTGATTCTTCAATTCCTCCAAACTCAAGTTCAGCTCTGGGGACTTAAGTTTTGAGTCTGAGGGTTGAAATGCTGTTTAGTTTGAATCTAGTCCCCTTAAGCGACTTGCTCAAGTTCAATTGCCGCCTGGCTCTCTTTAAATCCATATGTGATTTCTAGGACTTCTGCTCTGAGGTGGCGGCTGGCGTGGCCAAACTCTCCGGCTTCACAATTTGATAGGTGATCAAGTATTCTGGGTAAGCCTGAAGACAAATGGGAGGTAAACAATTATGTTGTGACAAATTTATATGCACATGCACTTTATTTGAAAAAGTGAAACAGATGGTAAATATTGATTTATTAGTAGTCTTTTTTTAATTCAAAGTTTATTGCATTCTCTAGAGTGAAATGTGTTTGAGTTATTCCAATTATTTAATGATTTTTTCTAGAAAAATAGAAAATTTACATGAGAAACTGGTACAGTTACACCTACTTATTTGGTATTTTGCATTTATCCCAAACTTATGATCATAAAACAAAAGTGTGTGCGCACTGACCTGCTCCCCTCTGTAGATGACGTACTCCGCGTACGCCAGTCCGTTGACACTGGGTCTTCCTATGACTGAGTGATGTCCTGGAGGGGCATGGGCCATTTTCATTGCACTGAACTGAAGAAACGATTTCCCCAGTGTCACTCTGCAGAACAGCATCTGCCTAAGATGCAAATACAGAATAAGGCTGGAGAAAATGCACAACTCTATACAGGACAGTCTGACAGAAGAGGATGGCTCTGTCAGTAACAGGCTCATTAATTCACACTGCGTAAAGGAGAGTGCACAAGTCTGGAAACTTTCATTTTCATTGGCTTTTTAATGGCAGTTAAACTGTAAAGTCTGTCCACTTCATTAGATCTCTTTTTCTCCCTCTTCAGTAATACAATCACCTTTGGTGTTGTAAACACTTTAAATTTCCCTGCTGTGTGACTAAAAAGATTTTCTTACTCTTCTGCAATAATACAACTTTTTATCTATTTAGCTGATGAAAGGCTAATTCCTTTTTTTTACCCACCTGTGTTTAAATTCTATTCAACATAACTACAGAGGCCTCGGGGAGCACAGACTTCTGCCCACACCAATAATCCAATCTTTTACGACATGCATTACAGTGATTCCAAACTCTTTCAACTTTAGGTCTGTTTATGTTTTCTAAAACTTAATTTGGTAAATATTTTAGTCTAATTGCTGCCCTATTCAAAAATTAATGGTTCTTTTTTTTTTTCCCGGCTACAAACTTCCACACAAGTAGTCATGAAATTGGATCATCAGTTGCAGGAAATAATGCAAATTTCTAAAAAGTAATCCGGAGCTTTGGAACACCTCCAATAGCAGCATATCTGTCCATTTTTTAAGGTATTGGTGAAGCTGTGAAGCAAACATCCAAAAAACAGGTACGTTCTGCTTTTTTTGGGTTATGTTTCAGGGGAAGTAGTCTTTGAAATAGTGGAACACTGATTCAATTTTTTTTCTGGTCTGACCTGCTGATATTGGTTGTGCTTATTATAGATTTTCTTTTTTTACAAAAAAAAAAAAAGACAGCAAAATGGATTTGTACCGTTTTTAATGGCTTTGCATTTTATGTTAATAGTTAGGGATGGGTAACATTTAGGTTTTTTCTGTTTTATATGTCACAGCCTTTAGTTAAGTGGACGACTGTGGCTCTGTAGGTAAAGTTGGTTGTCCCGCAATCGCAAAGTTGTGGGGTGTGTCTCACTTCTTTTGTTATATGGCTAGTCCCACCCACCAGAGACTCACGGAAAGACCGAGGAATCGACGAAGACGACTGAAGCCATAAGGCCGACAATTAACGGTCCATGGGACATCCTTCCCTATGCACTTGAAGCGACATCAGTTTATGATGCCGGTGCCGCCTGATCGTCAATCAGCTGTCAGGAGGCATAAACAGCTGATTGTGTCTGCGTAAATTTGTCCTGTATTTATTCTAATCTCCACATTTATAGTGTTTAGTCTCAGTGTGTATCAGAAAACACCTGCGTGAAGAGAAATCTGCATTATATAGAAAACATGCAGACACTTTTTTACCAGCAAATGCTATATTATAAAATTATTTATTATCCTAATTATTCAGTGTGAAGGCTAATGATCAAACCTGACGCTCACTAACGATCAGACTGAAACGTTATTTACCCTGGGATGATTTAAATCGTGTTTCTTCCTGATATACTGCTGCTGTCTGACTTTAATTCTCTTCATAATCTAATAAACAGAAATAACTACTAAATAGACTACTAACCCACCCAGCAAATATTAGTTGTAAAGACATTAAAAAAAACATCTCCACTCTGTCTAAAAAACGTGCAGATTTAATAGAAAAGTGAAAGGTTAAAAGATTTTCATGTTGTTGAAAAGATGTCTCTATAAAGACGTGGCTGTAATATGGTCATATTTTAAACGACTATTATTAGGCTAAATTTGGACCAAATCAGACAGACAAAACATGGCTCAACTTTCCACGACTACCTTTTGACTAAATTAACACTGACCAACTGAATGTAGAAAAAAACCTCTAAATGATGTCAGGTGTTTGGGGGGAAAGAGAAGATTTATATCTGGATCTTCTGATTTTATGAGCTTTTAACATGGTTTATGTTTGAAGGTGAATCCGAAAACAAATCAAATATTTAACTCCATACTGATTCACTCTTTTTTATTGATTTTATTAAATGTATTCTCAGTATTTCACTATAAATGCTTATTTCAAACACTTCTTTTAAATCCCAACCAGTTAATGAGCCTTTTAAAACTTCTGATGTTTCTATTCTGTTTAGAGTCCGTTGGGTTCGTTCATCGTCTGATATAAACTCGGTTTCTCCTTCATTATTTATCTCTGCTGGTGCTGTGAAGTTTCACTGACATCCACTGTGTAGCAGCGTCCAATCAGAGAGTGATATCCAATAAGGGGGCATGTCTTTGAGTAAACAGAGTTCCGGGAAGCCTGCTCTCATGTGTCTTTGCTCATCAGTCTTCAAATCTCAGTCCTCGGTCTTATGGCTTGGGTCTTAAAACCACATAAGGTCTTTGGCATGGTCTTTAAGATGGCGGATCGGAAACTACTTCTGGTTCGAGCGAATCCGTAGGATTGAGGACCGATCTATAAGAGACTTGGGATCTGGCTTATGATTCAATCCCCAGCTCCTGCAGTCACATATTCTTTGTGTCCTTTGGCAAGACGACCCAAAATTTGTTCCGACTGCCTCAGGCAGGCAGTTACATGCAACTGCCTCAGCAGTTGTGTGTAAATTGGGGAAGGGAATCACTAGTGGCCCCAAAATACGATTTTATCACGATTCTTGGGTCATGATTCAATATTATTGCGATTTCAAACATTTTGCAATACAGTGAGTATTGAGGTACCATATATACCATATATTTTCATGTAGCACTGCTTGCAAACCCCATGTGTCATGTCCTTCTCATTTGGGCCCTGCTTGCATCCCTAATGCCCTTCCCCTGGTGCTGCCATATTTGTTGTACTAACTTTCACCTGCTCTATAACCGTCACCTCTGCCCACATTGCTGGACAAACAATTGTCCAAACAATTGATTTTATTTTTCCATTTCATAGACCTCAGTTCATTTAAGCAATTAACTGGAAAAAATCGATACTTGGTGGATGAGACGATACGATATATCACCATACAAAATATTGCAATACTATGCTGTAGCAATTTTGGTGGAGAAGGCTCTGCTCTAAAGATGCTCCCTGGGTTAGTCATCCTTTGACGTTTCAGGGAGCACATAGCTTGAAACCCCCATATGGATAGATACATTTATGACAATGCAAATTAGATACAATAAAATTAGTTAAAAAGCAATTAATCTACAGTAGCATGAATCTGAATATGAGGGTGCAACAAGCTTAATGCTATAGAGGAGGAGGCTGGGGTGGAGAAGGTTAAGCTTTGGCAGCAGCGGCAGCATAGTGCATTAATGCAAGCAGGGATTAGTGAAAACTATGTCATATTTTAATACACCACTGTGTTGACAGAAAGAGCTGTGATTGACTGTGGGAGCTGAGAGGTGATAAGTGGGATCAGCTGATCACAGTTAAACATATAACTACTCTGTCCTGCATGAACTAATGCTAGGCCTCATTTAAAATGTGAATGTCAAGTTGTACCCAAAGTAAAATGTATTATTCAATTGCATGGATTTAAAATGCACAAAAACGTAGCTATTCTTGGTGTTGAAATGGGATACTGTTTCCTTTCATTTAGGTGGAACTGAACATAAAAGAAAAGGAAACATTTCAAAATGGCAAAGAAAGAACGTTTACTGTATTTTAAGCCAATAAGACATCTCACCTGTGGCACACATAGCAGGAGCGGTCTTTGTGTGTGGGACATCCTGTGCCTCCACCAATCCCATACACGTACTGATTGCTTTTGGAGGAGTTTTCTGCAAAATAGATCCCAGCACCAAACATGCCACCAATGTAGGCATGCCGCTCATCAAAGCCCTTATGGATGATGGCATTAATGAAGGGGGAACCTTGGGGTGGTAAAAGACAAATTTATGTTCAGACCATCTCACAGCAACATCAAGACAAAGACTGTTTTGAGATAAGATACATTTCTCTTTAGACATTAGGTATCTCCTCCAAACACATCTTTATTTGTTTTTGACAAAAAACAGGGAGCATTACTGTAGTTGAAATAGATGTGGTATTAAAAGCCTCCACAGAATGTCTTCATTCAGTTAGTACAACCCTCCTTTCATAAATGCCTAAATGGCTCCTTTCCTCAGACATGGAAGCACAAATAAATAAAGCGCCAAAGCAGAAAGAATGAAGACAGGGTAGAAAGCTCCCCAAACTGTTTGAATAAGTGTTATTCTGGGAAATCCATGATCTAAGAGACTTTGAACACACAATGATTGTTAGTGCCAGACGCATCATTTCATGTATCACAAAGCCAGACGACTTCCTGGGGTTTTCTACTCTGCACTGTTTAAAGAAACAGCAGACGGCTGCAGTCCTGAGGGTTGTGTCCTGACAAAACTGTGTGGTTGAGAGGCGACATTGAAGATTAATGAGATTCAGTCAAGCTCACAGTCAGGCTGCAAGAGTGGAAACATTGCAGTACAAAGTGGAGTTAATCTCAGAGTGCACAAACGGTTGAACCCTAAAGCAGTGGTCCAAGCAATGTTTGACTCTAGTCAACTAAAAGGAAGTGACTGAAACTACAGGAAGGGTTTCGCTTAAAATGAATGGGAAACTGTCCCCACGTTCAACCTGATCCCATGAAGTAAATCCCTGACTTTGTGAAAGCCAGATTTCAATTTATTTTCACAGCTCTAGTCTTTTTCAGCCTCATTCCCTGAAATGGAAGTTGCCATGTGCAGCATTTTGCATCCCATTTCAAAGTGCTAAATGCAGGTAATAAGCAAGAGAGTAAGATTACTAAACCACAATGGTAAACACATTAAACCAGTAACCCAGCTGGTAACAGAAGGTAAAAAAAATGATCAAGCTATGATATATCTCCAAACACCTTTATCTGCTGGTTAATGGTTAGGTTAAGACAAACATTGTGAACACGTCCTACAGAATACACCACATTTGCTCCCAAATTCAAACAGCAAAATCAGGTAACAGTAAAGCAAAAAGGACACTTAAATCATCTGACAAAACAACTTGCTGCTGTTCTAGTCTGTAGTATATAAATTTACCATGAAAGAGCATTCGCTCATTGTGATGGTTGTGATTTTCATCGGCAATTTCTTTTTGTCTGTGAGCATATCTCTCCCGTAGCTTCTTATTTACAACCTTCTGAATCTGTGAAGTTACAGGGAGGAGAGAAGAAACAAAGGGATGGGAGGAGGGGTAAAAGAGAGAAGTATGTGTTGTGAATGTAATATAAAAGCATATTTGCAGAAGTCAACAACACCAAAGTTAAACTGCACAGATTGTTGAATATTTGTATTGATGATATGTGGTCATTAATAGAGAAGTATGGACCCTGTGTCTACAGAATGATTGTGTGTTGAGTACACACCTTGATAATATTGTAGCGGCTGAAGACTCCACCTGCATTGCCTCCATCACGATGTTCTCTGATGGTGCTCTGAAGCTGAAGAGGAGCAAAAATAAAACACAGGACATTCTGAATTAGACACATTCAAATAACTTAAAGCCTAAAATAGAAAACTTAGTGATATAATGTGCTTATGAAATGCTTTTTGCTCTGTCTCTGGGCAGCCTGACTGAGTGATGAGTCATTTTTTACCCTGACAGCTTATGGGGTTATTTATATTAAGAACAATTCAAATTTAGATTACCTGTCTTTGTCTCTCAATAGGGCCATCAGCATTAATGCTTAACAATGATTAAAGTCCACAATTAATGCATAAAATTTTTAAAATCATGATTTATCACATGCTTTATTGCCCCTTTCAGGACAGTTTGGTTAAGTTACTGCAAATGGCCTGCAGTGGTGTAAAGCAAATACACAACTGTTCCTTAAGGTCTCATTTCATTTTAAAACAAACTCAGACAGCTCAGTTGAAAGGCATCCTGACCTGCACCCTGTGATATCAAACACTTACCTTCTTAACTTTTCCCTTATTTCCCATTCAATCCATAAAAAGCTCCTTTTTCTCAAGCTAAATTAACGATATAATCTACACTCTACCCTAAGATACTTTATTTCTTTCAAAATAAAAGAACATCTGTATCCAAACAGGAAGTCAATTACTCTTATTTTAAGACAGTACAAAAATTGATCTAAAAATGTTCAATTGTTTGACAGCCCTATAACTCACAATAGAATTTTTTTCTGAAAAACAAAGAATATTTAATTTTTTTTTTATCAAAACATGAAACAAGGATTCATTGCAGACTGTAGCTAAAAGCTGACTCCTATATTACAGTTCATATTAAAAGACTGTCAGAGTTGTCAGATTACTCAAATTACAAATAAAACTGTTGTGTTCACAGTGTTTAACATCTGGAGTTGCATCTAAAACTTGTAAACAATGACCAGTTTTTATCAGATGTTACTTTGAGGTTTGGTAGGCAGCCTGGATAATCTTAATCAACCCCCCCCCCCCCCCCAAAAAAAAGAAGAGAAAAACCTACTTGTGGAAAAAAAGATCTGTTCTGAAGACTCACAGTACAGAGAGAAAGAGAGAGAAAGAGTAGAAGAGAGGGCTTATGAGGACAGGCAAGGGAAATGGAGCAGAATATGAATACAGACAGATATGTTGACGTGATAACAGAACTTTGAAATTTTAATCTAGAGTTTTGTGGTTTATCAGTAAAGTTCATGAACTTAACAATAGTGTTGGATCACTGTTAACAGTGACAGAGACACAATCTGTCTTATCTACGCTCTTCTTATTGAAATATGTTTATCCTGTCTGTCTGTGCAGAATTTCAAACACTAATCGTAGGTCACATCTCTCTCCTGTTTCAAGGTACCATCCTGTCAGTTTTTTTCTTGTCCTTTAACAAGAATATCCCTTGTTGAAAGTTTAAGAAAAAGTGGGGATTCACCGATGCATTGGTTTAACATTTGTATTTGACAATATTGGTCCGGAACAATCATTTGCCGTCAGCAAATGATAACCCTCCAAAGTATCACTACTCGATATTTATATGTTGCATCTGATCAATGCAATGTTGGCATCGGATTCATTAACTGCTGACTCAAAGAGGATTTTTAATTTTACTGGGCTGAAGAAGTCACCTATTAAACAAGCTCTCATCTGTTTTCATGTTTAAATGTCAGGAAAAAAAAGGTACAGTGGGAGTGTTAAACCAAAGAAAGTACTAAAAAAATACATCGGTTTCTGCATCAGCTAAATTGTAATTTGAAACATGGACAACAGCTATAATTTTCAGAACTGGTGCCTGCCTCTCTAAAAAAGGCATAAAAGCTGCAAAATAAATCTAAAAAAGCCCTCCAATCCTCTCAATTGTCACTTCTTTTTCCAGTTAAGGATGGGATATATATATGCCCCTGTTACACATTGTCTGCAATGTGTAAAGCACACCAGCAGAGTGGAGAGAAGCCTACTGCCCCTAGTAACCAAGGCATAACAGGAGGAAGACAGTGGTAGTGTGTAATATTGAAGTCAGTAGGGCAGAACAACACTGTGTGTGTGTGTCTACCTGATGTACTGCTGTTTGTTTTCTTGCTGTACCTCTCATGCTTTTGCCACGCTGAAAAGCAATGTGTGTGCAATGTGAAACTGCACATAGCAACACACTGTTATTGATGCAATGGCTGGGTACAAAGATGAATCAGCAGCAGAGCTAAGTGACAGAGCTGCAAAAATGAAATGCCTTAGGGGCTATTATCACCAGAACCCAAGGGTGCATTCACACTGCAAGCCTCAAATATCAATTCAAGATGGGGTGAACTTCATGAGTCCACATATGGAGGTGTCCCAAATATGATTTGAAAAGATGGATTCCATGTGACTTGATCATTTCAAATCATCATAAAAATAATAAAAATCATAGCCAACCTGAGAGGGTTTTTATATCCATGGCATGGGGTATATTTCCCATCCAATGGGAAACAACCCAAAAGCTAAGAGGGGTTTTGGGAAGGGCTTAGCCTTTAAAAAAAAACCAAACCAAAACAAAACAAAAAAACAGAAAACCTCAGAACGTGTTTGTTCTGAGTGATACATTCATCACGAGCCAATCAGAGCAAAAAGATGGTAGGTGTGTACCACCCAAGGGAGTAAAATACATAACATGTATTTGCCGTTGTTCACCACCAATGGAGCCAGCTGATAAAATCGAACTCTTGATAAAGCCAGTCAGGAGAAGAGTTAAAAACATTGTTTTTTCCACCAAGAAAAACTTTCATTTGTTTTTTTTCTCCTCCTTTACACTAAATTGTGGCCTTTTTACCTTTATTCTGAAAGGACAACTGGAGGGAGGCAGGAAATAAGAAAGGGGGATGACATGCACCAAGACCAGGAATGGAGAACTATAGCCTCTGCTTATGGGAGCCTGCTTTATCCACTGAGCTACACCGGTGCCCGGGGTTGCTTTTCTTCAACAAAGAATGTTGTCCAGTTCTGATAAATGAAAAAAAAATCAACTGCATCCACATTAATCTGTAACCGCCCACTTTGTTTACAGGCTTACTACATGACAGCTCAATCACACCCTTAGCTACTACCTCTTTCTCCTCAAATGATGCTGATTGGTCCAACATTGCTCTGGCTGGGAACAAGTGTTTCAGTTTGAAGCTTAGCAAGATAGATTTGCCAGACATGGAACATGGCTAATGAATTGGCTTATCAAGGTTATATCTGAGCCACTTAGAAGCAAATATCCAATTCGGGTCACTTTGGTCTACATTGTGAAAGCAGCCTATGATGCAAGTAAGAAAGATGGCTGCAGGTCAAAGTGAACTAAATCTGATTTCTTCTTGATAGTTTGACTTGCACAATGCACACTGAAAACTGCTCTTTTTAAATCAGATTTGAGCCACTGTTCTACATCAATCCATTGAAGAGAACGGACGTGCCAGATAAAGACCACATTAAAAAATGACTAAGAATTATTCCAACTGGATCTGTCCTGGACCAATTTGAATTACTGCCTACTGAACATAAAAGTAGAATCTAAGACAATGAATAACAGACTACTTGCCTGTCAATCTTGTGTAACTAATAAAACACTTCTCTACTGTGCT
The DNA here is from genome assembly GCF_018320785.1 of Cheilinus undulatus. Classification (NCBI taxonomy): domain Eukaryota; kingdom Metazoa; phylum Chordata; class Actinopteri; order Labriformes; family Labridae; genus Cheilinus; species Cheilinus undulatus. Next base: position 26,608,103 of record NC_054881.1, on the reverse strand, counting down.
TTGTCAAAATCCTTTAGTTCTATTATTTCTCATTTCTTTTCAATCATGCAAAAGCCATAGTTTATGCATTAGAGTCTCATTAAGAAGCATCAAGTTAGGATACAGACACTACTTAAAGAGGATGAGCGTCTATATTGCACAAACATCTGTCACAGTTCACATAAAATCCAGTGTGACTCTTCAGTGAAGTTCATAAACTTTGCTAAAAAAGTGCAAAACTTAAGAGTAACATCAGGCGTCATGTTCAGAGAAAGCTTCAATATTGAGTTTTTCCATCAAGCCCACTGAACCATTTCCCCTTTGCTTCCCCACATGACCTCTCTTCTCTCTCTGCAGTTAATTTGTTTCCTACCAATTGATGTTTATGATTCCTGAGAATTAAATAATGGTTAAATAAATTATTAGAAAAAACAACTACTGTAAAGTTTAAGGGATTAATAATAATGTCCAGCTCAGTGTCACCTGGGATTGGTTCAAGCCCCCCCATGACACTTAAGTGTACAGGCAATGAAGATAATGGAAAATGTTTCGTATAACAGAAATCATTTCTGCACACAGAGCTGGGAAATTAAATTTAAACACAAGTAGTCACTGGAGACACATGAGACATGTTTTAAAGCCAGGGATCAACAGTTGTATTAAGAGAAGCAAACTTCTGATCTGATCACACAGGAGGCTTGTTATTGGCAGTAAACAGGACCAGCTCATGATGCAGCTCATCAATCAAGGTAGATGCCTACATAATGCCTGTGGGAAATGTAGATGAGTGCAGCTGCAAGTGTGGCATCAGCAAAGAAAAAGACGGAGCTGAGTTCCCAAAAAGAAATGAAGTAGAACTGTGCAGCAGCTACAGCAGCTTTAAGTGATTAATGTCTCTCACTTACTCATTTTATCATCTTAATAACAGAATGACTGATGACTATAACAGTGGGTGTATTATAGACAGAAGCACTTAACCCACATTTTCTGGTGTAAGAAAATGTCTCGTTAGACTTCATGTCAAGCATTTTTCAAGTTCTTGAGTAAAATTTAGGATTTAAATTACCTGTTAAATTTCTGTTAACATCTGACAATCCTCATTAATTCAAAACTCATTCAGACCAATATCTGCTGTCTCACTGTATTACTACTCTCATTTATAAGGCAAGAGAGCAAGTACATTGATATGTGGTTTCTTGTCAGCACAGTTCTAACACTGTCGAGTGTGTCCTTTGCCAGATGGCTGAAATTGCCAGTGACAGAAAGAACTCCAAACCCAGCAGGGGAAAATCACAAAGTCACAAAGCCAACTGCTTGAAGGGTTAGGGTAAAAAAAAATCAACCTTAGTTTGTGTGGTGTCTGTGTTAAATATTAAGTTTAATATGTGTGCATGTGTGTATGACAGTGGGTTTGCTTACTTCCTCCTCCACTGACTGGAACTCTTTGTCATCAGGTGCCAGGTCAATGAGCACGGTGCCCTGACTGGAGCAGTGGAATGTCAGGTAGGGGTTTGGACCTGCAAATACACTTTCAAAAGTTAATCAAGGGCAGATAATTCAAGCAAACATGAATTATGACACTGACAGTTAGTTCAAAGCATAAATTCTCTTAATATAAATTATATGGACAAAAGTATTTGGCCTGATAACTGATAATTGTTGGATACAGGTGTTTCAATCAGACCCGTTGCCAAAGTTGTGTACAATCAAGCACCTAGCCATGCTGTCTCCATTTACATTTGTGATACAAAGTAGGTCGTTCTGAAGAGTTTAGTGACTTCAAGCATGGTACAGTGATGGATGCCATCTCTGCAATAAGACAGTCTGTGAAATTTCTTACTTGCTGGCTATCCACAGTCAACTGTGAGTGATATTAGAAAGTGGAAGCATATAGGAACATCAGCAACTCGGCCACAAAATGAAGGAACACGTAAAATCATAGAGTGGGGTCAATGACTGCTAGGGTGCATGGTGTGTAGAAGTCACTCATGTTCTCGTGATTCCATAGCTAAAGCATTCTGAACCTCCACTGGCATTAATGTAAGCACAACAACTGTGTATCTGGAGCTTCATTTATGATGGGTTGCTGTGGCTGAGCAGCTACACGCAAGCCTCACATCACCAAGACCAAAGCCAAGTGTTAGACAGGGTGGTATAAAGCTCTGATTCTGGACTGTGGAACAGTGGAAACTTGTTCTGTAGCGTCACGAATCACACATCTCTGTTTGGCAGTCAGATAGGCAACAATGGGTTTGGCAGATGCTGGGAGAATGTTACCTGCCTCACTGCATTGTGCCACCTATGAAGTTTGCTGGAGGAGGGATAATGGTATGGGGCTGTTTTTCAGGGTTTGGGCCCCTTATCTTCAGTGAAGGCTAATCTTTATGCTTCTGCATACCGAGACATTTCAGACAATTCTATGCTTCCAACTTTGGGGAAGGCCCTTTCCTATTCCAACATGACTGTGCCCCAGTGCACAAAGCAAAACTATAAAGACATGGTTTGATGAGCCCGAAATGGAAGAACTTGACTGGCCCACACAGAGCCCTGACCTAAACCACATCGAGCACCTTTGGGATGAACTGGCACGGTGATTGCGAGCCAGGCCTTCTAATCCAACATCAGTGCCTGACCTCATAAAGGCTCTACAGAATGAATGGTCACAAATTCCCACAAAAATACTTCAAATTCTTGTGGAAAGCCCTCCAAGAGTGGAGACTGTTATAGCTGCAAATGGGGGGCAAACTACATATTAAAGTACACGCATTTGAAAAATACAATGTCATTACAGTCCCTGTTGGTGTAAAGGACAGTCAGCCAAATACTTCTGTCCATATTGTGGACCATTCATCCAACACTGCAACATGTCTGCTACAAAAATGATTCCAGATCTTCATATTGCCTTCCTAGATTTTTTTCTCCACATTGAGAATCTGTTGGTAATGTATGTATTTGTTCATGTCTTAATTTAAACATTTCCAGTGTTAATTCTTTTAAGCTATTAAGTTAATTTAAGATGGGTCTTTCCGGCATGTCAATTATACTTTTTATTTCAGCTTGTAAAATACGTTATTGCTCACCAGTGAAATTTAAACAAAAACTTATTGACTAGTATAACAGTATTTCCCTCTAACAGTACCCTTTGGTTTATGTCATTATTTTCCTGACCTTGTTGGCCTCCCAGCAGCCTCTCAATGCCCTTGATGAGTTTGTGTCTGTGACCGTAAGCATTGATGCCAATCTCTTTGAGCTCTTCATGGCCCATGTCTGCCAGTACATCCAGTGAAATCTGCCCAGAAACATATGAGAGGCCATGTTAGTCCTGCTTGTAGTTGCAGCTTCTAAAGAAAGTAAATATCCAGGAAAAGTAACATTTTTCAATGATCATAAATGCAAATAACGAACCCCATAGCTGTTTGCACATACTCTAATAAAGAAGATGAAAAACAAATAAAGAAAAATCGTCTTGGTGATCATAATGGTAGGTTGCGCTGTTAACTTACCTGCCAGACTGACACTCTATGCCAAGTAAGACACTTTGTAAGACAATATGAGTGACAAATATTCATCAGAAAGATTAAACACCATAAGGAAAATGTTCATAAATTAATGTCAGTATTCACACCATCATTGTACAAATTTATGATGCTAAAGAATCCAGGTCTGCTCAGAGAGAGCAGGTATGAGATTCATGCTGGAGGCAGAGATAACTCCACTTTTGAAACTATAACCTTTACCTGCTCTGTTCCTGTAATCACTGCCATAGGTGTTTATCATCTCAGCTTAAAATTTACTGCAGCTAAGCTATACTGACACAGAAAAATACTTTGTCACACTCAATATGATGTAATCAGCCAAAATAAAAATGGCATACAAGCCTGTTTAATGTTTTGAGGAGTGAAGGTTTCATAACTGTGATAGAAAAGTACCATCAGAGCAGCCTGTCAGGAACTATTGCTCAAAGAAAAAAAAAATCAGTTATCAAGATTGCAAGATTTTGTTAAATCTAGATGACAATGGAAGCTAATGTTTTAATTCTATATTCTACAATTGCATGATTTTACTTTATGTTGCACAAGTTTTTTTTTTTATGCTCTTTCACAATAAAACACAAATTAGCTGTAAACCCTGTTAGCAGAAAAGGAGTCATAATTACTCAGTAAGTTAAAATGAGATTTACCATCATTAAGGCAAAAGGAGGTTGTGTTTTTGATTTACTTTAACTGCATAATTTCAAATTGAACAAAACAAATTAAAGTTTAGAACTTTAATAACATCTATTAAATTGCTTTATCTTTTCAAACTCTGGGTCTCTGTTTGTGCTCTTCTGAAATGAGAATGAACTTTTCCATTAACACCCGGCTGACTCTCACCTCTATCTCACTCTTCAACTGAATACTAATGATGGCCTGTTTCCCTTCAGGGGAAAAACCACACAATCACACATCCTCCATATTGCTTCTACTCTACCACTTCTGCTTAGCCTTTTGCCAGCCGTCACCTTTCAATTTCACTTTCTATTTCTGTCTCTTTGCCGGTCTGTTTTCTTATCTTTCTGACACCCCATCTGTTTACTTCTCTCTCTCTCTCTTTCTCTCTTAACACGTTAATATTGTACAGGTGTGATGCTTCCTCCAACGGCTGTCTTGATAGCATGTTACAGTTGGAATATCAGCACTTGACACAAATTAAAACTGGTTTACATTTGAATTTCATGATTTATACAGAAGGATGACCTGTTGCCCCATTTGATTGGCTTTGATTCTTTTTTAAAAAGATGGAAATGGTGAAAATGAATGAAAAATAGAAGAAAACTAATTTTAAAAAAGAATAGAGGGTTGTACACTCTGAATCAAATATATTGACTGAAATAATCTATGACTTGGTGCACATAAGACGTTTCAAACCTTCCTTTTTTTTCTACTCCTGAGGGAAATGTATTTTTTCTTACTTTAGAGTTCTCAAAAACACAAAAAATATATTTGTACCTGTTCCCTCTGGAAGATGTCTCTGAGGTGTTCCAGCCCCAGACTCTTCAAAAACTGGTTGATGGTCATATCAAGCAGAGCTGCAGAGACACAGTGATACCATTAACACATCAATAACATCTGGGACTCCTTAGCAGGTAAAAGAATCAAATCTCTGGTTCAGAAGAACTTGTTAGTACATACTTTCTCCCTCTTTCCTCTCAGACCCAGAAGCTCCATCTGCTGGTCCAGTAGCCCCGCCCACAGTGATGTCACTTATGGTTGTAGTCAGGTTGTCTATGCTGCTGGCTGCAGACAGGCAGGACGGGGATGGAGAGGGAGAGATGACGACACCGCCTGCTGCACCTGTGCTCACCACACTAGCACTCACCTGAGAATCAGAGAAGAGTTTCTTTTTTTCTTTTTTTTTTAAAGATTTATTTTTGGCCTTTTTGCCTTTATTTGATAGGACAGTGGATAGAGTCAGAAACACGGAAGAGAGCGGGGAGAGACATGCAGGAAACAGTGCCACAGGCTGGATTTGAACCTGGGTTGCCTGCGTACATGGCACGCGCCTTAACCACTCGACTACCGGCACATCCAGAAGAGTTTCTTTTTAAAGGTCTTTTTTAAAAGTCCAGTTTGTTTGCTTATTTTGACTTTCTGTACTAAAGCAAACTTAAACTGCTTTAGACTAAGCACAAAAGTAAAATATGGTATTGTTGCTGTTTACAGTCAATGATTTTGCAATCTTCCCTGCGACCCCCGACAGGATAAGTGGTATAGAAAGTGGATGGATGGATTTTGAAATCTTTATCTATAGCTTTTGATATGTTTAACGATGGCCTTCTTTTCATTTTAACCAAGGAGTCAGCTGTTTTTAGTCCTAAACGTCATCTGATATTTCAACTGCTTTCATCCCTTACAGTGTAGCCAACGGTTTAAGTTATTTTAGTGCTTAATTAAAGGCTGGCTACAGTCTACAAGGCTTTGTATTCAACCTTTAAGTGTTCTTAGCCATTACACTTTACCCAACATCAGATAATTAACCCTCCGAACCCTGCTGGTTTGCCAATGACCCCAAGCAGTAGCGCATGCATTGTTTACAGTATCTCAGGAACAGAAAAACGTCTCGCACACTGCAGGACTCCAAAAATATAATTATTTACTGCACCAAAGTAGTGACGTTTCAAGCAGAGCTGCTCTTCATCAGAGTCTGATGAAGAGCAGGCAGTGTCTTTTTCAACTCAGCACCTGCCCACTTAGGTTTGGATGTGCGTGTAGACTTTTTTCCTTCAGTATCTCAGGAACCATAACATGGATCTCTGTGGAGTAAATTGTGATTGGAAGCTGACCTGTTTGCCAATCTACAGAAGACTCCTTAGCATTAATATCCCTTCCAAAACATTTTTAATCCTGGCACAAAGCACTGTGTTTATTCAGAGCTTTGATACTACAAATCCACATGGCTAAATCCACGATGAGCTGACTATTTATTGCATGTTATGTTGGAAAAACCCAAGAAGTAAATTACAACTTCCTGTTAGCCTGTCGGCAAAACAAGATGCTCCAATTTCTTTCCAAAGATCAACAAGAGACAAGATACTTTTCTGCAAGTTTGGAAAGGTAAGAAAAATGTTCTTTTATTGCCCAAATACTGAAAAGAGGATGTATGCACACCTAAAACGGGATTCATGTGCATTTTACACACTGGAATACCTCGTATGCAAAATGTAAAGTGGTTTTATGGAGGTAAATGATAGTGATGGTTTCTGTTGTGTGTTTGTTAGAAAGTTGTTGTTTTTTGCCCTGACAGACAAGGCCTGTAGGAACTTGATGCAGATGTGAAAATGCTTGTTCATCATTGAACTGGGTGTAATGGGTATTGAGTACCAATGAGATTCAATTTACGAATTGTTCTTTTATTTGGTCTTTTTGATCATACAACCTCTTTACAGCAGACATATTCTGATAGTCCAGGATGTCCTGAAAAAATAATGTCTAAATCTTAATTGTAATTAAAAGGGTTGAGATTCTACAGGTATTTTTTCACACACCAAAAAAACAAGCAAAAACTGGCTTGGGGTATCAAGGGTTAAGAGCTAACATATACTGAGAATTCCTTTTAGTTCCTTCAGTAGAACTGATAAGGTGATTTCAGAGCACCAATTTCAATCAGGCCCTTTTTGGTAGTTTTTATTTCAGAAAATTAATTTGAACATCCCTGGAGGAAGTAAAAGGCCTTTGTCAATGCTTGCACAAACATGTTTGGGCACTTACCACAGTGGCCTGGGGTTTCAGACAGCTAGGCAGGGCATCTGGTGGCATGGCATCTATCAGTAGTGCTCTAATGTCATCAGCCTGCAATGAAGGAATATGAAGAATGATACAGATTTACTGTTGATATATTCTTTATAATTTTCCACCTAAGAGAACAAAGCATATCTACACACTTAAGGGCTTAAATGGTATAAAGCTAAATGCTGATGCAGAATTTTAGGGTTTGGCTTATATAGCAGCTTATTGTGAATAAATAAATAATAAATAAATATAAATAAATAAACTGAGCAATTGAGCATTTGTTTTTTTATGAATTTAACTTTTAATTTGTAAGCCAATTACTTTATTTTTCTCTCAAAAGTTGAATTTGTTGCATTTAAAGCCCCACTATGTTATACCTAGCAGGTGCTTATAGCCTTACCTGAACTGTAACACTTTGTTTCCAGTCACGTAGAGTGCTCACTCAGCAACTGCAATTGCAGCTGCTTTTGATAACATGTTTCAGATATGCAAAATAGAGATAAAGAACGTGCATGTCGTGCTACATGACAGTGCACGAAACATGGCAAAAGCAATGACAGACTTCTGTGTGGCAAGTCTCCCGTGCATCGCGCACACTCTGCAGGTGTCCTGTCTCCAGCATTGGAGATTTGGGTGTCACTGTGTTGTTACAGAGCTGTTTACAGTAAAATGCCCATTAACTTGGTTGCTTGGTGAGTTTGTGCTGTTTAAAGCAGAATCAGGAGAACTACTTCAGTTCAATTTTTATTTATTCTGTTCATCTTGAGTCTCAAAAATTTAAAAGCATATTTAAGCTCTGAACTATAGCTAGACTTTTTTTTAAGAATCTGTCTTTTGGTTGTTGTTGTTATTTAAAGCACTTTGTCAGGAGTATCTCAGGGAGCCATCCTGCAAAGTGGCTGAGTAATAAGGAGAATCAGTCTTAATTTAGAAGCTTTTTTTTTTTTGCACTGTGGAGCTCAGTGCATCAACATCTAGGATGTTGTGCGGCTCCATTTAATGGTCAATAAATTAGCTTTTTCAACAGTATCACTTCATTCATGTGTTCATTCACAGAAAGTGCTTTCAGCATATTTAATCTCTAATCTGACTGAGATATAAAGTAACTTGATCAACATTACACACTGTTCTTCACTTGCAGTGCATGTCAGCTGCAGTGACTTCTTGTTCTCTTGGGGAGACTCAAACTTTGGTACCTACAGTTAAATGAGATCCCTATTAGGAGGCTTGTTAGGAAGCCTCATTAGGGTGCACAGAGTTTGAGAGCTCCTTGTTCCACTTTCTAGAATCAGCAAACTTTCTTCACGATGCTTCACTTCTACATAGTTAACCATAAGCATTCAGTTTGAGCTAACGATATTGTCATGTGCTTACTCAAAACAGAAGTTAAGCTCCTCATGTAGAGAAATGAGGACAAGCTCTGAAACTTCCATACCGTTGCCAAGTCAAGCGGTGTCTGCCCCTCTTGGTTTTTCATTGTAGGATCGGCTCCATGGGCCAATAGCAGAGCGCAGAGCTGGGTCCGCCCCTTTTGTGCTGCTTCATGCAGGGGGGTAAACGCCCACTTGTCTGTGGCATTAACGCACGTGTTGTATTTGATCAAGAGGGCAGCTATGTCCACGTGCTAGACAGAGGAGGCAGAGATGAAGGAAAGTCGGGAGCAAAGATGATAAACAGAATAAGAAATAGGAGCAGAGAAGACAGATAATATAATGAGAGTGGAGAAAAGAAAAGTAAGACATCCAAAAAAGAGAAAAAAAATAATTTAACAAGATCAAATGTGTGAAGTCTAGAGAGTGAGCGCTATAAAAATTGTGATCACAGAAAACGTGATACGTGGGATTTTCTGGAACAAAAATTTTGTGTGAATTATTAACTACACCATGATTTTTGTTTTCCCACCGGTGCTTTCTTTCCTTCTTTCCCTGTTCTTTTTCTTCATCGTCAGTCTCAAGCTCTTGTCATAGCATCAAACACACTGTAGCTTGTTTCTTGACACCAGTGGGAGATGCTTAAATGTGTGTAAGAGTGTTCTCCAAAACGGAGAGCTCATCAAATTTTTATTCAAACGTGTGTTTCACAACTCCATAGGTAGCAAACTGTTGGTGAGCTTTGAGTAGAAAACCAAGATGAAGCGAAAGCGTGGCTTTAAGCTCTTTTTAAGAGAATTTAAGATTGAAATACAGGTGAATATCATTTGAATGTGGGAAAAAAATTGGAAATAAAATAGCTTCTCCTACCCTGAGTAAAATTGAGCATCTAAAGGTAGAACAGATTTTAGTCCCTGTCAGAACCATGTATGTGACAAATCCTGACATTGCTTGTAAGCTTGCAAGCAATGCTTTGCTTAACCTTTTAATGCTTTATGTGTTTTAATTTTTCAAAATGATTTTTTATCTCTTTCTATTCTTTTGATCTAATCTGTTTGCTTAAAAATCATACGACCCTGGTCTTCCTCGTCTCAATGTATACTGTCAGTTTCTTGTGTTGCCTGGGTTTGGGTTCTTACAAGGGCTCTTCTGATGGTTGGGCTGAATATGCCTGTTAGGTCAGTTTTTTTTTCGGTTTTTTTTAAAATGATGATTCTTTTGTGTTTGACTCTTTGTTTTGTTCAATAGCAGATTTAATATTTCAAATGTTTTCTTTACATAAATTCTTGTCAATAAAATGTCAAAATTAGAAGAAATCTCCATCATGGTCCCGAGAGCAAAGTTAAGGAGTTCATAGTAGGAGTGTCATCTTACACTATGTGCATAGATCTTTAAGAAGGTAATGGTAAGCATCTCCAAACTGAACCTGTGATCTGAATTCCCTGAGGTCTGCATGCCAAGTGAGTCCTCTGAAGGACTCTGTGCATGTTTGCGTGTCTTACCCCGTATGAAGCAGCATTGTGCAAAGGTATCAGCCCTCCTTTGTCCTGCGCGTTCACATCGGCTCCATGTTCCAACAGATACTCTGCTACTTCCAGGTTGTTATAGCCAGCTGGAGAGGTGCACAGGTTAAATGAAGATATGGAAAAGATGGATAGACAGTGAATGACAGAAACATAAAAGAGAAGAGAGGAGACAAGAATATATTCAGGTAACAAGACAGGAGGAAATAAAGCGAGAAAGACAGAGCCATGTCGGCCTACACCAGCAGCGTTATGACAGCATATAATCATCTTTTTCTTTCACAAGCAAGTACATCAAGGCAGAGTGAGTGTGGGTGTGTGTCTAAGTGGTCTGATGTATGAGAAATAAAACACATCTTCAAAGTGTTTTAGCACTTTCTTGACTTTAAAAGTGCCACTCACACTGTAACATATTTTTGAATTAAGATGTACTTTATTAAAACGTCTGGCATGAAGCCGTCTTTGAATAAAGGCTCTGAAAATGAATAGAAAAAGACTAGTCAATTTTCCCACCAGAAGAAAGAAAAAAGCAGCAGTTTGAGAGCCAATAATCTTTAACACTGGCTACTTTTGTTCAACTCCCGATTCACAACCACTTTAACCTGGCCCTGAAAAAAAACAATTATCCATCTGATACCCTTGTGATCACTAAGCATGAAAGCCAAAATGCTGATGGCAGGAAAAATGTAATTTACACATTATTCATGGCTCAGTTTGTGTCTATGAGTATATCAGAAGCATAATGAAAAAAGTGACAAAAATAATACTAAACTCTGACTCTCCTTTTCTCTTCATTTTTAAAGTACGAGGTCAAAACCTGTCGCTGAAAAGTGAAACGTTTCTTGTTATCTCTGAAGGTTATCACATCATGATAACAGATCCTGCATAAATATGAGTATGCATTTAGGTGCCTGCAGTGTGTCAAAAATGTTCAAAGTTTGTTTAAGGACCAAGGGCAATGCAGTATACTATAGCTATAGGCTTGAGAAATGTAGTACAATGTGACAATTACTGACATGATATTAGTGTTATTTAACACTAATATGCAGCGTTTCTAATAAAACCTGAAAGCCAGTTTTTATCAACATCATACCCATATACTATTTTACCATTATTCAATTCTGTTAACCACAAGAGTTTTATTAACAAATGCTAACTTATTATCTTATGTAGTATCATTTTTTTCTTATTGATTTTATGACAATTTTTCTGCTTTTTTAATGCCAGTAATTTCTGTAATGCTTTGCTGATTTGACTGGAACCATTTGTAAGAATGGTTTGACAAACAGAAATACTAGGAAGCAGTATTCATGTTCTTATAAACCACTTCCATGTGCAAACAAGGGCTTTAGAGCATTCATGGATATAAGACCATCATTGGTAACCAAAGACAACCATCCAGCCTTTTTCATGGATGTTTCCTCCATAATAGATTTACATCTCATTATTAAACTTCATCAACAATTACTATAGGCATCAAGTTGCTGGTATTCAATCCTAGAAAGATCTGTGTAGCACATCAGTAAAATGTGGCTTTCAATCAGTCACTTGTCTGCATGCTAAACTTTATGCATATCAAGGATTCTCTTTCACATCAGCTAAATCAATTGATTTTTTGAGAATAATAGACAGATTGCTAACAATCCCTCTTTTTTCTGACAGGGATGTCCTTGTTCTCAAGACTTAAGCTGTTAGGATGTGTTTTTATCCTGTTCTTGGCCTTGCACTTAGCCATAATCCCAGGAGAGCAGCTGTTTGTATGATGCTAAAGCCTGCATATTTGGTACCAGCACATATTTCAAAGTAGGTTAAATTCCTGCAAGCAAAACCCCAATAACCACTTGATTTATCCTTTATGTTAATGCAGAGGGAAGTAATAAATATGTCCTTTAAACGTGGATGTTTGCCAGTAGCCTTATATAGTGCATCCAAATGCATCTTACCGGCAAGGTGCAGTGGAGTTGAATTTCGTCCTTGTGTATCCCGACAGTTAATGTTGTCAGGGCTACATAACTTCTGCACCCTGGCCAGGCAGCCTTTCTTTGCAGCGTCCAGCAGCGCAGCATCTCCTCTCAGCAGGTCCTGGATGTCAGTGTCCCCATCTTTCACAAGGTCCAGAGGTGTGTTCCCATCTCGGTTCTTCTTGGTGGGATCTGCTCCATGCTGCAGAAAAGGGGTAAAAGTGGAGAAATTTAATAGAAAGAAAAGAAAAATAAAGGGAGAGCACAAGTTTCTAAACAGACTGAAATCTAAAATGAAGACAGTATATGCAATTAAACAAACTGTTAAATCAATCTTGACAGAGAGTCAATTTAAGGACTGGAGTGTTAGAACAAAAGATCTATCATTGGCTTAGGTCTAAAAAGTACCAGTCCCTAAAATCCCTTATCGTTTAAACCCCAGTGGAAACGTTTCACTCAGATGAGGAACAGGCGATGACAAGTGACGAGTGAGAAGTGCATGAAGGTAATTCACCAGAGAGGAGACGAGAGGGAGAGACGAAAAGGAGGTAGGGAGGTGAGGACAGGACATCCAGTGAAGTGGAAAACACCACATACCCAGGAGATAAGGGAAGGAAGCAGAAATTTTCATTGCCCAACTGTTTCCCAGGTTCTGATTTGACTTGTCGTTTCATTGTAACTTTTGAAATTTGCTCATTAAAATTGGATGTTGTGCGACCACTCCCCTGAGTACCCAGTGCTGGCCTGAAACTGTCCATTATACATCTCTCATGGCTGTATTTCCATTTTCAAAGGTTTTTTTTTTAACATATTCATGGTAGGATTTTCTGCCCTACTTCTACTTTCCTATTATGTCTTTGCTGCGGATCTTATCATATTTTAACGTTAATTTGGTCTCTATCCAGAAAATTGGAGTAGAGACCCCTTAAGTTATAACTAGGAACACTTACATTAAAATACATGTAGTTTTTGTTTAACAATGTTCCTGAGGTGACTTTAAGCTCAAAGTCAGCTTAGGAACATCTTTCCATATAGCTGTGAGAAATTTTGCAACACGCAAGATCTCTCTCATGAATATCTGTCCGACTCATAAGAGGTAATGCATTTCCCCCTTTATTTATTAGAATATAAGCCCCTGTTTGCCCCCTTTATTAAGAAGGGTTTTTTTGCACTACTCTAAATGTAAACATTACAATGTTCATATCTTTAAAATAATGCATTTTTTATTTTGGGGAAAAAGGAATGTGATAAAATATAATTTATGATCTTGACTTTTGAATTATTATTCAAACGAGTGTAGTGTTAATTTTGACAGTCATTTTTACTTTTAGTCTCAGTCTTAGTCTTTAGGTTAAATGCCTTTTAGTTTAAGTCTAGTTTTAGTCAATGAAAACTCAAAAACCTTTCGTACAATTTTAGTCCATGAACAGTCCTCACATTTTTGTCTTAACTTTTAGTCTAAGGATTTATTCTCTAGCCTGAATCTGGTATCAAATCATGTTAGTGGGTTCTATGCACCCTGCCATACCTGGGATCTCTGCTTTTAATTTCGACAGATGTACCAACAGTAGAGAAATATCATGGATTTTGATTGTCCAAATAACATTTTAGTCTACTTTTAGTCAACTTGAAAAAGCTAATCTTAGTTTTTTCCAGTTTTAGTAATCAAATATATGTCTGTGATTAGTCTTAGTCTAGACTTAATCATAGAAAAAGGCTCTCATAGTTTTATTTGATGAAATTATCACTGCAGGAGAGCATGTACCAAATGACTCATTGAAGTCCAGCGATCCTGAGCTTATGTGACAGCATCTGCTGAGATCTAATGTAGATGCTTTCTATATGAAGGCAACCCAGTTAAGCCGAACAGTTAAAAGTAGGGTTGGTTATGTCCCAAAGCCAATACAAACTTCATATGATCAGAAAAAGGAACAGAAAAGTTGGATCAACTGGAGCAGCTTTGAGCCGATGAAAACTTTGACCAAACACTGCTGTGAGGCCCTGGTGGAGACATGAAGCATATCACTCTATCTGGGCATATACTTGCAGGGGCACACAAATTCACATCGCGTCACTACACTGGAGGAACTCCAAAGTTTACCGAAGGATGGCTGAAAATGACTCCTTCTTGTAAACAAGAAATGAAAGACGGAGGCAAAGAAACTAACTCTACCCAGGCTCTATGGCTGTGACTTAAGTTCTGAGATGCTTATAGCTGCTTCAGATGACAAAACTGTGTGTTCCTTTTTCTTATGAAGACATAATAGATTGCCTTCAAAACACATAATGAAGACAAATTTAACCAATACAGCAGTAACTGTATATAGATAAAATTATCAACCCTACCTTTAAGCTAAAGAACTTTGTCAAAAAGCTGTCCCTTGTTATGCTTTTACTTTGTAATTTGTACTGTCTTATGTTGTACTTCACTTCATGCACAGTCAACAGTCAGTATAAAGCGTCAGTGCAGCTGTAGAGCCAGCTCATAGCGGATATAAATAAATGAATAAATCATACTGGCCCAAAAGTGTGTCGGTCCACCGGGAAATTCCCGGTATGCCAGATAGCGAGTCCATCCCTGCTTGCGGAGTTGTCTACGCATTTCTGCTGTATACAATCCAGCATGGCTAAGGGGGCAGCCCTCTACATTGACGGTGTGCTAGTAGAGCTATTTAAGACTCTACCAACTCCTGGTAACTCAGTTCATGTCGACAGTAGGAGCAGATAACTTCAGTTTTATCTGACATGATCTGAAAGCTGAACCTGCTGCCATTCAAAAATCTCTTTCCTTTATCCATTTCTGCTCACCTGCACTGCATCACAACGGCGCCGCTTCCTGATCTTGCAAACTATGCGATGGTTTGAGGGTCACACAGAATGTGCATGCCTTAATCATGCAACAAAAAAATGAGTGCCGTTAAAAGTACTTTAAGTTAACGCGATATTAACGTGTTAACTTTGACAGCCCTAGTAATAACATTATCTTTACCATGGCAAAGACAGATGCTATAGATAGAAGGGTAAATAAAAACAGTGAACAGTAAAAGAGAGAAATGTTTTATTTCACAAGGTGCTGATTACTTCTTAAGAGATCCAGTGAGCTGCTTGCAGTTTTTTTTAAACTGAAATGGGACATCCAAGGGAGCAACAAAAACATTACTTTCCATCACTGTGGGAGCAGCAAGATGCTAAGGTGAGGAGCAACCAGTTGCTTCCCCACTATGGTAGCTTAACAAAGGTGCACCAGAGAGCATGATTAATGGGAATGATAGCATTTTTTGGACCTTACTCTAATCATAATGTTTGTTTTTATATGCCAGACTAACTAATAATTAGGATTTTTGCAATTTTACGTATAAATTCAATTGTTCTTAACTGTTTAAAGATTGCATGTGTGCTTTTTGCTGGGTAAGTTTGCAGATTGATTCTTTTTAAGGTGGGGTGTAACAATTACAAGTCATAGCAATCCATCCGATGGTTGTGAAAATATCTCAGTATCTTATTCTGAATGGTGACTTGAAAAACAAATGGAAGTCGCCCTCAAAAGCTTTAGTTTGTATAACAGTAACTCCAAACAATCACACTGCTTGAACAACAGTTGGTCTACTACAGGAGAATAAAACATCCTGCCAAGAAGAAAAGTCATGTGAGTTCAGACTCTCACCAGTTAGATTCTTCTAGAAATGAGAATAAATTAATTATCTTCTTGTACTTCAGTTTTAACAAAGAAAATGCTAATATGCGTTTTGTATATCCCACAAGATCCCTTGAGAATACCACAATGCTGCGAGCAAATGCAGCAGTGTTTAATTCTGAGCACAAATCCGACACAAAAACAGGGACAATAGGAAGTTGACAACAAACAGAGCAGACAAAAGAAAAACCTATTGCTGAACTCTGAAATAGTTTATTCAAAAAGAGAAAAGCTGGATCCTGGGGCCATGGCAGATTAACACCAAGTGTGAGAACACTAAAGGGGAAATGAGGGCATCACAGTGTGCATACAAAAATCACAAATATGAGGTGAAAATCCAACTGAAATTCAACAAGGCTGAGATTTTTCAACCAGAGTGGAAAAATGCCAAACCTCCCCACCTACTCAAATAATCGATCATCTGTCTGCGTTTCTAACCTCTGCCTCCAGACCTCAAATCAGTGAAAGTGTGCCCAGAGGCAGCTGTTGTATCTCTGAACCACGAGCCTGTTCTGAGAGTAAGGGCTGAGATTTATGTGCACATGTTGCTAGTTCTAGCTCACAAATCCAATAATAGGGAATATAATTCAACTGCTACTACATGCGTAATAATAAAGCCAAGGACATGGGTAAAGTCCCTAGCAGACCTTTAGACATGTTATACTGAAGAAAACCAAGATCAGTAGCTTTTTACACTCTAAAATGAAAAAAGAGAGCCCATCACTTACATTACATCAGACAAAGTTGAACAATCACTTTTGATAAACTCCCACTAACATAAGGCAGCCTTATGTTGGATGAACACAAGCAAAGCTGCCAAGGCAGATGGTGTTCTTGGATATGTGCAACCAACTCCAGTACAAACGATCTTTAGGAGCTCTGTACCTCCTTCCTGCATCAAGTTAACGACTACAGATGGCTGTTTTAGAAAAGATCAGATTTCAGAAGAGTTGAGAATTAACAGTGTGATCAGCTGAGCTCTTCAGCACTGGTCCTTAAAAACAAAGGTGTGAAAAGAAATCAGTTTATTCTCATATGTAAATCATTATCAGTTTGACAATGTGAAAATGTCTGATGAATGCATAATGGTCCAACAACTTTTTTGTCCTTTTCACTCCTTTTATCTGCAAAGAGACCTATACAAAAGGGACAAATACAACTTAACTAAATGATGAGGTAATGGTGGAAGATAACAAACACTGACTGACACACAAGAAAAACAGCAAACATAACAAAGACAAGACAAAAACATAGTAAATGACAATTTATATACCACACCAATTACAAAACAAGTGTGAACAACAACAGTGTACAGTGATTTGCAAATCCTTTTAAACCAATATTTAATTGAAGACAGCATAAAGACAAAATATGCATGGACCGACCTAAAGGGAAAAACGGTGCTGTGGCCTAACAAGTCTATACTTCAGATTGTTGTTTGAAATAATGGCCATCGAGTCCTCCAGGCTATAGAGGAAAAGGATCATTCAGATTTTCATCAATATGAAGTTCAGAAGCCAGCATCTGTGATGCTTTGATTGTGAATACATGTTTTGAAATATACCTCCATGCAGATGGTGACGTTTTCATGGACATCCTTGTTTATTTCAGCAAGATGATGCTAAGCCACATTCTGCATGAGTCACAGCAGCATTGCTTTGTAATGAGAAAGTGTAGGTAGGAGACTGGCCAGCATGTAGTCCAGACCTGTCGCTCACTGAAAATAAGTGGCGCTTGTTGAAGCACAGAATACAGCAATAAAAATCCCACACTGGTAAGCAATATAAGATGAACATCAACCAAGAATGGGAAAGAATTCCACTTTAAATAATTATCAATTAGTGTCTTTAGCTTTGGTTAAAACTAAAGGTAATGTAATATGGTGGTAGACATGCATCCAACTTTTTTGGGACATGCTGCATGTCTCAAATTCAGAATATGAGTTTATTTTGTGAAAAAAAAGGCAGTTTTAATACTAAATATCTTCTTGTATTGTATACTTACTTTGAATACTTGTGCCAATGTGATATTTTAGTTTTTTTATTTTTAATACATTTGCAAACATTTCCAAAATTCAATTTTTACTCTGTCATCCAAATGCACTGTATAACCTGTGTGCTATGAGCCTTATACATTTCTCAGTTTTGATCTGAAAGAGCCACTTTGTGAATTAGACACAGTAAAACACTGCCTGACTGGGTTCATGGTTAAAAACCTTTATTCTTAGTAACTAAACAGGACTGTTTTTCAGGCTGTGGGTCACCTGAAAAATAGCAAGGACTTTTATCTTAAAATAAAGAATATAAGAATCCTTATCAGCATTTATGGACTCTCCATTAAATCTATGCTGAAAGAAGCAAAGAGCATGGTGGGGGACTACAATTGCAAAACCAACAGTTCAGTCACAGTAATCATCCTGCATGACTGATAAAATGAACTTTGCTTTTTCGGACACTTTCTTAGACTCAGAGGAGCATCTTCTAATTGTTTGATTTTTTTGACACTAGGAATCAAAAAATGTAATAGTCATATTTTCATTCAAATGTTGTGAAAACAGTGTAAGTATTTGAAGAGATCAAGATTAGAAATTGATGGCATCAAGTTCAATCATTTCTGAAGAAAAAGGCACAAAAAGATGATGCAATTTCATGAGCTCCAGTTTAACATTTTCCAAGTGATGAAAACAAGGCATTTCTGTTTGTTGCTCCAAACGTGTCCTCAGTTTCTTTCCTACTGCAGTTTTTTAGTCAGGATTTTTCCAAGTCTGATTCTATTGCAAATTGTTGCGTCTTCTTTTTGTTCATATTTAACTCAGTCAAGTATGTTAAATTTCACCTTCTCAAATGATTGTGTTTCCACCCATAGGTGTTCTAAATGTGCAAATTAAAATGGTGAACAAACTCTGAAGAAAGGAAACACACATTTGATAGCTGTACTTGGTGCTTTATACATCTACAGAGTAGGACTGAAAAACTGTTTTTCCCAACTGAGCTGTCACCTTCCTTAATACAGCCCCCCTACTGCCTGCCCCTTCAACCAGAACTGTCATCCCAGTTTCCCCACAGAACCATACAGCACATCCATACACGCTCACTGCATCATCACACTTCTAACTTTGAAGCTAAGAGCATTTGAGCAGAGCTGCTGTTATCAAAGTACAAGTTTGCTGGTGCGAACTGTTGCGTGCAGAACTTTCTGTTTACTAGTTTGTCAGCCTGACCTTGTCCTTCTCACAAGTAGATCCTTCTAGGTTTTTATAAGCTGTTTATATTTAACAAACCATAAGCAATAACCTCTCTTGTTATCAATGCACAAAACTTCAGTCAGCCAGTTTAGATCCATTTTGTTTGTGCAAGTTTCTGTAATGGTATTTGTTTATTTTCCACAGTGAATCTCATACAAAAAACTACAAACTAGATGTGCACCCTGCAATGACAGAGAAGAAATTTTGATTAAGTCTCCAACCAAGTGGGAGACATTTCCTGCAGTTTATGTGTTCTTTACTTGCTGTGTATATTTGTGTGCATGAATTCAACAGTGCTGATCTAAAATTAATTTATGCATCCCCATATGGCATCAGCAGAGTTATGATCTGACTTGTCTGGAGGTGATTTTAACAGGGAAACAAAAACACACTCAGCTGTGAAACTGCAACATTTCACAGAACTCATTTTGCCTCCTCGTGATGTGACAATCAGCGATAACAACAGATATTTCAGCCTTGCAATCTGATTGGGCACAGCGTAAAGTGACTTTGCTAATCTCCGGGTCGTATCATGAGTCATACCTTTGGTGCAAATTTGCTTCCAATTTCTAATTAAAGTATTCAAATGGATGACACTAGAGAAGATTTGGATCCATGTTGATCCGTACAGGCTGAGTTATCATTTGCCATTTCCTCAGTTAACAACAGGAGATATTGTGGTACAATGTGCTTTGTTTTACCTCAACAATAACTTCAAACTGCATGGTGACAAAGAGGATGGGAAAGTGTGTATCTTCAAGGTTTTACACACAAAAAGATCACCAAAATGTTCATGTTTGAAAATGCTGTTTCCATAAGTAATTAACAAGAATGAGGAAATGACAGGAAAACTTTATGCAAGATGAAAGAAGCTCACTAATGTTTAGAAACTTCTCCTTAAGAATGAGAAATTACAGGGCATGGAAGTTAACATTCAATAATGAAGACAAAACCCTCTTCTTCTTCGAGAGGAGGGTTTCATCAAGAACTTCTAACCTTTTGATTTGTGTTAATAGTGGGGTCTCATTCAATCAAGATTTGCTGTGTGCAGCCCTAAATATGCAGCACTAGTCTGATTTTCATGGAAATGACTTGCACAAGAATTGTTTGCTCAATCATACATTCCTATGCATTGGTGGTGCTGAGGTATAAGATGAGGAAAATGCAGGGTCTAACCTTTAGGAGCAGTTTGCAGATCTCGTATTTGCCTTTAGCAGCAGCTTCATGAAGAGGTGTGAACTTCCACAAGTCAGCCACGTTGACCGAGGCTCCGTGTCTGACCAGCAGCTCTGCTACCTCATAGTGACCATATGAACAGGCGTTATGGAGGGGGACCAGACCACTAGAAAGAGACAAGAACAACTAAAATGAACCCAATCTGTCTGAAAATGCTTACTTTTATGTTTCTAAAAAATAAGCAACAGCTTAAATGTCACACCCTTTATCCTTGGCATGCACGTCCGCCCCATGGTGAAGCAGGTACTCCACCACTGACACTCGGTTGTAGCCAGCAGCAAAGTGAAGGGGAGTGGAGTGTCGACCCTCCAGGTCTCTACAATTCACATTCTGAGCCGTACACAGCGACTAGAGAGAGCGAGAGAGAGAGAAGGCGATAAGACAAGAAGAAGATTAAAATATCTGTTTCACAGTTAAAAGGGCTAAGCTACCAGGGGGCCAGGAAGGAATAAGTCTAGGCTTTTGGCTGCATAGCCAATCACACAGTAACTATAATCCAGATTTATTTTCATTATTGTTTCTATTATAAGGCCCTATAAGTTCCATCTGTTTGATTTGAAATTAGGTCATTTTCAAGAGATATTACAGCAGCCATAGTATGATAAAGAGAGTTAATTAATGCTCAAGTGATAACAGCATTTACAGTTGAAGGATAATGAGACTGAATAAATAATCAAGATTTAAAAATATGAAATGGAAAAAAGTACTGGTGAGAAGAGAGATTTTTTCTGCTAACTACAAAAGATGACCTCGTTATTTCAATAAAAATACTTTAACAACTCTCTCTACTTTTAAGCTTAATTATTTTAGTTTGACACACATTAGTTGTGATCCACCAGAACAACTAGTCCAGCTTCTTCAGTGGATCTTTAGCCAAAGAACAAACATTTTCCTGCAATAATTCTACTTTGTGATGACTAATCATATCTGCAGACCTACTACATTTATCATACCATTTTCATTGATACATTGCATTGCTCTGAACTTGTTTCAATTCATCACACAACCAGTAAAATAAGAGTCTGCTGCTTTGGTGCTTGTGTGAATCTGTTTCAACAAACAGACCTGGACCCTCTGCTCTCATGTAAATCCACAATATCTGGGGCAACTAAATTAAAGTGACACATATTATATAAAGGTCCAGTGCTGTTGTGCTTAGTTCCAGTTCTTATACAGTGTCAGTGGTCTCATCAAATTCTTTGACAGGGCCCCTTCACTCTTGAAAAACTCTAATTTAGGCATCAAACAGTTTATTCCCTGCATTCTGATAAATATTTATTGAACAATTTGTGGTAAAAATACAAAATTAGTGATTAATAACAAAAAGAGACTACAATTTCCTTTATAAATCTAAAATTCTTGAAGCATAAACTAAATTCATTTGGCCAGAAAACAAAAATTAGATAAAGATGTATTTGTCAATCTGCCTTTTAAAATTCAAGACCTCTCACAAGTAAAACTAAGACTTTTTATAGCCTTAAATTTCAAAAGTCCAATTTAAGACTTTTCTAGATCTGCAGGTACCCTGTTTTAAACAAAACTGTTTTTTATAATTTAGTTTTTGGGCAGGATCACTAAAATATCACAATAACTTTTTGATGCCATGAAATTCAAACATTTACGAATCCCTTGACTTTTCTCATGTTACTATACGATCAGCATAAGTCAGGTTATGATTTTCCACACTCCGTTTTCCATTTGTAGAAAATTTCCAAGCGGTTGACCAATCTTGCATCAGCAGCCTTTGGTGTTTCTAGATTAAATTTTTCCTGATGAAAAAACAAACAGGTGGAACTTAGTCCACAGTGACAAACCAGCTCTCATTAGAGGTTTTCTGATTACTCACTTCACTTTAAGAACAAATATCAGCATTGAATTGCAGCATTTAAACTTGAGCCACAAATCTGCTGGACACTGTGCATAAAGCCATTTAGCATTAGAAAGGAATGAACAAAACTCCATTAAAAAACAGGCAATTTAAAGCTGTTTTCCTCTACTCCTGAAAGAGAAAGCTGACAAAACTTGATTTTTAGGAATCTGCACCCTGATGGCTTTATTCTGGCAAACCTAATTCACCTTAATTCTGAGAAAATCACATTAAAATTAGTTTATTTTTCAGGCTTATACATCTGGGGTAAGCATAAGTAAAGCTGCAATAGCTTTCATACAGTCTACTGTAGACTTAATTGATGAACAGCACTGATCAAGGGAATAAAGAAGCCTTTATATTGCAGATATAATGCCACAAGGAAAAGTAAATTCTGTCTAGAAGTTGTTTAAAACTGTGGCTGTATCCGAAATTACTCCCAAATCACTATATACAGCACTATATAGTGAATACGCCATTTTGTAGTGGTGTCCAAATTCTGAGTGAGCATTGTTGTTCACTATATAGTGCACTCATTCTATCCACAATGCATTGTGAAAAGTAGTGAACAGCGGATGGTCACTAACCCAGCAATATTAACCATCATGCATCGCAGTTGCTGCAAACAAACATGACGGACAAACGAGAAGACTACAGAACACATATAAAAACTTTTTTGAAGTTTTTTTTGGTTGTTGGTTTTTAACAAAGTATTTAATCTGTAAAAAAAGTGTTAAGGATTCAAAACGGAGAAAATTTTTCCCCCCTATTAGGATTAGAAGACGAGACCATCATCTTTATGCAAAAATAAGCGATAATAATACTATACATAATGTATACTATTATGTCACTAAAGGCACAAAACTTTTTTATCTTAATATCATTTTTATTTTTTGTGAAAAACATAACGCTCAGTATCCGTTTTCAGTGAAATTCTATGGTTATTTTCGATCCTCAGCTGTTGTCATGGAAATCAACGAGCTGTTGTTGCTAAACCTTTTAATTGTGAGACGGCGATAACGTCATCACCCATGGCTGGAGCAGTGTCCGAAATCATTTTTGCATTTTGCAGCTGAGTCCACTATATAGTCTACCATATGCTGCTCACGATATAGTGGATAAGAAGTAGGGAATGAGCGAGTGGTTTCGACACAGCCTAAGTGTCAGTTTCAGGGGACTAAAGAAGAATTTATGTCCGTTACTAGGTGAACTCCTGAATTTGAATATGTTTTTGTTTAAACAAATGCAAACTTTAAAAAGTTGAAATATTCTAATCAACCAAAGCTGTACATTTTATTACTTTGTTCTATTCAAACAGCTAAAACTTGCAATTGAACATAACACAAATCAAGCATATAGTTTTAGTTCAGCTGATCTGGTGCAAACTTTATCTGCTGACAGCCAGCTTATTTGTTCTAAGCATGCTTTCGGCTTATCGCTTTCATGCTGCTGTATTTAAACTGCTTTTGCCTGGCTACATTCTGCCATTCTGCAACCCTCCTCCACCCCAGCTCCTCCTTCACTCTGCTTCTGACTTAATATCATTCTGTTGTGACTGGTGCCTGCTCTGCTCTGGGTTGCTTTTTCTCTCGCTGCCTTAGGCTTTCCTTATCAGCAGAGCAAGAGCAGGAAAGTGTGCTGCTCCTGCTTAATGCTTTCTACGTAGGCTCATGGAAGTGCAGGGGGATCCCAGAACAACCGCACCACCAAACATAAAAACAGCAATAAAAAATAATAAATACACTTCTGTGACAAAGAAAACCTTTAAAGGAAAACGACCAAGCGATTGGTGTAGTTTGCTTTATCTTAGTATGGCAGTACACTTTGGCCTGTCATTGACAAAACATAAATACACTTCCCCCAAAGCCAGCAAAATATCCAGAAGAAAAATCTTTTGAAAATATGATGAATCATTCTGATATATCACCCAGACCCAAAAGATTGCATCATTTTTTTATTCCCTAAAAAACCTAGCCAACAGCCAAACCAACATCAAACAAGATAAACAGTTCTTCTGAGAGGCAGCAAGAAAGAGAAACAAAAACAGAAAAAAGAGGCACTCTATTCTTGTGCCCACCCATCCGGATTTATGATGAAAAATATGTCAGTGAAATGAAATATGTGGAAAAGATGGTTTTAGGGAGCAACAGCAACAATATTGAAGTTATTAACTGAAGCTGAGAAAAGAAATGCATGTCTGCTGAACTGAGACAGACACTGGCCTTCCCGCTGTTCTCAGAAAATAACAGCGTTATTTCTCTGATTTTCTGTTATTACAGAAACAGTGACACCTTAGAACAGAACAAAGAGAAGACACAGGGGGGATTTTACTTTAAAGTTTACTTTTACCGCTCTCGAGGATGTTATTCTACAGGAAATACAACGACATATCCTGCTGGCTGACTTATTCCTCAATTTTAGACCATTATCCCTCACTTCAACTGCTGCTGAGGCTGTTATTTTTGAAAGCTTTGCTTCTGCGAATAATAATAAAAAAAAAATCTTTAAAATTGTTGCCTAACCCAGCGGGGTGGAACTTCAATTCTTCATACAATGACTAGGATGTTATTAGTTTGGATCGAAGCTGACAGCTGCAATTACACAAGTGAAATTAAGTTTCAAAAAGCCAAGAACAGTGATGTGAAGAGACTATTTGTTGTGGTCTGGATGACATAGGGTCATTTATTGATTATTTCAGTGTTTGCTGAAGCCTCTGGATGTCTGTTACTCAGATATCTAAACCTATATAGACAGGCAAATAGGATAAAACTAAAAAATATATACTTTCTTTTTCTCTGACAATTTTGAGCTTCAGCTGGATTTTATCAAAAAAGTGTGTTCAAAAATAGAGATCAATAAAAAAATCCAAAATGAAACAAAAAAGTTTTGATAGCAAATTTGAAATGAAAATTGCCATTAACTACAGAAATTCTGAGAGTCACTATTAACACTTTGAATTATTGATACCAGGCATTACATTGCACACAGGCACTAGTATGAGCCTTAAGGAATTGTAAGTTCACTGTCGTTTAAAAATGCATATTAGTTAGACAGAAGTTGCTTATTAAAAAAGTTTCAAGGCAACACTAGCATTAATTTGGGTCATATTTTTAAGGTCCAGTACAAATTAAAGTTCCATATAAACTTGAATAAATCCAGTTATTTTGACAAAATAGCCAAAAGCTTCAGGTTGGTTTCAAAGATTTTTCTCTGAAAAGGCTCCTGCTGTGTCTGAAAACAGAGAGACCATGTCTTGGTCAGTAAAACAGTAGACTGTTAAAAGCCATAAATGTCCCTAAAGCTGAACAGAGCAGATCTATGTTGTATTACTTGATAGGTTCATCCCTACCAGAGGCTGACTGATTGTTCATGTAACTATTTATCCATGTTAAGACGGTCTTACTGTTAGGTAAAGTGTTAATGCACTTACCACATAACTTCAACTTGTATCTGCACATAAGCTCCTCAGGTACAGAGCCATACTCCATTTTTAAACGAGTGTGCAGCACCCAAGTTAAGGACACTGCACCTCATTGCAGCCAAGGAATGCCGTCAAGCAACTTAAAATGTCAAGTCAGGAGTTTTTCATTGTTGAACTCTATTCTTGAGATGTTCTGAAAGTGAAACTATGTGATAATGTTGTATACAGTCTACTATAAAGACTGTCTGATCTGGGACCGCCACAGACAGGAGTCAGTCATGGATAGCTAATAGCTGTCTATCTGTATGCTGATGAACCAAACTGAATCCTTCGTAAATAGAACCAGTCCTGTCCCAGCGCTGTAATTGACTGTCTTGGCCATCATTGATGGCTTTGATTTGTATTATGTTTAACTATCCCTTCTGTCACTTTCAGTTACTCCCTAATTATTTTCATCCTTCTGATATTATTTAAAATGACAGCAAGTGTAGCTCTGAGTTTAATTTGTGGACTTTTAAAAATGTTCCTCTATGATCCGACATCTTTGGTGACCATCATTAGTCACAGTTCAATCTGAACTTCTCCAGTCTTTGAAAATATGGCAGGAAAGCAAAGTGTTGTTTTTCCCAAAACGTCAATCACTGGTTCAGCCAGACTGTTAACCCCAGTCCATGTGTTTGTTCGATGTGTGTGTCTGTGAGTATGTGTGTACTTCAGGTAACAAGAGTCTGACAGGAAGCCAGACCAGAGCTCATCGTCTGCTCTGCTACGATCCCCTGCCAACCTGCCAAAGCATCACACTTCAGACACTGACAGACCCACTTTATCTGGATAACCCCATCACTGTCTGTCTCTGTGGGTAAAGACACACATTTTCACTCTACACAAAATACTTCTGTCAAATGCTTTAGCAAGCCTTGCCAGGTCCTGACATTTGGTGGGTGGTTTTATCCGAGGCATATTACAGTGCATCACGAGCGCCTACAGTTTTAACATGAGTGGGCCCACTGCAAATCAAACTGCTAACAGTGGCAGCATAGTGAGCTGCACAAGACAAATATGATTATACACACACACTTTGCAGTTTAAATAGAATCTGTATGAACACTGATGCAGAGAGTTTAACAGAACAGCAATTGATTTGCGGAAAATATCTACCTGACATTCATCCTGAAATCCATAAAAGCAACAAGCTTATTTACAAAGGTCAGAACATTCTGTACTATTGTCATTAAGAAATAAATTGCCTGTGCTTTATTTCCTTCTATTTAGCCACTGAGTACAAAAGATGTCTATTTAACCTGTTGAATGCCAGTTAAAGCTATTTTAGGTCCCACTTTTCTGGGCTGGATTTGACATTTTTCCAAACTTTAATGAGGCAATTAAAAAGATTTCTGCTCCACCGGTGCAAATTGCTTTCCAGGATTGGTGTCTGGGGCTACCAAGGTCATTCTTTTTCGTGACCATGTTTTTTTTTTCTTTTAAAGATAATATTGATTATTTGCAGAGATATCATGGTTGCCCTTATCTTGTTTAACCCTTAACTATCCATGCCATTTTTACCATGAATGGTATTTAAACATGAATGATACCTTAATGAAGGAACCATTTGGCAATCATTTATCATCACTTGACATGAATATTACCTTAGCTCTAGTGAAGTCAGCAGTTAGAGTCTGTATCTGTATTGTAAAGGCTGTCAGTTCTTTTATCCCTGCAGTAGTGTTGTTCATATGAAGACTTTTAGTTCAGCAGTTTACTGTTCGTAGAATTCTGCAACTTGCGCTCAAACTAATTTTGATCTTTCAGCATGTTTTGGCAAAATGAAAGCAATTTTTTCATGGTTACATGATGGAGTAAACTTGGACATAAAGCTTTCCAGAAATGCATATGACACTGTTGCAATGACATACTACACTAAAGGTAGAGAGATACTATTAACTTTCTAATCATACTTCATTACCATACTTATATTTACCTCCACCAAGGAGGTTTTGTGATCGCCAGGATTTGTTAGTTAGTTTGTTAGTTAGTTTGTTACCAACATAACTCAAAAAGTTATGGACAGATTTTGATGAAATCTTCAGGAAATGTCAGAAATGGCGTAAGGAAGAACTGATTAGATTTTGAGAGTGATCCGGATCACGGAATTTTTTAAAGGATTCATTACTATTGGGAGATAGGGCTAATGGCGGAGGTCTGCGCTCTCCAAGTGCTTTTCTAGTTTATTATACAGTGCATTTGGGCAATGACCGGAAGGATCTTGTTATTCCATGCATGTTACTGGTTCTTTTTATTTATTTAACTACACAAGTAGGGGGGAGAGATTCTAACAAAGGGTACCTTGACAGTGTCCAGGTCTCCAGCTTTAGCAGCTTCCAGAAGTCTGTAGTCCACGTCTGAGTTTCTCACTGGGACGTTCTCTACAGAGAAACATTGGAGATCAAAGACGCATTTCACAAACATTGGCAAAAGTAAGAAGCCAACATGATAAGTCATGCTGATATTTTTTACAAGTATGAAATAGTTAATTAGAGAAAGTAACAAAAGACAAGTTTGTCACATCAGGCACAACAGACAGAGGGTATGTTATCACACAGCTGTTATACATGACTGGACCAAAACATCTGATGGTGTTTTGTTGCAGATATTCAAATGTAAAGAGTGATGTCATTTCTAATGCCTACAAGAAGCTTCAGTCAAAGCGGTATATTTATAGATAATGAAAAATGTTGAAACAGCCTAAATACTGACACTAATGGAAGTAGGAACCTCTGCCTCTGAACTGTAAGTTGAGTCACGAATACTTAAAAGCTATTTATCTTTCTGAACTTCTAGTCTGAAAGTATCAACACCAACCTTTAAAAACCAATCCCAGTTAATCCCACTGTTGCTAGCTAGTGCATAGCAACCAATACAAAGCACCTACACATCTGCACATTTAGCCACCTACGCACCATTGAGTATTTGTTGAACGGCTTCATTTCCCATCTGAGCAGCAGTGAAGCCCTGCAGTGACACCAGCGAGGCGTCTGCCCCGTATCCAAGCAACAGTCTGCAGGTCTGGAGGTGGCCTGCCAGTGCTGCACGATGCAATGCCGTCTGACCCAGCGTGTCGAGGGCGTTCACCTACAAAGACAAAGACCTCTGTATCATGAGTCATGGAATGAATTACATCAGCTACAAATGGCTTTTCCTCTTTACAGATAATCATAGATACTTCTGAATCAATTTTACTGGTCTTTAAAGGTCTTTTTTAAATTAGTTGTTTTTTTTACCTAACACTTCCATAATTAAACAATTTTACTTCAGATTAGGGCAAAAAAATAAAAAATAAAAAAACATAAACCTTGCTGTTTAATTCAGAGGATCCCAAAAGGATGTTTCAGATCAAACATTTACATTACAGAGCTTTTTATATTATACATTGCCTATAAAAATTATTCACCTCCTCGGATGTTTTGCCTTTTTATTGATTTTATAAATCAGTCATGCTCAATATAAGTTGGCTTTTTTGACAAATAATTTTTACCCAAAAAAACATACACACACTAATGTCAAAGTGAAACCCAATCTCTACAAAGCAATCTCTATTAAAAAAATATGTAAGGTAAAATAACTAAGTGCATAAATATTCAACCCTTTCAAGTGAATATTTAGTTCATGAACCTTTGGCTACAATCACAGCAGGGAGTCTGTGTGGCTAGGTCTCAGTCAGGCTTGCACATCTAGACAATGAAATCTTATTCCATTACTTTTTGCAAAAACTGCTCAAGCTCTGTCAGGTTGCATAAGGATCAGGAGTGAACAGCCCTAGCCACAAATTCTCTATTGGACTGAGGTCTGAGCTTTGACTCGGCCCCAAGCTGTAGTTCTCTTGCAGAGTGAATAAAATTGTCATCCAGGATTTTCCTTTATTGCTGCATTCATTTTATCCTCTACCTTTAGAAGCCTTCCAGGGCCAGCTGCTAAGAGTGTCCCCACAGCATGATGCTGCCATACCATGCTTCACAGCGGAGATGGTGTTTGCGGTGAAGTGCAGTGTTTGGTGTCCACCACTGTTCCCTCTAAGGGGATTTTCTGCGCAATTGCACACTGCTGTCAACCTCTCTGAGCAGAAGAAAAAAAAAATTGCACACTCAAATATCCCCGACGAGTTTTCACGGTTATTTTCTAATATGCGCTGTGTGATGAAAGTGTGACTATCACATTATGCATCAGCTGACACACTGATGGCAGGGCCTGATATTGACAGCCGCCGAATGCGGGTGGATTTCAGCCATGGAGGGTTCCTCAGCACCCCACTTTGGTGAGTTGAATTTATCAGCATCACAAACTCCTAGTGCCAGTATGTGGGATATGGATGGTTGTTTCAATGACTGATTTGCACATAAAGGGAGGATTTTTTTCCGAAATAACTGCCATGTGGCCGAGTCTTTGGATGCGTCCGTCGTGTGTCTTTGCACAGACATGTTTTGCTTCATGCTGTTCACACAGCGATGAAAACACTAACGCCACTCACAGACAGACAAACACAAGCTAACGGGTTGGTGGAGTAGACCTGAGGCTTCCTTCTGCTTAGGAGAAAAGGATTTCACACAGAGCTGAACTTTTCTCCTGCTTTAAAGCTCCTCTTTGACCATGGCGCATACGTGCGTCAATGCTGTCTATATGAATAAGTGCTCTCTCTCTCTCCCTCTCTCTCTCTCCTCAGCGAGGTGCACTGTTAAAATATCGTTTTATTAACATTCCACTTTTATATTTTATCACAACAGTACACCCTAATGATTTAACATCAGTATATGAGCTCATTATCAAAACATTTGATAAATGCCACGCTGCAGGAAATATTATAGATCGACTGTATATTGATAATTAACCGATCAAAAACATCATAAAATCTCCTAAATCCTGATAACTGATCAGCAGGGCAGTGAGAAACAGAGGCAGACAGAGCCAGGAATAGAAAACTTATTCAGGAGTTAAAAGGACTTCAGCTGAAGAGAGTAGAGTGTAAATTTCTCTGTTCTTTTATCATTTTATTTATTACAGTAATGAGAGTTACATCAGCTGATGACATCTTTTCCATGTGTTAACTTAATTTAACACATTCAAATAATCTATTATTTACATAAACAATTGTTAATAACTTTAACATTAAATGGATGTCTATTTTTATTTATATACGGTGCTTTTAAGAATGAATCTGGCTAAAATGATCTACATTGAGACCAGGAAAGAGTTGATCTCCTATAATGGACTGATTAACAAAATGATTTAAACCCTGATGTTTCCAACATTGTGATTTCTCTGTAATGGGCTTTTTAACTTGTGCAGGTAGAAGTCCTTTAGGAGCGCTGACTGTGATTAGGTTGATAAAGCATAGGAACAGAGCATGTGTTTTGTCTCCATTCATCATTAAGCTTCCTGCCTTTTTATATGAAACTGCAAACTTTGTAAATGTCTGCTTTCACCTCAGGACAAATGCTCGTAAGTTAGAATCACGGTGTACTTTGACATTTCAAAGGACTGTAAATCTTTGAGATGTAAACCTTGATTATATTAAACAGGACTTCCAGACACCATAATTTCAGCAAGCTAAAACTGAGAGTGACTTGTGAATTGAATGAATGAATGAACGGTGAAATTCATGACTTGAACGGTGATTATTAATCATTATAATTAGGTGATAAAGAGGTGATGCCATGGCGCTACCATGTGGATGTAGTGTACACGTCAGATGTCGCCCACAGTTGATGAATTGTAAAAAACCTGGGCCACAGTTGTCGTAAGCACTCAGGTGATCCCCATTTCAATAAATGTGAAACTGCTAGCACCAATTGGCTGGACCTCTGTTGAATTAGGTTGGTCACTTTCAAGGGGGGGAATATTTACTCAATTATTTTACATTACATATTTTTGTTTATTTGAGATTACTTGGTAGAAATCTGTTTTCCCTTTCACATTAAAGAGGGGTTTTAAAAATGTTTTTTATATTTTTTATTTTTTACAAAAACAAAAAGGCAGATTATATTGACCATGGTGGATTTATAAAATCAATAAAAGGGTAAAACATCCTAGGGTTCAATGATTTTTATAGGCGATGTATATTTGCCTTGATAGAAATAACTGAGAATACAGGAAATGTACAAAAAAAGGAAAACAACATACAGTAAGTAAATAACAGAGGGCTTGAATTGAAGCTGGGCTCAGCCTTGCTGCATGGTTAATCTCTATGATAGCAAAATAAAATCCTCTTACATCCACTGATGTAAAATAACATGGTAAACATTTTGATAGGCACTGCATATGGGGATGAGTTAAAAACACAGCAAACAGCTAAAAATACACAAATGAGAAACATTTATGATAATAATCTGATTGGAAGCGCTGATAAGCAGATAGATGTAAACAGAGATTCACAAAACATAGCAAGCTCTGCATAAATTTAAAAAGGATCAAGGCAGAACTAATGAGATAAATAAATAGATAGCAGTGTGTAGATTAGACAGAAGATACACTTCCATGAATAAAAAGCTAAATATAGAAAACACTGTGGTTTACCTTTGCACCATGTTTTTGTAGCACCTCCATGATGTCATTATGAGCACGCTCTGCTGCCACATGCAGAGGAGTCATGAAGCTACAGACAAAGGAGAGAAAAGGCAGGGATAAAGCTGAATGCTTCACATCTGTTAGACTTTGTTTTTTATATTTGAATGAGCACTTGGTATCTGATTACATCTATAACACTTTTATTTTTACAATTTCAAATAATAAAACAAAAACAGATCATCAGAAAAACCAAGACTGTGGCAAACCATGTGTCATCTATTGGCAGCCTCAATCCAGAACCCAGATATCTGGCTTCAATCACTTGCATGTTTTATTTCCAATTTATATATAAACATGGTAGTAATTATCAGAAACCTTCTTTATCAGCAGATGCAACTCACTCTTTATTCTTCTCGTTCACATTGGCTCCTTTTCTCAACAGCAGCTCCGTCACCTGTTTCCTCTTAGGGTGTGGCGATGCAACTGCACAATGCTAACACACAAACACAAAGAGAAACATCATTTCAGCTCTTCTGCTCCATTGTAGGAACCTGTACGGATATGTGTGTGTGTATTTCTTACCAGTGCAGTCTCATGTGTGTGAGGGTGTTTGAAGTTAATGATCTCCAGTGCGAGGGTCTTCTTAGCCTTGGCCATGTCAGCCTCCCGAGCAGCTTGAAGCAGTGAGTGGCCCTTAAACTCATCTGAACACAAACAGAATTTAAATGTGTCAGAAACAGACAAAAAATGCACAGTGTCAAGATATAGACCATTTTTAGGTTATCTTTGCAGGTTTTAAGAGAAGCAAAAATGTGGCCAAAACCTGAGCCACTAGCTTCTCACCCGACCATAACATTGTTTTCTTTTTTTTTCTTGGAATGCAGCACAGCATTTCTTTTAAAAAGGTTACTTTAGAGTTTTCAACTGCAGTCTAAGAACTTATAATAACAGAGTATGTGTGCTGGAGCTGAAGCGAAAAACAAGTGATTATGCCCCAGAGGACTGGAAATTACAAAAAACAAACTACTTTGCTTTAGAAGCATGTCACGCTGCACAAAAAGAGTCATCTTAAGTCCATCTACTTACTAAAAAACAAGATTTATGAATCTCTAATCACACATTTAGATGAAAAGAAAATGTCACCGATGGGTCTCATGTGCAAGTTAAATTCTTGAAGCATGAAATCATTTCTCATCCTTTGTTAGTCCACCACAGTGCCCTTAGACGTTTGGCTTCTAACACATTGAAATGAAGTGTCTTCTTTTTGAGTCCTCATCATTTTTAATGAGCTCAGTTTGGACACACATTGTGACCAGTTCTACCAAAATGTTATTTTCTTCTCTTATTGTTTCATTTAAAAGATTTTTAAAGGCCCGAGGAGAAAAAAAAAAAGAACCCAGTATTGTTTTAAAAGGTCAGATATTATAAAGAAAATCAGCGAAAAGCAGTAACAAAGGGCTTCGTTGCTGAGTTTTTGCAATTACTGCATACAAGGTGTCACTTATTAAATGTGGCTACTTTCATGTCAGCAAGTATGATAGCTGACCTTTAAGTGCCTTGAAACACATGTAACTTTGGGAATCCATTACCGTGAACATTTTTCTCTTATAAACTTTTACTGTTGCATTAAATAAAAGCTGAGAAAGAAGCATTCCAGATTTGCAAATCACAGAAAAGCACCAAATGATTTTGATTATTCACTCAGGTTAATGATTTATGAATTCAAATACAGTTTATAAGAAAAAAAACATTTCCCTGTGTTTGTTTACAATAAGAGACTGATGAAGCTACTGGCTAGACCGGAAGACTGGAAGACTGGAACAGTAGAGAAAAGCTGCCTTGGTTCAGTCTGTGCTGATGAAGGAAAGGAAAGTAAATGGATCTACAGTGCTGTGCAGAAGTTTTAGGCATTAGGGCCAAAATTTGAGGCTGAAGTAAGGCGTGTAATGTCAAGTATGCCCACCTGAGGGCCCTATTGGGCGGGAAGGAGGATTGACACAACCCAGGTCATGCTCTGGATGTCTTTGTACATTACCAAGGGCATGGGAAAATAATCTGATGAAAACAAAACAAAACCATAGCTGTAGGGCGGCGTTATGGGAAGATGTGGCACTTTAACATAGCCTAGGGTACTGTTAAGGTGGGTAGGAGGGTTGCCACAACCCCCTGGTTGTTGTGTGCATGTCCTAAGCACCTGAAAACTGTTGGTGGTTGCTGGGCGTATTACCAGGGGTGCAAAGGCCCAGAAAAAAAGAAATGCTATTAAGCTCGACCTTGGCTGCTGAGCAACACGTACATGTCAATTGTGTCGACACTGACTCTGGCTGCCCTCCCTCCTCTCTTCAGCCCGGGGTTGTGGAACATCAAGACCTGTGACGAACCATTAGCGCTCTACATGCCTAAAACTTCTGCACAGTACTGTATTTCACAAAATGTCAAACAAAACGATTCCTCTATTCAGTAGCAGCTGTCTGAATGTCTTATTTAAAACCAGCTACCCAGATCTGTCATCTTTTCCCTTGGTTTTCTGAGCTTTTATTTATATACTTATTTCCTACTGTAAACAAAAACCTTTTTTTTCTCCATCCGTATTCATACAGAATGAGGCTTGAAGTCAGGGTACCAAAGGTTCCATAAAACACAGTCACAGTATTTTCCTAAGTCTGAATTGGTCAAGACTGGACTATTCTAACTCTTGCCTCTACTGTTAAAACCATAAATCACATTCTCGCCTCCAACTTGTCCAGAATGAAGCAGCTAGGCTGCTCACTAGTTTTAACAGACGACATCACATCACTACAGTTTAGTTTTAGAATTGATTTTAAGATTTTAACCATTGTGTTTAAAGCACTAAAGGGTCTGGCTCTTAGCTACAGAACTGATTCACTGATCCCCTATGAGCCAGCCCACACCCTCAGATCCTCAGGTGGGGGCTTCCTAATCATCCCGAAGTCAAGACTTTAAACTTGAGGTGATCGAGCATTTTCCATCAGATCCCATCAACTTTGGAACAACCTACCTGAGGAAATAAGGCGTGCACAATCATTTGCTTCTTTTAAAATTACATTTTAAAACTAATTTTACAGACTTGCTTTTATGTGTTGTTTTCTCCTTATTTGGTTTATATCTTCTAATGAAGGCTGTCAGAAGATAATTTTTTTAATTGCAATTAATCCCAGGATTACTGTAATTAATCGCATACTTTTAATCGCATTCTAAAATCCACTATTTTTCCTTTAAAACTTTTTTTGTGTCATATTCGATTTTCTATTGTCTTAAACTAAGAGTAATTTTCCAGTGTAGATACAGACGTGATTTTAGGTAGATTGAAGATTTTAACAAGAACTTAACCACGGAAAAAGGAACTTATGTACAGAACTTATGTATAGAAAATATGTGAACAGTAAAAAGGTCGATGTTTGATAACACATGACTGAGGTGATTTTTGACTTGGTCACTGAACTGTTGGAGTTTTTTAAACTCAAATGAGACATTCGGGAGCAGAGGTGGACTTTTTTTACATCACTAGTTGCAGGGAGAACCATGTTTGCTAAAAACATAGATAAAGCATACAATTAATCGTGATTAAAAAAAATAGTGCACTGTTTGTGAATCATAGTTATTCGTGACTAATCTTGACAGCCCTACTTAACAGATTTTTATCTCCCTTATAAGTTTCTAGAATATTTCATCTATTATTCTTTATTGCTTTTATTCACTATTAACCTCAATTTATTTCATTGCCCTTTCGACAATTTTTGATTTTTATTGCCTTTCTCTCCTAATTCTTGGATCGCTCTGTGGTACTTATTCATTTTACTAACTCTACGTTTACAGAGATTTTCTTATCTTTTGCCCTTAATCTATATTTTACTGTTTCTTTTGGCTCTTGTTCTATTTTTCTTGTCACATTTTACTGCTTTACCATCCTATTATTGTTTTGATTTCTTGTTGTATTCATTCCTCTATGCTTTCTCTTTTAATTGTTCACATCTTTGGTCCTCTATGTCTCAACTTGTGGCGCTGGGTTAATGTTTTGCCTGGATTTCTATGGTTTTTATGTTAGCTATGATGCCTTGTGATGTCCTCACTCTACTGATGTCTCTCATGTCATAGTCTGCATGGTGTCTTACGATGCCTGTGTTCTTATGATGTCTATTATGTCTTGGTTTGTATGGTGTCTTATGACGTCTGGGGTCTTGATGTCTTATGAAGTTGTTGGGTTATTATCTTGGTCAAGTTTTTGTTCAGCTTCTTAAACTGCTTGGGTTCTGTTGTTATTGGGTGTCAATTTTTCTGTTCTCTTTTCATTTATTTAGGTTTTGTTGCTTTGTTCTTCTGTTTTTCTCTGCACATGTCAAACCCTTGTTTTTTAAAGTGCTATACAAATTAAGTTATTATCATTATTATCAACAAACTTCTCAGAGAAGTCAGAGCTGGGACAGAAGTTATCTAAACTCTGCCAGTCTCTGTCTGCACCAAACTGAGATTTTCATACAGGTATAAACACACCATAGGCCCTTATCTGCTGAGGGAGCCCTCACCCCAACTAGAAGTGTCATCATCACACTAAGAAATTACAGGACACACCAGCACTCTAATATGATAACACTTTTGGAAAACTACAGTGTAAAATTGCTTTACAAAAACAATTGAGTATTCCTGGGACAAGTCTTTTAAAAAGGTCTCACTGCTATACTTTCTGCAAAGACACTCATCCATTAAAAACAAGCAACAAACTTACATGAGTAATTCTCCTACAAATGAAAAAATAATAATTTACAATGGCTTATGATTCATGCAGCATTTAATTATTGTTTTCATCTCCTTTATAACAAAGGCACAGCAACAAGCACAGAACAAGAGAGCTGACTCAATTATCAACTCTAAATGAGTTGTGGAGAGCTTTCTGGCAAAGACAAAGATGAGTTTGTTTGCTTTGAGCCTTTCTTAAGCAGGGATGTTGAGGAAATGTTGCTGTGCTGCAGTTATATTCATTTAACAATCAGGCTCTTACTGTTTAATTTTTAAATATGCCTGCAGAACATTTGATGAAGTACATATAAATGGGGAACTATACTTTAATTATAGCAAAATCTAAAACATACTGTATGCTAAAAACATACTAAACACAAGCAGTATCTAAAAGCAGTGGAGTGGCAGAGTCACCATACTGGTATATAAAAGGAAGGATGTTTGAGCTTAGCTAACTAGCTAATAGTTAAATAGGAAAATAATTGTTTTGAATCTCTTGCTGTCAACCAATTGAGTCTTTCAGGACAGATTTAAGTGTGCATATGTATACTCATCATAACGTGTGCATCAAGTGCATCAAAGAACAAGCTGTTTTTTAAACCAAAAACTCTTTGTCTTGTTCATCGTCTTAGTCATTTATTCTAAAAATACAAAATCCATATGATAGGGTCTGTTGACATCTGATATTCCTTCTTCTATTATGTACTTTGATGCCAAGAACCAAAAAACTGAAACATTTAATAAAACAGAAACATGATAGACTTGTTATGTGGAGTGCACTTATCTTCTAGTCATATGGATCTGTTAGCTTTCAGATATTAGCATCCATCTCTTCATACCAACAGCTCACTATTTTCAATGTTAGAAAACAGTTGTTTTCTTACTGAGACACATTTACAGCTGTCCTGAGACTTATATAAAGTTGTAAAGACACTTTCCCCTAAAACAACCTTCTCATTAATTCAGCACCATGACACATTATGCAGTGCTATACACAGCAGCTGCAACTGATGTAAATAAAGCCCCACACTCACATGTGAGTCTCTCCTTCAGCTCGGGAGTGGGCGCCATGTCCACAGAGCTCTTGCTGTGACAGTTGAGTAGGGTGGGGTCGGCACCGTGGCTCAGCAGCAGAGAGCAGACCTCCACTCTGTTTTTAGACGCTGCTTCATGGAGTGGGGTGAACTGCCACAGATCCATGGCATTAACACACGCTCCATGCTAGACAGATGGCAGAAAAAAGAAAATAATTCAAAGAAAAGGGTAAATATCTAAGAACAGTTTACTTATGTTAACATTGAAATATTCTGAATAGAATCAAATAGCAATGTCAGGCTGTACAAGTACATAATCACATAAAAGGCTGCTATTATTTTTGTATTAAGTAGTGCCTGGTTTACAAAAGGTTTACTAAAATGCCTACAAAAGAGCCTTTAAGTTCACAATAGTGCCCCTGATTGCATTTTGTAGAAGTACCTTCGTTTAAAAAAACAGGAAAGACTTAAATTTTTTAAATAAACTTAGCACATTAAGTAAGGAAATTTGTGTTTGGTAGATTACTTCTTCATTGTAACAATGCTTCTTTGCAATGCATCTTATAACATTGGAAACCCTGTTATTTCTCTTTTAATTGGTGCCAGATTTGTAAGGAACATGCATTTGTGGGATGAGCAGCAGAGCTGAGTATGTGGGTTGTGCCCATGAAACGTTTGCCAAATATTCTCTGCCAATGCCAAACAGCTTATTCTGTCAGTGACTTGTTTAGTGGATTCAACTGTTATTATTTTCGAGACATATTGTCAATTTAACAATTTATTCAAGAGACACATACACAGCCACAACAGCCTGCCACCTCCTCCTCATACTGGCCATCAGCCTGGTCACACACTGCTGTGGGATGGCATCCCTTTTGTTCAACCAGCATTTGTCACAAGTCAACCAATGTGGTTGGTCACTCTGGTGACCAACACAACCACATTCATTAATTCCATTCTCTCTACTCTCATTGTGAGGGTAGTCTCTGACAAACCTTGCTCTGTGGGGGCAAGTTGTGTTGCCATTTTGGAGGATAGGGTTTGGTCCCAGACCAGGGAGCTGTGGGGTTGCCACTGAATGCAGAATCTGATCTTGATATCTCTCTGAATTGAGATTGCCTCCAATTACGACAGGCCTAATTTTTCCAGCGAGAGATGCCACCTAACACCATCACACTGCCTCAAGAGATGTTACGCTATCGTTGCAGCAAACAGCATAGTGTTCTCTGCGTCACTCTCACTTTGCCCCTACAATCCAACCGCAGGAGGCAGAATCTGGATTAATCACTGAACATAAAATTCCTTCACATTTTCAGGTTCCAGTGCCGAAACCAGCACAAAAGAGCCTGACGGTGAAGGGCAGGCATGGCAGTTATCCTGGCAGCCCTATGAGACTGGAGATTAGCTGTGTGCAGACTGTTCCAGATTCTAAGTGCTGATAGGGGGGAGGAAACAATCTTCTTGAGATGTCACAACAAGAGTCAGTAGCAACAGCAAAATAAGCCGTTTGTCATCGCCAGGGAATATTTGGCAAATTTTCATGGGCACAACCCACATACTCAGCTCTGCTGCTCATCCAACAAATGGGAAAAAAGGGAAAAAACAGGCTTTCCAATGTTATAAGATTTATTACAAAGAAGCATTGTTACAACAAAGAAGTAATCTTCCAAAAACAAATTTACTTACATTTTGTGCTACGTTTATTTTCCAAAAAGAATAAATGTTTTTTTCTCTTTTTCTTAAGACAAAGGCTGTGTTGAAAGCAGTACTTTAAAACCTGAAGGTTTTGTATTTTTTCAGCTGCTCAATATTTGTAGGTTTTGAGTTAAGAAATAAACGCTTCAAAACCATCATTGTCCTCTTCATTTTCCTTAATAACCAACATTTACACTCATAACAACATTTACTAATTATACCGTTATCACAAACTTAAATTGCAGTTTTGTCCAGTATAATCCTAACTGCACATCATTACCAAATTCTGCAGCACTGAAGCTATAAAAAAATATTCCTAGGAAAATTTGATTAATTTTATTTTTAAGGTCTAACCTGCAAAAACAGGATCATTTCTTTAAGCTAGTATGTGTGAGTACCTTCAGCAGGAGTTCGGTAACTTCATAGTGTCCATAGGAGCAGGCGTTATGTAGAGGCACCAGACCACTGGGAAGAAAAGAATGAAAGACAACTCAAGTCAAAAAGTTCGTATCTTTTTCAACTGTTCAAAACATTAGGAGTCCTTCATCCTTTACCTATGCATTATTACTCCTTTCCAAAATAAGCATGTTAGCATATTGGCACTGACTGCTCAGTATGTTGCATTTCTAGGCTTTACTCTACCCTGCCCCTCATATTTGAGCGCTGCTTTGTGGGATGAACCCTTAAGCTCTTAATACGTCATCAGTGGTTGTCAACAGTCTCATGTAAACAGATGCAACAACCATAATAGACATTTCAACAGCAAGCATATTTTTAAATGCTTATTTGAAACCAAAAGGTCCAAAATGCACCAAATCAACATAAATTCTTATATTAAGTTATTGTTTCCCTTTTTTTAAACCTTGCTGATGAGTTCAAAGGTTCTGGAAGACCACTTAAGCCCCCCCCCTATTCAGAAAAGAATCGAGAGAGCACGTCACCTAGGCTTGAACACTCAACATGCAGGGCTAAGGCTAAGTGGCAGGGGCAAGGCATGTACTGGGATAGAGCCAAAATGTGGATGATGTGAATTGGAATAAAAGAATAACACTTCAACCTTATCATAACACACTGGAGTCTGAAACGGATTCACTGAAAAAGATAAAGGGTTCTCAAATGTGATAATTTTTCTATTCGGTGACGTGACCCCTGAATATTTTATAATCCATTCACAAAATACTGCACCCAACAGCCCTGTAGCAGTAGAATTAGTAAGGTTAATCTAAAAATGGTGATGAACGTCTAGAAAGTTAAAAATTCCTCTAATAGCTTTATTAAAATTTGCAACATATTTGGTGGTCTGACTGAAAAACAACACTGCCATCCTGGCCTCCACATTAGCATTTAGAGAAATTCTGATTCAATGTGGCATCTCTATGCTTTTACATCAAAGTCTTTCACTTAATCATAAAGTGACATCTTCAAACAACATGAAATGGAAACACCAGCTGGAATGAGTCAAATTAACTAAACTTTCCCACTATTAAAACTCCCAGACCTAAAATCAAAACTAACTTTTCTTCTGTAAACATATGACCTACTTCTCAGATTTATTCAAAAGCAACCTGAATGAAAAAGCCAGATACTTTTGATAAAGTTTATGTAAACCAAAGTGTTTCCATTTTGTACAGTTTTAAAATGAGAAGACAGCCAGTGGGACGTTCTGCTACCATTTATTAACCAGCCAACTTGCTCTCAGAGAAA
The DNA here is from genome assembly GCF_018320785.1 of Cheilinus undulatus. Classification (NCBI taxonomy): domain Eukaryota; kingdom Metazoa; phylum Chordata; class Actinopteri; order Labriformes; family Labridae; genus Cheilinus; species Cheilinus undulatus. Next base: position 26,566,797 of record NC_054881.1, on the reverse strand, counting down.
AATTACTGATGCTCTTCAAAAGAATAAACATCCAGGCATGATCAAAATTTGCCCTGACTTCAAACCTTGGAAACTTTTGTATTTCACATTGATTACTTGTACATACCCCTTGTCCTTGGCGTGAACATCTGCTCCATGCTGTAGTAACAGCTGAACTATCCTCACCCTGTTGTATCCCGCTGCCAGGTGGAGTGGAGTAGACTGGAGAGAAAGACAGAGGCAAAGGGAGTGGAAATAAGACCGAGGATAGAAAAAAAGAAACAGGGAGAAGGTAGACAGTGTGAGAAAAAGAAAAATATATAAAGTAAATGTTAGCCCACATGTTCGTTATACAGCCGACAGCCTATCATCATTTCCGACCATCAGTTTTGTGTACAAAGACTGCAATAAGGAAGAACACAATCTGGTTCACACTGAGCAGCCAGATGTACGCACACTTTTTGAGGAATGACTATTCAGAGAGAAATGGGTTTTTCTTCTACTGACTCAGTCTAAATTGATAAAGCCTGACTATGTTCCCTTCATTTAACTGATGGAAAGCTGCAGTTCTGACAGCTCGAAGATGGGACTGAGATGAGATGGCTTCAGTTGTCTGTGCAAAGTTTCCTCTACGTGCTCTCAGTAAAGGCCATTCTTCCTCAGAGCCTGAAAGCCTGAGTGACACCCAGTCTGCTGGAGAAATGTTACAACTCTGAGAATACTGTTACTTTTCAGTCAAATTGAACTTTTTTTCAGGAAAAGTAATGGAAAACTTGCCTATGAGTCTTGGTATAGAAGTAACTTTAAAACAGTGGATGTGCTAACCAGGAATAGGACAGGGATTAAAGATTAAACATGCATCAGACACATATAAAAGGTTCCACACACAGGGCTTACCGCTAATGTGCTGCATTTTTGGTTGAGTGCATACACAAAATGCCTAATATAAATTATAAAACTATCTATTTCACACATGCTGTTTGTACTGCAAGTCTTCCAATTTCTGTCAAAGTCATACATGAGTCACAGCATACACCACAAACACTTGGGTATAATTCTAAACCAGCCTTTCCAAAACCTAGCTATGCTGCAGCCCAGTTTGAGACCCAAAAATCTTCTTGGACCCACTAAAAGCATCATAAAACGTGACACTTAGAGCATTTACCCCCATATCTTTTTTATCTAATTAACAGAGTATTTCAATGCCAATGCTCAGATTTCAGAGGTGATATTGTTAGGGAGGTGTTAGTACAGTGACAAAGAACAATTTAAGGTGCCACCACCATTTGTAAGTATATACATCTCTACTTTCTGGTCTTGTTTTCTCTTTTAACATACTTTGTGACTCTGCAAACTCCTTCCTGGTAGGGATAATGTCTCGAAAGACTTGATTATTTCTGCAGTGAAGATGAAGTAGAATATTTAAAAGAAGGGCACCAGATAATTCAGCACCTGTTAACCCATGACACCGGTTCGGTGTAATAGAAAAAATAACTGATGAAAATGTGACATATTAAGACAAGGACAAAATTAGCCCCCCTATTAAAAAATCATTTTTCAGTGTTTCCCCTGTCCTGTTAAACAGAGCAAGGAATGTTTAGCTTTTCCAAAAATCCTAATTTTACTTTGGATGCTTACATTATTAAACTTTACAGACTGACACCAAATTATTTCACAAAAAAACAAGAACTACCAGGGTCAAAACTGTCAGCCCCTTTAGAACTGAACTTTCTGTTGAGCCACAACACAAACTACTGTTTTACCATGATGTGCTTTATCTTTGTAATGCTTAAAGCTTGTAAAATCAAGTTAAGACTGAGGATTATCTTCCATTTTACACAGTATTAAAAACTTCAGTCAGGGTCTGAGCTGTCACTAAGGAAGCATCACAACAAAAACTAAACAGATCAGTTTAGACTTGAGAAAAATAATCGTTGATGCTAACAAAGCAGGAGATAGACACAAGAATTTAGCACAGCATTTGTAAGTGTCAAGAACTGGAGTGAGAATTATCAAGAAATTTAAATAGAGCCTCACAGTACAGAACAAGCCTGGCAGAGGTAGGAAGAGAAAGATTTCAAAGACTATGGAAAGAAAACTCGTGAAAGATGTGTCTAAAGACCCCAGAACTGTTGAGACACCAGTGAAGGACTTAGCCAAGTCAGGAATTGTTGTCTCAAAGAAGACCATCACTAGAGCCCTGCACAGCAGTAGATCAAGGGGGCTGTGGCCCACACTCCAGGAAGTACTGTTCTCAAGGAATTGAAATTCCCTAAATGACCAAAAAAACAAGAATCAAACAAATAATAAAACCTCCCAAAAAATGCATCATTCCCCAATGGAATTTTCAACCAATTTTAATCAAATCTTTGATGGTAATTCAGCAACACTGCAAGGGAAACTTGATTCGTCTCTTAACCTATGTGATCTTATTTTTAAAGCCAGCAGAGAGGCTGAAGGAAATGAAGAGAAGAGAAGTTGACATGTGTGCAGTAGAGGATGGCATGTTGAGCTAAATAGTCTGAGCCCCAAGCTTTTGGCAACAGGGAGCAACTAATGTTGAAAAAAGTAGTGTATATTCTAAGAGCTGGTTAATATCAGAGGGGCATTGATTAACTGATGCAGATGTATTGTCAACAGGCATTTCTAAACTCTGTGGTATCTTCTTAAATAACATGTGGATACCAGAGATTTTTTTTATTTTTTTTTTATAAAATTACAAACAGATAGCTTTTAAGATAGACAGTGGATAATTGCCATGCTAAAAATCAGGGCTGAACAATTTGGGAAAAAAATCTAATTGCGATTTTTTTTTACCCAATATTGTGATTTAATACACGATTTTTTCTTAAGTTCCTTATCTCATGTATTTTCCAACAAAAACATACAATAATTCATTCTAAACTATAACCAACACAATGTTAGATTAAACGAGGGCTGAACAATATTGAAACAACATCTAATTTTGATGATTTTGACTTATTTTGCAAATTGGATATGAATTGTTGTATAAAAGGGAATGATAATTTTATATAATTCTCATATTTAACAAGAAAATCATACAAAAATGAAGAGAATAGGAGTTTTTGTACACTTTTCTAAAATTATGCCACTAGAATGATTGCATTATATATAATGCATAATGTCTCTGCTGCAAAAACAATTTAAACTGGTATTTTGACACAAATTTCAGGTTAAACAAATATTGCACCCTTTGCGATTTGAAAATTGCAGCAGGCCATATTGCGATTTAATCTAATTTGCGATTAATTGCCCAGCCCTACTAAAAATAAAGTCCCACGCAACAAGAAGATAGTGGAAAAAAAACAAACAAACAATAAAACCACAAGTCCTTCTGGATCTACAACATTAAAAGAATGTCTGAAAATCTTTTGTTTAAAATTACTTTGAGCTGATCATCCCCTTAGAAAGCATAATAAATCACATAGTAAATTATTAGTGTTGCAAAATATTTTCCACTTGATTCCAGAGATGTAATGGCAAAGCCCCCAAGTTTTCCACAAGGCTGGATAAGAGCTTGTTCCTTGTTAGTTTTTTAGATCCTTAAAGCTTTAAAGATTTGCTTCAGTTCCTTTTGTAACAAACTCTGTCTCAGCAGCTCGGGCATTACTATCTGCATGTTCCCTGAAACGTCTGCACTTACTGGCAAGTCAATGAGGTAAAATCACTTGCCTTGTTTTGAAGCCATCTGCCCCTGATATCTGCAATGAATGTTTCATAAGAAGATAGTCCCACATCAAACTATCAGTCATCTCATTGAATTGCAGTGCCAGTAATTCTGAAGATAATCATAATAGATGAATAATAAAAACATCTGCTCTATCTTCAGCCCACAACCCAACAAGGAAACATCCCTCCCCACAGCATTGATTTCTAAAATATTGAAAATCTAGAAGATTTTACAAGCTATTGTTGTAGGCCGAGGCATACATTGAAACACTGACACAATACATGCACAGAAAATGAGTAACAACACAAAGTATACATAAATAACACAAAGACAGCAGAGAGTGCATTAAAAGGAAGGAAACTCATAGATAATTCACACAGAAAAGATTCTCTTTGAAAAGTAAGGCTTCAGCATTTTTTCATAAGCCATGATGCAAAACCTGGGCAACATGGAAATAAAAAAGAGAATTCATGATGTTAACAAAGCAATGGTTTCAAAGTCGACACTTTTTTTTACATTGATGTCTAATTGTTTTCCTTACCAAATGAACAAAATGCTGTTTTTATTTTTACTGCTGGCCTCCATTGAAGCTGCATGGCTTGAAACATTTACATTATGCAATACTGGAATTATGGGCTGTCATGAAACTATATTTTTACATTGCTCTACCATTCCAATAAAAATCTAAATATATTTCTTTATCTTTAAATGCTACAGCAACAAAAGTACAAGACCAGGACACCCAGTGTTAGATCAATCTTTAATCCCCATGAATGACTGCAGGAGCTAGCTGGGGACCAAACCCCCAACTCTGGTTGGCGAATAACTATACACTGATACAAAGTCACCCTAACAACAATAAATCACTCATAAACAACAGAGGAAATGGTATCCATGTAAAAACCCTTATCAAAAATGTTTACAGCCATAACAGGAGCCCTGTTTGAAGAAGGGATTAGGGATGCATTGTAATGGATTTTTACCACTATTTGATATGCTGATATTCTCAAACTCATTTTAGCTGATTCTGAGAACGATACCAATATTTGTATGCTTTTCTAATAAACTTAGCACAAAAAATAAGGCCACAGATTATTTCTTTGTTGTAACAGCAGTGTGTGACCAGGCTGGTGACCAGCATGAGGAGGAGGAGGAGCCAGGCTGTTGTGGCTGTGTATGGTTCTTCCACACACTACTGAGGCTTCTGTTTGTGAAATAAATAACTTACTGTTTTGCATTGGCAGAGAATATTTGACAAACTTATCATGGGCACAATCCACATACTCAGCTCTGCTGCTCATCCCACAATTGCATGTTCTTTACAAATGTGGCACCATTAAAAAGGGAAATAAGATGGTAAGATCTATTGCCAAGAAGCATTGTCACAACAAACAATCTACAAGACACCAAGTTCATTACTTTTTGTGCTACGTTTACTTTTTTTTTTTAAAGCATGTGAAAACTGATATCAATATTAGTAGCAGGTTAAATGAGTTTGGAAATATTAGTATATCAAATATTGGCAAAATATCCATTATCATGCAACCCTAAACCCTTCTCCATGCAGGGCTCCTTCTAAATATTATGGGAGATTTAAGCAGAAAACTGTAGTTATTCAGAACAAAATGAAACTCTCAGGAGAAAACACATTAACTTTCAGCTTTTTAATGGAAACATTTAAGACCTGTGTGACTGAGAGAAGGATTTACTGGGAAGAGGAGTGTTTTACTCCGAACTATAATTCTATAAACCTGGACTCTGTGTGTATAACAGCTAACCATTAAAGAATACAAAACATTTGTTTACACTGGATAAAAAAATAATAAATAATCAATCTGAATGTAAAATTTTTATCTCTGCTGACACTGATGATAATACTGATAGTACCGATAATACTGAGCATCCCTAGGGAAAATTCTAACTATGAACAAAATAATTGTGTTCTCCTTTACATAAAGTAAAAATGTAGCTCCAGGTATTGTTTTACAATGAACCCAATTCCAATGTTGTCAACTGAAGAGAGTTTGAAAAATAGATCATCTCTGGTGATCTGTGATGCTCACTCAGGAGCTGGGCTGAGGAGCAGCAGCAGCATTGAGACAGAGCAAAGAGGACAGATGGTCTACTCCTATTTACAGGATGTGACAGCAACATTTGGAGGGAGCGGGATATGGTACACAGTTAGTCATCATTCTCATTTTCTATTCAGTGTTGCAGATTGTGTGCATGTGCCTGCCTAAGCCTGTACTTGTTATTGCAAATCGCTGTGAACGGACAAACAGAAAACAACATAACTAAGTAGGTTAACCAGGTCCCCAGCACATTTGAAACCTTTTAATAACAGTGAGTCATCAGTCAGAGCCATCTTGTGCACACAGACACACATGCATGTTCTGTTGCATCACCATGATGTCGTTGCCAGGGTCAGACTGGGTACTTTAAGCTCCACCCCCTCAATCTGTCAGTTCTGTGAGAGGAGCGGGTACATGCATATTAGTGTGCATCTTTCAGGGGGAGAGAGAGAAAATGACGACTGCTACATATAAATAATATCAGGCCCTCAGTGGTCTCAATACAGAAGCTTATTTAAAAAAAGGTCTAGCAGCATAGAGCTTTATTATGATTCTCTGACCTCAGCCACCACAAGCTAATGTTGGTAGAAATAATAATAATACATCACCCACTTATATCTACTCACATCCTCTTAATAACTGTCATGTAACCAGTTCTTTATTAGTGTACTGAAAATATGTCATATTTTTTGTACTTGCAAGGCCATATAGTGACCCTTCAGATAGTGCAAAAGAATTTCTTTAATAAATTCTACATATAAGACAGCCAACCTTACAGCAGAAGTGAAGCGAACAATAATGGAGGTCTTATAAAATTTATGTTTACATAATGTCAGTTTTTCTGCATCTACAAATGCTAAAAGTGTGATTTAAAAAATCAGATAAATTTTACACCAGGTCAGATAAGAGATGGAGAGCATTTATCTAAATAAATAAATAAATAATACTCAGCTCTGACTCCTAAAAACTCATCTCAGATGCAGCAGGAACAAAAATTTTACCTGCTGAAGGTGTGTTTTAATCCATGTTTCACTTGTCTTTAGTTCTGGATGATTAAAAGAAGCACACTGTGGCTTTGTCTGGTGGTTTATAACACAGTGGCATGTCATACAGCAAACCTAAAATACAGATTTTTAAAATCATTTTACAGGGACTTTAAACTGTCTGGTTACAGCATGTTTTAGCTGTGAAAATGTACTTATTTTGAAAATGGAGCTATCTCTTCATGGCATATGACAGGCCTATTCAATTAGCGGCCCGGGGCCACATACGGCCGAGAACCAACCCCTAAGTAGGGATGAAAATCACCAGTTTCATTACGATACGATACGATATCGATTCTCATAACAACGATTCGATATTTGCCAATATCACAAAGTCTGCCACGATTCGATTTCAATTTGATTCAATTTAGAGGCCTGCGATCGATAATAGACATTATTGTGAACCCTTTTACCACAATCTGTTACTTTTCACATAAAGGAAATAAACACAATATTGATATGTTTTGAGAATTTTATTGCCAAATGTTTAAGGCATTTACATGAAAAACTTTTTTTAACAAAGTGAACAAATGCTTGTGTTTTACTTTAAAGTACTGCAGTTTTCAGTTTTAAATGCACAGTATTTATTCAACATTGTGACTTGTGGCTGGGCGGAAACTGTCATAACCAAGCATGCAGGGGAACTTTCAAAATTAATGCGTAAGGTAAAATGGCGATGGAAATCAATTATTATACTTTCAATTGATTTGACTGAATCATTGCTCAAACAATCGATACATCAATCCAGATCGATGAATCGTTACACACCTTCCCCCAAGTGGCCCAGCCTGTGGTCATGCAGAGGGCATCCTGTTTCGCAAGTTTTCATAAATTCACACAGTATTTCAGCTTTTTATAAGACCTCAGGTAATGTTTCTACTACCTCAGGTCATGTTCAAATACAGCTCTGGTGTTGTGATTTATGCACTTTTCATGTGCTTTTGTCATGTTGCAAATTTTAAAAGGGGAAATTATGAATAAAAAGAGCATATTTTCCATTAAATTGATCTGTATTAGTTCAAAATTTGACACCGCAAGCTGCTTACTGGGTGCCGAACATGTCTGGCCCGGCTACATTTCTTGATTTTAAAATTTGGCCCAGTTGAATTTGTAATTGAATAGCCCTGGCACATGAGATACGATGTTTTACAAATTTTTAAGGTTACTTCAAGAGCTTATTGTTTAGATATGCTCATGAGGTCAACATTTTGCTAACAGATCAATATCCAGAAAAATATAATCTCATTTATGAATTAATTTGATACTAAAGGAAATGAAATGACTGCAACCTACAAGAAAGAAGGCCAAATTCCACTTTTCTTTTTTTTGAAGTTATCCTCCATCCTAGAAGAAGAGATATCAGAAAGAGAAATATGTTCTGGCAAAATTTGAAGTTTGGTTGGAATAATGTACGACACTGACAAGAGGGATTGTAATTTTGGACAACACAGTGTCAATCTGGTGCAAATAGTAAAAAAACACAAACATTTCATCTAAAGAATGACAATAAAGATATCATTTAACATCAGGACATAAGTTTTCCTGCTGAGAGTAAGATGAAGACAGTAACTGAAATCATCACTCCTTCAATATAAAACAAGAGTCAGGGGAGCTTAAAGTTATCATTAATAATGGAAGCAGAGAAATGGCTAACCTGCTTCTACTTGCTACTTCTGTGTCTCACACAACGTGGTCTATTTACTTTAAAATAATTCAATTAAATGCATAACCTGTTGAGTGAGAAAATTCTTTAGCATAGATTCTTTAGTAAGGTAAGCCTACCCTGACTGCTTCCAGTCTTTATGTTAAGATAAGCTCATCTTCCTCTGGCGTTAACTCCACTTTGAGCATACAGCCTTTAGTACCAATCTTCTTATGTAACGCTTGGAGGGGAAGGAAACCGGCATATTAACCAAGATTTTCAACAGCAAGGTTTAACCATTGTTTTACCTTCTTCCAAGGATTTCATTCCAAGGTTTTCCTGCATGCAACAAGCAGATCAGCTACCTTCTAGTAACTAAAACACAATATGAATGCTTGTGTTCGTATGTTGATAAGTTAAAGTTTTTTATAAGTCAGTTATAGTTCAGTTTTGTTGGCTGTATCCTCTCAGTGCTGTTTTTTTCCTGTCTATAGAGTTCTAAGAGAACTGATGAAATGTATAGCCTAAATGTGAAAAACCTAGTGGACCATATTTCACAAAGATGTAATCAACACTCACAGTGGCAGACTTGAGTGAACAATGGCAATAAAAAATCCTCTGTGTTGTATTTTAATCACCTAAAAGCCTTTCTGGGCGGTGTAGGGGGGAGATGTGAGTGGAGGAGAGGAGGGAGAGGAAGGAGGGAAATATAGGAAGAAAATGAAAGAAGCAGGAAGCATAGAGCGATGCAGAGGGCACGTTCAGCCAAGATGAGAAATACTAATCTGTCTTTCTGACTTCACTTGGTTGCATTTATCTTTTTTATGCATCCCTTCCCTCCAAATAAATATACATCTGAATGTTACTGCAAAGTGCTGCAAACAGCCTCTTCAATAAGAAAAGACCTTCAAAATGCCCTTTTCTTTGTCATCTTACAAAAAAATCTCAAACAAAAACAACAAAAAATTAAGTCTGAGGCATCAGTCACACTTTAGAATTATACACAGCATTTGAAACATATGGGGTGTGCAGTCGACTGCAGTGCTAGTCCCTTCTTTGTTATGGCTTTCCATTTTTCTTTAACCTCTCTCAGATCCTCCTCTCTCCCTCTGACACTTTGTCTTCCTGTTCTCTCTACCAGCTTGTCAAGCTGTTCCCATGACAACAGTGACTGCTAGCTGTCAGCAGTTGCCATAGCAATAAGACATGATCTATGTGTGAGGGTGAACCGCCACATTTGGACCGTTTAGTTTGGTTTCTTTTGCATGAGTGACTGTGTGATGCCCCCATGGTATTCCTTTGCTCTGGTCTGCAAGACCCAAATTTCTTACTATTAATCTTTAAATACTGCAAAAAACAAGCAACACTTCATATATCAGGATCCTACTCAAGACTTTGTTTAAAAAAAAATCTGCCAGTTCAGTGAGATTATTTCATTTAAAGCTCCTGTGAGAACATTTGGACAGTCATCATTTTGCTAACCTTGTCCTCTTCATGTACGAGTAATGTTTTCAACCCAAAACATTTCCCATTACTACCATTAAATAAACCAATTTATCAGACATGGAGAGTCTTTGCAACAAAACTGTCTATTTAGCAGCATGCTGGTCTCACACCATTTAACACCTTCTTCACAGCAGTGCTTTTAGGAATTAAAAATGTACTTAGTCAATCTTATCACTGATGTTCTTGTTTGATTTTAATGTCATTTAATTTGATCCAGTCTGTTTAATAAAAAACCTGCTCACAAGAGCTTTAAATGCAACATCCGTTTCATTTGGGAGACATTGCTCTGTTCATAAACTACACATAGAATTATAAACAAAATAAATAATTCCAAACAAGTATTGTTGAAAGCTTATAACATGACTTGCAAATTAAGTTTCTACCATTACTAAAAGAGAACACGGAAAAGGGAGGTAAGCACTTTAAAACTGTATTTGTGGAAACTAGACATCGTACCCTAGCACTGGTTAGAGCATCAATTAGCAAATGAGGTAGTTTCTTAGAAGGCAAGCTATCATTTCAGAGAATGCCCTTTGGGTTTAAACAGTCTGCTGTGAAGAAAAAATCCATGGTGTGAAAACACTAAAATTTATCAGTAAGAAGAAAGAAATAAAAGAACACTGAGTGAAGTTGACAATCTAATTATCTGATTGTTAGATTTTTACTTGGTATTATCCTTTTAAAAATGCATCTTTCCAGCTAAAACCACTCATACACCCTACACTAGGCTCTTACTAATGGAAGTGTGTTGTAATTCATCAAAAAATGAAAACAAATGTATTTGTTGATTCAGTATCAAAATATTCAATCAATATTTATTTGTATCTTGTCAATTCATAACCAAAGTTTTTTGAGACACCTTACGAAGAGGGCAGGTCTAGACCGCAGTCTTTGACATATGTTGTTGACCAAATGAATAATGTGTTACGGTTACAATCATTGGTTCAGATGCATGATATTATCAGCATATCATTGTAAAAACTAACATCAAATTTATTTAGAATTACTGAGATGAACTAAGTCAATCATAAACACTTATTTAAAAAAAGTTACTTTAACTTCTTCGCCACAAAACTTGATTTACTTAAGTTTACTTGTTTTTGACAATTTAAGTATTTAGAACTTGTAACTTTTTCACTGCAATGTAGTTGTTAAAAAACGAGTTATCTGCTTAAAAATCATTCTATTTTTCTGAGATGAAAGAATTCATTTTAGTTTTATGTAAATAGCACTCAAACTATATGACTGTGTTTACGCAAATCATTTGGCCATCTCCCCTTAATCTACATAGTTTTTCCAGAATTACTTTGGTGAAGTTGCCAACTCAGTTGGCAACTTCACTCATGGTGGAAAAAGAGGTCCCCCCTATGCAGGGCAATGTTAATGTTATCAGCTACTTGTTCAGAGGTTCACTAAGAGCCAGTGTTGAATAAGGTTGCTTCATCTATCCTACCTTAGTTGGATTTTTAAAAAATGTAAAATGTCTTTTAAAAAAATGCTATTTCTGAGGCTCAGGTGGCCAAGTGGTTTAAGGCGCGCCCCATGTACGCAGACGGCCCAGGTTCAAATCCAGCCTGAGGCCCCTTACCGCATGTCTCTCCCCCACTCTCATCCTTGTTTCTGACTCTATCCACTGTCCTCCTCTATCAAAATAAAGGCACAAAAATGCCCAAAATAAATTAAAAAAAAAAAATTAGCTATTTCTCAGTGAGTCATACTTAATTTTTTAAGGTAAGCAGCATAACATTTTGAGATCTATGAACATATCAAGGTTTACAGGGCACTAAAATGAATGAATTAGAAGTATCCACAGAAGTACAGGTCTCCGAGTTAAAAAAAAAAAAAAAGATCTGAGACCCTGATTTATGGTTCAACTTTTAAAACATTATTTATCAATGTATTCTGTAATCTGTGTTTTTATGCCAGTCTTTCAAATAAAATTCTAATATAACAAAAAGGCAAATGAAAAAGTTTTAAAAAAGGAAGATGTTTGCTGATATTACCATCATTTATTTAACAGAAAATATAACTGATCACAAAAAAGACATCAAATAAGTTGACTGAGTCGATTTTTAAAAAATAAAATAATGTAATATATAAAGAAACTGTAGGTTTTATCTTAAGTATTTGCAATCGTAATTTGCAATGAATTTTGCAAGGAAGGTCCTTGTCAAAGGCTTATACTATGCAAGGATCCTTTACATTGCAAAGTTGGGGGACCCCTGTGCTATTATAACTTTTAAAGTACTGAATATTACACTTTTAAAAGAACAGGCTACTGGTACATGTAAAGTAATCATGAGCTATTGTCAGTTGGCCCAGTTCAAAACGAGCTGGAAAAAGAAACAACAACCTCAAACACTGCTGTAAAAATATTAGATGAGGTTGAATCTCTGTGTAAGATTCTTGTAGCTGTTTAAGCATTCAAGTCAAGGCTGCAAATCAGCAGGTGGACACACTAACAAGATGAGTGGTGTCAGACGGCCGGATCAATAAACATATTAGCAAATCCATGTGCTATTGCTCTGACTGACAAACACATAAACACACAAACGCTATACAGCCCCGACAGCTCAGCTCAGCTCAGCCAACAGCTAGGGAGATAACTTACAGCAAGCCCTCTCATCTTTTGCTCTCTGTGAACCCTCACACAGCCAGACCCACACGCTGATATCTCAGCCATCACCTGTCAATCTGCTCCACCTCTCAGCTACAAACACCCAGTTTATGTTTTCCAAGAATCTGAGAACGCTGTGAAAAGTTTAAAGCTCAGTAGTTCAGAAAGTTACCTCTAAGAAGACTACTCGAAAGCAACAGAAAGTGTCCTTCTAGCTTTCAATCCATGACAGATACGACAGTTTTACATTCTGGAAGGATCTACTCCCAGGTTCTGTTCGGTGTCAAATCTTACAACTCAGAGGCATCAGTTTGGAGCCTGATAAGAAGGAGGAACATCTCTCTGAAGCCCATTAACAAGACCTCCAACCTTAATATTATTATTGATTACATGTGGTGTGACTGTCCCAAGGAGAAATGTTAAGGGTTTCTTTTTATATACTGTATGTCACTGTGATCTAATCCAACAAGGTGCTTGTCTGGCCTACGAAGTTCCTCAAGGATCCATCCTCGGTTCCAACTCACTTTGACTTTAGGGTAATCCTTCCCTTGTCCTGGTTTGAATATTTCTTATATCCTATGATCTATTTTTGATACTCAGAAACACACATTTACCCTTCAGAGATGCATATAAAGTTGCACTTATAAATCATCAACAGAACAAAATAGCCGGATAATTTCAAATGCTTTGTAGACGACCTTGTCTTTAAACAGCATCAGGACTAGGTAACCCTGGTCTGGTTAAGGTTAGGAAAGATTTTGCAAAAAGCTAGGCAGATTTAAATAGAACCTCAGTAAGAACATCCTATTGCAATCATATCAATTGGCTGTAATTATAGCGCTTTAATTTGTGTTTCTTTAAATGTCAAACAGATAGCAACAGCAGATACCAGAAAATCATGTGTACACTAGCAATCTGCAGCAGCAAACATCTTCCTCAGACAACATACCACCACTCTGCATCAAACCACGAGGTTAAATTTGTCTCTGACAAAACTTTATTAAACTTTTCCCAACCTTATTTGTCATATGTCACCTGAACAGCTGAAAATGCCTCTAGATAAACTTTTTTCTCCCTGTTACAAAGGAGAAGCCTAAGCTTTCAATCTCATAGATGGTGCATCAGGTTGCATTTAAACAAACACCGACTGCTGTGAAAAATCACCTGTCATGGAGGATTCAACATCATTCCTATGACCTTGCTCAATGCTTGTCTGGAATTGTAAACAAAGGCAAATGTCTGCCAAGACAACAGCAATGACAGTGTCAACTAAACTCGACACTCAAAAGAGACCAACAAATTCTCGGGAAACTGCATGATTTATTTAAAGGTTTTAGCACAGAAGGAAAAACCTTATTTGGATTAACAGTAAAAACTGAGGAAATGGCACACCTTAAAGAGAACGTAACATCAGCTAATGTAGGACAGCTATTCTATCAAATTTCAGATGAGTAAAGTTAAAGCTGAAACATACAGTGCCTATTGAAAGTATTCACCTCCTTGGATGTATTACAAAATTCATTTCATCCTTTCATATTTAATCATCAGTGCACTTCATATAACAGCTTGTTTTTCATATATCTGGTTTACTTATGGGTTGTATTTTGGGAATGTTAATGGGCCACAAATATGAAAGCAACTAACTGATTAAAGAAAAAGTTTGTATTTTGAAATTTTAATAGGATAAAAACACTGAACCAATTAATGATTACAGAAAAAAAGAACAAAGTATTTTTTTCAAACATTTATTTTTTAAATAATCTCAACAAGAAGTATATATATTTTTAAGTTTTTAAACCAGATTTGCTTAATTCTCCTTGGGCCTGACTGCAAATGTAATGCTTTATGATAATACTGAAAAAGCACAGTGTTTATTAAGCACAGTAAAAAACGTATTTAATCTTACTAATCGACAAGGTCAACTGTATAACAGACTTCAAACAGCTTAAAAGGAAGTAATGGGATTTAGTCTACTAAAAGTATTTTTAAACAGTTGTCTTGGTGCTTAATATACACCATATTCTATTCATGAATATCACACTGGTGGAGCTGCATGTATTCACCAAATAAGGATGATATACACAGCCTGTCAGCATGGTGCTCTCAGCAGGATAAGCTCCCATAATAAACATTTAAACAAGACTTCAATGAAAAGTCTTTTCTCTGCTCTTCCCTCTCTCTCTCTCTCTGATTCTGAATCTTGGTCCTTCTCCTCAGCTGTCTGTTTCTTTGATGTCGGTGCCAGCTAGGACGCGAGTGGGTGCAATGCTTTTCTCTGGAAAGATACAGATCCAAAATTCACAATATTCACAAACAAATGTAAACACATTCTCAAACGGCAGAGCTCAAAAGGGTCTAAAATATGATATGTCTTTCATTTTAAAACTAACAGAATATCTATTAGGACTACAGGCAGTCAGTCTTGCTGAAGCACATATGAGAGAAAAGTGAAACATAAAAAAGATGGAAAAACAAATGTTTGTGACTATATGTGTGTGTTAAGTGGGTAGTCAGAGAGCACTGCCTTGTACCATTTTTTTCCTGAGGAAGCAATGTCTGCAAGAGCTATCCGTTTGTGTGTGTATGCGCGCGTGTGTGGGAGTAAGCGGTAGGTTTCAATAGAGACAGCTTGATAACGCTCTCCACTCAGCTGTGTTAATAATATCCCACTCTGATGGGCCCTCAATCATTCGAGTGTTCGTGCACACGTACACACAGTCACACTGGTGGCTGATATAACGCTGTTGTTTTTACTATAGAACAATGTAATGGGAACAAACAGCTCTTGCTAGAATTAGAGCTGTAGACCAACACTTTACCTATAATGGGAACAACATACTACATGTTAAACAGTCTACAGACAACCCCACATTACACCCACACGTGAATGGTGAACATCTTGTTCCAGAAACCTGCAAGCTGATGTTTGCTGCCATAAAAGCCTCTACTCTACTGGAACTCCAGAAAGGATTTCAATTTGTAAAACCATTTCTTAATAGGGCTGTTAAAGGGAATGTGGGTGCTATTATCGTGGAACAGGGGAAAGGTCTTCTTCAGATAATGACTGGAGCCGTTATGGTCTATTTGAAAAGAAGGGATTTTCTCAATGGGACTACATATAAGGTGTACTGAATTATATCAAAAATCCTCATCATGATTACATTGAGATCACAATTACTATAGTTTATAACAGTGGTTCTCAAACTAGGACCATTTTTGCCCAGTTTCTTTCTTATGGTTGAGTCATGAACTCTGACCTTAACTGAGGCCAGTGAGGCCTGCAGCTCTTTGGATGTTGTTCTGGGTTCTTTTGTGACCTCCTGGATGAGTCGTCGTTGCACTCTTGGAGTCATTTTGGTTGGCCAACCACTCCTGGGAAGGTTCACCACTGTTCCCAGTTTTCTCCATTTGATAATGGCTCTGAAAGTGGTTCGCTGGAGTCCCAAAGCCTTGAAAATGGTTTTGTAACCTTTTCCAGACTGATAGATTTCCTTTGCCAGACTGATAGATTTCAATCACTTTGTTTCTCATTTGCTCTTAAATTTCTTTGGATCGTGGCATGATGCGTTTCTTTTTGAGATCTTGTAGCTACTTCACTTTGTCTGACAGGGTGGCACAACCAGTTACAAGGTTCAAGGGGCAATTACTTTCTCACATAGGGCCAGATAGGTTTGGATTTTTTTCTCTTAATAAATAAAATCATCATTTAAAAACTGTATTTTGTATTTACTTCGGTTGTCTTTGTGAGATATTAAAACTGGTTTGATGATCCCAAACATTTAAGTGTGATAAATATGCAAAAGATCAGGAATCAGAAAGAGGGCAAATACTTTTTTACAGCACTGCAAAAATCTTATCATGAGTCATAGCATTTGTATATATAAGTTTTTCTCCTCATTCTGATCCAGACCAAAATTACACAATGCTGTCATGGTTGTCTGTACACTTATAGATTCTTTCTCATCCATCTTGTTTTTCCTCCATCCTTCTCTCTTTCTATCTGTACATATGCTGTGTACAAGCAGAGCTTTTTAATTTACCCAAGAGGCAACTGCAATCAACATTTATGCTCCTGATCTGTGAATTTGCATGTGAGTGTGAGGTTGAGGAGAGGAGACGAAGAGCCTGTGCCACTTCTAATTAAAATTAAACAGAGAAGAAGAAGGAGGAGGAGGAGGAGGGGGAGAGAGAGCGAGGGAAGGAGAGGAAAAGAGAAGGACAGAGAGAGAAGAAGCTGCTGTTTACTCTGAGGAATGCATCATTATGCATCATTATTATCAATCATAAGGATTCTGCCATGCTCTGTTTTGTCTGTGATTATTTGTAGTGTCCTTGGAAGGTTTTTTGTGTTTGTCTCGGTCAGTGCTAGTGTGAGCGCATGTGTGCACTCAATGTGTCAGCCAACAGTTGAGTATTTCTCAGCACATTTTATACATAATTGATCAGGAAAATGCTTTTCTGGAGGCACTATTTATTTGCTTAACAATCAATTATTCTTATTTAGATAAAACATTTAACAAGCAAGTGCAGGTCAAGTCCCAAGTTGCATGAGCGACATAAGTCAGGGACCGTTTAATGCCCAAGTCAGTAAATGCAAGTTTTAAGTCCCTTTATCATCTCATTAAAATGTTCACTTCAGCGTTACCCTGAATTACCATACACAGCGTGTGTGCCACGGAACGCTGGTGAATCGAACTGCGGAGCACTTCGCTCCCTCTCTAGTCTATCAGAGCATTTCCATAGCTGGCGCTCTAGACCGGCAGCACTGCGTGCCTGGAGTGGGACTCTGCTCGGCTTCGTTTCAGATACGCTGCAAGTGTATTTCAGCACGGGCCGCTGCCAAACCTCATAAATTCACTGTCTTTTAGAAAGCACCAACCATGGAAGTCACAAGCGTAGAACATCCAGTTCTTTCAAAATAAAACACAATGCACGTACTCCCAATCGTAAATCATCACTTTATCAACATTACGTCTCATCCTGCAGCGAGAGCAAAGGGTCACCAAGAGGTCAGTGGGTCACAGAGCTACAATGGCGCCATTGATGAGGAAAAGTTAACTTTTGGGGATATTTAGCCAAAGAATTTTGCATAAAACCACAGATCCTTTAAGCAAACATTAACCTTTTAACTTCCTAATGTACTCACTCAATGGAGGAAGCAATAATATCATGGACTTATACTGGAAAGGATGATAAATTAGCCCCAAAAGGTAAAATAGTCCGCTGTTGACATGCTATTCCTGCGTGAACTTGCAGTTCTCCCATGATCTCTTCCTGCTGATCAGGGTTTGCACGCCACGGCGCAGCGCTCTAGACTCACTTCCAGTGGGCGAGGACGCTCGCCTTTCAGTCGGAGCAGAGCCGCGGCACTTCGGTGCACGGTACACATGCTGTATACGGAAATTCGGGGTTAGTGTCTTTTACATGCAGACATAGAGCAGAAGAAAGAATAGACTATGTCTTCTGTTCATGAAGCCCCGAACAGCATACTTTTTCCAGTTCACTTCAGTAAATAAACGCTGCATGCTGCTTTATATATGCTTGTAAATTACACAGCATGGGCTGGAACAAGTGAATCCTATTAATAGTAATCATTATGATGCTAAATGGTTATCATGATGAAATTCTATGTTAAAAAGGCGCGTACATGCTGATGAGTCAGCTGTTATTTTAGCACAACACAATGAGGATAAAAATTATTCATTCAGAACAGCTACATTTTTCTTTGGATGACTACAGACCCAATTTTTACACTGTTTTGATTAAGTTTGACAAAGCTTTAAACAGATTTCAGTTACTCTCAGAATAAATTCTGCCAATTTAGTTGTTAAAAAGGTGTTTTTTTGGGTTGATAGCATAACATTAGTTAAAGCCCAATAAACAGTAGCTATAATCCTCCATGCAGAAAGGCAGGTTTAAATGTGTTATGTAGCTCCTTTCTCTCCCTCTTGATTTCCTTCTCATATCACCGTCCACAGGAAATCTAATAATAATTGGAAAATGGACTTTTGTTATTTTACATGCTACACACATACATAGAAGTATTGTTATATATGAGTGAGGAATAGCAGAGACATAAACCTGCTATATGTACAACTGAGTGCCAGAGCTGCCAATTACAGCATTTATTTACTGATACGCACTTTTACATTATTTATTGAAATTTATACTATTATCTTTAAATAGAAAACTGAATATCCCTTGTTTTCTCTTAACATGCAGGCCTAACATTTATAGATGTAGCTTATTTCAGGTTATCGATTATGTTTTTTTTGTTTGTGAGCTAGGACTTCAATCAGTCTGAACAAAATATGAAAGAGTGCTCCTTTCAGTTCACATTCACATTAAGTATGTATTTATTCATTTTCTGTCTTTATTTCCTATAGTGGACTCAGTCAAAGGCCAAAAATGTAAAATAACAAAGTGTTCCTGAGTTTCAACAAACGTCTATAGCCCATGCTTAGAATTCACTCTATAATTTCTGTTAGTGCTGGAAATGTAAATCCCAACCACTCCATTAAATTACCCTAAGACCATAACAAGGATAAAACTGCACTGGCGTGAAAATATATTCCATCTTCTGTGCATGGCAGCTTCCAGTCTAGGCAATTAAAGAGCATTACCAATACAGAATGAGCAGGAGGGGTCATTTCAGAATATGTCTGAGTACAGTTTTTATATTCTGGACACGCTTGCATTCATCTACTTATGAACCATTAAATTTCAATGCTTCTCAATGATCTCTAGTGTTTGTCCCCTGAATCTCCAAAGAATTTCAAATTACACGGTTTTCCCTCCGGGTATCACATCCCCAGCGGGCCACCTGCACAGATAATAACCAGAGGATGTTCTCCCACAATTATGGGTATGGTTGTAATATGATGGATGCAGGCTGCAGCTGAGCATCATCAACAACACTGAAGTACGCATAATTACAGCAAAGAGCCTCCTCAAGGCTGTTAAAGCATTTATGTGACAGTAACCAAAAGCACACAGTAAAAAGGCTCCTTTTGGATCACTGATGTCCCAGCAGTTGTCATAGCAACACATAAAATAATGTTCTGCTTTAACAACCCAAAAACTAAAGCAATCCCCATTTTCTAACCAATCAGATCACTTAAATGAGACTCATCTCTCTGTGATAGGCTGTTGAAGAAAACCCCGGCTTTAGACCAGCGAGTGATTCTGCACTTAAAATAAGTGGAAAGAGTTATTCTATGGTGAAGCAGCACTTCAGGTTTTCTAATAGAGAGTTTTAGTTTGACATTTTAATCTAAATGTTGTTTTCAGTATCCCATGGGAACCCCACAAGAACTCAGGAAGGACCCCAATCTAGTTCGGCTGGTTGCCCATGCAGAGCTTCAATCTCACTTAGCTCAGAGTCAGCGTGAGCAGTCTTTATTTCTGCCAGGTTGGAAAGCAGTGATATGCTGGACTACAGGGAGTGCTTCAACTAAAACTAGCAAGCATACAACAAGAAAATAGTTCTTGTTTTATTTTTCTCACAGTTATTCATCAGGGAGACTAATCAGTCACAAACCAGGCAGACCGCTGTGATGCAGCGGAGCTCAACCTGAGGCTCAGGACTCCCTGAGGAGATATAAGCAGACACTGTGGTCACAAAATAATTTCTGTTTAGTGAACAAACAGCTTTTTCCTCCATTTACCAGTATACTCTTAGAGCAGCCTGGCATTTCATTTAGCCAGTCCAGCATTTCTTCAAAGTCCAACTCGACACTCTGCAATCTAACAGCACCAGAATTATCCCCCAGGTGTGACATTAGTTGACTGTTAAACTCTGAACTCATTTTTGGTTCTAGCAAAGTAAGCAAAAACGTGCATCTTATAATTACAGCTACAGATTACACACTCTGTTCACAACATAAAGGTGAGCAGTGCCAGAAACTCAAAGGAACTGTAAACTATGTTCAGTTTTGTGCATCACTGTACCGGAAATTAACCAACACTTGGGCGGCTTTTAATTACACAGGCCTTCCTGGTCCAAACATAGATGTAAGAAGTAAACTGGAAAACAAGGTGACTTCTACCTTTACCCTACCGATACATGACTGACATAACCACAGTCAAAATTGCTCAGGCCTTCTACAAAGTTACTGGCAGCATATGTGAATGACAGGACGGGAATTGCAAGGTAGGATGTGATAAGAAAGGGCCATGTTAACAAAAATATCAAATACCTTCCTGCAGTAAGGCAGCAAAATGATAATTATTGTGATATATAACATTTTCCTAAAAAGGAACAGGATTAAAACATTTATTCACAGTATGGAGTTTCCTGTCTCATTGTGCCTCATCTCTTTACTTATTTTCAGCTGTCTTGCTGTCAAGTCCCTTTTGGCCATTAAAATTTCACATTGTGAAGTGATAACGTAGCAAGGAAATCTCTACAGATTTCACAATCCCTTAAAATAATTCCTTAGTAAGACATTTAGAAGCACAATAGACCTTTTGCCTCTGTCTTACAGAAATTCTGTTGTCATGTCCTGTATTACAGAAGTATTATAATGTATCAAATATGGACGATATTTTTTTTTTTTATCATGGACTACTTTCTCACTTTTTGCAACACTTATATTTTAAAGCAGCTCTTCATCATTTCCTCTTTAATGAGTAAATATGTGATTTTTCCCGGATTTAGTTTTATCTTTAAAGCTTTTAAAAAATTTATAAGACCCAAACATCTAAAATGGTGATAGTGCTTGGAGATAGGCTACAGAGTTTGTGATGCTACAAAAATATGTTGATTAAAAAGATCCCATTCCTTAACATTTCTCTCTTTTATGATTATTTCTCATTCTATGACAGCATGGTAATTAATTTACTGTAAGCACATTTTTGTACATAATTCTTTAAAATTCTGAATGTGGATGCACATTTTTCCCTTTTGGTGATATATTGTTTAAATGTATTTCTATTCATCTCTCTGTTTTTTAAATATAGTTTATAGTTTATTTACTTTAATTAACATTTACTATATTCTGTAAAGCAACTCCCATGCCCACATTACTCCCAGGGATAAACAAGAATAATTATTTAAGATTCAGATTTTCCACTTTTTTTTTATAGGTGCTGTGTACGGCAATGCTTTTTGATCAGATTTAACTGTGTTACAATCTCCTGCCACTCTGCCTGATACAGATTGGGAATGTGATGCCACACCACAGCCATTGTGATAAATAACGGGGCAAGATGTCATAATGTGTTGCCTCCACTGCAGCTGCTGCTTACTTGAGACAGGGCTTATGTTAACTTTGAGTTGTTATTCATGGTGATCTAAGTATTTGTTTAGTTCAATTAAGCCACTGGAAGAAGGACTTGCTGTGCTGTTGTGCAACAGACAAGGTATCGGGGCATGCAGGTATAGTAGGCTTTTAGGTTGAAACACTGCTTTGTTTGTGCTAATGGAGACCTAACCTGACATGCCAGATAGACTGTTTCATATATCTACTGCAAGGATATGTGACTGACATGGAGCCTTGCAAATCCACCTGCTTTGCCAGGTTAGAGGAGACCCACCTTGCCACAGATTTTCAAGAGTTACTGCAGCTCAGTCATTTTGTAAATTAGTTAACACTTTCCAAAGTGTAGTTTGACTGTATGTAGTGTGGATAAATAAAGAATAAAAAGTTGATTTTAACTATGTATGGGTTGAATTAACATTGTTAATTTTACAGTGTATTTTTTTATTATAGAGGTGTGACTTTACCTGAACAACTTGGTGAGAGATCTGTTCTCTTTTTCTTGCCAATAAGTAAAGATTGTATTTTATTGTACAACTCATCAGTAGTTACTCAGTACTTAAAGTAAACTTTAAATTAGATACTTTCATTTTTATTTGAGCAGATTTATATCAATACTTTTACTTTAAGAAAGTTTTAACCAGAGTAACTGTACTTTTACTTGCGTACAATAGTTGTGTAGTTTTTTCACCTCTGCATGTAACTTGCATACCTTTGTTAAGACAACAGTGAACCTGAGTGTCCACAGATTCAAACATTTCTACACTGGACGGGCATTAACACCCCCTACTAGATAGCTAAAAAATCTGGAATGTAAATGGAGGCAAGGCATCCAGGTCACAAAGCCCTTTTACTTTGGTACTTAATGGGAAACCTCACCTCTGAAAATGCATTTCTTAGTGTTGCACAGAAGCTTGTCTCTGTGTGATACTCTTTCTTTAAAACTACTTTCAGGCATAATTAGTGCTAGCAGAACATTAAATCAGAGCATTGCTTGCTAGTTTGTTGGATAGTCTGTAACATCCAGTGGCTCCACAATATGATGCTTCTGACCAGATCTGACCCAAACTACACCCATAAAGCAATACTGTCCTTTCTCCAAGATCTAGTAACACAAATGAGGCTGGCGAAGCAACAGCTGTTTCTATTTATTTTATATGATAAAGGTCCTGGATCAATAAAGCTTTGGTAACCTCAGAGCCAAAATAACTGGCTGACTGTGTAAGTCTCCCACAACTTATTACCTGGGTTTAAACCTTCCTGAGATAAGTGAGGACTCTCTGTAACAGGCAGAGCTTACTATGGTTCTTTCAAAGAAAAAGTCAAACTCAATTCTCTCCTCTAGGAAGTAGTAACAATAAAGCAGCAGAAGGAAGTGTTGCATTTGCATACCAAGCATACAGTCAGTAAACACACCAGCTTTTATGCCACTGCTTGCCTCTCCTATCACTGTTCAAACCTTATCTAAGAAAACTTTCACACATAAACCACAATAAGAGCAGACATGATGCAACACAGGAATTTAAAAAATAAAAGCATCTTAGAGAAAGCACTAACACTAACACTTTAAATGTGCTGTTTACTGTCTGAAGGTTTTTGATGAACAAATGACAAAAAAGTCTGGTATAGTTTTGCATGCCAACACTGCTACAAATCGACAGCAAGTTATTCACCATGGGTTTTGTATCTCCTGCTATTCATTTTAATGACTGACAGATGAGAAAGGCTGCTAATGCCTGCTGCAGAGTGCCTGGATTATTTGATACAACTAAGTGGCAGAACTGCCGATAACAGCACTGTTTTACTCTTCAGGTTGGAAATAAATAAAAATTCAAGCGTTAGGATCCGTTTTAGTGATTTGTATATCCTGAAGGCCCTCTGAAAGGGGCAGTCATATAGAAAATACAGGTGATGAGCTTGTTACTCCATTACTTTGTCATCTTACCTTGCGGCCGTCACTTGCATGGCAGTTGACGTTGAGCGGAGTAAGCAGGGCCATTAGCTTCTCCTCGTTCCCACTTCTGTGAATGTATACATGCAAACACACACATTAGATAGAAAACATCCACTGCCATAGAGGATTAGCACTGTGCCTCAGCAGGAGAGTGTGGGGGAGAAAATGAGGGCGAACGAGATAAGAAGCTTGAAGGGAAAGTGTGAGAAATTTCATCTGCAGAAAAATAACAGGGATGGATTGAAAGGTTGTGTGTGTTTCCTGTAACCTGACAATAACAAGCTGAAAATCTGTTAGCACAGAACAGCTCCAAAGCAGTTAAGCTTTTTTCCATGTTGGTGGTGTGTATTTACTGGTTCCAAGACTTGCTGCCCTGGCTTTGGATGACCACCGAGAAAGAGCTGCCAAGGCATCATCCCTGTGACAGCCATAAAGGAAGAAGCTGTCAGAGGGAAAGAAAAGGATTATTCTTCTATTCTTCCATGTTCCCTTCCTCTCCCTCTCTTTCTTTACTGTTATTGCTGTGGTAGGACTCTCCTTCCTTGTCTTTGTTTCTGCATCTTTTACTTGCTGTCCAGAGGGACATCGACATCCTTTCCATCCTGATTTTGACTCCTTCTGCCTTGTTCTTAAGTTTTCTCCTTCTCTGCCTGTACCTCCCCTGTTCTTACTTTCACTTCTCTCATGCTTTATCCTCCTTTCTCAGCAAGTAACCTCTAAATGCTGCTATTCAGATAAAAGGCAGACTTCGTTTTGATGCAAACAACTTCTTGAGGATTACACAAGAGAAAGGACATGGTGTTATGTGTGAGTACTTATCTGTTTTGTAGATGTATGGAGATTAGCAGATATCTAAGATATAAACCAAATCAAAAGACAAAACTAAATGTGTGAGCATGTAAGCATTTGGAAAATATGTTTATTTGCACTTTTTTACCCACTTTCTGTTAAGCAAAAAGCGTGGAGAGCCATGCGTTACACCTAAAGCTCCAATTCCACTTAGCGGTCTGGTTCAGTTTGGTTCAGCATAGTCTGATGCAGTTTGGTGGCTTAAGGTTCAGTACACAATCATTTGCCCTTCCACCATCAAAAGTTAGGAAAGGCACCTTAATAACTGATCCATTCTACTTTCAGGCACTTTGTAGTTAGACTACCAGGAGTACCTAATGCCCTATTTGCACAAGATTAGCATTGCCAGGGGCAAATTGCATACCATATTTCAGCACACACAGAGGTCCACAGGTAATTCAAATCCTGTGAATCAGCTTCCTGTACTTTAGGTAATTATGTTTTTTACAGCCCATGCAGCTTTTCATGCCCTTTTGTTTCCTGATCGAAAAAATAATGCAGGAGACTGTTACAGTTTTGACAGCTATCGGTTATAATTAGTGCTTATCTTTCTCGTTCAGTAAATTTAATCTCATGCATTAAAATGTCTTAACTTATTTATGTAAAGTCTGCTGTCCCAATGTGCGCGCGCACCACTGCTCTCTTCATATGCACTGTACTTTTGCTCTGCTTCCTATGGTTTCTCTTTACAAGTGCTTGTTAGTATAATAATAGTATTATTTAGCTGTAATTCTCATGCATAACACAATTCATGGTTTGAAATGAGTTGCTCAACATTAAGAGGTCAGGCTGTTGTGGATGCGTAATGGCCTTAGCTTTATGGAGCGCAGAATAACATCAACAGCATCAACTGCAAAAAAAAAAAAAAAAAAAAAAAAAGATTAAAGTAACAGAGGAGATGTCTCCCTTTCTCCTACATCAAAAGGACTTGACTCTCTCTTACACAGTCTACTCATCTACAGATTTGCACAGGTGACTTACGCAACCTTGATGCATAAGGGAGTTAGAGGGGTTAGAGGAAATATTTCACTAGTTTATGGACAGCTTTCTACGGATCTAACAAATGTTAATATAAATACATATAGAGGGAAAAAACACTTAAGCGCACGTTGTCCAGGGAAACTGGTTATCAATATGTACAGGACACATGCAGGAAACGTCATCTCAAGAATGCAATGTGCACTTTTCATTTTATTTGTATGAACTTTAGAAATAAAATTCACTTAGCATTTTCATTGCTGCAGCCAAGCAGCACCCTTTTGTTTTCCTTTAGAAATGTCAGTAAATTTGACTACATTACAGACTTCACTTATCCTGATTAAATGCACCGCACCAAACACTGACGTCAGGGGGGTGATTCCCATGTGAATAGTACATAAGAGAGGAGCTATACCTGCTGCATTCCATTCATTGGTAAAAAGAATCTTCATTTCCTCTGCAACAGCAATACTGACGATCACAAAATGTGGCATGGTGGCATGTTCTAAGAGCTAACTCTTTTGAATGATAAGAGCCAGCTCCTCTTTGAGAGTGGATGTCCTTATGTCCCCACTTTTGATGCTTTTTGATTGAAATTGAAAAAAACGAAAACAAAAAAAGTCAAAATGTTAGCAAATGAAGAGACAACTTGGAGCAAAAAGACTGTCTCTTATTACAAAGATAAGACAAACAATCCAGATCTAGAGAAAAAAGAAAAAAAAAACTGTCCCTAAGACTGAGGCTGGACAGACATTAGTTGTGGAAACGTAAGAAAGTTCAGGGTTTACTGTGACAAAAAAAGCCAGAATGGTACCAAATGAAAATGCCTCTGAGAGCCAAAGGACTAAATGGTAACCTCTGGGAGACAAAAGACTGGCTCTTACTACAGAGCAGAGACAAATGATCCAGACCTAAAAAAACAAATGAATAAATAAAAATACCTCAGTAAAACTAAGGATGGACAGACATCAGCTGTGGAAGCACAAGTAAGTTCAGGGTTTACTGTGAAAAACCATGCCAAACTGTACTGAACCAAACCAGACTGATTGGTGGAAAACACCACAAGAGATAAGACTAACTATTTAATTAACAAGTTTACCCACAGAATATAGTATAATTCAAATCAGCTGAAAAATTAGAGTAATTAGAATATGAATTCATGCATGCAAATGTATCTGAAATTCCCATCCCAAACAAAAACATCAGCTATTTTAATAATCCTATCAAAGTTAATTTTTATGCTTAGACTTGTGCAGTCAGGATTAGAAATCAGCAGGAAAACCTTGTTTTGCATTTAGTATTTCAGGTGTTTATGATATCATTACTGAAAGCAAGGAGAGGAGATATTAGACTGAAAATAATTAAGCTGACAGAAGCAAGGCTCCCCTTATTCTAATGATGTCAGGTAAACAAGCAACTATTAACATGTTAGCCTAATATTTACAGTATGTTATGCCGCACCAAAGAGGACAAAAATTCAATAATGCATATTTAATTCTTAATAAACAGCCTGTACAGAAAATTCTGCATGTTAAAGATTAAAGAGCTTTAAGCAAATTACTTATCACTTTTAATAACAGTTAATAAATCATATGAGGAGATCTCATTTGTCAGCTGCAGTCAGTCTTAAGTGGATATGCTGTAATTTCAAGGAATGGTTGCCTAATTCAAATGCCAAGGTCAGACTACTAGTTATCATTAGAGAGGCATCAATTGAGAGAATTAGGGCCAGTACCAACATTATTATTGAAATCACAATTTAGCAGGAGTGTGACATGACCTCATGCCACTAGATCTTGTGAGATCGAAATGTCACAAGATTTCTCGTCAAGGTGAAAACTGTCTCAGGAGATCAACATTGCACAAATATGAGCAGCAGCTACCATGACAGAAAACAACAGCTAATTGTAAATTACAAAGATCACTAAGATGCCCTTGACATGACCATTGACACAACTGTTCAGATTACTCCTGCTGACCCACAAAATCTATTTCTTTATCCCATGCAGTTTGTCATAAGCTGCCTTTCCACCAACGGCTACAATTTGGTGTGGTAAACCTCAATGTTGCTTGTGTTTCTACGGACACCCTTACCCTCACTTGGTGGGAGAGTTTAGGGTTGAGAGTTAGGATCAGAGGTGCAACTCAGTCTAAGCAAGAAAAAATGATGATGCTGTAGGGTTAGCTAAGTTTTTTTAATGTAGTGTTTTAGTCTTTTTCATTTCATGTTCTTGTAAGCATGATATGTAACATAACTTCTCTAAAATTGAATCACCACAGTGAACAACGATCAAGGCTACATCTGAGATGCTTCAGGATCTTCAGACAGAAAGGCTAGCATGTCTGAATTTTCTTTCCGCCTTCTTTGATTAGTTTCTTACATCTGTGACATTGACCAGTCAGTGAAGGAGAAGCAAAGAGGAATGACTGAGTTGTTGGTGTAAGATGGAATATTGAGGCAGAGGAAAAATTTGTTGAGCTCTGCCTTTATGACATGTCGAGGAACCATGATGACAGATTTAAAAAAGAGAAATATTGGCGAAAGATAACAGATGTGCATAAGCAACTTACTGTTAGCATTTGCATCAAGTTAGCATATCATTCATCATAATGTTTGGATTGACAAATATAGTGTCAGGCAGTAAAAACAGTAATTTTGTTTACAGTCTCTGTCACCGTCTTGCCCTCCCTTCTTCCCTCCAGCACCCTAACATCAGTAGTGATGATTGGCTGGACACCACAGTGTAGTCTGTCATGTCTCTCAGTCAAGTCACGACACAAATTCATGGCCCTGTGATCATCTTATCTGAGACAACGACCATCATAACAGTAAAAGAAGGTTGGGCTGCCTGACCCCTGCATGCGTCTATGTATGTAGAACCATTGCACCAATTCTACCTTCTTCTATAAGACAGTGCAAGTGTGGTATCTGGGCCATAAATACAAATGTGAAAAAATAAAGCCAAACAACAAAATCCCATAAGCTATGTGGGGGAGTCGTTTCACCAAACAAAACACTCAAATAGAGTAAAAACAAAGACAGAAAATCCTTCTGAAAAATTACATTGGTGATGTGCCAGTCAGTGGCTCAGCTGTGATCGAGGCACACTGAGTTCACAGTTCACACTTAAACAGCCTGCTGACCCCATAATACACTGGGGTACTGCTATGCAAGGCCAGCTGCTTCCTAGTGTGTGCCCGGGAGAGAGGGGGTGAGACGGAGAGAGATAGGGAGGGAAGCTGCTGAGGCACTGAGCGCTCAGCCACCCACACACAATCCCAAACGAGAGCTATGCCATTTCCACATGCAAGAGGCAAAATACACACATATAAACACACACACACGTGCAAACACAAACACATTGCCCACATGCATTGCCTGAAACCAAAACAAGCCAACAAAAATGTGTCCCTGGCCCACATGTTTTTAGGCTCTCAGGATCTGAAATACCTGTCTAGTGCAGAAGCTAAATGTGTTTGTGCATTGTTTGTGTGTGTGTTGATAAAAGAGGGATGAAAAGTGATAACAGTTTAACAGAGGGAGAGTACAGCAGTGAATTACAAGTTGGTAAAAAGTAGAGCTGTTAGGGCTGGGCAATTAAACAAATTTTAATTGAATTTAAATGAATTACTTTCAGCTTCACACGATTATGGAAACAAGATAACTGACATTAAATGATTATTAAGTATTGTTGTGGTCAGTTTGAGAAGCAAGAGAGCTAAAGCAGGTGTTAAAAGCGCAGGCACTGGTTCAGGAAACAACAACCCTTTGCTTTTAAGGAGTCAGATTCGTAACCTTGCAAAGCCAATGGCTTGGCTAGATTCCATGTCTGTCATTAGGGAGATCCATCTTGCAAAGCTCTATTTTGAAACAACTGTGCTCATTCTGAGATTGGACGGCATAACCAGCATCATTTGAGGATAACAAGGCAGTAGCAAGGCACAGGGTTTAGTTGTACTGGAAGCCCATAGCAATAGCTGCCGCCGGTGTGTGTGATGACAGACAGAATGTTGGTCTTATCATCCTCTGAGAGTTATCTGGCTGAGACCTCTATGGTGGGCACTTTTGGCTCATCTGTTGCAGACCTCGAAAGTGGGCAGAGCTCTAACATGGAACGGGAAATGACGTTTCAACCCTTGTTGGGTTATTCTTAGTTCTTTCTTAGTTCATTAGTTCCCCTTCTCCCTTACCCAAACCACAACCCTCTTTGGGTTCTTCTTAGTGTGTGGTGTGTACATTTAAAAGTACCCCCCTCCTCCTAACCCTAACCTTTAGGGTTGGACAGCAAAACCCTAACCCTTGCTGGGTCTTCCTTAGTTTGCAGTGTGTTACATTTAAATTCAAATTTATACCCCTCATCTTAAACCTAACCTCTAAGGATTTAGGGCCAAACCATAATCCTCTTTGGGTTTTCCTTAGTTTGTGATGTATATAAATTTAAATTCATTCCCCTCCACCTAACTTTTAGGGTGCTGTGGCCTAACCTGTTTGGTTTTCCTTAGTTTGTAGTGTGTTATCAATAACTTTACCCCCTTCCCCTAACCCTAACCTTGGGGTTCGGGTGCCTATCCCTAACCCTCTTTGGGTTGTCCTAAGTTTGTGGTGCGTTAAATTTAAATGTATCCTCCCCAGTAATTTTTTTATTTTTATTCATAAAATTCTGCTGTTGTTAAAAACAGCCACTTACCGTAACCTTTGACAGCGTGCAGGAAGTATACATTATTTAGTATGTAATGTTGTATCCAGCTTGGGTAATGTCTGTCACTTCCAGCCTCACAGTCGAGGTCTCCCCATTGTGGAGGTCTGCAACAGATGAGTCCAAAACACCCCAAAATAGAAGTCTGTGGCCATATCCTTTTGTGGAAAAGTACTGCCCTTCCCAAATGCTTAGTATGGGAGGTTTCCCAGATGGATCTAAGATATATCCCATGAAATGGGTAAGTGAAACAGGTTATCTGGAGTGTCGGGTTATCAGACCTGGAACAACTCAAAATAACTTGCACAGTGCGTCACTTGCACATGCTAAAATTATTGACTAATTTGATATTCATTTAAAGATGTAGATTAAATCAAAGTGTACTCATGCTCAAATGCATGATACTGATTGTCAATCAAAATAATCGTCATCAGCATTTTGCTACAGTCAAGCAGCCCTAAGAGCTAATATCACCAAAAGAGAGGGAGAAACAAAGGAGGAGAGGGGAAAATGTATTTTTATAGGAAATTAAAATAATGGAAGCGGGGGGGAACTTCAGAAAAAAACAAAGAAAAAGAAGGAATACAGAGGAGGAAACACAGGGGAAAAGATGAAAAAAGACCGGAAATGAGGAACAAGGGAGGTGCTAAGGAAAGAAAGGAAGCATCATAACATGAAGGGAGAGGATAGGAAACAAGGACCGGAAACAGAAAACAAATGTCAATCTGAGAGGAAGAGAAGAAGAAGGCAAAAGAAAAGAGAAGCAAATAAGACATAGCCTAACTAAAAAATAACAGGTTATTAGAGGGAACGCATGAAAGTAGAGGTGACAAAGGTACTGAGGAATGAAAAGGGGAGGGGAAAGGAAACAAACGGGAAAGGAGGGGGTAAAAGTAAACGTGGAAACAAGAAAGGTGTAGAAGAAGAACTGAACAGGTGAACAAGGAAGAGGAAAAGTGATCCAGGGGGAATACAGGAAAGCATGCCAGAAAGTAGCAAGGCACAAAACACAAGAGTGAAAATGGGAGGAAACATATAGAAGGAAAACAAAGAGCATGTAGAGAGTGGTACTCACCTCGCCGCCTCCAGCAGCTCATCCTTCTTGTATTCACCTAGATGATTACAGAAGATCATGGTGTCAGACAGCTGGCCGCTAACACACAGTGACCACACGCACACGCACATCATCAGACAACAACCACACACACTAAAAAACAGAGGAAGGATCTATCTACAGGAGGAAGACACCATCTCTCTTTCTATCTCTCTTCCTTCCTCCCCCCCCCTCCACCTCCTCTCTTTCTCTGCCTTTCTCACTCAGTGCGCACCCCTCTGGCTCCGGTTGCCGTGACGATGCGTTGCCGGCAGCGACCACAGCACATTCATTGTTTGGGCGAGGAGCGGCAGACTGACACGCGCTCTGCCTCTATCCGTCTGTGTGTCCGTCCATCCCTCCCTCCTTTGCCGTGTTTGTCCCCCGTCTCTCGGCCGCCGCTCATTTTGCTAACCATCTTCGCTCGTTCTCCATCATTTCTGTCGCTCTGCTTCTCCCTCTCTCTCTCTCTCTCTCCCTCTCTCTCCCTCTGTCTCCCTGCTTTTTTTCCTGTGGGCTCAGGAGGCGCAGTTACCATCAAAAAAACACAACAGAAATAAACAAACCCCTCCCCCTACCTTCCTCCCTCGCCCTCTCTCCTGCTCTCTCTCCTTCTCCTAGTCCCCCCCCCCCACTACTACAGTCACAACACCTTCATATATGTGCCTCTTCTGGCTGGGAAACAGACGAGGGAGGGGGAGACAGAAGCTCTTCTTAGATATGTAACATTCTGCAGGAATAACATGTCTGTTTGAGCAGTGGCTTTTCTAATTCACATAGTCTCCTTTAAAGAATGCACTACTGTATATGAAAATCAAAAGGATTAGCCTACTGATTACTAAAAGAAATCTTCTTGTTAATTCTGGACTTAATTAAGATATTCTAAACACCCTGATCAGACTCAGCATTTAAAACTACAACTCAGAAATAATCCATTGCAGATCTTATCATCAGTTTGTTTTCCACACTTATACAGTAGACTTTAAATATCAGATTTCAGTCAATCTTAATTTTCTAAATGCATCATTTTCACTTTTTCCACCCATCTAAAGTATCTTGTCTCAGAATTTTATGATTGCCCAACTGTATCTTTAATCCAACCATATTTTTAAAAAACTTTTAAAAAGCTAATATTTTGTAAAGATTAGCAGGTACTTTAATTAATAAGCAGAATAAAATGAACAGAAGCATTTTTTGTAAAACGAACAAAACCATCATCTGACAGTGCTGACAAACATCAGACAGAGTTGATGAACATCTGCCAGAGTTGACAATAATGATAAAAAGTAATGGCTTTTACCAGCTTTAAAACACAAATTATTACTTTGACTGACTATTGATTAGGGCTGGGCAATTAATTAATAGATTAAATCACAATATTGCCTGCTGCCACTGCAAATCGCAACAGTTGCGATATTCCTGTAACTTGAAATGTGTTAAAATACCAATTTAATACTTTTTTTGCAGCAGAGATTTTATGCACATGATGGAAAAAAACCCACATTATTTACTTGTATATGTTTTTCTTAAACAGAATGAGACTGACATAAACATGACCATCGTCTTCAATATAGCAACTGATATCAAATTTGTAATATGAGCCAAAATAATCACAATGAGATATTTGTTTTAAATCATTTTGTCCCAATATATACTATTTAATATTGTGTAGGTTATAATAAAGAATGATTTATTGCTTGTATTTATTGAAAAATATGTAATACGAGAAACCTAAAAATAATTGCACATTAAATCGCAATACTGGAGAAAGTAATCGCAATTACATGTTTTAGCGAATCTTTCAGCCCTATTGCTCAACAAAAACATCCAAAATGAAGGTGAAACCAAGCTCTCTCCATGCTCTATCTCTCTTCCTTCCTCATTTTATCTGATATTCAATTTGCCAACATTTCCAAACTCCTTTAAGCTGATGCCGATAGCAATATTCGTGTCAGTGAGATGACATGCTATTTTTATGCATGAATCAGTTTTGAAAAAAAAAAAGTAGTTTATGTCTACAGTGTTTGACTTCATTTTCAGTATATTTGAATAATATAATTAATTTTATATTTTGGCATCTCAAACCCTACAAATGTCAGGTGGTGCAACCATCCAAAGTAAATGAAGAGATTACTGACACTAATGAAAATGGCATTTTAATTGTGTGAAATTTAAATTAAAATACTTTGGCATGATTTTATGGTTGAAAGCTTTAAACAAACAAATGTTATTAAAATGTATTGTTTTAAAGTTAGTGAGAATTTATAAAGTGTTTTGTCCCAGAATGTGTAAGTTCTTAAATGTCAACCATTAACCTTAATCATGGGTATTTTTATTTTCACATGAATTAATAAAAATAGATTGTTGCATAAGTTATCATTTATTCAACTCCATCTGACACTCATGGCCAAGTGAAATGGTTTATAGAGCCTTTTCAAGTAAATATAAAAACACTTATTTTTAGTCACAACTGAGTGAGTACACTTTGCATGTCAGGTGGTACAACTGCTAAAAATGTATTTCACCATTAAACTTGTTTTTATTTTAAAGACATATATGTCCACTTTCTAACAAGAACAAAAGTAACAACATGTGCCAGTGTATTTACTGTTTATTTGAAATTCATACATCTGATTTTAACCTCGCACACACACACACACTATATATATATATATATATATATATATATATATATATATAATATCAAGTTGTAGTTTTGAGGAAATGAAACACTAGATGTTTTCTGCTTTATCTGCAATAACTTGCTCTATGCTTTAAGGAAAGCTTTTGTGTTTAAATAACTCAAACTGTCATTATATATAATAACAGATACAAAGAATAATAACTGTGTAGCAAAATGTTTGATTTTCTTCTGCAGGGGAGCCTTAGCCTTTCACTGTTCTCCATTAACAAGACCCCAACAGCAACAAAGCTAAGAGTTTTTATTTGAAAGACTTAACTTAACATAACTGAAGTTTCTAAGCAGTTCTATTTTCAAAGAGCAAAGTGGTCAAAAGAAAATATTGACATATTTGATAGAAAGGAGGGGTAAAAGCAGAGTTAAAGAAAGATAAGTACAATGTCTAAGGAGAAGCAGCAGGCTCATACTGTTTTCATGATCAAGTGGCACTCCATGTTATCAAGGTTAACAATGTATTTTACAGGAAAAAGTGTGACAAGGTCCAACCTAAAAAAAATTAGACCGGAAGAGAGTCTTGGGGGTTTATTCACATAGGCAAACCAATCTGTAATATTTCTTCTGCAACAATGCTCTTTTTCTGAGAGGGGCTTCAGAGACAGAGAGGGGTTTTAAATTGAAAAAGGAAATAAAAGAAATCAAAGGCAGAGGGAGAGGTAAATGTATTAAGGATAAATGGAAAGAGGATGAGGAGGATGGGCTGTGTGTACATGGCGCAGGCAAAGGGGTGGGGTAGGGTGAGGAGCGGAGAAGAAAGGTTATAGAGAAGGAAAAGGGGGAGGAGGGAGGAACAAAGGATTTGCAGATGAAAGAGAGAAAGGATGATTAGGGATCTGCAAACTGACATGCATGGATTTGACACAGTATAATTGGTGTTAGCGAGGCTAAGGCGGAACAGTCGGAGGAAGAAGAAAGGGGGGTGGTAGAGAGACAGAAAAATATGAAAGAACAGACGAATACCAGAGAGAGATCAAGATGCAAAATTAGATGGTGTGGATTTGAGCCAGGTTCTGTCCTGAGAAAGGACTGGTTTTATTACACACCTGACATTCTTTACAGCTAACTATATTATGTTATCATTGTGAGTTTAGATCTAATGATACTCTGGACTCAAGATATGAAACAGTGCTAATCTAAATTTATTTCATGGGAAAAGGAAAACACAGCAAACTCTTTAATACCGAAGTATGTCAGTGTTTGAATATGTTGTACATTGTACGGAGAAATTCTAGTAAAACTTAAAAAAATAATAAATCACAGTTGTAAAGTCAGTATTGTTCTTGTTTTTTTATGTAAACATGAGTGATGTTAGTTAGAAGTAGCTTTAAATATCTGCTCACTACAACCCCTCTAATGCCTAAAGTACTTAAATACATGAATGAAACTTCTATTAAAAATTAACTATTAAAATAGTTTAAGTTTCCTATCGGTTATCAGGCATCAGTAGTAAGAAATTATCAGTTATTGGTATTGGTTCAAAAAAATACTTATTCTGCAACACTACTTTTCATCCAGTGTATTTCATCCATTTTCAATCATTCCTGCCACTAGCAGCTAATCCTATCTGCCATATTATTTAGCCATATGGGCTGTAACAACCAAAGGCAGGCTGCTCCACTGTCCCATCATGCTTTGCCAGACTCTCAGAGTTATTCAGAGAGCCTGTGATGTGGCCCTCTGCTAACAAGAACTGCTTTGAATAATTGCAGTGAATAATGTAACTTCATAGAGTTTCAATTCAGTCTGTAGAGTACTCCACGCAGAGGGTGCAGCAAAGCTGAAAGCTCTTTTACCAAATTCTGTCCCCACCCAAGGAACAGATAAAACAAGTGTAGTGCAAGAACAAAAGGCATAGCAACTGCTTGTTTTCTGCAATAAAGCACATAAATAAGAGGGCATCAAGCCTTAAAGGGCCTTATAAATTGGGGTCAGCCAATTTGCACACTAGGAATGGGTGGTAATACGGTAATATGGTACACCAGGGTATTAAAAATAGCCATGGCATTGCTTCAATTACCGTCATTAAGACGGGGCCAAGTTACAAGTGTCCCTCTTAACTAGCAGTGCCACTGCCAGTGTGTGAAGATGCCTTAACATGATAAATGAAATCCTGCTTATGATTTCATTTCAGTTTGGAAAATGATGAAGGTGCTCAGAGCTATACCGGAGCATTTAAACTCATGCACTGTGCGCAGTGGCCTGGCTCCTTGGCATGGCGCTGGCACAGTGGTGTGGTCCTGTCTAAAGTGTTCAAGTGCACTGCTGGCTGTAAGGTGATCCACGGTATCGTGGGTTTAAAAAAAACACGCCAATTCTTTCTGTGTCGATCAGTGATGAGACACTCCTTTTTTGGGGGAAATATAGATGAAGTTGTGATACTTGTAAGTTGCTTAAAGCTCTATAATAGTCCGGAACATTTCATAAGCATCTTATATAGTAAACCCGCAGCATTATGGAGCAGAATATAAATAATTAAGGCCGATCTGTATCTGTTTTGAAGCACACGGGACATGAAATCACATTCCTACATACTGTATAATAGTATAGTGTGGACTGTTATCTTCGTACAATACGGCACAGAGATCAGCTAAGTTATTACGCACAGAGACACGAAGAGAGACAGAGAGAGAAGAGGGGAAAAGGAGATGAAGGATGATTATATTCTGTAACTCTGCTCACCTGTAAGGTGTGAAAACAAAAGCTTCAACTTTAAATCACCTCCAGCTAGGGATGAGCGGTAATACCACATACCAGGGTATTAATATATACGTTACTGCTTTAATCACTGTCATGAAGACAATGGGCTACTGCGTAAAAAGCGCACGTTTAAAAATACCTTACGAGTCAGTGTCCATTCCCACCAGCAGCACCACTGTATGTGTGTATGTGTGTGTGTGTGAAGATGCTTTAAAGGTGATGACAGAACTTCTGTTTATGATGTCGGGCCAATTTGGTAATCGACGAACGTGCGCGTACACACCGGCGCATTGAAACTCGTGCGCCGTGACCTGGCACAGCACTGCATGGCACCACGGTCTTCTGTAAAGGCACACTGAAACGTTCACCGCTGTCTGTACTGTAATCCATGACAACGTGAGTTTAAAAGTATTTTAATCCTTATTTCTGAGTGTAGATCAGTGATAAAAAATGATGAAGATTATTAACCACACACGGGCATCCTGCAGCAACAGCAGCGCAGGCACAATTAAAAAAACACTGAATGGTTTTAAAAACGTTCAAACTTAGATGTACTGTTTTTTTTATGTTAAGTAGATGAAGTCATCGGTGCTGATTGGTTTTAGGCAATGAAGTAGTGCCTGATGTTTTATAAACTTCATATAAAGTGAACTCGTGGCAGGATGGAGCTCGGCATCGTTGCACTACGAGGAAATAATATAAAAGGTCATTCTTTC
The DNA here is from genome assembly GCF_018320785.1 of Cheilinus undulatus. Lineage (NCBI taxonomy): Eukaryota > Metazoa > Chordata > Actinopteri > Labriformes > Labridae > Cheilinus > Cheilinus undulatus. Next base: position 26,529,305 of record NC_054881.1, on the reverse strand, counting down.
ATCAGTTTAAAAGCACACTGAACATAACTTAACATTCCAAGAACCATATGATAATAGGTTATTATGTCTCATTTTAGCCCTGGAAGGAGCAGAGGGTAGAGAGGGGAAAAGGGCACACGTCTGTGTGGAGAGGAAAAAGAGAAAAGTCATTTGCACGTGTGTCCTAAAGTATATGTTAACTTCTATGATTAACTGTTGATCGCTTACAGCGCTCCTGGCAACGTCTCCCTATATACCTTTTTTTTTTTTTTTTTAACTTAAGCGTTTTGATAAAGGATTAAACGAAGCACTGTGGAGGCGCGCTCCCGCTTTGCCCAGTCACGCTATCCTGCGGGGGTGGGGGGCAGTAATAATATTCCCTGGTGAAATTTGGGGAGGGTATGACGGTATTAAAAAAATGGATACCGTCAATCCTAGTGCACACCTTGTGGTTCTGGCACTGAAGTATCAATGGCTTTCACAAAACACTGATCTTGACTGTCACCTAGTGTACATTTCAAACCCTTGAAAGACCAGAGTATGCAGTAATCTCTTAACCTGACACACCAGATGGATTCGTTTCACACATCCATCTGGAAAAGCTTCAATAGGAAACGTTTGAGAAAAGGCAGAGGATTTGAAAAATCCTCGGAGTATGATTGGGTGAATGTTCTGTCTGTCACATCTCTACGGGCAAATCAGAGCAACCAAACAGGTGACATAGCTAGCAAGCTGTGCGTGCGCAGCTACTGAGGAATAATGCGAAGCATGGCGATTATAGACAAGTAAGTCTCGACTTTTGTTGTTTTTGAAAAGAAAACAACTCACTGCTGTTCTTTGTTCTTCTTTTAACGAAGAAATGTCATCAAGTTCTGATAAAACTGGCGCTTTAGCAACATCCACGCTAATCTCTTCCTCCATAACTGCACCAGCTCTTGCTGCTGCTTGTTTACGTCACGGCTCTGCTGCGCCTGAAAGTACTGCCCCTCGTAGTTGATCGGTCCTGTCACTTTCTAACTGGGCCCAAACGGTTCAGATGGGAGCTTTGCAAGATGGATTCACCAGTGGAAAAACGAGGAAATGGGCATATCCATCTGCTTTGCAAGGTTAGTAATCTCTGGGACTCCTCTGGAATGGACAGTTTCAAACCAACCTTCCAGTGTTGGTCATTAATATGTTTTTGTGTCTAAAGCTTTACAGCTTGGCTTCATTTTACATGCTGCATCATGTTGGCTGTGCTATTTTTGTCATTAACTAGTCTCTTGCAATATCTTCATGTGGTTTCTTGTCTGCTTGCCTCAGGTCGATGTTTCCCACTTTGAAATAACTCATATTCTCATCCTCATAATCTTCACTTGATTCTAGATAAACACTAATGGTGAAAATTGGGGCCAATATGAAAATGATGATGATAATTTAGACAATGCCAGTACTTTTATGGATGACACTTTCATTTCTTCTTTTAGTCTAAGACTCCAACTGTACCAACACTTTCTCTCGTGTACTACACTATGCAAGCATTCAGTTGACTGGACACAACAAATCAACAATGGTTACAATGGCAATGTCTGTCAACAGGGCTGATATCAGCCAACACTGATGTCAGATGCATCCCTACTTGCTTCCAACATGTCTGTAGCCTCTCTTTCCTGAACACTAATGGCAAAAAATAGAAGCTGAAAGCAGGCAGCATCAAATGCTGGTTAGAGTACTGCAAAATAATTTCATCTCATTGATTTGAATGAGGTATTGTGACATTCCTCAATACAACTGTAAGCCTTGTAGTAGGAATGGGCAATATCTTATTGTTTGCAATATACCGCCAAAAAAAAAAAAAAAAAAAAGTTTCCACGAGAAAGCGGCATTCAACCATGATAACGATAAACTATGGTTGACGACGTAGGTGTCTGCGTTCTTCGCGCACATATATGTTATCAACTGCGACACACTCATAACAAAAGCGCACCAAACATGGTGGAAGGTGGAGTTGAAACAGAGAATGAGTTTATTGCTGAACAAGGAGCTACCTCCATTATCTGGAAATGGTTTGGTTCCAGGAAATCAGACGTGGAGTAGACAATGGTAATTTGCACAGTGTGCTTTATTTTACGATCCCCTATTCCTCCGTTTCCGCAAATTACGCACGGCCCCACCGTTTACACGAGGAAATGTCGGAGCGCTTAGTCTAATATTTAGAAATATATGAGTAATAAACTTGCATGTCATGTAGATTTTCTATAAAGTTAGCATAATATCAAATTTACAACAGCATACAATCTACATAATATGATAGATAACATGATGCATGTTTCTTTTTATCAGCGCTGTGGATTCTGTCTTTTAGGTGCATAGCTGTCTCTTTATAGTAAACACCTCACAGACAGCAGACAGACAGACAGAAGTGTATGGTGGAGGGACAGATAAACATTAAAGCACCACACTGTATGCCCTATATCTGAAAATGTAACTACTACTACTACTACCACACTATAAGCTTCAGTGTAATTATAAATCATGGACTTCATCAAACTTAGTTAAAAATAATGTAGAAAATTTACTTCTTTTTTTTTATTAACTTAACAGCAAGAGTTTCAACTTGGACTTGAAATAAGTGACTTATCTCTGCAAAAACAAACATGGCGGAGCCTGGCAGCTCTGCTCCACTGAAGGAACCTCCAGATTTAAAGAGGATATCAGACTGCATTTTGGATTTAAACACGACAAAGACAGAGGCAAACTAGACAAAAGAGGCCATACTCAGCATGGGCCACATGGAGGTAAAATAGTGATGTAAATACTTCTAGTTTAGTGTCAATTTTTAATGCAGACCCTGATATTTTTAATAATGTGCAAGGTTGGAACATTCTTTGTACTATTTCCAACTGAATTTCTCATTGAATCTCTTAAATGTAGAAGAAATTTAGTTGTTTTTTTTTGTTGTTTTTTTTAACTAAAATATCCCAACATGAATCAATATTGAATAGAATCAAATTGAATCAAGAACTGAATTGAATTGGGGCCTCGAGAATCGGAATTGAATCGATTCAGGCAATCAGTGGTAACACCCAGCACTAATTTATATGTAGCTGGTGTAGTTAAGCCGCCCATTTTATACATTTTACCTCGCCAAAAAGATTGTGTTGAATGGTGCAATTTTTTATTGTGATTTATCGTTATTGCAATAAATACAGCAAAATATTGTGATACATTTTTTAGCCCATATCGCCCATCCCTACCTTGTAGTGATCTGAGTGCAACACCAACACGTCTGTTTTTGATTATTATTAACTATATATTTATTAAGCCAGCCTGTCCTATTTGTGTTGGTAGTAAAACATGACATTTGTTATGTAAGTAAGAATGTTTACCATGAGAAGCTACTTAAACAGCATGAAACTTTATTGAACCTAGCAAATCTTAATGATACCAACCTCTGGAGCAGCAGTCGTTTTATAAACAACAACAAAAAGGTGATTTCCCATTCATGGTTAGCTATTCCTCCTTCCACTTTTTCAGTTCTGACTAATGTCTGGAGGTGACTCAGTCTCCACATCAATCAAAGTGTAACTTACACTGCGACTGAAAACATATTCCATATCATTATGTTTAGCTGAGTCTGCTGTCATGCCTGGTGTGCAAATGAGGCTTACCAATGAATCGTCGGCACAAGGTATTCTTTTTGCTCAGCCACAGTTTGCTTGGGATATTCATGCTTTGAGAGCACAAGTGATTGTGACTCAGCAGTTTTAATTATTCTCTCTCTGTCTCTCTGTCGCACAAACACATATTTACACACAAACAGTGGACACACAGGCAGACGGGTTATTTGAGTGAGGCTCTTAATCAGCTGCTAGAACTGCTACACCTAGACAGCACACAACAACACCAATACACCAATTATTTTCTAAATGGGGTATTTTTTTTGTTCTTATCTGAAATTAGCATTCAATTATTTACACACACACACATACACACAACACAGGAGATATGTTCAAACCTGAGGGAAAAAAGGCAAAAACTAACCAAGTATTCTTTCTGAAACACAGTAAAATGCATGAAACTGAAAAACAACAACAACAAAAAAAAAAACCCTAAACTCTGGCTTTAAGATTTTTTTTATTTTAGGTCTGTCAAGATTAATCACGATTGTCTAAGATCCGCAACTAGTGCAGGTCTTTATAAAATTGCGATTAATCGCATGTTTTCTTGTCTCTTTAAGCTTGCTTTGGTTAAGCCACTGCAGCGTCTACCTGCAAGCACAGTGATGTAAAAGAAGACCATCACTGCTCCTTAATGTCTCATTTCACTTAAAAAACTCACAGATAGCTCAGTGGGCAAATCAACAGTCATCTATCTTGTGCCATAAAACATTTTCCTTTTTGTTGTTCCCTTATTTCCTTTTCAATCCATAACAAGTTCCTTTTTCTGTGATCAATCTTGTAGTAAAATCTATCTCACTTAATCTTACTCATATTGCATATGCAATGTGAACTGCTGTATTGAAGGGCCTGATTATGTCAATTTCACTTTCAATAATGAAACATTTACAAAAATGTTTTAGAAAAAGAGATGCTTCAATGTTTGCATGATGTGTAGAGTATAACACATCTGCTGCAAAAATGGTTCTAAACTAGATAAAGAAAAACAATCTTGAAAAATAGAAACATATATATTTATATATTATTCTTCAATGTAAAGAAAGCGACGAAAATGTGGAGAAAAAACATGTTGTTTCCTTGCTAGCATCCATGTACAATACATTGAATTGGCTGCTGTCTGGATGAAGAAAAATGCGTCAACACATGCCTCACCTGACCATGGCTGGCTTGACAACGCGGTTAAATGTTAGTGATATCAACAGACATGGATGAAAAGAAAAGCAAAAACCTGTGAAAGAGAAGAATTGGCTTTTTCTCAACAACTTTTGATAACTGAGCCCGAGCATTACTGCTTTAATGTTGCAAGTGAGTCATGAAGTCTGGAAAACACTTTAAATGTCATTTATTAATAGAAAAGTAATCGTTTCGATCTGGCAACATGTGTGCTTGGCTGCATTTATATATTAAAAGTGGCAAATGATATGCAGCAAAGTTTTATAAGACAGTGGAGGATAAGTGTATTTAAATATGGATGAAAACTTCTGAATCTGAAAGGGTCTGTCTCTCTCTCTCTCTCCCTCTCTCTTTCTATGTGTGTGTGGTTGTTCACCCAAGGTGTGGACAATCCTGCTGACTCCAAACAGAAGAGACAAGGACAGGTTAAAGCTTGGGACAGGCTAGCTGCCTCCTGAATGATGATATAATGTGTGTTTTTGTGTGTAGCTATGTGGTTGTGCTTATGTGAGTGTCACTCCCTAGGCGGAGTGCAGTAGACACCAGATATCGCTGTTTGAATTCCAATTACTGTAAGCTTTAAAGCATGAGCTCTTGTTTCTACATGCATGTGCATGTGCTTGCATATAATTTCATGGTTTTCCTAAGGTAAGAACAAGTCAAAGTCATACTGTCCTGATTCTAAATATATCACAGATTTTATACATCATGACCATGCAGCATAAGCCGAGCCTGCTCTGTGTCTGTCTGTGTACCGAGTTGTTGTACAGGCACAGATGATGCTGACTGATGCTGACTGGACCATGAGTCGCCTCAGTACCCAGCTGTCTGCTTGTGTGTTTGTACGTGTGCAGGGGGGCTACTGTGTGTTCAAATCAAATATCATTTGTTGTAGAAGCAGTTTATCTGCTGTTATACAACAACTGGCTTAGAGTCAGGAGTTGAGAGATCCACTTATAACCTCAGCAAGGTCGCAACTGCTGAGGTTGAGAGTGGATCAGTGCGCTCTGAGACCAATCAAACAAGGGAAAATAGATGAACAGGAGGTTAAGGGAAATTATTAGAAGGGGCTGTTTGGGTACTTTGCTGGCTCAGCTTACTTTACAAACTATCAACTCTTGTGCTGGGTGAATAATTGCTTCACTGAGTGCACTAAAGAGAACTACTCATGAGTGACTGTTATTTTAGTCACCCAGTTCTCCATCTTACACTTCCCTGTGCTTTGAATGCACAAGAAAAGAGATGTTTTTTTTTTTTTTTTTAAGGTTTTATTTTTGGGCTTTTTATGCCTTTAATGACAGCGGAGGACAGTGGATAGAATCAGAAACGGTGATGAGAGAGTTGAGGTAAGACATGCGGGAAAGTGCCACAGGCTGAATTCGAACCCGGGCCACCGTGTACATGGGGCACGCCTTAAACCACTATAGGCCACCGACGCTCCTAAAAAGAGATGCTTTTTTGATGTGTTAACAGCATGTATACACTTGACCTTGATTAGGGACAACTAAAGGAATATTTAAACAGTATTTGTCATTGCAGTAGAACAGTGGTTCTCAACTGGTCTGGCCTCAGGACCCAGCACCATCTGCTTCATAAAAAATTTTAATTAACCTCTTAAATTTGAAAAATGTTGCAGTTTGGACCTTAGATGGTACAAAACATATGGTTGACCAAAGAACCCGGACAAAAAAACATGTTTTATAGTAAATCATTACATTAATGTTAAAATGTGTGGATTCAGGTTGTTTTTTTTTTTTTTTTTCTGAGATCTTATTAAAATAAAACACCATGGGGAAACCAGATTTGGTACCCCAAGACGGTAAGATAACTATTTAGAGATATCACTAAATAACTAAAATTTACTCATTATTACAGCAAAACCAAAATGGGGAATACATCTGCCAGGGATGGGTATGAGTACTTAAGTAAACAATGTGGCCATCATTACTCGAGTAACAAACTGAGTTACTGAGCAAGAAGGAGACTAGTGAGAGAGGCCACCAAGACGCCTATGACTACTCTGAAGGAGTTACAAACTTAAGGAGCTGAGATGGGAGAAACTCTGCATACAACTATTTTCCGGGTTCTTCACCAGTCAAAGGTTTAATGGGAGAGTGACAAAGAGAAAGACACAGTTGACAAAGGGCTCTGGTATTTGAGGGGATTGGAGACAGGCCAGGGGCCTGAAAAAATGATTTTAGCATAATATGTCCCCTTTAAAGTATTTGCTCTTTTATTGTAATAATGATAAGTCAGTACTCCAGTACATGATTATTAGGTCATACAAATGCTCAAGTAATGAAACTACAGTAAAATTCCATCCCAAGTGTCTGCGTTCAGGGCTTCTTTGAATCATAGAATCTTTTTCTAATAAAAATTATAATTGCTATAATTACTTACAGTTATTTTCCAGGCATACAAATCAGCTCCACAAACCACTTTTGGGTGCCCACCCACCAGTTGAAAGCTACTGATTTGGCAATTTTAACCAACTGAATAGTATATCCAATGTTTGTTCAAGTTTTGTAAGTACATCAACAGTGTTTGTGTCTTACATCAAAGGTGGTATCTGTGCAAGCCCTATGAGTCTTAAAGCTTGTTTATGACTTACTGTAAAAGTGATTAAGGAACACTTTTGGTCTGTCATATATTGGAGATTCCCTATTTGCAACTAATTTTTTCAGACAGATTACAACACCAACTTTAATATGGCCCAGGGGCTTTTGCATTTAATCACAATGGTACATCAAGATTTACTGCAAAATGGTTTCTTTAAAACAAAGCACTACAGCTCCAACTTCCTTCAAAGTAAATGACCAGAAGATGTGCAGTGAGAGCCTTGCTCAGATCAGACAGTATCTGAATTGCCTTCTTTCCTCAGCTTCTTTCCCTTACATCTAGAGCAGCACTGCTCCTGAGGGGTAGAAACATACCTATACCTATAACAACAACAACACAGAAAAACAAAAGCATGTCAATCATGATGGTATCAGAAAATTACTAAGCATGCCTGAAAAAGCTAGTACACACAGCAAGGATGTCCTTCACCGTTTGTTAACCTGATAAAAAGGAAAGGAAGGAGATTGTAGCATCCACTTCTCTCAGGAGCAAAGCAATAACAGCCAAGTTAGCTATGGAGAAATTAATAACGGTAAGATTAGATTGTATTGCAGCTGTCTTGTGTGTGACACGCAAACACGAGTCATGCAACAACCAAAAAAAAAAACAAAAACACAACAGACTGTCAGCTCATTTCTCTGCATCTGATCCTCAGTAGTCTGACAAGCACACCGGCTGGTTCAGCCCACTCAACAGAATGACTCATGACCAGATAATAAAAATTATCATTGCCATTTTAAACAGTTATGTTGTAGCTACAAGTCAGTAACTAACTGGGTGAGATGTGGGATTTTTTTGTCTATAAAAGCCTTTTTAGCTAATCTTATAGAGTACAGTCTTAAATTTCTCATATAAATGGGGTTGTTCCCTGAGGATAAAAAGCTTCATTAGGCCCTTTTTATGATTAACAAAGGCTTTCTTGTTCAAGTGTTAAGCATTTTACAATATCTGCAAGGCAAACCACACAAATCTGTATCTGATTTCACAGGAAGAATATTTTATTACTTCTGTGTCTTATATGCACAAATGGCGTGACTTAAATAAGACTTGCTCAAACCTTTCAGTTTTAGAGAAGAAAATTCCAGCCAAAGATACGGACTGTTTTGTACTTATTTTTCTTTACTTTAGATGAGTTCATTAGCTAAATTCTGTCAGTCTGCTCTGGAAGACTGGCCGACTGCCCACACTAACTCACTCAGTGTGGTGGAGGAGAGCAGCCGTGTGGAAAACTAGGCAATTTCAGCTGCGGGAAAATGGCCCAAATGGGGCGAAGGAACCTTGGAAGTGCATCACATACACATTCACACACCACAAAAAAATAAAAAACAGTCACTTCATTTCACTTCTCTCGCTAGGTCGTTTTGGAAATAGGGTTGGGTGGCTCATTTATCACTGGGGACCAATTGAAGAGCAGTCATTGTGGTAATCAATGAGCTTGTCACTGATGGGGGGAAGAAAGCGAAACACTTGGCCTTCCAACCAAGATTTCCCGCTTTCTTTCTCATCCTCACACGCTCTGAAGGTGCACACAGGTGCCAGGCAGCATTTAGCCCTGTTGAATTAGCAGGACGAAGCCTTTAGAAGAGCCGCAGCCGTTCTCTGTCTTCAAGATTCGTCAGTTAAATGATGAGAGCTGCCCTCTCTTCTGGTCGCTTTGAATTCACTTGGAGTCCCATCAATTCATTTCTCTGTTGGCCAGTCACCCAAGCCAGTGAGCATCGTCATCGGTTCTCTTTGTGAACTTCCTCATCTCCCTTTTCCATTGTTTATTGTCTTCCACTGTGGCTTTCTCTCTCCTCTCATTCATGGACTCCATCCCCCTGCTCCCCTGCTCTTACACCTCCCATAATTTTCTGCCAGCCCATGTTTGAGAGCATGCTGGCTAATTTTCTGTTATGTTTAAAGCTGCCTGCCTCCCATGACCATTCTTTAAAGAAACAACTTTCTTTGTCTCTTTATTCACAACAAACATGAAGTAGAGCGTTCTGACAGCACATCATCAACCTCCAGCATGGCAGTAATACATTTTTAATGGAGACACATATGTTATGTGCTGGTACACCACTTCAAACGTTTTTTTTTCAATAGTTGTAGAGCAACAGCAGGAGCAGGGACAAACTCTTCCCACAGCTTCTGTTAAATGTTTCTAGCTATAAAAGCAGGATAGGATGGTGAAAAACACAAACCGATTCCAAAAGATGAAAAGCTGTCTGGCAGTGAGAAATATCTGATTGGTAACAGTTCCAGTTCCAGTTAGGATGAGCTGACAGGAATACTGTACAAAACACAGGGCAAGAGAAGTGTGTTAACAGAGAATGTACTCAAAGGATAATCCATGAGTTGCAGTTATTAGCATGTTTTCATTGTGGATGTAGAGGTTTCTTTTTATGGCAAAGAGGTTTTTGTGTGTCATCAAAGGTCTGGGCAATGGATGGCATCTAAACTTAAAATGGACATGGAATTAATACTTCAAGACTAAGTGAGCCACAAGATTACTGTTTTCAGTTTTAAAAACTATAATCTATATGGCTAATTAGAAGGGATGCATGATATTGGATTTTTGCCCATATCCCGCTATTTGCAAACTTATTTTAGCAGATACCAATACTGATATATCATATACAAACCTTTTGTTTTATTGTAAAAAGAACCAAGATCTGATTTAATTTGGGGTACTGAGATAGAAACCACAAAACAATAAACATTTAACCACTTTAACTGTCTTTCACAAATTACCCCTCTTGTGTCTGTCAGTTTGTTGTTATATGACAAATGCTAATTAAAATGTACATTACTGCAGTTGTTTGTAATGGGTAAGCATTAGATATTTCATAATGTTGTGGTTGGGATCTTTTTTGGCAGTAAGCACTTAATAATACTTATTTTAAAGGTTTGAAGTGCTTTTCTGCATTACCCCCTATCTTAGATCAGTTGCAACCAATTGTATCAAGATCTTTCTTGAGTATTTAACAGATATTTGCTCTTTAGATTGCTTTTGTATGTTTTAAATCAAAGTGTATAAAGCTTTAATAAGGTTCTTAAAATTGTATTAAACTAGTCAAAAGTGAAAAGTCTTAAGAGGAAGAATATCTACCCAAGGTCTTTTCTCCAGTTAAATGTGCCAAAAAACTAACATGACTGTTGATTTTGAAAGTTTTATCCTGGTCCTTTAACAGATGTTACCATAACAGCTGATACTGAGATAGTGGAGTGCTACAAATATCTAGGTGTTGTTCTAGATAACTTTCCATGTTTCTTCTGAGATGATGACTCGGTTTCACTGAAGTTTTACTGTACCTGTTTTAATTTTCTGCATTGTTACAGGGTTTGGAAACCTAAGCTTGGCCAATAAGAATCACCCTGTTGATCTTGTAAAAACTGGCAGCAAAATCTCAGAAGGTCAGCAGGCTGAGTTAATGGCCATTTATAACAGGCAGGTCCTGCTGAGGGCTTGCGCTATACTGGATTGTCCAAATCATCCGCTTCAGAGTGAGTTTTTAGCTTTTGCCCTCAGGTTATCATTTTCAGGCTCCTGTAAGGAAGACTAAGTGACTCCAGGTTTCATTTATCCCCAATGCAATTCATTCTCTAAATGGCCGTTAGCCATTAGTTAGGTTGTTCATGTTTCACACTATTATTGCTAATTTTCAAACCTCCACATTGCACTTTGCCTTGCATGGTAGAAATTTCCATTGTGGTATGAGCTCTAGACTGATTGCTCTTGTTGATTTTGTGTGTATTGTTCTTTATAATAAGCAATTTTAAATGCAATGTCTGAACTTTTTAATTGGACCTTATTTTACTGATGATGTTGTCCTTCTTTATGTTGTCTTTTGTATGCTCCTGGTGCAAAACCAATTTCCCCATCCGGAACAATAAAGAGAAAAAAAAACTGTATCACTGATTGCATCATCCTCAGCCACAGTGGATTGTGTCTTTGGATGGGTTTTCCTCACTTCAGTCCACTCAACTGTGCACATTTCTTGCCCTTTTCCATCAATCTGTTTTCATCCCAGTTTTCTACTTCAATTCTTATTTATCTTTTCCATAGATTTTTATCAGAGTTTAAAAATGTTATTAATTTCCAGTCGTAACATAGATGTAATGGCAGCTCCTGTCCATCTTTGACCATCTGTTGGATACCTCCATGATAAGGCTGTTTAAATCAGAAATGGTTTTGGTCAGCTATTTTCAAATTAAATGCAAGTATACTTTGGAAATTCAACTGAACAAAGCATCTGTGTTGCCCACGACAATGGTTGTTGAAGAGGTGATAGCTGCAGTCATCATTTTGAAAATGCAGACGTACAGTCCCTATAAAGTGATAACAAAAGCTGTATTTTTGGTTTGCTGTATGGCAGGCCACTGTGTTATGAACCACCAGGCCAAATTTCAGTCATAAAAATCATCCCAAGGTTTATCAAATTAAGCCTCAAAACCATGAAAAATGAGGAAATAATAACTGCTCTAGGATGGTGTGGGCATGTCAGCCATGTATTTCTTATGAAAGAGCTGAAGCCACACCCAGTCACAAGAAATGTGATCCAATTAAATAAAAATAAAAATGCTTCAATGTGAATGAAGGACTCATTGATCTGCTATGTTACTATGTTACAACGCTCTTTAAGCTACCAAAAAGAGGTTAGGGATTAAATTTACTGTTTTCTGGCACAAATCTAGACCACTGTGGCTGATAGACTTGGAAAATTTAATTCACAACTAACAAAAACACAGCATGCAGCTGGCTGTCAACTTTCATCGAAGACAGAGACATCAGCTAACAACAAACATTGAGATGAACTGCTCTGTGATTTTATATTGTTGTAACATTGTGGGGGGTGGGGGGTGGGGGGTATTTCCCCTTAGTAGCTGGTGACCTCATGGGCTGCTATTTTTGCCCTGCTCAAATTAAACCAAGCCAGGAAAAAGGTGAACAACTTTCTAGCAGTCTAAAAAAAAAGACGTCCTCCTCTCCAACACCACCTGATGTTTGTCCTCTCCTCATATCTATCTGTAGTCAGTGCTTGTGTTTTTGCCTCATGTAGCCTGGTAGAGAGGGAGACAGGCAGCAGCCATGTGAACGTAAATGCGCTACTCGCACAGCTGGAGCTATTTTCTAAACTGACAGGACTTTAGTGAAATATTTACCAACACAGTCTCGTCTGACCTCAGACATACAACTTATAAATGCTCCGGATCAACCAGCACATTGAAATTACTCCTCCGATCAGTCTGGAACACAAACAGGTGAGCCAATCTGTGCGCTGTAGGGGAGTTAACTCCTCTCACAGCGAGCCTCAGCTGCGCCCTTAAACTATTATTGATCATATTTGACATAAAATGAATGAAAAGTCAGTCCCTCCTCTTACAAACTTGGCTGGCACAGTGAATGAAACAGTGAAACAAAATGGCACTGACCTCCTGGCTGTGCGTAAAAGTGCCACGTTACGCATGGAGAGAAGGACAGAGAGGAAGAAACATCCTTTTATCTTCCGCTCCAATAACAGAGACAGGGACAGGACAGAGAAAACACACCGCAGACGTTTGCAGCACGAATGTGATTTTAGAATGTATTATACTCGCAAAATCATGTTGCTCCTGATGTGCAAAGAAAGGCGCTATTTTTCTTACATAGTCGGCATATATTCTAAAATCCTGTGTACCCCCTGGAGTGCTTTCACATATGCGTACCCCTATTTGAGAACCACTGATCCAAGCGCGTGCTGGCTGCGGTTTTTGCTTGCGTCATCACAACATCATGTTTTGGCCTTGTTGTTTCAGTGATAAAAATCTTTCGGCCAAAAACCAAAAGTGCACTTTTGGGCCATTTTTGGCTGAAAATTTACGGTGGCCAAATTTTCGGTCCATCCCTACTTTTATACTTTAAGTAGTTTTGAAACCAGTACTTTTATACTTTTACTTGAGTAAAAAGCTTGAGTTGATACTTCAACTTCTACAGAAGTCTTTTTTAACCCTAGTAACTATACTTCTACTTGAGTAATGAATGTGGATACTTTTGACACCTCTAATGGGAATACCTTGGTTATTTCGGCCAGTCTCAACTGGGCGCTCAAGAAAATTCTGCATTTCATTTTGCAAAACAAGAGGCTGCCACTTGCTTTGTAATCTCTAAATGTAGCCTTTCTGTGGGATCGCAGTCCTGCATTTATCTTAACTTTTTGCACTCAGACTTTCCCAGCAGGTAGATATTCCAGTCACGGGACAGGGCTTCACTGTCTCAGTTTCAGTAAGCCTGGTTGAAGTCATTAAGAGTTATCCGTGCATGAAAATCTCGTCAAGGTGAGCTGTTTTGAGCTCACGCACCGATTGGAGACACTGTGAGAGTGTCAGGGAGTTCAAAAGGCGTCTACAGTGCAAATATTCTTGCTTTCAGTTGGGCAATCTTCTGCAGTAATTTGCAGCAGGCTGTGCACTTCATCAATGTGTCTGAGCACAGAGGCATTGCATTTTCCAAGGCTCTGCTGTCAGTAGTCCTGTTGGTTGCTGTCTGAGAACTGAAGGCTGTTGAAAGTCGATGATTGCAGCCCAGAGTTTCAGTCATAAATTATCCTCCCAATGATTTAGTTGTGACAAGGATTCAGCTTTAAAAGCCCAGTGGTAAAAAAAGAGGAAAATGTTGAAAAAATAATAACTACATGATAACAAAGCAGAGAATAAAAGAAAAGGAACGTCTTTCCTTTTGCAAAGCAGGACAAATGAAAGCCATTATATTCTCTAGAGATTTTTTTTCCCTTCACACTCATATCAACTTATCCTTTCAGCCGCAGTTTCTTCAACGGTGACAGCCTATTATTGCCTTCGGTAACTCATTCCAGAGGATGAAAAGCTAACTATGACAAGATGACGGGGGGGGGGATTCTTGACAAAAAATGTCTTCAAAGTTTTTTGATTTGCCGTTTGTTCACTCTTCAAGTTCTGCAGACTCTGCTTTTGTGACTGACAAGACACAGAGGAAGATCCAAGTTACAGCTGGACATGGAGCTGAAAGCTTGCACTATATGGAGAAGAAGTACCGATTCTGTCATACCCGAACCAAGCCTGAGGAACACAGCTTTGACTGAAATACGAAACACTTGAGGAATCTGACAATAAAGTCCAGTTTTGAGGGTCTCTGAAGTCATGGTCTGTGATGCTCAGCAGATTTATTTCACTGCTGAGTGAAAGGAAGTTTATAATAAGACAAGTTAACTATAGTCGAAATACAGAAATACTTCAAAAAGAGTAAAAGATGTTATTTAACAAAGCAAATGTTGTCTAAAACCATACTGTGTGCAGATTATTGAATTGATTGAACTTTTTAATAATGAAACCGACAGCTAATTCAAATGCTGTTTTAATGTGTGGCCCTTTTTGCCCTCCATTACTTTGTGGGTAAACAATGTGAAATTGGTTGGCAGAATGTTGCTATAATAACAGTGTTAGTGTCATTAGTCTTCTGTCCTTCTTACTGGTTAACTTCTACATGCCTGTCCTGAATGTAGTTACACATTTTGAGTGCTTGTATGCCAGTTTACCTGCCCTGCTCTAGTGAGATATCCACTGTGCTGATTTATAGCTTAGGCTTGGCCCACAATAAGAGATTTTTGAATCCTAACCAATATAGAAAATGTGGGACCCCACCCCTTACAGCAAATAATGACTTTTTTTGTGTGTGTTTGATCTTAGAGCAGTGGTGTGGAACAAGATGACCAACATGGCACACCACACACCAGGGTTGCAATTTAACTGTTTTGTCTACCTGCCACTGTGGCTGGTGGATTAAAAAATCTACCAGCCAGACACATTTTTCACCAGCCACTCTATTTTAACAAGCAGCATAATTTAATAAGGTTTGCGGCTGAGGGAAAAAGGATATCCTCTCCTCTCTCGGCTGTGTGGATATATTTCAGACAGATGCTACTGCAGGACGGATCTCTCCCCTTGGTTTGCCGATTACGTCTATGTTTTTATCCGTATATAACAGCTGTATGAGATCGTTCGCGGATAAAAACACTCAACTCGTTATGGCTGAGGTAGCGCGAGAGTTGTCTGCAGCAGAAACACAGAGAGGGAAAAGCCCACTGCTGCATGTCTCCTTTGATACACTGGTTTCTTTTTGCCGTCTCACATTAGATTTATAATGGAAATATAACCTGTCCTAACTTGATGTGGTTCAAGCAGGACAGCTGCTCTCTTTACACCCCTTACCCCCTTGCTCTTGTTAGTAGGCTGCTCATGACAAGAGCGTCTTTTATAATAAAATTTTGCCTCAGTCTAAACCCTCCATTTATCAAAATCAAGGTTGCAATAAATAAAAAATAATAAAAATGCATCACTTTAACATCATATGTCACATATTTAACCTTATTTAAATCTCAAGATGAAAAAACTACATAAATGAACTATCTGCCACATTACTAGGCCCCTGTGTAAAGTATGGAGGGCTAATATAGAGCAGAAATGTATGTTGAAGTCCACATGTGTACAACTAAGTTTAAGAAAAAAAAATCTAAAATGGGAACACAGGCCAAACATTTTAATCATTATTATAAAGGCTTGCAGAAAAGGTCCATATTGGTGCTTTAGAGTGATCTGAGAATTTGAGGAAATAAAATGGCACTGAAAATGTTTGCTGTTTTAAATCAACGTTTTATCACAAATGTTCATAATTGTGTTCCTAATCTATAGGTAATTTCAGTCTCTGTTGTTTTTGTTAAAGAGATATTTTTATTAAACACAGAGACCTGTCTATAATGTAATTGCAGAAATGCTTTTTTTCTGTAACTGTGTGAAATTTTGCATAAAATCGCTTGATATTGATCCCGGGCCCCATATCAAATCGAATCGAAATTGTATCGGGGCAGATTTTGTGATATCTGAAAATATCATATCGTTGTCCAAAATATCAATATCATATTGTATCAGAATGAAACTGGAGATTTACACCCCTACTGGTGGCCCGGGGGCCACATCAGGCAATCACATTTTCCCATCCAGCCCCCAGGCCATTATTAGATCCAGAAAACGTGCACAAGAGAAGACAGGTTGTTGTATTTATTTAAGGTGTCATTTTTATAAACTCGAGATGGACAACATGACAGCGCCAGAATATTCAGCCCAAGTATCTCAATAGCCCCTCCTGTGGCTGGCTGTGGTATTGGGACTGATCTCACTGTTGGAGCCTAAAAAACATACATTTGAAAGACAATAAAAATCTTTAAACAAAAATATGTGAATTTGACCAACTTTTTATTATATAAATCTAATCATTTGAGAATTCAGCACTAAAGTTTCCATCAGGGAAAAAGCTGGCCCCTGTATAAATGTAGATGATGACCCCTGGCTTACAGTATTCAAGACAAAGGCTATCTAATAAGAGTGAGTTGGTGCCTAAAATACCACTCATTTCAAACCTTTTTCTCCGACAAATTTGTGCTGTATTCAACCATTCAAATATCTGCTGTACTTCCTACAGAGACACTGTAAAATTCATAGGCATTTTCCTGCATTATGAGTGTCGAGTTCTGCAGTCCTGTGTCCAAAGTTCAGGCTTTAACTACTTTAAGTTGGGCATACACTGTGTGAGTTGAAGCCGACTCTGTGACAGTCATGGCAAAATGTCAGCTCACACTGTGCGACAAAATCACCACTGCAAAGAGTTTATGTGATCACACTAAATGGTGGTGTGAGACCTGACTGTTCACACAGTACAAGTAAAGTCAGGGCGTACTGGGACAAAAGTCTGTGGAGTTTCCTTTTAAAAAGTCTAATACACTGAGGTTGAAGTCGTATCTGGTAATATCATCACTCTCTCACTCCCTCTCTCTTCCACTATCTCTGTCCCAAACACACAAACAGCATTGCCATCTGAGTCAGCTGGAGATCTGTGTGTAGGAATATTTCCTGCTCAATTATTTCCTTTATTATAGCGGGAGTTGAGGGAGCATTTGGAATTCTATCCTGCTGTCGTCGTGATGATTTAAAATGCTGTCTGACAGTATACAAAGGAAAAAACACCTCAAAGTTGAGGATTCTGCTAGTGACTCTGCCCTCACCTATCTGACCAGTCAGCAGCAACTGGTTGGGCCCTAGTCAGGTTGTAGTTGTCTATTGTATCCCCTCATACACAGCGTGACAAAAAAATGCACAATCCAAATGAAAGTCTGCGACTTCCAAGTCATTCGTACAATTACAAATGCATCACTGAAACAGATGGAGTTCATGCAGTGTAAGACCAGCTTTAGACCTGCAACAAGCAAGACATTGATTCAAACACACCTCTAGCAGATACACCAGTAGCTGTGGAGAGCTAGTCTCATCTGATACTGAGTCAAACCATCCCAGGACACAACTGTCTGTAAACATTTAACAGCAGCTTTGACTCAGGGAGAAAGGTGAGGTTCTTTGGTCAGTGAGCGTGTAGGTGACATCGCTCATAAAGTCAGTAGGAACATGCAGAAAAAAAGGGGTTTAATTTATTCTGTTTACTTTAACAAAATCACTCAGTTAAGTTAGGCTACTCATTAACCTGCCCCAGTGGCAGGCAAGATGAGTAAATTCACCAGGTACTGCTCAAAAGTACCTGAATTTGGCTGGTGGGGGGTGCTAATTACACACCCTGCCACACATTAACAGATTCATTCACTATCCAGCAATCTCTACTCTCAAAACTCTAAATCCCACACTGTCAAATGCAACTGGAAAGAAGTCAATGGCTATGGCTAGCTTTTAGCCAACTGCTAAATCCACTTCAGTCCTGCTCCCCTAATTTGTAAGTTTGATAAGTTGTAAACTTGGGTTGTTGCCACAAATCAACAAGCTGCTACTCCAGTTCTGACATCCTTGCAGTTTAATGCTTCACGTTTACTTTTATTGCCTTGGCTGGGTTTGTTATGCTTCCTCCTTCAGTCAGCTTGTTTCCTAATTGGCTATTGCTCCATTACACAAACAATCCTGGTCCTGCCAGCTTGGCTATCCTCAGTGTTGCCCCCACACAATGGGATTTATGATTGGAAATATTGAACATGTTTAATATTCATGACTTAAAGTCAGAGCAGATTTAATTGTCTTTCAAGCAGATTGGAGAAAAAAAGATCACTCTTAACACAGAAAATGAAAACCTGTGAAGATTCTTTTCAGAGCCATTTGACAATCAAACCTTTGCTGACCTTATAGGTTAGGGTCTGACCTACAACGCCTTAAACGTAATATTAATCTGCCTAGTAGGACTACATTAATACAAATATTTTTAATTCATTTGATTAACTGACAAGTAATCTAGTGTCAGCTAGCTGGGTTGACAAAACAATTCAACCAAGTTATCTCTTATTAAAAAGTTAGTGTTAGGTCAACGTTGACTGCTCAGCTTGTTTGAGACTTCTTCATTGTTAACTAGCACTGTACCTCTAAAGCTTTCAAAATTCAGATGTGTATTACAGAATCAACAATAGTGAACACAACGAATCAGTTGATTTTCATCAGACAACAAGGTCGCTGCTCTCGTAAAATGACAGGATTCATAAAGGAAAGATAGCCGAAAACAAATTTTCATTAACCATGTGGAAACTTCTAATTTCCCTTTTCTGTTCTCAGCTTCTACATGGACTTTAACTTTTAGTTAAAAAAAACTGCTCTAACTTCACCAATGCAAGGATTTTATCATGCACTGAGGGAATCCTAGACCCTTCCTCACCTGTTTATCTGCCGTATTCTGCTGAAAGGTCACACAGATATTGCTTTGCACTTTCTGACCCACACTGAATTGTGTTGTGTGTGCATCCGTGTGTTTGTTTTTGTTTGCATCAAAAAGAATGGAGAAGAAAGCCATTTTCTCAGCAGCACTCTAGGTGTCCCGTCTTTCATTCTGTACCTCACATCAGATCAATTTAATCATCAAAAATTGAACACTTGTCTGTTGATAACAATTCAGAACAGAGATCGAGAGATTCCTACCTGCTGTACTCACACAGACAGTTGTTGTGTTTTGTTCAGCTTCAGTGAATAGTTTTAGAATAAAGGACAACCAGACACAACATCGATAAATAAGGCCCAGACGTTACCACTTTGTGAGATTGCCAGCAGTTTTCCCTTCAAGTGACAATTTAGCCTATTCCAGACCATACAAACACCAACAATGGCAACACAAAACATGTCTGATGGTGCCGGAAACAAGCCTGACAAGTCCATGAGTCATTCCTATCTACTGTGAGTTTATGTTGGTCTCAAATATGTGAAGTTTATTTCCAGTGGCGGTCATTAAACTCATACAGAAAGAAGTGATTAAAATGACATCAGTGAGCAGATCTGTGTGTAAAATGGGAGGCAGAATGAATAACAAGTGTGAGTGTGTATGTGTTGACTGTGATCCAGAGTGGAGAATTGATCTCTCTAAGGCTCACAAGCAGCAAGTCTGTGAATACCAATCAGAGGTAATTAATAGCAACTAATGGACTCTGTTTCTCACTCGCTTTGTTCTCTCCTCTTCTTAGTTTCCATTTAGCCCTTCCGGGGTTGTCCCTCTGCTTTTTAATCATGCAGTTGTCATCATACAGGGATAAAAAAAGATCACTTGTTCTTTGTTTATACTGTCCTGAGCTAGAAACCTCAGTCACTGTACATTTAGACTTCCATATTTGAAGCTAAGTAAATAAACAAGTTTTTTGCACTGATTTATCTAATATCTTTAGATGTTGAATTTTATGGATGAACCCAAAAACTAAAGCAGCACTATGTTTGCCACAGCATTTAGTTTTATATTTAGTTCTAATTTAGCACCAAATGAAAGCAGTGAATTAGACAAAACATTACAAATATACAGAATCCTGGGCATTTCTTAAGGAAGCACAAATTTAACATTCCTTGTTCAGCTGAATCGAAGTATTTGAAAAGTCTTAAAAGCCTTTTATGAATTAATTAACTTTGGATATTTCAATGGTTGTCCAACAAGAAACCATCTCTGATTCATAATATAAATTACTGAGTATTACTGATAATCATTAATTGCATCTCTAAAATGGACCTTATAGTTGGATCTAGGCTGTTCTGGATCCAAATTCTTGATCTATTCTTGATCTAAAATTTTGTATTCACAAAACTTCAACACTACTATAGTTTCACTGCCATCACAGATAGACCAGGCTGATGTGAGCCTTCAGGCGCTGCTTTGTGTTCTTAAAATCCGGTCCAGATAAACGTCAAGGAACTTGATTTGTGGCCAGATATCAGTATCCACAGACTAGGAAACAGGGTGAATCACTGTCCAGTCCAGTCCTGTCCACTCCTCACAGAGCAGCTGGTGTGTTTTGCAGTCTGGAGCCAAGCAGTCACACGCTGGCGTGACATCCATGCAATTCCCTATTATTATGTGTGTAGCTCCACCTTTTTGGGACGGATAGGTCAGGTTGGTACCCCTATGGAAGGGTGCCGAAGAGTGGGACCGTACAAGTCGTTTTTTTTTTTGGGACCCTTTTCAACTTTTGCTCTATGGAAACTCAAAAAAATGTGTGCCGTGCCGCACTGAACTAAACCAGACCGCTCTGTGGAATGACTTATATTTTAGATAGGAGCATCAGCTACAAATGTCAGAGGGATTTTGAAGGACATTTCCTGTACCAATCACAACCTGGTTCTTTCTGTTTTATTTTGGCCCTAGACTGCATTTACTAAGAGGCAGAACTCCCAACAAGCTCAGCTGGACTGTGCTTGAGGCTCATTAGCCCATGTTAGCATGCCAACACTTTAGAAAATATGCCTAACACAAGAATTTCATAATAGCCATGTAAGTATTAAGCTTAAAGCACAGCCGGGCCTTCATACATACTCATACAGCATCTTCATTTCATAGTGCAATTTGTTTTGCAAGTTTAACCCTTGCACTCCTCACTTACTGTCATCTAGCTCGAGGCTGAAGAATCTCTAATGCATGTGCTTCTTTCACACAAATTCTTAGTAAAAAAAATGTTTATACAGGAAAAACCTTGAAAGAGTTGGGATTTCTATATGAAAGTAAAAAGTTGTAAAAGTTTAATAGCAAAGATGCAGGCATACTGTAATCAATGAGGAGTGCTAAATATGAGGATATTTGAGCTGTCTCTGAGAAATGATCACAAAAACAACCTCAGTCAGTAAAGTTACAAAGAGATATTGAACTATGTGGTTTGTTTGTCAGATTTTAGGAGTACAGAACTGAATTCTGATGAACAAACAGGCTTCATCTAGAGGTTATTTTATTTTATTCTATTTCATTAATGATGTTGGGCATTAACCTCCACCTTATGACACTGAACACAGGTGTTATCCTGGAGCTGCACGGTTTCACAGGGTTAGCTTAGGTCAGCTTTTCTAATTCAACTTGCCCGTCTGATATTTCTCTGGAATGGTGTTACTGTCAGAGATTTAAAAAGGATTAGTCAGAGTGAGACATCGAAGAGAGGAGCAGAGAGAGAATAAATGACAGAAGTCTCAGAGAAAAGACGGAGAGGCTGATTGGGTGTGGAGCTGGAGAAGGGTGAGACAGCAGGGGGCAAAGGGACAAAGAGTATAGATGAAGTGTCAGAGGAACAGAGAGCGACACTGAGGCTGGTGTCCGGATGAGCGCCGGATGGAGTGCACGCTTTACTTGCAAGCTCATTAAACAACATCGTAATTGATGAGTGAGGAAAGAAAGCAGTGAAGAGATGAGGGGCGATAATCGTCAAGGGCAGAAACAACTTGATGAAAGTGTCCTAATCAAGGCTTTTCAGCCAGAGGAAGATCAATCACCAACCATAGGAAAGACGGATGGAGGAAAAATCCTCCTGGTGATGCTTTTGTTTCCTAAAGTAACTCTCTCTTGGCTTTTAAGATCATTGCTGTTGGTTTCTCCCTATAACTTATCTTTATGTCTGAAATGACGGTTATGACAGTGAAGGAACCAGAAATACTGTACTGAGGATGGAAAAGATCAAGATCAATGCAGTATTGTCTGGGTAGCTCACTTCCATGATAACCTCCCTCTGACACTTGTAGTAGGTATTGGTCTTTTTTATTATTTTGGGCCTGAGTATCAAAGTTTTCTATATTTAACAAGTTTTAATACTTTTTTTGTTCAGGGACAATTTTGTGTATAACCTGCCAATCAAACACTGAACACTGAATTATGTGGATATCAGATATGGAAATACAACAAACTAGAAAAGCACTCGGAGAGCGCAGACCTTTGCCATCAGTCCAATCTCCCAATAGTAAAGAATCATTTAAAAAATTTCTGGATCCAGATGGTGATCCGGATCACTCCCAAAATCTAATCAGTTCTTCCTTATGCCATTTCTGACATTTCCTGAAAATTTCATCAAAATCGGTCCATAACTTTTTGAGTTATGTTGCTAACAAACTAACAAACAAACTCACTAACAAACCCTGCCGATCACATAACCTCCTTGGCAGAGGTAATAAAGCAGAAGTTTGTAGCCTACTCACAGGTCATAACAGAGGCTGAATTATTAAGTTACTTTCCATCTCTCCAACTTGGCTCAGCGCTATGACGCATGAACGTGTGCTGTATGAAGCTCTCTGTCAGGATGGATCCAGCTGGATTTTAAAGTAGGGACAGGGACACAGTCTTGCAGTACGAAACAATTTCTGACATTCTTCAAATTTTCACAATGAAGGCAAATAAAAACAGATCAGACCCAGTGTGTAATGTCCAGGGGGGTGACGTTTTTTCTGAGTACGGATCCGAAAAAAACGCATCCAAAAATAACGGACCCAGTGTAAGACCTTTAATCCTAGTTCTATATTATGTCCCTCTCTACATCCTGTTTTACCCAACATCTGTTCGATCTCTCTAAAGACATCTGACCAAAAAAAATTGTAATTTTTTGCATGTAAGGACTATATTTAAATAATTTTCATTTTTTTATATTTTATTTGTTTTTCTCCATGTAGGTCAGTGGAGGTACTGATTTACTTAAATGCAAGGAAATGCATGAAGGATGGACATGTATATTTGACTGTTTGCTGAATTCATAATAGGGCTAGTTTTAAAATTTTGTCAATCTGTGGACCACTTATTTAGAAATGAACTTAATTATTTTATTTTATTATTATGAGTATGTGTATTATATGTATGTATATATATGTGTGTATATATGCATAAATATGTATTTTTTCTTTTCTTTTGTATGGGTGAGGGTGAACAAGGGGTGAAGGAAAAAGGGTTAAAATGTCAAAATGGGAAAATGTGTCAGTGTCTATCTGTGACAATAAGATGTGCTTCTATGTTACTCACACTACTAATTGACACAATAAAGTATCAAAACAAATATTTTTTTTTAAATGTAGAATAAGACTGAAAAAAAAAATTAAAAAATGATGCACATCCTGAGTTGTCTCCCCTTTGCATAAAGTGTAAGAAAGAGGTCGGTTCTTACATTCATTGTATCTGGAGCTGTTCTGAGGTATATGATTTTTGGGTAAAAGTTTCACAGGAATTAAATCTTATTTTTGGTAAGACAATACAGGTAAATTCCAGTTTGTTTCTTTTAAACATAGCAAGTGAGAAACTGTTTGACAAATGCCCAACATAAACTTTTGAGCAAGCTTACTGTCTTGGCAAGAGGATGTGTTTTATTTCAGTGGATTAAACCCAGACCTCCAACTATCAGTCAGTGGCATGGAGAAATTCTTAAAGTTTTGCCGATGGAACGTTTAAGTTCAAGGTTGAAGGGAAATGAGAAGTCTTTTGACAAGCTTTGGGGGCCCTTTCTTGACTATCTTCCAGACTGCATCACAGACTTAATAAAGAAGGGATGTTGTGATGTAAACTGGCGCCCCTCATGTACTCTTCAGAATCCTTGAGGTTCTCTAATGTGTATCTTATTTTAATATTAGGTTATTTTATTGTGCTTTATTACCTTTCCTGCTTTGTGGATTCATTGAACCACATTTGATATCCAATTACAGTGATATAGAAATGTCTACGTGGAACCGCCTGTACTAGTACATCATGCTTGTTATAGGGATATTTTGACCATCTCGTTTTATTTTGTATGTATTGTCTGATCCCACTTGGTTTATACTCTGCTTATTTCAGTACTTGCTGTCATATGTTTTTCGTTTTTCTTTTTTCTTTTCGGTTTTCCTCCTTTTTTCCTCTTAAATGTTCAAAATTCAATAAAACATGTTTAAAAAAAAAAAAAAAAAAAAAAGATGCACTGTACAGTTTTCAATTCACTTTTTTAAAACCAGTCCCTAAAACGTTGGGACAATGTGTAAAACATGAATAAAAGCAAAATATTACGATTTGTCAAATATTGAAACCCTATTACTTACCTACAGGACTATAAATCAGGTGTAAACATGCCAGCCCTGCTCTGATAAATCCTGTGTACCACCAGTGTCCCAATTTAGCTTAGGGACAGTGACCACTAAGCGATAAGCTAATCTTGTAGCAAATCTGCACATGCTGTCCTTTGTTACCTGATAAGGGAAGTATAATGAACTTGAAACTCACCAAGCTTCTGCACTGCAGAACACTGTGAGAAATAAGGCATCTGTCTGCAGGATTTCTCTTTCCCTGGGATGAATTTGCATCATCTATTAGACATAATTATTTTGCTGATGATATAGCAACAACAGACCATGACTGGTAGCATAGTTTAAATACTAAACTGAATGAGCCTGTTCTTACTAGTGCATTGTACTTCTGCAAACATTGGCTGCTCAAGCCTTTGGAAGAAATGTTTATCATGTAAGTCTGCCACCTGCTGTAATGACTCATGCTTATAATAAACCAAACTGCAGTATTTCTGAGGGTATATGTTAAAAGGCATATCTAGTGAACACATTGGAGTCTGAACAAAGACCCACAATGCTGCCTAGTTTTGCTCTGACATATGTTCGACCTGATTAGGTAAACAAGCTATAGGATGATTAAACATAATTAAAATGCAGAGGGAGTTGTGTTTGAAGCTGCTTAAAGAAATAAAATAATAATTTCTCTGTCTTCCCGTTTCACCAGTTAACATGGAGCGGGGTCTATCATTTCTGGGAACAGTTTGTTGGATGTGGCCGGGCAGTAGAGCTAATTTATGGGTCAATATAAACTTCTATCACAGCAGACTGAAGCTGAAAGCTGTGCTGGCCTGCGGCAAAGATGAGGAATGGAGCAGAACCTCTAAATCTTAGACACAGAACATATAGGACAGGGAGAACAGACACATGCAGGATGTCACTGAAGATGAGATCGCATAGACTTCCAGCACATGTCCACATACAGACTCATATATGTTCACATTAACACCTTTAAAAGTCTTTTCCTGTGGGAGAATTTTAAAGACCTGCTAAATGTATGTCTTCTTTACCCAAACCTGACCACACTAGCAATAATGAAATCGTCTTTCAGAGCCTTGCATTAAATGCATCAGTGCCTACAGTAATTACAACAGTGGAATCACTCCAGGGTGGCTCCGGGTGAAAAGATAATGTAACAGGATGATAGTTTAGGTAATTAGTGCTGGCCATTAAAAGCATAATTCACTTCACTAACAAGATGCAGTAAATTTGTTGGTTCTGAACCAAAGTGTGAAAACAGAACTAGCGCTATGGGAGGATGGGATGGAGGGGAACATTGGTGTCATGGATCAACTAGTTTCTCTTTTAACTGCTGGGTTTCACCTGAATGCATCATTGGATGTCTGTTGAAACAGCAGATGCTGTAAATGGAAGATAACATTAAGCTGTGCTTGTAAGTGTGCCTCTGTTGCATTTTTCATTAAAATTTCAAAAAGCACCCATCTGCTTCTTTTGGAGGCTCAAGCAGCATGAAACAATGAGTATTCAGTTATATTTTCAATTGCCCTCCATCTGTATAGTATCCATCTAGCCTTGTTCACTGAAGATAACTGACATGTCACAGGAGGGACACAGGTGTTATTGAGAACTCTAACTAAAGCTTTATTCCCCATTTATTTTATCCAGTTCCAGCATCGTGGTTCCATACATGGTGTCTCTTTGGCATGGATCAATGATTCATCAAAATAGGAAGAGCCACTTATAACAGCTACACCTGTCGTTTCCCAAGTACAGGTTCAAATGTCCTGAAAATGTAAAATAAATGCATGTTTATGTAAATAAAACAGATTATAATACATTATCTCCTTCTTATATTTAGAGGTTTTAAATTCTCACAGTAGCCAAAGAAGATGGCGTCATACATCTGCTAAAATATATTTACATTTCTGGGTTAATAGGTCCCTGGTAAGGTGAAACCTCTCTTGCAAATGAATGAAAAGTCCTAAGGCAGCTCCTGCACAGAGGCTAGTTTTAATAGGCTCTAGCAGGTAAAGAGACACAGTGGTATTGAAGGGTTTTTGGATCTGCATCATGTTTGGAGTGAATGGTTTTATCACAAAAAAAGAGTGCTGTCTAACAGGGGTTCGACCAGAAGACCAAAACTGGGATTTTCACTGATACTGGGTCTCCTTTCTCACAAAACCCAGACAGATGTAACATTGCTTTGACTTGAAATATGTCAAAATACTAGTTTATTACTAGTTTTTTGCGGCAGGAGATATTTTATGCACATTTTGCAAACATTTAAGTGTGATTTTTCTATAAAATGGGTTACAAAAATTGTCCATTCGTGTCTTAATTACGTTTTTCTTAATTTAAACGAGTGGCATAACAGCAATAATCACCATTCAATAATGCAAATGATATCACATTTGCATTATGAGCAACAAAAATTGAGATTAGACAGATTTTTTTTTAATCATTCTGACTTAGTTCATTCTATCTAATATTGATGAAGCTTATTGTTACTTCACTTAAGTCATACCCCAAGCTGCGATTGGCTGATAGCCAGCTGACACCAGCTCCCACAGCCAATCACAGCTCTTTCTCTCAACACAGCGGTCCATTTAAAGATGACATACTGCTCACTAATCCCTGCTTGTATCAATGCTGATGCATCACGCTGCTGCTGGCATAGCTGGCATAATTTCATTGTTTTTAATGCACATTGTCATATATGCATCTACACGTATGGGGGTTACTAGCTACTAGCACTTCCTGGAAAGTCAAAGCATGCTGCTTGACTAAATGTTATAGAGTGATTAATTGCTTGAATTTGTAAAAAAAAAAAAAAAAAAAAAACACAAGATAAGGTACCTAATGATAGTATATCAAATCGCAATACTGGGGGAAAAATCGCAATTAGATGATTTTGCAAGTCATTCAGCCATATTTTGGTCTACATTTGTACACATTTGTGCAAATTGCCCCTGTTAGTAAACAAAACAAGTAATCAGCAACTTCTCTTTGCATCATTCCCATGGATAAAAAGAAAACTGTGACTGGATTATTTTTGTATTGAAGGTTTTTTTGCTGTGTCCTATGATGTCTAAGCAGAATCATGGGTGTTTATCCATGGACTGACATTAGCAAAAATAAAAAATAATGATACCTGTACAAAGAGCAAGTCACATTATATCTGAAAATACTTTAATCACATCTATGTTCAGATTTTACTCTATGATGGTAGGAAGAAGAAGTAGTTTAAGCACCTTAACTCCCTCTCTGAGTGTGTGGGTGTGGTAAAATTAGAACATACAACTACATGAACTAGCATTTTGTTGATTTTCAGGTACTATCTGAGACTCGTGTCTCCTGTCTCCACTTCAGGAGACCCAGCTAACTGTTTAAAACCCCTGGTCAAAGACTTTACAGGCTGCTTTGTAGATGGAATTCTCCACTCCATTTTTGATTTAGAGACACTGAGGCGATGTTGAGCCATCTTTCATGCTCTGTCATGACCTCCACGAGTGTGGGCCGTCAATAAACAAACACAAGAGAGCTACAGTGAGTGCACTCCAATTTGTAAGCAGCGCTGTGAGTGAGTCTTCCTCAGTCAGATTGTTTCTGACACTATTAGCCGCCTGAAATCATTACATTCTTTCTATATTATTCTATACAACAATCACGTTTGCCTAAGCCAGGAATGTTTGGTAAACATTTTCTATCTCATTTATAAAATTAAATCAATTTAATGACTCTTCTCCTCTATTAATTCCTGTAATTCTACTGCTCATACATCATTTTTCAATGACAGCTCCACTGTTGAATTTGATTGAGACTGAGATCGGGTAAGGGGCAAACTGCAATGTATGTGGCAAGAATGAATAATTCTTGCACCAAACTGCCTCATTCTTATGCTAGCTGGCAAGGACAATCATTTTTCAGAGGATTGGCCGCAGTGAAATCACAACCTCCTTGTTTTGACACTGCATAGCTTTTCCTCACTGGGGTATCTTGCCGTTAATCTCATTCACCGCAGAGACTTCACAAGGGGGAATTGATGATGTAAACACAAAATGGGAATTGCAAAACTGATTTAGAGCTTCTGTCAATACCCATGGTGGTAGAGTGAAGACAGGCAGAGATTTTACATCTAAAATTCTCTTTACTACTGCATAAAACAGGACTCATTAAGTTAAACATCAACAAAGTCTTTAACCTTTCCCAACAGTAGAAAGAAATGAAGAAGATAAGAGCCAAGAGCTAATCAACATCAACGCCTAAGTATGAAATACAGTACATAAAAATGCAAGGAGCAAAAAATATCAAACTCTGCCTGGAAAACCTAAAAAAAAAACATCTGTGTCTGTAATTTCTGCTGTCTAAGGAGAAATTGAAAAAAATATCTTACAAATAATTGAACAGACATATATTTTTAATTAGTTCCTTGTTGAAAGGCTGTAACTATGTCCCTGTGGTTTCTCTGCAACTGAGTATGTGTAATGAGTCCTGCTGCTTTTAAGTGCTTGTAACAATGAAAGGACCAGTAATTAGTCTGGGTTTCACTGCAAAGTTTAAGAGCCCCATGTCGGCCACTAAAGCTCTCCTACCAGTTTATGGATTTTTTTTGTGTGTGTGTGCTTCTCAGGGTTTAAGAACCCCTTTCATCAGCTTTGTTGTAGGGAGACTTTGCATGTTTTGATGAGAAAAGCAGAAAATTTTAAACCGTTCAACTACAACTATTAGATTTTAGTGACTTTAATTGTGGAGTTAGAGAACCGGCCTTCAAGCCTTAACCTAAGCAGAATAAAGTTGATGGGGGTGATGACGTCAACCTATATACAACCCAAATTCCCCAAAAGTTGGGATGCAACGCAATCGTTTTCAGTTCTCATAAACCCATATTTTACTCACAATAGAACGTAAACAATATAACAGATCTTGAAATTGAGACATTTTTACAATTTTATGAAAAATACTGATTCATTTTGACAACACATCTCAAAAAAAGTAGGGACAGGGCCATTTTTACCATTCTGTAGCATCCCCTCTAGCAATGTTTAAGAAGCAAGGAGACCAGCTGCTGGAGTTTTGGGAGAGGGATGTTACCCCATTCTAGCCGCTGAACAGTCCTGGGTCTTCTTTGCTGGATTTTTCATTTCATGATGTGCCACATTCTCTCTGTCTGGACTGTAGGAAGGCCATTGCAGCCCCTGAACTCTTCTACTATGAAGCCATGTGGCTGTGATGGATGCGGTATGTGGTTTAGCATTGTCTTGTTGAAATATGCAAGGATGAAAGAGCTCTTGTCTGGGTGGGAGCACGTTGCTCTAAAAACTCTATCAGCTTTTCAGCACTGAGAGTGCCTTTCCAGATGTATAAGCTGCCCATACCATAGGCACTAATGCAACCCCATACCATCAGAGATGCAGGATTTTGAACTGTGCGCTTATAACAAGCTGGATGGTCCCTCTCCTCTTTAGTCTTCAGGACACCGTGCCCATGTTTACCAAAAAGAATGTGAAATCTTTATTCAACTGACCACAGAACAGTTTTCCATTTTGCCCTTAGTCCATTTTAAATGAGCTTTGGCCCAGAGAAGATGGTAGAATTTCTGGCTTCTTCTCGGCATGATACAGCTTTAACTTGCATTTGTGGATGGCACAGTAGTCTGTGTAGATGGACAGTAATTTCTGGAAGTGTCCCTGAGCCCATGCAGGGATTTACAGTACAGAATCATGCCTGTCTTCAATGCTATGCTACCTAAGGGCCCATAGATCCCAAGCATCCAATAATGACCTTCAGCCTTTTCCCTTAGGCACAGAGATTTTCTCCAGATTGTTAAGTCTTTTGATGATATTAAGGACTGTAGATGGTGGGATACAGTGTTAATTTTTTTAGTTTAACAAAAACTATGACGAAAAGTAGATTACTTTTTGTTACAGAGATGAAACAAGACTAAAATGTATGTGCCGGACTGACGGACATTCAGATTCTGTGTTATTTCTTCTCTGTGTGTCCAACTTGCTGTCTGTCAAAACACCCAAAGGAGTGAGAGCAGGAGCGGGTGTAGAGGAGCTGATAGGTAGATCAAACAGTTCTTCTCTGTGTTCCACTGGTAGTCTTTACAAGAAATTAAACTAAAATGCAGCCAGCCTACCTTGGAAT
Organism: Cheilinus undulatus; assembly: GCF_018320785.1. Classification (NCBI taxonomy): domain Eukaryota; kingdom Metazoa; phylum Chordata; class Actinopteri; order Labriformes; family Labridae; genus Cheilinus; species Cheilinus undulatus. The sequence continues at coordinate 26,498,433 of NC_054881.1, read as the reverse complement.
CACTGAAAATCCCCATAAGCTGTTGAGCAGCATAGACTCCTAATAATAGCTTCTATTGCTGCTGTACAGTAATCTTTCTCAGTTTTGATCAGAGTTGCAGTAATTAAAAAAATCTCCAAAACCTTGTACTAGATCCTGTTAGTTAAAAATATTAATCCAAAGTTGAAATCTGTGTTAAAACTGGCAAGACAGATGCTAATTAGCGACCCAAAGGAGGCAGCCTACTGTTACATTATGATGTGTTTAAAAGGCGGCTCAGACTTCTAACAGTTCAAGAAGGATGAAGTTGATTTATTATGATGTGTTCAAAGTCACATGGAGATAATGAAATTTTAGTTTTTAGCGAGAAATCTGAGTAAATGCAGTCGTTTAATGGAGAAATGTTTATTTAATAAGTAATATCATATAGATATAAAGCATTAGTTCAGTTTATATTTATTTATATTACTAAAATTACTAATAAATATTACTAAAATTATCAGTAAAGATTTTGAGTAGGCTATTGATTGTACAAAATGAGTGTTTATTTGTTTTTCACAATCTGGCTCATTAAAAAAGAGAGAAAATATGATGTGACAAAAACAAAAGACTAAAATGTTGGGGCTTTTGATCAACTAAAATGAGACTAAAAATACGAAGGGTGAACAGGGCTAAAACTAAGACTTAATCTAAAAATGGCTGCCAAAACAAACACTGGTGGGGTATTCAAATTCTTTACATTTATCGTTAAGAAACAAGCTTTTTCACAAATTGGTTAACTTCTGCCTATCTTTACTTCTAAAAGACTTTGACTCCCGCAAAAGCTACTTTTATACCTAGTCATGTTCTTGATCTGTTGCTTATCTAATTAGTTGAAAATGCTTCTTCATTAATACCCCTTACTGTTCGAGCCTTTCGTTGCCCTATCCCTTATTTTTTTAATGTGTTGCTGCCATCAATTTGTGCAACTATTTTTCATGAAACTATAAAATGTCTCAGTTTCAACTTGGATATGTTGTTTATGTTCCACCGTGAACAGAATATGGGTTTGTGAAATTTGCAGATTGCTGCATTCAGTTTTTATTTACATTTTACAAAGAAACCCAACTTTTTTGAAATGGGATTGTAGAATGAAGTTGAGGGTGATGAAGGCTTTACTCTGACGCCACAAGACTACATTATACCCTCTATAATCTGTCTTAAGATGCATTTAAATATTATTTCAATGTCAATTTTGACGGCTTATTAAAGGTCCGCAGTGTCACCTGCATGGTTGTTCCTCATTTTAAAAGCAACTAAAGGACAAAGGACGATGAAAAATAGAAAATAAGAGAAAAGATGATAGACAAGTAATGGCGTTTTCACATATGCACAAACATCCTTGGAAATTTCCAAAATTATGGTGAGGTGTGTGTGAATGTAAACACCTCAATCCTTTACCCTGGCTTTAGCTAGAATGCTTTCTGCCACCCCACAGTCAGGGCGACATGATGTGTAAATGCAATAGGAAACATTCAGGTGAATTCACCATGAGCAGCAGGGTTGATGTTGTTTACATCACGCCACCTGTAAACGACTTCCTACTCTTTTCATCCTTACATCTATATGCTATTACCTCATTTTAATACCATTTAGAATTTTCATAAAGCCATTACAGCATATGACACTGCTGCCTCATCCCTCATATCTGGGGAAATCTCCTGCTGAGAGGTAGACTTGTGACGGGTCAGTTAGAAAGATTATAGGGCAGCCTTTGCCCTTCTTAAAACTTTCAGGAGTGCGTGAAAATAGAGAAAGAAAATGTAGCCACAAGATGAGAAAGAAAAGAAAATAGAACAGAAAAAGGAAGTAGACACAAACACTTGTGACCCTTGTATAGAGGCAGAGAGCAAAGCGAAGAAAACATGATGCTGTGGCCAATGTGTGTGCAGCCTCTCACACGAAGCCTGAATAACAAGTGAAAGGAGCTGCATAGCCTTGCACAATAAGACCATGAGAGATTGAAAATAATATAAAAAGGTTACAGCCTTGGACAAAATCAGGAAATGAATTTTGGTTGTGGTAAAATGTTGACATTAAGATTAAGAAGTGAAAATGTCCGTGCTTAAAGGAAAAGACAGAAACAGATAAAGCAAAGAAGGAATTAAGACAAGTAAATAAACAAGAACAATCTGTGACCAAATTTCAGCCATAGAGAGTAAAAACACAAGAGATGTAGATACCTGGGAGTTTTGTTTTTAACACAGACATACAGACTGACTTTGGTGAATGTGTGGATGGGACACTGACCTGTGAGCACAGCCTTGGCAGAGGGTTCAGCCAGGTCCAGAGCGGACTTTCCGTCTGTGTTGCGGATGTTTGGGTCGGCTCCATGCTGCAGCAACACTGTACAACAACAGGGCAGACACAGACAGTAGCTGAGCTCCTGGACTGACATGCAAACTCCCCGACACACACCACCTCCCAGTCCTCCTCCTCCTCGAGCTCCTCTTCCTGCTCCTCCTGCTGAAACACATCCTGTTCCATAAACTGCTCTTCCTGGACCTTTTTCTCCCACTTGCTCCACTGCTATGCCCCCTGCTCCTCCTCCTCCAATGGTTGTGTCCCCCGGCTCGCCTGGCAGCCCTTCAGCGCGTCCTGCTTCACATTTCTCTCCTTCTTCTCTTCTCCCTCCTCCAGCTGCTCCTCCTCTGTTGCTAGCGCTGCTCCCTAGGCTGCCCCTGGCTGCCCCTGCCCTGCGAGCCATGCTGCTGATGTAAACAGACATGCCACAACAAGAGCAGCGAAGGATACGCTACAGCACCCGGCTGGAGAGACAGCCGACCTTACAAAGCGGCTACGTGACACGCTACAAAACACATCACACTTCCATGGAGGAGGAGGGAGGGGGCATTGGTTAGGCTGAGAGAATAAATAAATGTGAGTAAGGGAGGGAAAAAAAAGAGCGGCTACGCTAACCGAGGTGGCAGCAGCAGCGACAATGCAAGCAGGCAGTGCGAGTGGAGAGACTCTCGCCTCTCCAACTGACTGAGCGATGCAGCGTAGAGCAAGATGAGAGAGCAGAGGGGAGGAGAGGAGCGGGGAGGATGGGATGAGATGGGATGGGATGGGATGGGGGGTGAGAATCAGATAGAATGGGAGAGATGGCAGTGAAAAGTGGCGAGTGAGTGCAAATCAAAACAAGAGTATTAATGTGATAGTAAAAGAGGGAGAGAAGAAAGGAAAGGAAAGGAAAGGAAAGGAAAGGAAAGGAAAGGAAAGGAAAGGAAAGGAAAGGAATGTAGTGAAATAAGAGGATTAAGGAGAAGATATTACAACTAAAGAGAGGACAATGGAGGAAAAGATGAAAGACACTGATAGTACAGGACAGGAGAGAAGAGTGGAGGGCAAAGAAGAAGAAAAGGGAATAGAGTGGAAAGGAAAAAGAGGAGAATAAAAAACAAAAAAGAAGAGAGAAAAGGAAAAAAGAAAAGGCAGAGGAAGGAGATGAGAAGAGAGGGCAGAGCATGCAACTACAGAGCAGGTCTGAGCTGAATAACAAACTCAGCCTGCGCTCAGTTTTTTTGTAAATGAGCCCTTTTGAGGGGGGCTAATGTCAATACTCTCACAGCGTTCCTCTCTATTGCACCCACTATTGTGATTACTGAGCAGTTCCCGCTGCATGTGACCTTTGACTTGTGTACACTTGAAACTACACCACAGAGAAGAGGCTGACGAAGGAAACAGCCAGACCTGCGTGTGATGTTACTGTGGATGTATGTGCATGAGCGTGCACATGTGTGTGCCTGTTCCCCAGCTCTGACGCAGGCCTTAGTCACCCACTCACCCCTCAACAAAAATATGATTTAGCTCTGCACCAATCCCACACACACATACACCAGCGAGAACACAATGATCCCAATGCCAAACAGTGAAAACATAACTATATGCTGGTGGTCAGGCAGGGATTCGGATATAGCACAACACAAACATACACAGGCACAGTTTGGATTAGCTCACACATCGCACAATCCAGTCTGTAACACTGCCTTACACTCAGCTTCAAATTTCCCATTCTTACTTCTGTCTGTAAAGCATGGATTGTCCGTAATACCTCACTGAACAACCCAAATCCTTTTGTGAGAGGATTTGTTATCAGGATGATGTCAGATTTGCAAAGTTATCCATGACTTACAGCAATGTTCACATCCAGTCACTAAGTAAACAAACAAAAATCTGAATAACTTAGATATCCACATTTTCTTATCTCATAGTTCTCAAATGGAAAATTTAAATCCTGGGGAAGTGCAGCTGAATATGAAAAGCAGAGGACATAGAGAAGAAAGCAGCAGGTGCAATGTTATTTGGCTGTAAAGTCAGAGAGTTGGTATGGCTATTGTCTATTTTACTCTATCCAAATTTATGCAAAGTGCCAAAAGTAACTACAACGCCAATTTCAAAAAGTTGGGGCACTGTGTGAAATGTAAATGAATTCCCATAAACCAAGATCTTATTCATAACATAAACAACAAATCAGATGTTGAAACTGAGGCATTTTATCATTTCAGGGAAAAAAAAATTTGCTCATTTTAAAACATGATGGCAATAAGAAAATTCCCAAAAAAAAGAGCTACTAGAAACAAAAGGCTTAAAAAGTAAGTGGTGAAACAGCTGATGTCGCAGAATGGTGAAAATCTGCCATCTTTATTTCTAAGAGACTAACTCTCTGAAATCCTCCTTTTCAAGCAGTCATTTTACTGGCTTGTTGCCAATTACTCTGATGATCACTCGACAGTCACAAAGTTACTCTGATGATTACTCAACAGTCACAGAGTCACTCTGATGACCGCTCAACAGTCATGTGTTACTCTGATAACCGCTCAACAGTCACAGAGTCACTCTGATGACCACTCAACAGTCACAAAGTTACTCTGATGATTACTCGTCACAGAGTCACTCTGATGACCACTCAACAGTCAAAGTTACTCTGATAATTACTCAACAATCACAGAGTCACTCTGATAACCGCTCAACAGTCACAGAGTCACTCTGATGACCACTCAACAGTCACAAAGTCACTCTGATGACCGCTCAACAGTCACGTGTTACTCTGATGACCGCTCAACAGTCACAGAGTCACTCTGATGATCAATCAAAAGTCACAGAGTGACTCTGATGATCACTGAACAGTCACAGAGTGACTCTGATGACCGCTCAACAGTCACAGAGTTACTCTGATGACCACTCAACAGTCACAGAGTTACTCTGATGACCACTCAACAGTCACAAAGTCACTCTGATGACTGCTCAACAGTCACGTGTTACTCTGATAACCGCTCAACAGTCGCAGAGTCACTCTGATGACCGCTCAACAGTCACAAAGTCACTCTGATGACCACTCAATAGTCACGTGTTACTCTGATGACCACTCAACAGTCACAGAGTCACTCTGATGATCACTCAACAGTCACAGAGTCACTCTGATGATCACTCAACAGTCACAGAGTCACTCTGATGACCACTCAACAGTCACAGAGTCACTCTGATGATCACTCAACAGTCACAGAGTTACTCTGATGACCACTCAACAGTCACAGAGTCACTCTGATTACTGCGTAAGCATACATGGCCAATAAAGCTGATTCTGAAACCTTATTAGTTATAAAATGTTCCTCCAGCTTTTTTCATTTGTACCGCTTACCTTTCCAGCCTTTCAATGCCTCATCCCTACTTTTCTTGAGATGTGTGGCCATTATCCAAATTAAAATGAGGTTATTTTTTTATGAAATGGAAAAATGGCTCAGTTTTAACATCTAATATGTTCAAATGTGAATACAAAAGGGTTTATGAGTTTTGCAAATCGTTGCATTCTGTTTTTGTTTTTTGTTTTTTGGACTGGGGTTTTGTTTAGTCAGCCATCCAAATCCCTTTCCTATGCTCTTATTAATCAGAAACATGAGAAGCAGAGCCTCAAACAAAATCGCCTTCCAAACAAATGCATAAAACTGAACAAAACACTATGTCTCCACCAAACAGGGCTGATAATTTTAAAATAAACAGTCATTTTTACGAAGATATCCATTGTAATCACTGGTTTCAGTGAGAGAAAATGTGATGAGCAATTTCCTTTTATTCCCGATGTTTCACAGGAAGACCATTTTGTTTGCAAAAAACCTTGCAGCACCCAGACTGACAGTCATATCTCATCTGCCCTTCATCTCATCTAACTTACTGACATCTGAAGGAATTTAATAAACAAACATTAGCCAGGTAAACACACAGTCTTTGTGGCTTATTATCATAACCCAAAAATATAACACTGAGGAGAAGTAGGGACAGAGCTTGACTGAGAACTGATGTGCCATTTATGGGGGCGGTCATCATTAAATTCTGAGCCAATCGTATGGCAGGCTTAGGAATTTCTAGATTAACTTTTCTACAGTTTGTTGATTTGATTTCCTCACAGGCCTTGACCTTACAGAGAGAAGCAGGCCTGGTAATGAGAGTTTAATTTCTTATTCAACTAGTCTGAACACCAGAAGAGAGGATAATGTCCATCATGCTGAGTTGAAGTTGCAGTAAAATCAGCTCTGATTTGCTGCCAAATCTCAAACCTGGCAGGATAACAGGCTTCAGATACTCTGTCCAATAAACAAGCCCAACAAGGTCATGTGATTTTTGTTTACATAATTTGAACTGCTTGTATCTGTGCAGATGGGATAAAGAAGCTACAAACTCAGCTTTCCTTTTCTGGCTGATACCAAAACACACTTCAAAAATATAAAATATAGTTGTTACAAAAATCCTGTTGTATGTGTTTTTGAGGGTCAATCTGTGTGGTTTGACCTCAGTTAAAGAGTTAAAGGGCACAGGAATAGGGTTTGTTAGGCAGTTTATAAAAATGTGCACTGAATATTCACACCTACACTTGTTGACTAGCTGAGGACTTATTTCCAGCAGTAAAAGCTAATGAATAAGTTGAGTCATGCTAGAATTAAATTCATATCAGCTGCAACACATTATTTGATTTGAAAAAAGTCCAAATAAGACAGGCTAAGAATGCAGCAGTAACAGAAAATGTCCTACATCAAATTGAATGAAATCAGCCTCGAGAGAAACAAAACTTAGATGCATAATCCTTCAAGGGTGATATTTATTATCTTCTGTCATGTGGTTATGCACAAAAACATCCCCTTGGTGCTGCAGTCAAGGACGCTTACATCAAGGACATGAGAATAATGATCTTTGTGCCAGAGGGGAGTGAAATGGGTTTCTTCAGAGAGAAAGCAGTGAAGGTGCCAGCTTTTCAAATTATCTCCCAAATTGGTAATGTGACCTGAAAATATTTGCCTTTTGAACTGCTAGCGAATGCCGTGTTTATAATCCTCTTAAAAATGTGTCAGAATATATTTTCAGTAGCACTCACTCATGCTTATACTACTGAGCTCATCAGAGCATGCTGTGACAACAGGTTGAGTTTTCTGTGTCCTTCAATTATGCGATCCAAAAATGTCACAATATTATCATTGTTGAGGAGTATGACTAAACCAAGAGTGTAGTCAGAACAGTTTGTTCAATCGAGATATCATTCAATGCAGGACATGTTTCCTGCAGAGTCTGGGGATTGTAACTTTGACAATATGTTACCCAACATTTACACTTCTGAAATGTAACTTTTTTCCTTTGAGAGAAACTAGTTCAAGTTAAAAATCACATTAAAATCTTATCTTATATCTGTTGTTGGAACTTAATGAAAACACAAAGTTTGTGTCAGTGAGATTTTATCATAAAAAAATCTGAATCCCTGCCCGTTCATCAATGTTCTGCTGATTTAGAAAAAAATTTCAGTCTGAAAAAAGTTCATACTTCCTCAAACCTGCTATAAAAGATAAATGACAAATGTTGCATTGTCAATAGTTATATTAAGGGCAATCCAAATGTTTATTTTTGAAAACATAAATCATTCATAAAACAACACTGTGATGAAATGGATTGAATACTAAATCTACTGTGATTATTAGAAATGTTAAAGTAGTGGTGCAGATAACCTACTGGTTTGAGGCTTGCTCCATGTATGCAGGTGGCCTGGTAGGTTCAAGTCCAGCCTGTGGCTTCCTTCCTGCATGTCCCTCCCCCACTGTCTCAGTTTCTTATTCTATCCACTGTCCTTCTATATCAATAAAGGAATAAAAAGCCCAAATATATATATATATATATATATATATATATATAAAGAAATCTCAAGTGAATCTACCAGCTCAACTTCAACCATCATTACAGATCTTATTAGCTGTTGTTGCTTTGCCTGTTTTCTCACTTTCCAAACCTCCTTCTCTTTTCTGCACCTTTCTTTTCTCTGTATCTCCATCTTCTGTCTTTCTGTATCCCCCTCTTCTTATTAATGCGAAAATTAAAAACACAAGAGAATTGGATGAACAGCTTAAGAATTTGACAAATGATGCCAACCATGATGTTACAACAAATAAAAAACACAGCCAAAAGCAAACCAGCTAAAGAAGGTTTTATGCACGGAGGTTAGGTTGTTAGTTCAGACATCTTGAATAAACGTGCTGATTTCGATTTTTTCAAGATATTCACAAGACAGTAAGACATCATTACTATTGAATTATATCCTTTCAAAATATCTTTATGTTATGATATGGTAAGCTTCTTTTGTGTTCTTTATGATAGATTTTAATAGATAGAAATGATAGATTTTGTCAAGGGCTGCTCAGACTGAATTTAAAAGCAAGCCAGGATGAAAGGATTCAAAGTCTGAAAACAAGATAAAGTTCCTTCTTCTGACTTTCATTGCCTGACAACAGCATGACATTAGTGCAGTGATGATCAGAGCTCTGAGAAGCCCTCTGCTTTTATAAGGGCCCAGGCATTCTCAGCTGCTGCTGATGAAATAAAATTTTCTGTGAAAACTTTTTGTAATTGTATTCTTTTGCTCTCAACACACTTGCTGGCAGCAAGGTGACACCTTCACTGCATCCATTCCTTAGTGCTACTCACACAGAGTGCTGCTTTTCCATTAAGATCATAAAGATTATCCTTCAACTTACTGCTCAGATGGTTTTCATGCTGTGGCGTATCTCTTCTATACTTCCTCAGGGATCAGTAAAAAAGCCTCTCTCTTTTTCAATTCGCCTTTAAAATCAACTGCAGCTACAATCTGAACTGAGCCAATAGTGTTGCTTCACTTTTATAAAACTGTGTTGGTGGGAGCTTATAAGATACGGAAATCAATGTTCTTTTGTCCCGTATGAGTCCAAGAATAAGCAATAACAAGGTAATTGCAATTTGCAGCTTATTTGCAGCTTCATAATTAATGGAAAACAACAGCTTACATTCTGTGTAGGTGGTTTATTATAGCTTCTAAAAAATAGTATGTGATTATACATAACTCCAGGTGGGACTTGGAATTTGCAGTCTGTGTTTTGTTCTTACCTATACAGACGTCTATTTTGCCCTTGATGGCAGCTTCATGGAGAGGGGTGTAGTTCCAGTTGTCCCGAGCATTGGGGTCAGCCCCCTGACACAGCAACAAAGACACTACCTGGAAAACGACATACAGAACATCAGTATTTTCTCTTTATTAAAAAAAACGTCTAGATTAATTTAGGGGATTTACATGCCTTTATTTTAAAGATAGGACAGCTGGTAGAGCAGTAAGTTGGGAGGAGAGTAAGGGGAATGGCATGTGGAAAAGGGTCAGAGTAAAAACACAGGCTGCCTACTTCAAGAACAGGTGGCGCACAACTGCTGGGCCAACTGGTACCCCCAAAAAGCCTGAAATTAATTTAAGATTTCCAACTCCAGCATGTATAAACACTTATCAAGCAGTGAAGTTAGTTTAGTTTACCCAGCATGAGAAGATCTTGAGCTAACAAAGTATTACCAACAAGGAAAAACTAAGTAGCGTGCAAAATACCAATCAAAGATTATTAGTATAGTGACAATACAAGGGATGCACTGAAAATTCGGCCACCGAAAATTTTCGGCCAAAAATGGCCCAAAAGTGCATTTTTGGTTTTCGGCCGAAAGACTTTTATCACCGAAACAACAATGCCGAAAAACGACGTTGTGATGACACAAGCAAAAACCGCAGCCAGCACACGCTTGGTTCTCAAATAGGAATACGTGAAGGCACTCCAGTGGGTACGCGAGATTTTAAAATGCATGCAGACTACTTAAGAAAAATAGCGCCTTTCTTTGCATGTCAGGAGCAACACGATTTTGCATGTGTATTACATTCTAAAATCACATTTGTGCTGCAAACGCCTGCGGTGTGTTTTCTCTGTCCTCTGATAAACAGTGATATTTATTGCAGCGGAAGATAAAAAGAGGTTTCTTCCTCTCTGTCCTTCACTCCATGCGTAGCGCGGCACTTTTACGCACAGCCAGGCTGTCAGTGCTGCTTTGTTTCACTGTTTCATTCACTGTGCCAGCCAAGTTTGTAAGAGGAGGGACTGACTTTTCATTCATTCTATATCAACTATGATCGATAAGAGTTATAATATTGCACAGCTGAGGCTCGCGGTGAGAGGAGTTAACTCGCTCCACAGCGCACAGACGGGCTCACCTGTTTGTGTTCCAGACTGTTCAGAGAGTCATTTATCTGGTTGATTCGGAGCATTTATAAGTCGTTTGTCTGAGGTCAGAGGAGACTGTCTTGGTAAATATTTCACTAAAGTCCCGTTAGTTTAGAAACAGCTCCAGCTGTGTGAGTTTCACTCAAACGAGTGTACATAGTGGTGGTGGTGCCCATTTTTAAGGTAGACCGAGGAACAAAATGTCCTCCTCTCCAACACCACCTGATGTTTGATATCTCCTCATATCTGTCTGTATCAGTGCTTGTGTTTTTGCCTCTTTTTTTTTTTTTTTTTTTTTTTTAGCCTGGTAGAGAGGGAGACAGGCAGCAGGCAGCCCAACATGTCCATATGAGCGCAAATGCACTACTTAAATATCCGCAACAATGTCGCGCTGCAAAATTATGTTGCAGGTGTAAAAGCTTGCTTTGACTTGCTAGGTGCTAATTGTAAATATTTTGTGTAAATAATTTGCATTTATTTGAAAGTGTTTATCAGTTACAAAGTTTGATGAATCAGACGGCTGTCACAGCACTCTTTAATGTCTTTCTTTTTGGCCAAAAAGCTTTGCGCTGTTGGGGGGGTACTTAGCTGAAAAAACACTTCACAGGGGGTACATGATTGCTAAAATGTTCAGAGCTACTTATTTAATGTATACATGAGTGCGGCCAATTTAAACATTTTATTTTGTATTTTATTTCATTTTATATTATGTATTGTTGGAATGAAGTGCTTAATAAATATTTACATAATTTTGTAATTGACTTATTCTTTGAAGCATTAATATTAATTTTTGCAATTGCAATTGATTTTAGTGAGATTAGTACACAGTCATAGCCATAAATGCAATGGTACTAATAATCGGCATAATAATTTCTTTCAGTGTTTCAGTTTTCGGCCTTGGTTTCCTCATTTTCAGTATCGGCCAAGAATTTTCATTTCGGTGCATCCCTAGACAATACTAATAGTATTTCACTATGGTTGGGCATCCTTTTATTCTTAACTAAACTGTCCTAAATCCAACTTTTAGGAGAAAAATAAAATGATAATGGTCAATGGTTTGTTGTCTGCGTGCACACAAATTTTATTTTCCCTGGCACACAGCCTGCACCCCCAACCAAAAAGTCTAGAACCACCCCTGATCTTAAACTAATGACCACAGGGCTTCCTGTTAGATTAACAACCAGCTGAAGGACAGAGAGGTCTGTTGACGAGAAGACAACATCAACAACAACAACAGCGAAGGAAATTGACTAACATTTCATCCAAGCAAAGGATAGTTCACCGTTTTTTCTTTTGTGACTTCTTTAGGTTAAGACTCAGCCAAAATTCCTACACTAGCGCTGCGTCAGAGACAGCTTATGAATAAAATCAAGCAAAGAAGCACACAAGCAGAACGATGCATTGCTTTGGACAATGAGACATATAAAAGGCATTCATCCTCTGCTTAAATAAAAAAATTATATGTCAACATAAATTACATTAGTTCCATGAGGTATTTTGTGCCTTTAATTTGGATTGGCAGGGGGCTGCATGGGGTGGTAGGATACTGAAATTAGGCACTGGAATCTGTGTTTTGATTCAGCTCAGTAGGTCTCAGATATGTTGGCATAGGTAATGGATTTTGTACTCATCCCCAGATTTTACTCTTCAGTTTTCAGATGTGTAATCTAAGAGCAAAGGATATAAGGTAGAGGCATCTGGCTGCAGATCTCTATGGTGGGGCGACCTCGACCATGGGGCGGGAATGACGTACTAACCCTTGTTGGGTTTTTCCATAGTTTGAGCTGTGTTATTTTTAATCATATTCCCCTCCTTTGTTTTGGTTCTATTATTATTGTTGTTTTACTTTTATTACATACTCATTTTACTATTATTTGTTTGTATGTTTGTTTGTTTTCCTGGTAGGCCACATGGGTGACGGGAGGGTAATTTTAGGTAAGTTTAGGTGGTGTGGGTGTTCTTGTGTGGTTTAATCTGTTTGATCTATATTTTTTCAATGGCTTTAACAGCCAACTTGTTAAAAAAAAAAAGCAAAAAAACTCAGACTTTTACATATAATTTCTTAATTCTTTGATGTCTATACCATGTCTGAAGTTAGGATAAACATATCTTGGGAAAAAAAAGGTTCTTACAGTAGCATCCAAAATAACTGACACGCAACTATTAACTTCATCTCAGTTTAAAACAAAAAGTAAGGAAATCTTTGTTTGTTACATTATTTCTTTGTTGTAACAATGCTTCCTGGCAATAAATTTTATACCGTTGGAAAGCCTCTTTGTTACCCTTTTAAATGATGCCACATTTGTAAGGAGCATGCATTTGTGGCATGAGCAGCAGAGCTAAGTATGTGGGTTGCACCCATGAAAAATGTGCCAAATGTTCTTTGCCAATGCCAATCAGCTAATTCTGCCATTGACTCTTGTTTGGTGTTTGGTGGATTGGATGATTGAAGTTTGAAGAAACAAGACTTATTGACAATTTAACAATGTATTAATTTAACAAACAGGAGCCTCAGTAGCGTGTGGAAGAACCATACACAGCCACAACAGCCTGGCTCCTCCTCCTCATGCTGGTCACCAGCCTGGTCATGCACTGCTGTGGGATGGCATCCCATTCTTCAACCAGCATTTGTCACAAGTCAGCCAACATGGTTGTGTTGGTCACTCTGGCATGAACATCATGTCCTGCTTCCTGAGAGCTCCTTCTCCCTTTCAGGGTGTTCTCCTGCTATGAGGGGCATGTAACAAAAAGCACCTCAAAGATAACAGGGGCAGGCTGTCCTGAAATTCTCTATAAATGCTCAAGACTGCATGTGTATGGCCTCTGATTGGTTCTCAGTCGTATAGTAAGTTTCCATTGGTTTGTTGATTGGTTTCAGATTGTACATTTACTCTCATCACAATACTAATCATCACTGTGTTTGCAAAACTGCATTAGCACAGCATTTTTCTGACAAGGTTGCAAAGTGCTCTCGGGGTTCGCTCTAAAAGCCTCTGAAACATTGAAACAGTAAACATTAGATTAATGGGCAGGAGGACTAAATGCATTAGCACATCTGGTGAAGATATTCCACAACATTATGATGCACAGGCCTGACCAGAATATCAAAGCAACAATGACAGTAAATGTTCAAGTTTCATAAATGTCATCCTTAAGGTCCACAGTTTACAGTCGAAAGCATCTTTTTCTCTGAAATTAACAGGTAGGAGTAAAGTGGTGCTTTACTCCCACAGCTGCTCTGTATTTTACAGTTTATGTGCCAAAAATTGCTTTCCTAACTTTTTTTATCACCAGCAATCATTTACATTCTATAAAAGTATAAACTGCTCAGGGGGTTATTTTGTTTCAAGCAGAAAATTGTAGGAGTGCTACACCTTTCACTTTTGTGATGCCCTAATGCACTGGTTCTCAACTTGAGTTCCGAGAACCCCCAAGGGGGGCACCAAAGATCTTAGGGGGGGCGAGAGGCTTTGTCTGCTCTGAGGCTGCCAAAATTAGATTTTCAAATACTGACTAAAATTATGACAGAGCAGTTATTAGGTAGTTTAGACAAAGGTCTTTTGATAAGGAAAGCATGCATATGCCTTTCTGTAGGGTTTTATCAGTGAAACAATTTAAATCTATGTTGATTTTTGGTGGCAGTGTGTCTCTTTATCTTGTCTTGTGTCCTGAGGGGGGCTCCGCTTTTCTTAGGGGAGGGCTCCAAGGAAAAATGGCTGGGAAACACTGCCCTAATGGGTACTCAAACACCCTTTCAATGCACTTGCAGAACAATGGGTATCAGAGCACATACACATAAATGGGGCTTTTCCATTACATGGCGTGGCTCGGCTTGACTTGGCAAGGCAGCCCAGCGCAGCAGGGGATTTGCTTTTCCACCACAACCGAGCTACCTGTTTGAGCACGCGTCTAGAGCTGATGACGCAGTTGTTTGAGCCCTCCTTGATCTCTCTTTACTGTCTGGTCTGAATGACTTTACATCATTTTAAAGCAAAAATCAAAATGTAGACTGACAGCACTGCAAGCTGCTCTTTTAACATTCTCTCTCTCTCCCCATCTGTCTCCCCTTCTCTCTCTCTCTCTCTCTCTCTCCGCAATCAGTAAACAAACAATAATTCTCGCTTATCATCAAAAGGAGAGAATTTTCCTGCATATACGTTAAAGAACAGTCTCCTGATGATTCATTTGTGGGTCTCTAAAAAAAGCAGAAAACAAACACAATCATGTTTTTGGATTGGGCAGTCAGAACGGTTAATAAATTAAAGACAGACTCCGTCATGGGCGAAATGTTACGAACATCTCCAGCATTTAATTTCTTAGAAGTCTAAAATGTATTTGTCTTTACGAAGGGAAAGAGTCAAACTTTTGTTATTAGTAAGTGCAGACAAAGTTGTAATCCTGGCTCTGCGCCTCGTCCTTCCTGGTCTCACTCATCAGTGTGAAAAGTCATGTGCAACTATCCGACCATAGTACGCACAAAAATGTAAAGTTTTGGTCTTGTTTCATAAATATTTAAGTCATACAGTGAATGCTGACATAGCTGTAACAGAGTTATGGACAGCTGGAGCAGAGGCAGAGACAAAACGTATCTCCCCGTCTCCCCGTGGGGTGGAAATTTATCATGGAGGGGTATCAGTTGCAGTGAGGGTAAATCCCCCCAGCAAACTGGACCCTGCAAAGCGCTTCGACATTAGCGCGGCACGCTTGACGGTGGGGTTGCCCTGCTTTGGCACTGCTCATGAGCAGCTTTCAAGTTCTTTAGTGAGGGCACACTGGTGAGCTAACAGTTAGTCTGCATGCCCCCTGGGTTTGATTCAGACTTCTGGCCCCTTTCCCACATGTCATTCTCCACTCTCTCTCTCCCTGATTTCTGACTATCATGTCCTATCTCTACAATAAAGGCATACAAAGCCTAAATATTTGAAAGAGGCACTTAACAACAACATTACTGAGCCAAGTCTATACACCTGATGTAAAAGCATGCCCCCTCAGTTCTACTTATGGTGTCACGAGTAAACATAATTATTTAGGATTATGATGTTTATGGATGCATACCAGTGTGTCTTTTATTTGTTTAGTGCATTTTACCATTGTACTTATTTAAGGATGTGCATACGTTTAAATCTTAAAACTATACACATTGGCCAGTTCAATCTAAGGCTGTCAAAATTCCCAATACAATGATTCTTTTGTTTAATAAAATAATACTAAAAACAGCTCATAAACTGCTTTAGTCACATCTTGAACTGAAATATGCTGCAAACTGCAGAGTGAGAACTGTCTTAAATGCAGAAATGTTTTGGCAATTTTTCTGCATCAAAACAATACTAATGTACGTAAGCAATCTAGACTGCGTGCAGGAGTTTGCCTTTAACTCACAATAATTTAAACAAGAAACTCCCTTATACTATGTGCCTTAAACCTCTGTTGCTGTTTTTCCTTTGTTTTGTTTTTTTGCCTTAGTATTAGGAAATGGGATCACTACTGTTTTAAATCTAATAGAATCATATCTTAGATTAAATTCCAGCTATTGCAGCAACCCCAATTTATCTATAGTGATGCATCACATTCTAAGAACATCTCATGTTTGCAGCATGGGTCTCTGTGAGACGTGCATTTACAAAAACTGCTTCATGAGCTTTAATGAAAAAATAGCAGAACAGTTGTGTCACTTTATTTGTGACTATGCTGAGTCTAGGCTGTGGATAATTTATCAACCCATAACATATAAACATGGATTTTACTGATCAGAAAGATCAGGTTACTATTTGGTTACTATGTGAAAATGACCAGAAAACAAAGCATGTTGATGTAGATGAGCAAGTGCATAAAATGCATTAAATGTTTATATTTCATGGGCATTTTGGTAAACTACAGAGTACATTTTGCTACTTACATTCCACAACTAAGAATATTGAACACACAAAAAACAACAGCAAAAGAAACAAACTACACAATACAACATCTTAGTATTTCTGTGTTAAGTCTCACCTCAGAGTGACCAAATGAGCAGGCATTGTGAAGCGGGATCAGACCTCCATCATCCCTTGCGTGTACATTTGCGCCTGTCTGAAGCAGGTGATCCACCACATCTTTGCGCCCAAAACCTGAGACAAGATAAAGAGAAGAGCAAGGGCTGAAATGAGAAAATTTATTAAATTCTATACAGTAATGATATTACAGAGTCCTCAGTTTGTTTTGATTGTGGTGACAATAAAAACACTCTGTTTTAATTCAGTTCAAACTTGGCTTCATTAAGAGCAGTGTTATTTATGATATCTGTTTTCCACGAGTAAAAAAAAACTCTTGACCTACACAATTATAAATCTCACAAAATAAGCAGGACGCTGCTTTGATATTGCATTCTGAAATTTTCTTGAGGGATGATACTAAGAAAATTATCTGTAGAAAAACATCATATACCTTGTATAAAAGGAGAAAACCAGGCACTCCAAACACGAAAAATGAAAAGAAGCGTATCATAAATCATATACCTTAATGGTGTGCTTATGCAAGAACACTCTGAAAATACACAGATTTCAGTGCTCTGGGCTATCTCTTACTCATACAGCTACAGTTCAGTCTGAAATGTTTGACTCACACTCTAGCTCAAAGGCTAGCCAGCCCTTTCTTGACGCAAGGTTATTTTTAGGTACCTAACATTTTTTTTTTATCCTTTTAACAAAATAGACATCATCTTTCATCCACTGGATGAAAATTCTATAAAAAGATCAAAATATCTCTGTGAAACAAAGACATTAAGAACTGAACTGTGAAGTTGCTCTGCTTACACATACTATGTGGTGTAACCGTCCTTTAAAAAAACTTTATCAACTATTGTATTGTAGTATTTATTGTGTAACTAAAGCTTGTTACTGTCAGTGAGAACAATAGAGAAGATGGTTCGTCAACACTGTTAGAAACAGGATAATAATAGGTACAATAGTAGCAATTCTGGGCATATGTTCTGAAGAAGAAACACAGTAATATATCCTCCTGGCATGTTGTAATCAAAATACATCTGTGTTCCTGCTATCCTGTTTACAGAATGTAAGACTCGACCATCAGAAAAACACTGTAAATGGATTTTTGCTTGATGATAAACAAACAAATGGTGCTTCAAACCAAATTACTTGTCAGTATTATACTGATGACTGTTGTCAAACACACTGACAGCAGCAGTGCACGCTGTTGATGGCTACCTTTTCATAAGAGTCACACCTAAAGCTGCTCTCCAGCTGGGCAGACAGTCGAAAATTATTGATACATGTATGGGTTTAGTGTTTGTTACCTGCAGCAAAATGCAGGGGTGTCGATTTGCGTCCTGCCATGTCTTTCGCATTCACGTTCACCGCATCCACTAGTTTCTTCACCCTCGACACATCTCCATTCCGACAGGCTTCGAACAGCTCTCTGAAAGCCCCGTTAGAAGCACTACCACCGCTGCCGCTGATACCGGGGTTACCACTGGCCGAGTCGGGCGTAGAGCCGGGGCTGGTCCCGCTCCCTTCAGTGGTGGTCGGGGAGCTAGCACTGCTGCTAGTGCTGCTGCTGCTGCTGCTGGCGGTGAGGGCCAGAGCTGGGGAGGTGCTGGTGGGAGAGGCAGGGGTTACCTCACCGTCCGCCGCGTTCTCTAACGGGGTGGCATCGTCAGTGGGTACCGGCGGAGAGCCAGGCGGGGTAACAGGGAAGGGAGAGCCGCGGGGTGGGGAGACCAAAAGGGAGTTTGGCTGCTGCTGCTGAGAGGAGCGACGAGGCGTCGCCATTTTCACAACACAACAGTCCCCACTAGCAACAAAAACACCGACTGACAATTTCCTGCCAAGGAGAGTCAAACTTCCGCTCAAGCTGACCGTGGAATTGTTTTCAACAATGTCAAAGCCTTACTTTAACTAAATGTTTTTTAAACCCTGCGTTACAAAACAATTAACTTGTGACAAAGGGTTGTATTTTGAATTTACAGAGATTTATTCTAAACAAAGTTAGGGTATTTTTAAATTGATATAAGAAAATTAATTATGTTTTATGTGTTGCTGAAGTTGCGTTCTTAGCCTTCGATTCAGTAGTAGTGTGAAATTTTTTATTTAAAAGGCTGGTTTACGTAAAAATTATTGAAATATTTGGCTAACAAAATATGCCTTAATGCTTTTGTGTGAATCATCTCAATGCTGCAATATACAACGGAAATTTCTGCTGTAAGAGAAAGGGAAAGAAATAAGGATTTTGTGTACTTATATAATTTCAACCAATATGATGCAGTGTGGATGAGCTCAGTGATGTCAGGTGGCCTAACCTCAGCCCAATATCACTACCTAGTGGAGACAATTAGTAGCTTCTTTAGAAATCACCGGCTCTACCACTCACACACACGAAAATATATAATTTATACGAAGTATATCTGGGGTCATGTAGGAGAAGATATGAGTGTAGTATTTTTCATTTTGAACATCATCATAAATCTAGATCGTATTTCTGTTTTCAAGACCATGGAAGGTCTAGTGGGCCATAAAATCAACCCTTATATCACATCACATTAATTCTCTGGTGTACTTACCACAAATAAAAGCAACAATGATACTAATTACTTAGAGATCCAAACCAAAACATGAAAACAAAAACAGACACTTTAGTTAGATGATTTCATGTGTCATTCATATGGGCAGATTTCCAAACGAAAATTAAAGTAGTTAAATGGAATGGCCACCAGGTGGCAGCAGACATCCTGTACGAAAGCTGCAATTACGTGTTTCCAAAACAACATGGTCTTTATTTTCCCTGAAAAATCGAGTCATTAATCTGAGTTTACCATATCCTCTTACGTGGGAAGTGACAAATTTAACACTAGATGAAGATTCATATGTGACAAAAACAACAACAACAACAACAACAACAAAGATTCGTATGACAAAGGGAGTTTCACAAACCATGAGCTCTCTGAATTAATGTTTTGAACTTTTAATTTGTTTAAAACTTAGTAAAAAAAAAAACAAAAAGAATGTACAGAGAAAAAAGCTTCTGAAAAGAGCGGTCTATTGCTCTCTTCTTTAATTTATGTTCGAGAAAATGTAGCTATGACAATGTTTTAGTTCTATGACCATGTTTGCTGTTCTTCATGCACAGTACGTCACATAGTCACGATGAATACTGTCACACTATTATACTGCTAATTTGTACGCATGTGTCAGCCAGGTTTTATGTTCCTACAAATCAAGACCAACAGAACAATAGCACCTTTAATTATATTATGCAATAAATGATGGTGTGATGTGCAAAAAGACAAGCTGCCTATTACATAAGAATATTGCAGTATTATCAACACTGGCAGAAACTAGTGGTTGAGACTATGGTTCCCTCTGTTGAACCTCCACTGATTAATGAATAAACATGTTAAACTACTCTAGAGATATGTCTTTCATAGAGAGTTGTTGACTGTGATTTATCACCTTTTCAGATCTGCCTTTCCTTGAAAAGAAATAACTGATATTTTTGACACAATGTTAAACCAAATGATCTCTTTAGTCTGTGTAGAATTGTTAACCTGTACTTTTTTATTGTTTTTAAAATTTTAAATGTAACATTCAGGTAGCATCTGCATTTCAAAACTCCATAACATATTATTTAGCCCAAAAGCGATGCTCCTTAAATATTAGCAGGCACAGATGTATTTGTACCATTTTGGAATACTTCTAAAATCAATGGTT
The DNA here is from genome assembly GCF_018320785.1 of Cheilinus undulatus. NCBI lineage: Eukaryota > Metazoa > Chordata > Actinopteri > Labriformes > Labridae > Cheilinus > Cheilinus undulatus. Next base: position 26,478,176 of record NC_054881.1, on the reverse strand, counting down.
TACCTAAACTTATATACTTACACTCAAGTGAGTTTTTTTACAGAACCTCACTACGTAACATCCATTTCTGTGTAAAAAAAAAAAAGAAAAGAAAAAGAAAAAGAAAGTATATAGCAAGAGAATTAATGCCCTCACATCCAAAACTGGCTGTTGCATCTAAACAAAGGTGTTCCTGTAATTGGAGATCCATATTCTCATGTTGATTCTGAAAAAAACAAGGGAAAGATCATATTTTACCTTTTAATCCGGCCTGTCAGCAATAAGAAATAACGACCGAGTGCGTTGAGTGAATTTTAATTTCATCTGGGGCACAGACGGCCTGGCAGTCAGGTTGCACTATGTGGGCGCAGGCCGCCTGGGTTTGGGTCTGACCTGTGGCTCCTTTCCATGTCTCTCCCCCACTCTCTTACTTCTGTTTCCAACTCTGTCCACTGCCCTGTCTAGATCACAGCATAAAAACAAAGACAAAGATTATTGCTTTTTTTCATTTTACTTGAGTGGATAGACTGAAAATATAATTTCTAATTGAAATAAAATAATTGTACTTTAAATTGAATACATTATTCTTGTATTCTTTGAGTCTCTTGATATTCATTTTACTTTTAATGTCTCCCTGAATTAATGACATGTTAAAATAGTTAGAAAGCCAAATAAATCTGTGGTCTTTGGCATTTTAAATCTGTGACAGGTTTAAAAGATCACAAGGACTTATTGAATCTTTAAAAAGACATTCTATAAACTTGCTTTAGTTCTTCAATAACTCTATTTTACAGTTGTATTATAAGTCACAAGTGTAGAAGTGTAGAAGAGTGTATGTAGTGATCTGTTGGCGGTGTGTTGATTTCTTGGGTAATGAAGGAGTGCTTTGAGCAATGGTGCACTATATGTTTAGGCTGTGGTTTTGGGGTTGAATCTTTCCATGATCTCTCCTTGAAACTCCTGATCTGATGACAAGCATGTAAATATTTCAATTAAAGGTGACCAATAGAACGCTGTTGTTGCTTTTCATGAGGTCAAATAAAACTTTATTCCCCTTCAATCAAGCTAAATACAGAACAATGTGTCATTAATAGATGTGCTATTAAATACTATTGATGAATATCATGTAAAAGTTCATTTTTTACTATAATTCAGTTCATAGAGTTGAACCTCCATTCGTTTCAGGTTGTCACACACAAACTAAACATTTCAGATGTTTTTTTTTTTTTGTTATAATCTTGATGATTATGACTTACAGCTCACCAAAATAAAAGAAACACAAATACAGTGGAAAAGTTTATTTTTCCACGTTATTTCTGTCCAGAAAAGAGCTGTAGTCAGCTAATTACTTAAAATGCCTGAAAAGGTTTCCTGGGCCTTTATTTTCTCATTCTGGTTCAATACACACAACCACAATAATGGGAAAGACTTTGTTTGCTGACATGACTTTTGTCCAGAAGAAGACAATCACTGTCATCCTCCACAAGGAGGGTAAGCCACAGAAGGCGATTGCTGAAAGGTCAGGCTGTTCTCAGAGGCTGTATCAAAATGCATAATAATCACAGCCTTCAGAGGTTGTCAAACAAAGAATATTCAAGAACGTAAGGGAGTTTTACAAGGAGTGGACTAAGGCTGGGGTCAGTGGATCAAGAGCCACCACACTTAGACGGGTCCAAGAAATGGGCTACAAGTATTGTGTTCCCAGTGTCAAACCATTCCTAAACCACAGACAACATCATAAGAGACCTGAGCAACTGTTAAAAAAGAACTGGACTGTTGCTCAGAGGTCCAAAGTCCTGTTTTCAGCTGTCCACTGTGCTTTATCAAGTCTAAAGTCAACGCAGCCATCTACGAGGAGATAATAGAGCACTTTCATCTGTTGAGAGGCTTTATGGAGATACTAATTTCCTTTTCCAGCAGGACTTGGCCCCTGCCCACAGTGAAACCAAAACTTCCAGAAACTGGTTTTGTGACCATGGTGTTACTGTGCTTGATTGGCCAGCCAACTAGCCTGACTTTGATTCCATAGAGAATCTAGGAAATGTCAAGAGGAAGATGAGGGACACCAGACTCAACAATACAGACGAGGTGAAGGCTATCAGAGCAACCTGTTCTTCATAAAACCTCAGCAGTGCCACAGACTGATCGCCTCCATGCCATACCACATTGATGTGGTAATTCATACAAAAGGAGCCCTGACCAAACACTGAATGCATAAATGAATGTAAAATTACAAAAGGTCAACATTTCTGTATCATAATCCTGGATAATTAACTGGAAAGGACAGTTAAAAATAAAGTTTATTTCAACTTTCCCAGTACAAGTTCAAGGGGGAACCAATGGGACTGTTCTAAAAACCATCATCTGTGCTTGAAGACTGAAAGTTTAACTGATAAGTCACTGAAAGGCCTTCATTGAGCCCATAAGCCACCACAGACATGTTATGATCCTTTGAGGCTTTAGGGTATTGATTGAGTCAGATTTTGCTCCTCAAAACACATTTTGAAGTAGTGTGTTAGTTTGTGTCCCATTCTCCCTCACTACTAGTATTAGCACTGGAGGGAAATGGTGTCATCTGCACCTGTATGGGAATTTACTGCACTTTAGAGAGCAGAATCCTTAGTTTTATGTTCAAGCCTGTTACAAATTAAGACAAGACATGACAGCTGATCACACGACAAGTGCAACTACAACGGTGACTCAGCATGTAGCAGTGATGCTGTCAGAGGATCACTATGCCTGGTCTGTCTGGTTGGTTGGTTGACATGCCGCTCATACTTTCTTCAACTGCACTTTGTGTTTGAAAGATCAGCCCCGGCCTAAAAAAAACAAACCTCTGAATACAAAAAAAGATCCCAACGGCTTCAAGTACATGCCACGTAGTCTAAATTTGAAAAATAACACCGATACATCCACAATGCATTTGACACATTTAAACAGGATAAAGCTCAAGACATTGCACAAAAACATTCCATATGGTCATATAATTAAGGTTTTGGAAAATGCATGCATTTCCGTTCAGATCAAAATTTCTACATATGAACTAAGTAGTGAAATTTGTTTCTGGGTGGTAACACCAGCTGTTTGCAGGTTGTTAAGTTCTTCAGAAACTTCCTTACTCTCATGTGGGGGTGATAGCAGTGTAGTCCCATGCACTCTCACCCTTCTCTTAGGGGCTGTGCACAATAATGTATTGAAAGTGTTCCATAAATCATCCTCAAACCTTATTAGCATTTGTGAATAATGCATTTAAACGGGTTTATATGACTGACTTGAAGAAGCTTCTGGAAGAGCAGAGGGGAAGTTAGAAGAAGATAAAAGCATGATAAATGAGATAAACAGAAGAAAGATGCTCATATGAAGGAGAAAGAATGAAAAGGTACAAAGGTTGACAGGCATTTAGATTCCTGCAGAGCTACATTCTTTCCAAAAACAGTTCTCACACACCCACAACGGCATTTTCCATTAAACCATCAGCTAAATATCTGCTTCTGATTCTGGGAAATTTACAGTTGAATTTTGACCCCCTGATTAAGAAATTGGCTATAATTTTTGAAAACAGTAGCATGCTTTTTTATCTAGTGTGAGATTAAATCATTGTTCTTTTGTTTTTAACAGATGGAAGTGATCAAAAGCGGCCGCATGCTTCTACTGGTTCACAGACCTCTAAGCAATATTTTCTTCAAAATAATCTGTTTCAGCTCTTCTATTGGAAATTTGTGTAGTCTTCTCTAAAAAACACCATTTCATTGAAACAGTGATCATATTTGAGGGCTTCCAGTTGGGCTAATTATGTTTCTTTGAGGACAACAATCTTTGATTTCTGACTGAATCAGTTGTTGCAGCAAAACTTTTATTTTGAAATCTGAGCAGGCAGATGCTGCTTTAATGTCTCACTAACAAAAAGTCTGGATCTCTCTCTGGCTCCTTTGCATGATAAAAAGCTCGGTCGAAACTCTCATCCATAGCTGGTGAATGTGAAAACGCGCACGGAGCGCCACACCTGTCCTATTTGGGCACTAGAGACAGACAGGTGAGGTCCCGCCCACTGTCAGGTTTCAGTCAGACTTGTTTTTAAGAGCAGCTGTTGCTATCAAAACTCGTCTTATTTACTACACGGATCCCGGGAGAAGTAACACACACGTCAACAACAACAGCAGAGCAACCATGCCGAGGCGATCAGCGCAGGAGTGGATCCGGTTATCCCTCCGCACCCCGGGCATCCTCATATTCGGGCTGGTCATGGCTCCCTGTGGCTGGATCCTGGACCTGACAGCCACTGTGGCCCCAAACTGGAGGACCCTCCACAGCCTTCCCAACACCGCTTCTGACGTGTTCATCCAGCAAGGCATCTGGGACATCTGCAGGGCTACTTCAACCAACACGAGAGAAGAGTGCAACTTGCAGGACACCACGTATTTTAACAACCAAATCATTGAGGTGGCGCAAGGTCTGATGGTCGCCTCCCTCATCGTCACTCTGATCGGGCTGGCAGTGGCCATCCCAGGGGTCCGCTGCTGGAGAGACCGGCCCAACTGGACAGTGGCTGGCCTAGGTGGACTGTTGATCTTCCTCTCGGGCGTCATGACCATCATCCCCATCGCCTGGTACACCCACATCCTCCCAAACGTCACTACGGTTACATCGACGGTTGATGTGCGCGTGGGCTACTGCATCGTCTTGGGCTACATCGGCGGGATATTTGAAGTTCTGGGTGGATTCGTCATGTTCATCGGGATCTGCCGTTGCTGCGGAGGCAGGAACAGAGGAGAAGTACGTGTTGACGAGGTCACAGCCAGCCGGTACAACCCGAAACCGCAGCCGAGACGTGTCGATGTGCCGAGCCTGAACAGGGCCAGGAGCAACGCCAGCAGCGTACCCTACAGCAAGGACTCTTTGGATGATGATGTGTCCTTCCCCCGGGCTAAGAGCCCCGCAGCCCGGTCGGCTAACTCCTCATACAACGGTAGACCCTATGATGCTGACCTCTGAGAGCCACGTGATCACATCTGGAAACAGCCTGAAGAAACACATAAGAGGAAAAACAACTAAAAGATGGACACGTCTATCTGAGAGAGGGACTGAGAGTGGAGAATATTCTAGAAACAACAATGGTAATTGCAAAATGACTTTACAACATCTAGTCAATTGTAAATCGGTTTATTTTCTGTATTGAGTATTGTAGTTATTAAGAGATAAAATACGAAAATGTACTTTTAACTGATGCAGGATTATTGGAGGCATGCAAGCTTTAGGAATATTCAGTAGTACAAATACTTTAAATACACTGAAATTACTGTGAAATCTCTCTAAAGTGAAGCTGAATCGCCTCAAAATCAGTTCACTTTGAGTGCTACAGTGTTTCCTAGTGACTGCTGTGATAGCTGTAGGCACACACATTTAATAGTGTTAAATGATGAGTGAGTGACAGAGGCCAGGTTCTAGATGAGACTAATCAAAGGCTTAGCTGAGTTATGATTTATTGCCACATCATGATAATCTGTTACAGGTGTATGCAAACAGCAGGGCAGGTATTGCATAATGAAATGGACAATAATGTTGAAGGAAGTGAAGAAGCAGTATCAATGGATCTGTTTGCAGAACTGGTATATGTTAAATTGAAGTTTACTGTGGCTGTCTTATATTCTGCAAATGAAGCTGAACTCTGTAAATAGCCCTCATCTTTAAGGAGCCTTTTTGCATATTTTCTGTGTACGTTTGCTAATGAATTCATCCTTTTTCCCCCAGTCTTTGTAAATACTGTATTTCTATGCACTTTAATATTTCCCCTTAGCTTTTAGGACAGCCCTGTCTTTGAAAATAGCTTCCTGATTCCAGCTACTTTTGTTCTGATTTTTCTGTAATATAAATGCTGTCTATTAAATGTGCACTGTGTTTCCTAGCAGCGGTGACTGAGTCCATTTCCTCATCTGAACTCCTTTTGTTAACATTTTTGCAGTCAGGCAGTCCATCAGCTGTGACTATGTTGGTTTTCTGCCATGCCACTCCTGGGCAGAGAAAGCACTGAAGTCATTATGGACACTCCTCAAACACATGTAGGTGACATTTTACAGCGATAAATGTCTTTGTCAACTTGTCTGTTCAGTCTGAGCCTCATAAGTATACAGACAATGCAGCCCTACCGGTCTGAGAGGTTGGTTTCATTACAGATCTTGCCTGACAACATTACCTTTACTGTTCAAACTGGCGAAACATCTCAAACAAGGCCCCACTGTAGAGAACAGACGTGGCTCTATAGCTCCTTGCAAGTCTTTTGTTGTTAAACTGTACCCTCCAGAGACCATGATGCAGTGCAAGTCAGGGTTGAATGCAAAAGTGAATCAATGAGTAGGAAACACTCTAGAGCAAAGATTATTTTTATGTTGCAGACAAAGAGGGCAAAGCATTCACACTTCTGTAATGAAGACATTAACTCCTAAAGATGTGGAAGCAAACAATGGAATTTGAAAATCTTCCAGTAGACTCACCGTTACTACACTTTTTAGGAAACACTGAAATGCCTTTTCCTAGATCAGTGGTTCTTAGCTGGTTTTGCTAAGGAGGCACCAGCACCTCCTCAAAGAGAAACTGGAGCCCAGATTTCCAAACATTTTCAACCACAGCAGTTTGGCTCTTAGTTGGGATTAAATGTCTGAATATAGAGACAAGACAAAAACATGTTTAAAAGTGACACTACAGAAGCCACTGGGGGCATGCATGCATAGATTTTACTCTATTGTTGTAACAAGCTCTTTTGTTTTTTTTCCTAGAGATTCTGAGATATTGAAATATTAACATAACATTTTTGTATAGTTTTGAGGGGCATTTTTGCCTTTATTTGATAGGACAGCAAAAGAGAGACAGGAAATGAGGATGAAAATGCTATTGGGAAGACATGAACCGAGACCCAATATCAATCCTGTGACCAGTGCATTGAGAACTATAGCCTCTGTATATGGGCAGCTGCACTGAACCACGCTGGCATTCGAACATATCAGAAACAACCAAAAATGACTAATTATTACTCATAATTGCAGCAAAACATGAAAATAAGAATTAACTGTGACACCTACGTCCTGCATGAATATAAGCAAATGCATAATTTATGATACATCACCATGATCAAACAAGTAAAAAGCGGTCTCGACTGGCCTTTTTGACTCGTTTCTCTTGTAAATCCCAGAAACACCTCCAGCTTCTCAATAGCATACTAAATGTGCCTACTGAATGAAGCGTCATCAAGTAATAACCCTAATCATTTAAGGGAAGGAACCAACTCAGTTTCTTCGCCATCAGTTTTTGGACAAAGTTCTTTCTGCCATTCTTTAAGATGTAAAGAACATGAGTTCAGTTTCATCTGAATTTAGAATAAGTTGCGACAGACACAGCTGATCTTATCTTACTAAGTCAAGTGCACGAGGAATACTTGAATGAGCTTACTGCACAATAATAAACAACAGTGTCATCTGTGTTAAAATGACTTTTTTCCATACCATTTTTCCATTCAGGCATTAATACAAATATTAAATAAAAGAGAGCCCCATACTGAACCTTGAGGTACCCTTTTACATAGCTGCATGGTGTGAGAATCCAGAGGCTTTTTAAGTTGGTCTAACGAGATGCAGTGATCAACAGTATCAAAGGCCTTGGAGCACGCTGGGCACAACTGTAGGGTTGGTTGTAAATGTTTAAGACAGTGGGATCCCCTTATTTAAACCGGGAATTGCAAAGACTGAATTTGTAGGAAGGAGATGAGGGTCAGAGTTGGACCCATGGGCCACCAGTTGCTGTACAAAAGGTGTGCAACCACAAAGGCCAAAAAGCACCCTAAGAAAATGTAACCACATTTTAAAAGTGCTGATTTTCTCATAATTGGGAAAACATTTGATTTGTTGAAGCACTTTCAAAACCAACCAGGTGAAAAAAAACAGTATATTTACGGACAAATGTGAAAACAAAAGAACGTTATTGATTTGGCATTATTTTCACATTGAAAAAAAATCCACCACAAAGTCAAATCTTTCGACTTCACAAAGCTCTTTAGAACGCTGGTACTGACTGTTTTATTGTGAGCTAGGATTGCCACCATTCAGTCCCATTTCTTTGACATTAATGTGTCTAGACCGGTGGTTTTCAACCTTTTTTGTCCCAAGGCACACCTAAGGTCAAGCCAAAATTTCAAAGCACACCAAATCCATATCCATACAAAATTGCCTATCTTAAATATTTTCCAGTAAATCCCACATACAACATTAGTTCAGGCAGGCCAGAGAGCCAAGCACAGCTATATAATTGAAATCAGCTGATCTCATGCAAGCCCTCGTCAGCTGACGGTCAGCTGATTTGCTTTTAAGCACGCTAATGGTTAATGGCACTCAAGATGCCATGTTTAAACTGCTCTGACCTGGCTATTTATGCTGCTCCCTCTCCAAGGCACTTTTTACAACTGTCCTCCACCCCAGCTCCCCCTTCCCAGAAGAGCCATATATGAAAAACAGAAATAAGTGAAATTTACAACTGCCAATAAAGAAGAACTATTTATGACCACAAATCACGTGTTTCTTGAAAAAATGGTCCTGACTCAAGTTATTGTATAGTTGCAGTAATTAAGTATGGCTGTACAAACTGCTATAGCACACCAAGACTTGGCTCAAGGCACACCAGAGTGCCTTGTCACACTATTTGAGAACCATTCGTCTAGACTAGACTTCTAATAGACCATATAGCTTCAGATAAGTGACTATTGTGTGCAGTCTGAAATTCTATTTCAATTCTTGATCACGCTGACAATAAATAATAGGTATGGGATATTTTGTCTCAGACATGACACAATTGCTGCGTACAGTATTAGCTATGACTACTAGAATTTCATTCCAAAATGGGGTGTGGATAGCAGGAGATGTATTAAGGGTGTAACTTAAGCTGACAGTTTATTTATAGTCTCTATAGTCTTTTATAATCGTGTGTATTTATCAACAAAATGCTTCACCTCAAAAAATCAATAGGATAGATTATCCATATACACTATGTTTTATCAGCCCTTGTGGAAACACCCAGAGGTTTACTTTGAAAGATTAAAATTACCATAGCACATCTACAAAGTGGTTAGGACAGGAATAATATAACACTGCCATTGAGAAAGAATCCAGGCCAAAGCAGTAAGTAGTTCAGAACCACCAGTGAAATGAAGGAGCCTTTCTTTTCATGTTGATCTTGTTGGCCCATGAACAAAGCTCAGTCTTATCTGATCAGGTCTTGTGCATGCACAGCTGATTCATGGTTAAAGTAAAAAATCTTTTAAATAGCTTACATTGAGTTCACTGTGAGCGGGGAAAATGTAAACACTGGAGCTTTCTGTTTACATAATATCACATGTAAGGTGGTATCAGGTGGGAACCGTGCCAGGTATCAAAAGTAATCATAAAAATGTAAATCTTGATGGTCTGGTTTGCTTTGTATGTCATATGTAAGTATTGCCTTTAGAAGGATCAGGAAAGTAACCTAACAATTTGTTTGAAAAGTTGACTTTTACTTCCCTTAGTGGTATGCAAGGTCATTTTTAAATAGCTCTGTAAAGAAATATCTCCAAGAAAGCCTGAAAATAATGTAAAAGAATCTTGTTGTTGCATTTGCCGCAGCTTAGCCTCATCTGACGCCAGATGTTCTGACTCTTGATTTTGATTGGCCTGAGAGAAATGGCATTGAAGCGGGTGATGCGGATCCAAAAGCTGTACTATTTCCAGCTAACCTTGGACAATACAACTGATGTGAAGGGCGTTTCTACGGTCAGGATGGTGAGCATCAAAAATTCTAGTTTCATATTAAAACTGAGCACTCCCAGTGCAGAGAATGCCATCATGTCCTTAGTCTACAGTGTACCTAGCACTAAAGATATTTGATTTACAGTAATATCTCCTATAATACAACCCACACATTTAGTATATGATATACAGATAGTTGTGAGAACATTCCAAGGTATGCTCTACTTCAATGAATAAGCAAATTACAAAAGACCAACTTCAAATTTACAGCAGTTTATAGCACAAGGATTTTAATAAACTCCTGTCTCTAAAAAAAAATTGAAATGCAAATCTGCTCACCAATGGGAAAACAGGTGTTGAAATTGTCACCCTCATGGCAGGCATTTCCTTGTTGTAATAGATACAAATTTTCTCAGGTAACAATGACATTATGTCAACCACCTGCATGGTGTTGGGTTAGTCTCACTACTTGTTGAGTTTAGAAAACACTAGAGCTGGAAGTGCCCCAGCAATGGACCCCAGAAGGTTCAGTGCCGTGATAGTATTTGCCCCCTCTCTGATTCCTGATTTTTTTTTTTTTTTGGAAGATTTATCACACTTTAATGTTTTGGATTATCAACCCAATTTTAATATTTCACAAAGACAACCCAAGTAAATACATATAGGTACGTAGATAGGGTTGGATTTTTATTTCCCTTAGTACTGATAATGTCTCATAATTAACTGTATGGTCTTTTACAAATACTTACACAATTAAAATCATGTTATGTTGAAGCAATAAGCTGAAAATCTATTGACATAAACAACTTTTTGTGTCAAATAGTGAGTTGTACAAGTTTGTACAAATCTCAGACACAAGCCTGTCACCAGGAGGGTTCAAAAGAAACCTCGTTCACTGCCAAAGGTCCAGAAGTTTGAACATTATTGCTGCTCCTCTTTTTAAATTACAGTAACCAATAATTCTAAATGGATCTAATAAAAGCTGCACATGGCTGCCAACAGACTATCAATATTCAATCATCTGTGCAGAGCACATGCACCGATAATTGACTCATTGCTAGAATATCTAAACCTGCATGTCTTTGCAAATGCCCCTACAGCAAAGTGTGACACATTTCTCAGTAATGTGTTGTTTAATTTGTGCAGGGAAAAGTTTTAGTATACTCATGTCATCTTGCACGTGCCACATTTGCACACATTGCTCGTTTGCACTTTTTACATTTGTTGAAATGTTGAGGGTCTATGTTTTATCTATAGTTGTCATTTCATTTCCAACACAAGGAGCATAAGATTTCCAGGACCATCTATGTCCTCAAATAATCAGGGCTTTTCTGCTCCTGTGAGGTTTGTGTTGCACTCCCAATGCACCCCTTTTATTTCAAGCTGAAAGTACAGTTTAAATATATAGGGGGAAGTTCAAAAAGATCAGTCTTTAGGGAAAAACACACCTCCTCCTTCCACTGGATGTAGGTCTGTGACATTCATTCATGGTTGTACATGAAATGTTGGTTTGTCTGGGATTATTTATGCATTTTATTTTAATTCTGGTAATCATACAATACAAAGGTATAACCCAAAATGTGAATGTGCAGTCAATGCAATGTAGTCATATATGACAAAGGTGAATTAAACGCAGCTTATTTGCTTACTGTACACACAAACCGATTGTGACAATGGCTAGAATTAAATGGATTAAACAGAAACCTGTCAGTTAAATAGTCAATGTGAAGAGACATCCTTTATCAGTGCAGGGTCACACAGACAAATCATTCCATCCACAAACTCATCTTTATCCACTTTGGGAAACAGATGAGTTTGGTAAGCCTGTATGAGCTGACATGACAGCAGGATGTAAGAAACAAACTTGTTAATTGAATAAAGTAAATGTGACTGGTTCACACAGTCAGCAGTAGGCATGCTAATAACAGAAACTAAAAGTAAACACGTGAATCTATTTTTAAAGAATACCCAGGCCAAGAGACAATTAAAAAGGATCAGGCTTGCACGGTTAATACCAAACGGTTGCAGGAAGAGGAATTTAAAAATGAAGCAGAACTGGATCCAGGGAGGCATGCAGTTTCAGTGGCTGACACTGTTCAGTCTCAGGGGGATGGATGGAGGCGGCGTAGAAGTGCAGGTATATCTAAAAAAATTAGAATATCATGAAAAAGTAATTTTTTTCCCTGTGATTAACTTCTGAAAGTTTAACTTTAATAAATTCTATATTCATCTTGTACAAAGTGAAATATTCCAAGACTCTTTTTGTTAAAATCTTGATGAATATGACTTACAGCTCACACAAATCTAAAATCCCCTGTCTCAAAATATTGGAATATTTTGAAAAAGTCCAATTTGCAAATGATTCCTGAGCCTTCATTCTCTCACTCAGGGTTCAAGGACGCACAACTGCAGTCATGTGGAAGTCATGCTGACATGACTTTTGTCCAAAAGACAATCACTGACACCCTCCACAATGAGGGTAAGCCACAGAAGGTCACTGCTGAAAGTTCAGACTGTTCTCAGAGGCTTTATCAAAGCGTGTTCATGGAAAGCATCTCCCCTTGGCTAAGGAGAAAAAGAACTAGACTGTTGCTCAGTGGCCAAAAGCCCTGTTTTCAAATGAAAGTAAATTTTGAATTTAAGTTGTAAATCAAGTTCCCAGAGTCTGGAGGAAGATCAGAGATGTAATGAATCCAAGGTGTTTGACATCCAGTGTTCTCAATTTCCATAGTCAGTGATGGTTTGCAGTGCCATGTCATCTGTTGCTGTTGGCCCACTGTACATTTTCAAGTCCAGAGTCAATGCTGTTAGCCATCTACAAGATGATTTCAGAGCACTTTATGCTTCCATCTGCGAAGAAGCTTTATGGAGATACTGATTTCCTTTTCCAGCAAGGCACCTACCCACAGTGAAGCAAAAACTACCAGAAACTGGTTTGCTGACTATGGTGTTACTGTGCTTGTCTGACCAGCCTGCTTGTGTGACCTGAACCCCATGGAGCACCTCTAGGGAAACATCAAGAGAAAGATGAAAGACACCAGACTGAACAATACAGACAAGCTGGAGGGTTGCTATCAGAGCAACCTGTTCTTCATAACACCCCCAGCAGTGCCACAGACTGATTGCTTTCATGCCATGTTGCATAGATGCAGTAACTTGTGCAAAGGAGCTCAAACCAAATAAAGTGCATAAATAGTGCATACATGAGCATAATTTCAAGAAGGTTAACATTTTTGGCTGACTGCTGAGGTCAGCCCTATAGATGGCTATGTCTGTGTTTGACTGACTGAGTGACTGACTGGCCCCGTCCACATGGGGAGGAATTCAGGGGTATACGCAAACGTTTTTTGCCGTATTGGCGTTTAATCCACATGGAAACGACGTTTTGGGAGGCCATAAATGTTACTTTTTGAAACCGGGTCCCAGAGTGAACGAATCTTTAAACGCTTACCGTTTCGTCTCCTATTATACAGAGTTGGGTTTGCTCACTGAAAGCTGTCGGTAATGGATGCCTCCACTGTGGTAACTAGAGCCATACATACAAAGTTGTGCTATAGGCGGGGTTTAGTTGTGCTGACAGCCATCTAATGGCTGCCTCCACTTCTGGAAAAATCTCAGATATGGCTTTAGCATTGCGTCCGTTTTACTAGAACTGCACCATGTTTCTGTATGAGCTTTTCATATTGGGAAAGATGTTTTCACTCTTCTGCTGACCTGCTTCAAGCATGAGTATGATAGTTAAGGGGGAAAGGGTTTAGGCCTGCTATTGGAGCGGTTAGCTCAAAATCGCTGCTACTGTGTGCTGACACACCCGCACGCGACTGTCTTGCGAGCTTAGCCAAAAACTAGCCGACAGAGAGAAAGTAAATATGCTTGTAAGGTACAATACTGAAATTTCACAAAAGTAACTAGGACACCGGTAATGGAGTGATTTGGACGGGAAAAACAGCTAACCCAGACAACAGCTTTTACTGAAACCAGTGAAAGTTGTGTCTTAGCTAACTCTTACACTATTGATGCTTTGAAATTTAGATCTAAATTTTGACAGCTTGCTTTCTGCATGTAAGACTATCAACTTTGGAGCATATTATGTACTGAAAAATCTTAGAAAAAATCTCAGACATCAAAATCTCAGACATCAAATCTTAGAACAAAGGTGAAGTGCTGGCTATTGTGGTAAACACACACCAGAGCTGTAGCTGTTTTTGGCTAATTGTATTCTGGATTACCTGTATTGCTGTATTGTATTGTATTGTATTTAGCTGTATTGTATTGTGGTTTTATAATAACAGAAGCTGAATTCATCATACTGTAAATGTAAAAGCTCAGCTGGGGACAAGAGTTGAAAATTAGTTATAGCTACCAGGTCTTTATGCAGATTATTTATAAATATGTTTAATGCTTGTCAGACGGGCCACTTGGGAATTTTTGCTTGGGGCCCCAGCACACTCTAGAATCACCACTGGATGGCAGGATTCTACGTCACATGAGCCACGTTTTTTCAGAAAAGATTTTTCAAAGCGGATATCGGTTTGAGCTAATTAAAAAATACAAGATGCTTATTTTTTTATCAGTTTGGGTCAAATGTCATAGATAATACCAGCAATGATGTGTTTTATCATAGTTCAGTCGGATACTCCAGTGTGCAGCTGAAAAAAAAGTGTTCACTGCCACTTAAATGTTTCTAATTTCAAAGCCAAAGTGCTACCCAATGAAGAGCCATTTGGGAACCAAAAGAGCCAGCTCTTCTTGCTGAACTGATCCACATGATCCGTATCTCGGAACAGCGCAGGAATTAGGACCCTTCCATTCTCAACCCATAGCCATTGGGGACAGCACAATTACACACCCCAACAAAAAGTCACTCTGCCAGAACACACAATTCAGCCAGGCATTTCAAAAGGCATCCCAGACAGATGCGGTCAGCCATATACTAGGTTTTAACCTAGTCTTGTTGTATCATAAATCCTTTTGAACTCTTCTAATATACTAATATTTTGAGATTGTGGATTTTTTATTTTTGTGATCTGTAAGCCATAGTCATTAGCATTAAAACAAAAAAGTTGAAATATTTCACTTTGTAAAAGAATATACGGTAGTTTCACTCCCTGAATTAATTCACTGGAAAAAAATGAACCTTTTTATGATATTCTATTTTCTAATGCACCTGTACGTGTTGGAGAGTTAAAGATACAAATATAAGAACAAAAATGAGCAAGTAACCTGTATTACTTTCTCAACCTGTGTTACTTTCTCTGTATTACTTTCTCAAAACTCATGTAGTTTTGCTTTCTTTGAGACCTGATAAGCACATCTATAAGATAAAATAAAAACACACATGACGATGTAATACCTTCAACAGCTGTCACCAAAAAGTCATTGATCATTAGGAACTTGCCTTGTGTTGATATACTGGCCATTGGTTTAATGCCACATTTACACATTATGATATCATACAGTATATGACAATTAGTAGATATAAACAATAGTTTGTTTTAAGACATTGTTATTCAGTCAGAAGTGTACAAAAGAAACAAACATCGTAGTTCTTACAAAGGCCCTTGCACTGGCTACATTCTGACTTATTTACTTTGTAAGGAGAAAATGTACATACGTATACCTGTCTGGGTTGGTTTCTGAAACATTCAAGTCTAGGTCAGTACAATACAGGGATGTATTTGTGAAACAGTCATTTTTAGTGCTATAATCTATAAACAAAGTCATTATTTGTTATAAACAACTCTCAGTGTGGAAATACATAGACATAGCATAAAACAAAGTGCACAGTATTGTAAACTAGCGGTAAACTTAGCAATACACAAACTCTTTTAAATCAACAGACCAGTCTAAGTTAGAGTCAAACAATACTTGCCCAACAGAACAGCATTGTAGATGATGTATATTATATGGTGCATCTTATGTGCTAGCTAGTCTTAAAATTTCTACATTCTTCTTAATGTGTTTATGTAATATGACTTTTTGTGGGATTGTATTTATTTATTCCTTTGTGTATATTTAAGATTGTATTTGGTCTCCTTGCACATGTTTTGTTATGTTTTCAAGCAACATCTACAAGGAAGAATAAGTCATCGATTATAATCTGGCATATTTACATTGTCTGGACTTGTTCTAGTAATGACCATTAATGTGAAACGCCCTTTCCAAATAATTATCATCATCATTATTATAATTAGCATCATTTTCTGAGGGAAGCTCACTTCTTAATTCGCAGACTACTTTGTATAACAAATGAAGGACCACTTTTGTTTTGAAAGAACAGGTAATCATGATTATTGTCAACGAGGAGCTAATCAGATGCTTTTTAACAAAGTAAATAGGTTTAATAACAAATATTCTCACAAGTTAAAAAAGAAGTCATAATTAAGTATGACTAGACAAAGTGCACTAACAACATGAAATCCAGTTTCTATTTCAGCTCTCCCAATTTCATTTTGACTGTTCTGAAGCAGATTTATCCATAAATCAGTATGAAAAGAAATGAATTTAATCTGTGAAAATAACTAAAGCAGTCACTTTTGCTTTGTCTAGATTTCACTGAACTTCTGAAATATTACACAGAATGTAGGTCGTGTATGAGGAAATATCTTTGGAAACAAGGTTTTGCTTAAAAGACATGTTAGTGAGTACAATTTTAGGAAAGATCATGTTAGATCAAATTCTGTGGATCATTCAGTCCATAAAAGTCTGATCATTTCAGGAATGGTGACAAAGAGTCAGTTTTTGGATTGTCAAGCATTATACCACAACACTAACAAAAGTTCTATAAATAAAAGGAGAAATATACTAAAAGCAAGAAATTATACAAAAATATGTGAATTGCAGTTGCATTGCATTGAAACAGTTAGTGGTGTATAGAATGTACTATATTAAAGATATAATGCGCTTATATTGCTTAGATAGACAAATAATGCTAATGACCTTTAACATATTCAAAGTGATGTTTTTATATACATTTTCTATGTAAGATTTAATTTTACAAACTCTTATCCCCTTTTGTATGCTGTTGAGTTGGCAAAATGAATAAATGAATAAAAAAGTGTAGTCTCTGCTGTGCACTCGAGGACTTTTTTTAGGACTCCAAGACTCAATTTCCAGTGTAATAAAACACCAGGGTTAAACATATCTCTGTGAATCAGTCATCAGTCTAAATTCACAGTTTCAGAGCTCTGTGATTCAGTGATTAATGCCCCATTTTAAAATGGTTCAAAAAACATTTTAACAATAGGTGTGTCAATGTTATCCCTCTTTTCAGTCCATTTGTTCAGTATTTGAGTCTCAGAGGACAGCATCACTCATAGAGATGTAGCTACAGGTCAGCCATAATTAAAACAATATTCACAAAGCATTTGACAAACTGTATATTAGGCTTGTTGCAGAAAGTTGCTGAGGAAGCTCACAGGTGTCGCTGGCCATAATGTCATGGTTTACCTGGACAAGAAGCAGAGGAATTAGTTTTGTATACATGTATTGAAGAGTAATAGAAAAGTTTCTGCTGCCTCTGGTTCAAGTGAAAGTTAGACAAACACTCCAGCAATTAGCCTTCCCCCTAACCTTACAGTGAACTCTGGCTAGAGCATGGCTCTCCTGGTTCTCTCCCAGAGCAGAGGCAGAAGTTGGGGATTAAAGTTAATGTTTTCTGGCACAGATCTCTCTGTTATGATACTTTTAATGACCCGAAGGCCACTGTGTCTGATAGATTTGGGAAATTAACTCACAATGAACAGGAACGCATGTAGATGGCTGTTAACTTTCAATGAAGGCAGTGACATCAGCAAAAAACAGACTGTATTGAGATAAACAGCTAGGTTATTCGACATCATTGTAGCATGGGGGGGGGGGGTTTAGGTAATCCCCCATTGCAGCTGGTGACATGGTGGGCCCATGTATTTGCCCTGCCCAAATTAAACCAAGCTAAGAGGTGAACAACTTCTAACAGGCTAAATCCAAAATTTTGGTTTCACTTCACAGAGACTTTAAGAATCATTGTAAAGAACTTTTTCAAATATGTTGATGGCGGTCTTGTTTGATTTTATAATTTATAAAGAGACAACAGTACATCTTTCAGACTGATGATCAGCTCAATAGATACAGGTTTTGACCCCCAGTATGACTGGAGCAAAATTCTCTGTAGTGTGCGCATGTTAAGCTTTTAGTGTTGTGTAAAAGCATTTTGATAAATACCTACCCAAGGTTAAATGGAGATGGATCCATATCACACAGCAATGTTGTAGCCATGTCTGGCTGCCAAAACTTTCCTGTTAATGACAAAGAAACACAATTAATTTGTCAATATTTTCTCAAGTTATATTATGAATAAATCCTTTTCTGTGTATCTCATATGCTTTTTATCTTCTTCAATCCATGTTTAGGATGCTTTTTGATGCTCTTTTCTTTACACAGGTGTCAGGCACTGATCATTATTATTCAGTTCTTTTTTTGCTTCAGCACAAACAAACCAGCTTTGTTTATCACTTCCTGGAAAGTGATCTTAGTCAGTGAGTGTTGAGAGGAAAAGGTCAACTTCACTGAACATCAAATCTTTATGCGTTTGCACCGGTGATAGCCAGGGACCTGGAGCATGATCAGGCTGTTCATCTGTCAGTCTGTTTGTCTGTCTGTTCATCCGAACGGGCCATTCTTGTGAATGTGATATCTCAAGACTGACTGTGGACTTTGTTAGTCAAAGGTCAAGGTTATTGAGCTTCATGCTCATGCTCCCTTGCTTGTGGAGATGATATCTTAAGAATCCTGAGACAGATTTTCTTCAAACTTTGCATATGTCCACTCTGACTCATGAAAAAAAGATCTTAAGCATCACAGGTCAAAGGTCAAGGTAATTTAGCCTCATATTTATCCCTTGCATGCGAATGCAATCTCAAATGGTTGGATTGATTTTCTTCAAACTTTATGTTCATTAGTGAGCATGACATCTTAAGAATGCTTTGTGGGCTTTTTCTTTAAACTTTGCACAAATATACACTCTGATTCAAGATTGGATTGATACACTTTGAAAGATGTAGGTCAGAGGTTCAAGGTCACTAGCCCTCATGCCCATCCATTGCCTTTGAACATATTTGCTTTGAGGGATTTTCATCAAACTTCGCACAAATGCTAACACCAACTCAGGGGTGACCTGATGAGATTTTGGAAGTACACAGTTGAGATCAAAAGCCTCCCCAGCAAATGTATGCCTTGCTGAGGCATATAACCACCGGGCAATAGTTGTAGGTTATTTTCATTTTTGAATGTCGCATGAGTCGGCAGGTTTGATAAAGCGGGCCATCTCTGCATGAAAGTTTTGCAATTGAATCCCTAATAGTGTAAATGTTTAAATCTCACTGGGTGAGACAATGCACCCTAACTAGTCTATGGGGAATAGCCTTTGGTGCGTGATGAGCAACTTCTGCTGTATGAGTGTGAGTGTGATTGAAAGATGAATGTGTAAAAGCAATAAAATTTGGCAATAAAATAACATTTGGGTGGGTCTATTTAATCCCTGGACTCTAACCATGGACACCATAGACATGACTTGTAGTGTCATGATTATCCATGTGTGCAGTGTCTCCAGCTATTTAAGACTCTCTCAGCATTTATGTTAACCTCATCTAGCTAGATCCTAATTCTATAATTCCTGAGAGACCAACACATGGAACACTACATCCCAAAAGACACCACTGTCTGTATGATTACCTGTTGTTCTTCTTTTGCTTCTGCCTTATCTTGGCAACAATGAAAGCCACGATCAGCAGGCCGATGATGACAGCCAGCACACTCAGGGTCAGGGGTAAACTTAATGCCCCGTTGACTGTGTCGTCACAGGATTCACCACGGTATCCCAGCTCACACTCACACACCAAGTCAGTTCCACCACCAGGAGGACTCACACACGTGCCGTGCCCATTGCACTGAATTTCTCCACATGTGGGGAGGCTGAGATCGATGCCTCTCGGTTGAGGAGGAGGGAAATAGGTGGACATGTTGGAGGAGGGAGGGGAAAAGGAATTCTGGATTATAAAGGGAGGAGTGATACCTGGAAGGAGAAAAGGAGAGGGCACACATGAATGAGAAGAAGCCACAGCTTAAAACACAACATGATAAAGAGAAGACACAGAGCCATCCTGAGTGGGAATGGATGTTAATAGCTAGCTGTTCTCAAGTTTGATCAGTTTACAAGCCAAATAATTAGAACTGTCTTTACTTATATGAGTTTTTTTTTTTTTTACTGCAAAACCTTAGTTTATCACCTTTTTTCCCTCATGAATTTATTTCACACACATAAGCACATAATGTAGTGACTGCTGTAAATACTGTACTTATAGAAAACTGTTTGTACTTTTAGTTATGGGTTAAGATAATGTACCATCTGACTTTTCCAACCATGTAACTTTGCATCGCAGACTACATGTGCATGTAATTTATTTGATTATGTAGTGCCTAAAATTGAATTTTAACCTCCTGAGACCCATGTTTTCATTTGTTATGCATTTTTGATTTCTCCTGCTTGTATGGGATTAGTAGGACCTGATAAGTATAATAACTTAACATTGTACCTCAACAACAAGAAGTTAAAAAAAGGTTTCCTCATATGAGGACAGTGGGTCTATTTTACCATATAACAGTAAAGACACTATTGTGTAACACAACAAAGGTAATTCTAACAAATTAGAGCAAAAATTTTGTCTCTTTCTTCTATTAGTTGATAAATCTTCCTCATTTTCACTCCAGTAAAAAGTCCCAGATGTCCTCATACAGATGTTTTCCATGCAGTGGCGTAGTCACTTGTTACTGTTGATAATACTTTTCAAATTTGCATGCCATGTCAAACTACAACATTAGCAGGCACAGATAAACATGTTCCACTCATAGTGATCACAAGATGTCAGACAGAGTGTCCACCAATGAGGCTAACAGGTCTAATCACAGCAAAATTAAGAGCAATGGTGCCAGGAACCCAAATGTAGTGTGCTCATACAAGGATGCTGGGATGTAGAAGGTGAAGCCTGTACTATATTCAGGTTCCAGACTTGATTCTGGAGTTACACTTTTTGTACGGCAAAAAGGAAAGCAATAAACATATGTACTGTAACATGAACATTATTAATATTCTGAAATCACCTTGATGAGATTAGATGAATCTTACTATCAGCCCCTAATAAACACTGTTTACACCAAAAATATGCTTGATAACCTCTACAGGAGCGACATTACTGACAAAAAAAGAACACTAAGCAAATATTGCATGTTAACACCCCAGCTATAGTTTATTAAAAATGTGCGCACACAGAGAGCTGCTTGTTGTTCTGGCATCTCTTCCTGAACACATTTTACTTTTAAATTATGACATACAAATGACCACAAACAAAAACAGCACCTGTTCAGTGAAGTTAAAGACAACTTATAGGTTTGAAAAACTCCTGATGAGACAAAATGAGGTCAACTTTTAATGCTTTACATGTGAACAACACAAGGAAGTAGGAGCATCTAAAGTGTTTCATCATCAACAGCCTTTTACCGACATTGACTCAGAGCGGATTGAAAAAATAGGTTGACGTCAGAGTTTGAATGAGAAAAAATTAGACAAAGTGGCCATCTTACTGAGGATTAGTGTACATGTTCAGTAACATAATAGTTGTAACCTATTAAAAAAAGTAGAGTGAAACACTATCAAGATGCCTTTTGTCTTTTATGATACTGAACACAACAACAGAATGTTTTTTTGTAGTAATAAACATTCTTACATTTCAGAAATTTGTTCTTTAGTGCAAAAGTGTAAGTTGACTGTTAGACATTGTTGCATCAAAGCCTTGTAGACAACAACTACGTGTGGGAAAATGTACAACCAAATTTCAGAGACTACCCTGACCATGATCTGAAGCTCTAAAGTGTGTCCGCTTCACTTCTAAATATGCACCAGTGGTTATCTTACTTCAAGCATCTTGTCATTCAGGTTTCCTACAAACACAGTGAGATTGTGCTAAACTCTGGCTTTAGGGCAGGCATCTGGAACTGTGTAATAACAGAGGACGACATCTTAACATGATAAAATGAGCAAAATCTACTCACCAAAGCAAAGAACGCTGAGCTAAGGTGTTAAAAGCTGGCTGTGGAGCGTATATTCGTGTTGTAGGTGCGTCCAGGTGTCTGTGTGATGTATTACAGGTACTCAGTCTCTGAAAGAATGTGAAGTTCCTCTTTCACTGAGGGAATCTACAACAAAAGAAGGGAGGGAAGAGGAAGAAAGCTGAGACCTGTGAATACCTGCCCGCTTTTTTTTCCACAGAAGGACACACAAATAAAACCCTTTATCCTCCCTCCACCCCATCTTCAAGGGTTGAGTAATATACACAGTCTTGCTCACAACATGTATTTCAGACAGTGATGAAGCAACCCTACTTTAAAAAAGAGCACTAATTTTATGCCTCAAGGAATGACTAAGACTGACTCACAGCAATCAACGATCTGGTTCTGTGGGAAAATTGACTTCATTTGTAGGTCACCTTTAACGCAGTGGCCCAATTAATAAATCTAACTTCACACTTAGGGTGAGGATAGAGGACACAGATACAAACATGCGAAAGTCATAATAGAAAAATGATTCGGCACTGATGTGACCATATCAAATACTTCCCTTTTCCAGAGGATTAGCATTATAAACAGTACATTTATAAACACACCCTTACCCTTAGGACTATTAAACTAAACACCATACTGTAAGTGGGTTTGCCAGACAGGCAGGGGATGGAAGGACAAGGCAAGTACCGACAAGACTAAGACAGCCATGCCTGACGTGTCTGTGTAACACGAATCACTTACATTTGTTGTGCTTATCAGGCAGGAAACATTCTGGGTTTCTCAGGAGTCTTGAGGGGAATATTACCTTAGGTAGGATTAGAGAATTTAGTGGTGTGCTTAAATGTTGAGCTGCTGAAACATCTTCAGAAAATCTGCCACAAAAATTCAACACTGAGCTCTGAAATACAGGCCCCAAGGAACAGGAAAAAGGGGTCAGCCAAGGAACTGCTATGAAGAGGTATGAAGGCAGGAAAGTCTAGAAAGTGGGTGCAAATGGGGAAAAAGGTGGACAGTATTATGATGAGGAAGTCAACATTTAGCAAGTAGCGTAATGGCTGTAGTTCAAGCTCCAATGTCAATCTGTAGCATAGTTCAACCCTTTAAGATTCAAAGCCAAGGACGCTATAAAAAAAAGTTAGCTTTACGTTGCCAGTAGCCTTTCCAAAACAAGATTTCACTGCCTTGCTTATATGGAGGTTCAAACGTGACTGTGGGGTAAAGGAGAGAGGGACAGCACTGTTTTCACTTATTTTATCCCACACATTTCTCTTCCATATTTGGGCTACCAGTCAGCTAGCTTCAGCTTGTAAAAGTCTCTACTTATTCAGATGGGAGCACAGGTAAAGTGTGCACTAAGGGTCAGGTAGGTAGATAGCCAGGTAGGGTATACAGTAGCTACATTTCTTAAGGTAATAAGATTTTGTGTCATTAATCTGTGCTTCCAGGGTTATTCCCATTATAATTTGTCCAGTAGAGTGGTAAAGCAATGAGCCTCAGAAATGTGTTAGCATTATAGCACTTCTGTTTCCTGTCTATGGGATTTTTATAATGAGTTTCCAGTTAGTTGCCCTATATGAGTTCAACAGTAAACAGAAGCTTAACCATTTTTTGTGGGATGTAGAATACACCTGAAAGTTACTCGCATGTGAATTTTGAAGCTTTCCAAGTATTACAAGAAAGGTTGCTAACTTGTGGTTAACTAGGTCTACAGAGTTTGTGGAAGACATTAGATGTCATCATGTAAAACATGTAAACTAGTCCACTGTTCTACTTGTCCCCTAGTGTGTATTTTAAGTAAAAAGTACTCAGCCTTCAAGCACATTAAGAAGAAAGTTTATAGAAGAGGTATTATGTAGACAACGCCCTTCAACACCTTCAACTTAAAACATTAAATATTGTTTTTGGTTTTTTCCTAGTCTGTTTTAATTCTGATTTTCACCATTTCTTACTGGTTACTAGGCTTTTTGGCAGGGTAATGAGCAGCAATACCAAGGAGAAGAGATTTTTCTACAAAGCAGGGAGGAGACCAGAAGGCAGAGAAGAGAATGAATGTAGGATTATCTATCTAATCCAGCCTGGGAACACCTTGGATCCTTCAAGAGAGTGAGCAGTGAATGATCACTATTTAGTTATGCAAATATTAAGTGCATTATGATGGGTCCATAATCAGTAAACTAAAATGCAATCAATGATAAAGTGTGACCACTAAGGCAGGTAAATCATACATAAATCTGTTCAACAATGCTTTATGACAATGGAAGTGTCAAGTTTTTAAATACTTTAATCAGAACAAAAATAATAGGAGGACCAGATGCTTTATGTAACTCATCTGTGATTATGAACAACCCATTTTTTAGGATAAAAAGTAAATTATCAGAGCAGCTGTGGATCAGTCAGATTAGATTATCCTCCAGTTGACAGTTCAAATGCCCAGCTGCGACTACCATCTTGCCAAACTACCTTTAAGCAGGATACTGAACCCAAATTAACCCTAAAGACATAACCTAAGGTGTATAAATATGGGAATTATTAGTTAAATAGTAGTTTTGCATACCACCTATACAGTGAATGTTTTTTTTAAATTGTGATGTCAGGAAGTGTAAGGCATTTAAAGCCCCAATAAGGATATGGTTCTGGAAAACAAAGGTTTCACACATCTGCACCAAAAACCACACCCAGTTTTATAATGTGTTCAGCAATACCATACCATTTGAGTCAGACATGCCACTTCTAGCAGTGATTGTGTAAGATAAATGAAACAGCATTTTAGATGCCATGTTTAGTGTCTCAAGCCAAAGACGGTACAAAGAAGACTCAAAGAAGCATGCATGACCTCGGTTCACTGAAGAAGCACTCACGTTGGCAGGTACACATCTCACTTAGGTAAGAGCTTGGTGCGTCATACCTTCCACAGATATTAGAGATTCTAACATGAATTAGATTAAGACAAAGGGGCTTTGTTGACATGCTGATCCAACAAGAAAAGTGATGAGATGAATGCTGTCCTAAAAATGTCTCTGGTTTAAGACTTATTGACAAGAGGGACAGATTTTGCAAGCCTTTAGTAGGAACCGGTTTTAATTTACAAGAGAACTGAGATTAACATGAAAGCAGTAATGACTGTTGTTAGTAAATGTAAACTAAGGTTTGATTCTGGTGTGTATGCTGATGAGCAATACGTAATCTTGATGAAAATGAGAGTAAAAATAATGCAGAGAAACTTCTATCTTATCATACTGAGCCAAACCCTAGTAAAAGACAAAAAAAAAAATCAGTCTAGGTGCAGAGACAGCACAGACAGTGCAGTTATGAATACAGTGAAACAGTGCCACCATAATGACATCAGTAAAAAACAGTACAGGATACTGTAGAGGCAAAAAGAGGTGCTGAACAACAAAAAAACAAATCCTACAGACTACCTCTTGTGAAGACACAGCAGAAACAAAGAGATTATAGATGGTGACAAATATGTTTTTGAAGTGTAGCAGGAATACAACAAAGCAGGCAAAAAGTTTTTTTATATGCCATTAGCTGTGCACTTATTTTAACAAGATTAAAGAATCTCCAACAATATAGACATTCTCTTTTAAAGAAATTCATTAGAATTTTACAACTTAAAATACTGATAAGTTACTGCCCATTAGTATGTAATTGAAAATTATTTTCAATGTTTATCTATAAAACCTTGATAGCTCTCACCCGCAAAGATGGACAAATATAAAGATTAATTGTCTGCAGTGATGTGCACAGATTTTTCTGCCATTATGAGATTTATTATATTTAAACCATGTGAATAGATCATGTGCAGTTATCTAGTCAAATCAAAATGTGTAGCTACACAACAAGACAATGTTAATTTAGTCATAAATAGATGTAAATGGGTAGGCTTTTAAACAAACTCAAACTTCACTTGCAATACATCATAATCTAAAGAGAAGAGATTAATCCAAACACATTATTGTTTTTTCTTTTTTATTACAATTAATATTCTTAAGATGTTTGATTTAGCACCATAATACAAAGCTTCTACTTTAAATGCAGTGATTTTAAGGCCAGTGGGGGGTTCTTCACATCAACTGGGGATTCCAGCTCCTGGGGAGAAAAAAAAAAGATAATCTTAAAGCATGACAATGCATATAAAATTGTTTTAGCTGATAAAAACTGTAGAAATTATTTTCCCAGTTTAAAGAATAATTAGACACAAAGGTTTGGCTCACTTAATCACCAACATGCTGTCAAAGGTTTATAGTTGCTACACTGCATTAACACAAAGTATAATTTTTGGTAACAAATGTTTAAATATTGTGTGATGATCCTTAGAACCTTTGTGCAGAGCACCAAACAGTATTTGCAAATATTTTCAGCATAGCTGAATTATTTTAGAAACTTGCATTTAGCTGCCCTTTTGCCAATTTGTAAACACACTGGGAATATTCAATACTTTTAAATATCTTTCATGATTTGACCTCAGAGTCTGAATCGTAGTGTTCACAAGGCAGGCCCATGTTTGCCATCAGAGTTTCCTTCTCAATAGATCTGCTTTTGAAGAACTTGAAACCTTTCCTGTAGAAACCACATTTAAAAAGGCAATTAATTTATTGTATTTCTGTAGATAACTTAAAATTAACTGAATAGTTTTAAATTAGACAGAAGTTCAAAGACTCTATCAAGTTTTTGCTGACCAAACACAACAGCAGCTTATTCAAACTCTATGGTGAGACGAACCAGGTCTGCCTAAACAGAATGCAGGAGTAAAAATTCCTTCTTGAGATTTTTACCTTTTAGCATAAATAAAGGCTGCAGCCAGCAGTGCAGCAATGAGGCAGAGGACACCGAGAACAACACCTGCTTTGCTCCTTCTGGTCTCTGCCTCTTCACAGAACTCTCCCTTGTAGCCGGCCTCACACTGGCACTGAGTGATTTTGTCTTTGATAACACAGCTGCCATGACCATTGCAGCGCTGCACATCACAGGACACAGAGCCTTTCACTGAAAGCACAGAGTTCTTTCCAGCATTTTGGTGAGGTGAGGAGGAAGACTTCAGAGGGTGGCCATTAGTGCCAAAAGAGGCTGAGTTTGTGTTCGGACCTAAAGAGAACATTAATTTTAGAGATTATGCAATATTACAAATTAACTGCTTTTGTTTGCCAAAAATATTCAAGCTGGGATAAATAATTTGGCAATCAATAATGAAAGTTACCATGCACACAAGAATAATCTAGCAGATAACATTTATTAAACCACACATTACCATGTTGTCATACCAATAAAAGAATTTAATGTATTATTGATGACATTTAGAGATGCTGGTAGACATATTATGCTAGTTTTTGCAAAGAAAGCCTAGCTGTGTCCTAAACTTTTCAATCTAGCCCTAAGAAAGAAAGAAAAGCAATTTCCCAAAAGGTGAACAATTTGTTTAATTTTATATAAAAGCAAAAAGGTTAAATAAAAGAATACAGGGGCATTAAAAAAAAATAAATATTGAGGAGAAGCTCATCTTGTCAACCATACTTGGATGAAAAAAAGTTTATATTCTAGATTCATTTCACATGATTGAATTATCCAGTGTCTCAGAATAGTAAAATATTACATAAGACCTATAAAAAAGGATTTACAAAGCAGAAATGCTGAGCTTCAGATTAGTATGTTCATTTATGCACTCAATTGATTAACCCATCTGGGTTCTGTGCACTGCTTTCTGGGTGGAAACTTTTCTTCAAAATGAAAGAGGTAAACAAGAAAGATTTGTCATTTGCGAGTTATGCAAAAATAATGACATTTCAGAGTAATGATTAGCGTTGCGTTTTGTAATTTTTATATGCCAATTGCTTCGCTACCCATGTTTCCCAATCTTCTGCCATTCAAACACAGAGCTGGCTTTGAGAGCAGGAAGTGATGTAGCACTGTTTCTAGCCATACTTGATCCTGAAGCCCAGGTTGCTTTACTTTGGCTTGAAGCTCAATTATATTGGTAGGTTGATAGTCTCACTCATCTTTTGAATTAAATGACCATAAAATTAACTTGAACGTGACATTTCAATTTTTGAGGTGCACCTAAACTGTGTAACCTAATAGAACTTCTTTAATTTTACTTAAAGAGCTCTTTTCTTTGTGAATTTAACTACTGCTTAATAATGCACATCTTTCCTAAACCGCTGTTTCCTAATTTGTGTGTACAGTTCAGTAGACCAGGGTGTATTTGATGATCCTTCCTATGCTTACAAATGTTTTCTCCAACCTCTTCATCTAGTAAACCATATGTTTAGAAAATAAAAGTCCTCATAATGTCTGGTAATTCTAGAGCCTTGATTCAAAATACTAATCCACATGCTATAATTACAGAAAATAAGTTGTGACTCATGTACTGTTTTTGACACAACTCGAAGTGCTGTTTCTACAAATAAACAATATTGGGCTTGAAATAACAGAAAGGGATTTTGTTGGCTTAAATTCAATCATGAGCTCAAATTATTTTGACTATAGTCATTTTGACTGCAGAGACATATGTAAATACTCATTTCTACTTCAAAAAGTATAATTGTATTCCTTCATTTGCCATGTCTGCTGTTGCTTTTAGACTGCTGAGTGATTAGAGTATTTTAGTTTCAGTGTGTAGTTTATCGAACTCACAGTCCTGCTCATCAGACTCGTCAGAACAGTCCAAATGTCCGTCGCAGAACTTGCTCTTGCTGATACACTTGCTGCCATCAAAACAGGACTCTTGTCCAGAGGGGCAGTCTGGGAGCAGGGTACAGGAAGTGGCATTGACAGCAGAGAAGCCACGCCCACATTTACATGTCCGACCTCCAGGATAGGCCAGGCACAGGTGATCACATCCACCGTTGTTGTCAGAGCAATTGTTGGAGCCTGTAGGTCAACCAGGATATGCAAATCAAGGAAAGAACAGCCTCACTGTCACAGAGATTGAGCAAATACATTATGTAAACACTTTAAGCGTTTAATTTTGAGTCAATGAGCAGATATTCAATATTCATTTTTATAGGAACCTTTATTGACTTTCACTATGGCTGTAGGCCTCCAAAGGATTTTAACACAGGAATGCATAGAACCTAAGTTTTGAGGTTCCCCTTTGTTATTGGTATTTAATTGTGTATAAAGTACTGTGGGTATTCCAATAATGCTTAAAAGTTCATTAGTCTATTAATTTACAGATTGTGGCTGGTTTATTCAGATATCAGGAACTCCTGGCAGCATAATATGACTTCATCTGATCTGGCACTGCTTTGGCAATCCGAATGCCAGACTGAAAAAATGAACCTGGTTTTCATCCAGGGAATGTGAAGTACGTCCAAGTGCGTCCATCTTTGTTAAAAAATAAAAGAGCACTTGGCTTCTGGATGACAGCAAACAAATACAGACATTGTTATGGAAGACTTTGGAAAGACTTAATGTTTATATTTTTTCTTTGGTTCTGTCTGCAGTATTTGTGACACTTTTTTTTGGTTGGTGATAACTTGTGCTCACTCTTATCTCATAAAATTTGTAATACTACTTAATCTCCAGTTTTCAAGTACCAAAAGTCTTGATCAAAGAACTCAAACACATCTCATCTTAATTGTAGATCACAGCACAGCGACTTTGCTTTAAGAAATTTTGCAAAATTGAATTAGCGAAGCTGTTCATGCAATTTAAGAATATGAACTACAATTTCAGTTTTTCCCCAAGTTGACATTTCTTTAGATGCTGGTTTACCATACATAAAGCACCTTTTAG
This sequence comes from Cheilinus undulatus, assembly GCF_018320785.1. Lineage (NCBI taxonomy): Eukaryota > Metazoa > Chordata > Actinopteri > Labriformes > Labridae > Cheilinus > Cheilinus undulatus. Next base: position 26,448,606 of record NC_054881.1, on the reverse strand, counting down.
TGCCGTTTTGACAGAAGCCACATATTGTGAATGATTATTCTTTGTCATTGTAATTGAACTGGTATTTGATTTGTGGAGCCATGCCAGGAAAAAATGGTTTAAAGACGTCATGTGTGACGGATTTCAGTGTATTCTTGTGGTGTGCATATCATTCAGACAACAAACTTTGCTTATTCCGTCACTTTTGCGTATGCTAAGGCTGCAACAGGGTTAATGCCCAAGATTGTTTGCTCCATTCATCCTCCCTCTTTCCCACTACAGTAATCACTGCAACACATTGAGCCTCCACAACAGCTTGCCAAGACTTGCATCTCTGCAGGTATCACATCACCCTGCCATCTATTCACCTCAAACTGAGTCTAAGTGAGTCTTTTCATTCTGCCTGGAGTGTTCGATAACGCACATTTTCTGTGTCCTGCATTCAGAATGAGAAAAAAGTTTAAAAATACCTGTGCTGCTAGAGTCCTGAAGCAGGACTAGAACACTGGTTTGGCATGTTTTACAATTTAAGCTACAAGCTTGCTGGTTAGCATTGCAAACATGGGCAGGAATTATCACATTATGCAGCATTATGTGAGGAGGATTACAGTGTTGACAAGCTGCTTGCACAATTTCATTAGAATCTCCCTGGGATGCATTCTACATTTGCAGTTGACTGGAAAAGCACGCTGCCTGGCTAATTTAAATCAGTATTATGACTGACAGGCTTTAACTTGGCTGGATGCATCTTGCATGTAATGGTTAAACTGATTTTATTTTTAACTTCATTATGAGTTACTGTTCTTTGAATGATATTTGTTTAAGTTTTGCTCCATGTCAGAGGATTATTTGTGTTACAGTTGTGTCTGAAATAGCTCCTAAGAACCCTTTGCCTTTCAGTCTGCCTCCCCTGCCATCTAGTGGCCATCAGGAAGTCATGCCTATTGGTGTCACCTCTGTTGGGATAACTTGTCTGCTCTTTATATATCATGTTTTCACTGTCACAGTTTGCTGTTTATTTACTTCACTATTCTTTTCACTTGTTACCTTTTTGAGAGCTGTAACGGTCATGTCTTATGTCAAGTATAGTCATTTACCTGACTCTGTATGCCTCTTTACTGCAAATTGTAGCGTTACTCCAAACCTGCTATCAAAGCATCTGAATTTGTGTCTCTTCTAATGCTCACTCTAATAACCAGGAATTGTTGTCTTATCATATCTTCATGGTTATCTTTTTTAAAGAGCCATAGGCTTGTAAAAGGGTCACAGGAGCCATTTTTGTCTGTCAATAGATACCTGACTGGGTGTCATTGCTGTAGGCTTTGACCTCCACCAGACTGATCTTTGTCTCAAACCACAGCTGGTTAGGCTGGAGACCATCGCTAAACCACAGTTTGGTTATATCTAAACAGTGAAAACACAAAAAAGAAGTTTACATTCAACCAACCTGAAAATTAACTCACAAAAACTATTAGGTATTTTCTAACATGCAGAAATTGGACGAAACAGGGCAGGTGTGATGGAGAAGATGTTAAAACATGTCTAATGGGGCAGCTTGTAGAAAAGTGGCTGACTGAATAATTTATGGTTACTTTAGTCCCTAACGCCATCTGCTGCCTGAAGGGGAAAAAGACAAATGAAAGAAATGTGAAGGCTAAGATCAATGTGAAAATGCAGGACTGCACACTTTGTTGGAGAGACATAGAAAATAGCTGAATCTCAGATTTCCCAACAAGACATCTTGGGTTGATTGACTTTTTTGAGCTGAAAACCTTGTTTACCTTTGTCAAGAGTGACCCAGAGAAGGATGTTTTCTATGTATGTGAAGGAAATGATCAGACCCGGCCCTGTTTTATACTGTTTATATCCTGATCCGTCCACTCCAATGGAGCTGATCACACCTTCACCTAGACAGAAAAGAAACAAAAAAAAATTAATCAATAGATAACCTAAGGCAGAGCAGCCAACATTTGTTATAATTGACATCAAGTACAAGAACATAGTAACATTACCTGTGTCAGCCCAGTAGATCATAGTTCCTTGATTTGAAAAAACCAAAGAGGTGGGGATGCTTGACTTCTTCCATAGCAATGCTTTGTTCCGGCCATCCATCCAGATGCAGTTCACCTCCGTCTGGCTCTTTCCAACTGCCACAACTATTGCTGTGTAACAAAGTCTTCCTGTGGGGGGATGTAGAGCAATGGATGTCGTACCCTAAGAGTTCAAAAGAGACCTGGAGTTAGATTTACAAGAAGAGTTGTATGATTAAGAAATATTAGAGTCTATAGCCAGAGTTATAAAGAAATGTTTTGAGAGATAAAGCTGGTGATAGTGAAGGTGAAAAGAACAAGTTTAATCTGTGAGGCAGATCTGTACTTTAAGTGATCCCTGCAGCAGTGAGGTAGTGTAGCCTTCATTGCGGGAGGTCACATGGAGGTTGGGCCTCTCAGTGCTGCTCCAGTAGAGGTTTGAGGTTACCCAGTCAACTGCCAATGCTGTAACTGAATCATCCTGAAAGGCAGATAAAGTTGAGTTCACAAAGTTAGAATTCCACCCAAGACTGACAACTTTCAGTGCAGCTGAATTTAAGGAGTTGCAAAGTCAATATAGACTACTTGAATGTGTTTGCTGTCCAAGGCATAACCTTTTCACTGGAGAGTAGAGGACCGTTAGGACTTTTCTTTTCACTCTTGGTAAAAACTTCATCATAATAGCCTCTCCTTTCCAGAATCAAATAAAGAAAAACAATAACAGACTCTTTATACTTTATACTGTAAAAAAAAAAACTTCTGGATAATAAACGTCACCTTTGCCAGCTGTTAAAATTGATATTTATTGTCATAAGGTGATTTACATCTACCTTCAATTTAAGGATTTGTCCGGAGGATGTCAGTCTGGAGCTGCTCAGTTTCAGCACATCCACAGATCCTTGTGCTGCATCAGCCACAAAAAGAGAAAGCTCCTGGATGGACACATCCAGTCCGGTGGCCTCCCGTATCCCTGGCATTGCTAAATCTCTGCCATTAGGCATCTTTTTCAAAGCAACACCATCACGACGCATGGAGCGCAGATGAATCTTTAACAAGTATCAGGGTGAGACAAAAGAGATATTATCACAGGTAAGCTTTACAAGAAATGTATTAATCTGAGAAAGAAAATCTGGGAGGAAGAGCTATGCATCAGAGGCTGTTTTCAGAAAAAGGCATTAAGATTTCATTGCTTTTTAAACTACACTCAGATATTCACCTGGTAGGTAGTGGTATGAGATAAAAGCAGGATGAAAGTTGAATCTATAGGCAAAGAACAGGTTATCTTGTCCTTGGAAAGCAACATGCCTTTTGGGCATCGACAAACTGCTGTGGGTCCCGTCCCTTCTGCAACTGTTGCTCCAGACCTGCCTCTCATCGGTGGAGCCAGTAGGCAGAGGTGGGAGCATTGAAGTTGGTCACATGGGCTAGCTATGGCTTGCTGGGACAGGGTATGCATAACCTGGGATAAGAGGAAAAGGGATCATAGCTGTAGGCTTTCTTCACAAATATTTCTTAGCTTGTAGTTGTTTTGTCAAATGCTGATGTTAAAAGACAGTTCAGAAACTGTCAGCTTTTATATAGTCATCATGATATCCAACAATAACATGTTCATAGGTAAACATTTAAAACTCACTTTCAGTCCAAATGGCTGCCCTGGTCTTTTCAGGAGAACCTTCTGATCTTTGCCTGTATTCTTGTCAGCTGATCGGATGGTCCTTCTTTTTGTGTCGGACCAGAAAACTTTGTCATTGAAGACTGCCACAGAGAAAGGGCTTGGCGTTTCAGCTAACTGGAGGATCTGATGAGAGAAGTCAAATGGATCAGCAATATTCATAACTGTCTCCTCAACCGGTGTTGAAACTTGGTCATACAAGTTTTGTTTTAATTTATGTGCTTTTTACCTTAACATTGTCTCCATCAAGAGAAGCTGAGCCAATGCAGCGTAGCTTCTCATCGGCCCAGTACACCCTGCTGTCGAGGAGGTCAAAGGCCAGACTGACAGGCCAACTCAAGCCTCGACTCACCACCACCTTCCTCCTGGAACCGTCCATCCCGGAACGCTCAATCTGAGGGGTGCTACCAATCTCAGACCAAAGCATCAACCTGTAAAAGTTTATTAAATACAGGTTAAAACTTGAAGTAACAATAATGTGTTTCTGAAGCACTTTCCCCACACTTGTAATTCACCACCTTACCCTTTTTGTGGTAACAGGACCAATGAGCTTGGCTGCTCCAGATCTTCACCCAGGACAACTGTGTAATCCTGAGACCTTACTGTGACGTCACTGAGCTTCACTGCCAGAATCTGGCCCACAAGTCCATCAACCCAGTAAAGATTCTTGCCAACCCAGTCCACCGCAATAAAATCAGACTTCACTCCTGAAAAAAGACATGCCTTCTGAATACTTCAAAGTCTGAGTAGAGCCTAAAATCTCTTTTGTTGCGTGAATAATCTCGCACATGTATTAGCTGATTGTTTTGGTAACTCCTAAAATTAATAGAACCATACAGATGAAAAATCATATTACACAACAAAAGAGTTGTATGGTTTTAATTTTACCCTTTATTAGTGTCCCTTTGTTGTTGGTGGGGTTTGTCATGTCAGCCCAGCGAATGCTCTGGTAGTCTGGACTAAGCCAGTAAACTCTCTGTTGAGCCCAGTGATAATCCAGTGAGAAGACTGGCCGACTGGCAGAGGAGAGTAGACGCAAAGTACTACTGTGGACTCCTTGAAGTAAAAGCTCTGACTGCACTGAGGCCAGAAGTAAAGGCTCATCTGGTGAAGGAAACACACAGCAAGTCAATAAGGTTTTCTGTCTTTCTGGCCCAGTAGTGAGCTATACAGGAAAATGCCATGACACATACACCTGTATAAAGGTAGAGGGCAGAGAACATTTTGTGAAATAAATGAACACTTTTTGTACCTTTGGTCTTGCAACTTTTGCTGTCAGGCTCTAAGTAGAAGCCGGGATGGCAGTGACAGATGTAGGACCCACGGGTATTTAGGCAGGTGTGTTTGCACACATAGGGCATTAGATTACATTCATCAACGTCCACACAGGACACAGCACTAGAGTGTGGTACGAAACCTGCAGCACAGTAACATCGCTGAGAAATAAAGAAAAGACTTGTCAATTTGAGCAGGGAAGAAATAGGCATACACTTCAACTTCCAATCAAAATGCTGTGTACATGTTTATAGATAAACTTCTCTCAGACCAAGCCATCCTAACAGCTTTAGGCAGATCAGACACCTTGAATACATCTGTTCTCCTCTTACCGGTCCATTTGGGGTGCTGACACAGGAGTGGTCACACTGAGGAGCAGATGAGCTGGAACAGTTGCGTTTAGCACATCCTGGGCCTTCATCTGACCCGTCAGCACAGTTGGTGTAGCTGTTGCATACCAGACGGGGGTCCAAACACTCACCGCTGCCACACTGGTAAAGGTGAGAGGGGCATTTTTTCTGACTGCCTGTGGAAGTAGAGAAACAAATTTGCATCAATTTGGGCAAAATAACCCCTTGAGCAAGCACGACTCCATGGACAATTCAATTCTGAAACTAGAACCATCGCTTATATCAGGATTAATTTTCTCATTCATTGGAGAAGGACTAAGGATACACAACGCCAGATGCTTGCAGATGTCTTAAATGCTGATATTTACAAAATCATTTGAGCTGATACCAATAGTTTCCACTTTATGTTTTTTGGACCTACAAAAGGCAATATTTATGTCTGATATAAACGTTTTCAGAGGATATATCAGTCGAAAATATCAGCAGAAATTTTCATATCTGCCGATAATAACTGACTTAAAAAAACTGATATCTACCAATACCAATGTCATGCTGCCAACATCGTGCATCCCTAAGAATGCATGATGTTAATAGCATGCATCCCTAAGAATGACCATCTACTCAAATAAGAAAATGAGCTGAGTGTATGAAACCTGTCTTCTTAAGCTCAGTGTACCATGGATAACAGCATGGGTGTATTACCAGCAAAACCCATTTATGCAGGTACCAATATCTTATTATGATTCACTCCTTTTTCCATAGTATACACAAATTTATATAGGCTAAATCAGTAATTTTAAAACACTTTTTGCACAAGGCACACTGAACATCAAGCCATAGTCTCAAGGCAGATCATCTTCAAATCCATGAAAACTGCCACTTTAAATTTCCTTACTGTATCTTCAGTTGATATATAGCTGTAGTAATAACACATGGTTGCACAAATTCACAATGCTACACCATTTGAGAACAACTGAATTAATGTTAAAATTAATATTTTTGGAGCATACTTTTTTAGCTATATCAGCCATATATATATATATATATATATATATATATATCAGCCATATATATATATATGTGTGTGTGTGTGTGTGTGTGTGTGTGCGTTTGTGTGTAACAAAAACACTGTAAGAAAATACCAGATATCCTTCAGAAATTTTCGTTTACAAATATCAAAAAATTGGACAGCGTCTTTGAATAGTCATAGTAATCACACATGGTTGTACAAATTCCCGAGGCATACCTAGACTTGCCACACCATTTGAGAACCACATATCCTTAAAATTGGTCACAGCAACTCAAACAGGTGAGACTGGATGTTGGGAAATAATATTTTTTTGATAACCTTGGATTTACCCTATAAACTAACTGTTCAAAAAAGGCCCTAAAGTATAGAATAGAATAAACTTGACCATTTACTCACATTTGTCCTCATCCATGCCATTATGACAGTCCACCTTCCCGTCACACCTCCAGGACAGAGGGATGCACTGACTGCTGTCTCCACACTGCCACTGGTACTCTCTGCACTTGGCCGGTGCTGGCACGCAGTTCTGGATACAATTGAGACCAAGTTTCAAACTTTATCTTAAAAAATTCAAATGCATTCACTTTGGTTTATTCAAAATGCTCTGAGTAAGTCACACTTGTCAATAACAAAACTCATGACCAGTTGTGTTTTTTTTTTTTTTTTTTACCTTCTCATCTGATCCATCTTTGCAGTCATTCTCACCATCACAGAGCCACTCTTTCTGCAGGCACTCATGGCTGTTTGGACATCGGAGCTGCACTGGACAGCGTGGGGGTCTGGTGCAATCAACCTCATCAGAACGATCACGGCAGTCAGGATAACCATCACATCTCATAGCCTCTAACACACACTGACCACTAGCACAGCGAAACTGGTTAATTGAACAGGCCACCAAAGCTAGATGAAAGAAAAGGACAGACGTGCAGCATCTTGTCATGTTTTATATGCATCTTCTGTAATATCAATTATCGAAATCCCTTACCACATTTTTCCTCATCTGACCCATCAGCACAGTCCCTTTCTCCATCACACAAGAAGGTCTCTGGTATACAGCGGGTGTTGTTATCACAGCGGTGATGGCAGCCTTCCATCAGAGTTGAACAGTCTAATTCATCTGATCGGTCCTGACAGTCATTCTGTCCATCACACACCTTGTCACTTGAAATGCATCTACTCCCATGAGCACACTTGAACTCATCTGGTGAAGACAAAAAGACTCTTTAGCCTTAATTTTTTATTAACCATATATTCACTTATTTGACAGCAGGAACAGCCATGTGCATCGAACCAAATATTCTGATAATTATTTGGAAGCTAAACAACTGCATGTTCAACCCATGCATTGCTGTAACATATCAACTGTAAGATATAACTGTTGCATTATATAAGCTTCTTACCTGTGTACAGGACAAAACAAACCTGCTTTGCACTGGGCTGCACATCCCTCTTCATCTGATCCATCTTTGCAGTCTCTCTCTCCATCACACACATGACTGTAAAGAACACACTCCAGGCCATCTTTACAAGGCTTGGATCCTTTGCGGCACTTCAGTGGCACTGATCCAGCACTGAGCACACTGGAGTCTTGGCAGAGAGAGTTATGCTTCAGTGGAATCTAGAGACATCCAGCCTAAATACTTAGTGCAACAGTCAAGTCTGGGATTGTTTCCATAGATTTACGACCACATGATAAGCCAGACTAGTCTGAATGCTAGATTCAATGGGATAAAGCGTTTGACAAGCTGTGTCTAAATGGGTCACTGGGCAGGTTTCAGGGTAAAAAAGGGTTGATGTGACCGTGTTCAGTGTTTTCTGGGGTGTATGCACTGTTGCAGGGTTTCAAGATGGCCAGTTTATTTTTATATGATAATAAAATGTTCTGATAAGATTAGCTACTGCTATTACACATCACTGTTTTACTTTACATTTCTTGTTGGCTTACAGGGAGCTATTGGATCAGCTGATCTACAGTTTCTCTCATCTGAGCCATCAGGACAGTGGGATCGACCATCACACACTTCTTTCCTTGGGACACAGGCCCTCCTGTCACTGCACAAGAAGTCACCTAAAATGAAAAAAATAAGTAAATGCAGCAATCAAAGGGAGGAAGAAAATATACTTATGTAATCATCTTAAAAATGTGATAAATCATTTGCATTAAGTCTCCAAGTCATCCAAAATGTGTCTGATGTAATTTACCACAAACAAATTACAGCACTTTTTCTTCGTTGTAATAGCTGCTCTCATACTTACCACGGTTTTTACATCGGCGGATACAATTATTTTCATCAAATCCATCAGGGCAGTTGTTTTTTCCATCACACAGCTGATTTTGAGAAATGCACAGAGATGAACCTGGACAGATAACTGATGGAGCGATGCATGTTGATGCAAATGTGACAGCAGGAGAATCTGTAGCTGAAGCAGTGAGAGGATCTGGAAAGGAATATTTTGAATGAATCCACCTGACTTTTGTCATTTGGCTGCCACCACTATTACTACACTTAAAGATACTCGCTGCACTGCTTAAATGTCACAGCTTTTGAACTTTTAAAGTAAAAACAACCTAATTGACATTGAACTTGCAGGTTTAAGACTTACTGCAGCCAAGCTCATCTGTACCATCCAAACAGTCTCTCTCTCCATCGCACAAGAGCTTCTTTGGGATGCAACGTTTTCCGTCTGCACAGTGAAACTCGCAGCTTTTGGTTTGCTGCCTGCAGTTCAGTTCATCAGACTGGTCCCGACACTGCGACTTACCATCACATACCAGGGCTGCAGGGATACACATCTTTCCATGGGAACACTGGAACTCGCCTGTTAAATACAGACATAACACAAAAGCGAACTTTCAAACCTTTCAACGTATCCATAATGTTAAATAATTTGTGAAATGGCCTTTTTTAAAATTGTTTTGAGATACATTTTGGGGCTTTATATGCCTTGATTAAAAAAATATAGGAAAGTGAATAGAGCCAGAAACATCAGCAAGAGATTGGGGAATGGCATGCAGGAATGACCACTAGGTGATATGCACACCTAATTTTCAGTAGATTTTTTGGTTTGCTTAGTGAACTAGTGCTTGAACAGTAATTTGATAAGATGGGTAGCCTGTCTAAATGAGTTACAGTTAAGGGAATAATTAATGCATTAATGAATTGCAAGTCCAAAAGTTTGAATGAACCAACCTTTCTTGCAGGTTTCTGGGCATCCTTGTTCATCAGAACCATCCATACAGTCCTTCTCTCCATCACACACATGGCTGAAGAGAACACACTCTGTGCCATCATTACATGGCCTTGCTCCCACGCGACACTTTAAGTTATTTGCTTGAGCTGCAGAGGAAGCTATGCCTGGACAGTTGAACTCATCTGAGCCATCATTGCAATGAGAACGGCCATCACACACAAGTTTCTTTGAAACACAGCTCCGACGGTCCTTGCAGAGAAAATCAGCTGAGAAGGCAGGTAGAAAACATTATGGTGTGGCTAAGATCAGAGGGGTACTTTTTCTCAACCAGCCTATGCATACTTACACCTGGAGGGACATTTTCTCAGACAGTTCTCATCAGAACCATCAGGGCAGTCTCTTTTTCCATCACAAAACTGTGTTGGTTTGATGCACACAGAAGAACCTGGACACAAAACTGAAGGACTGGTGCAGGGTGGCTGGGTGGGAGGTTCTGTGACAAGTGAGGAGGCTTCATATAAACTGAGATTTTCTGAATTAGTGGAGGCCACCATCTCTCTAGCATCTAAAAAGTGACAAAAGTTAGTTAGGAAAAGTTCTTTTTCTTATTGTGTAAAAAACAAACAAACATGTATTTTAGTCAGTTGCAAAGAAACTTAAACAGAAACAGTGCCTTTGACTCAACTGATTAAACCCATTCTGCCAAAAGGCATTTCACATAAATCATATAAAACATCCTTTAATCCTTCAAAGGCATACTGTGTATATGTGTATGCATAAATATCTCCACCATATCCAGTCTGTAATATATCCAACCTGTACACAGCAGCTTGCAAATACTATTTATATTTTGTAAGTTGACTTTTTATATTCCATATTTTGTATTTTTTTATTGTTTTAATTGCATGCTCTTGTGTACACTAGGGGTGGGAATCACTAGTGGCCCCATGATACAATAGTATCCAAATACTTGGGTCATGATTCGATATTATTGCGATTTTTAATATTTTGCAATACAGTAAGTATTGCGATACCATATATTGCGATATATTGCAATTAATACAATTTTTTTCAACAGTTTAGCTGATTTAGCATTAGTCTTGCCCTCGTTTTTGTCATATTTCTGCAGTATTCTATTTTCATGTAGCACTTCTTGCAAACCTCATGTGTCATGTCCATCTCATTCATACCTTGCTTGCATTTCTAATGTCCTTCCTCTGGTGCTGCCATGTTCGTTGTGCTAACTTTCTCCTTCTCTATGACCGTCACTTTTACCGACCTCACAAACAATTGTACAATCTATTAATTTTATTTTTCCATTATCATAGACTTGAGCTCATATAAGCAATTAATTTGAAAAAAATCGATACTTGGTGGATGAGACGATACGATATATCACCAGACAAAATATCGTGATACTATGCTGTATCGATTTTTCCTGCCACCCCTAGCGTACACTACTTTTGTCCTCTGTTTCTATTGTCTTACTGTTGCCAATGACCTGCCTTGTCTGCACCACTTTTTGCTGCTGTAAATTTGGGAATCTCCCCTTGTGGGACTAATAAAGGAATATCTCATCTTATTGGCCTCATCTACCATTCACTTTCAAATGCTAAAAAACTTTTCAGAAGTAACATTTTCACACAAACTCACCACATCCTTCTTCATCTGATCCATCCCTGCAGTCTCTTTCTCCATCACAGATGTGACTGAAAAGTACACATTCTGTACCATCTCTGCACAGCCTGGAGCCCATGCGACACTTCAGAGCATTTGCCTGTAGAGCAGCAGTAGCAACGCTTGGACAGTTTAACTCATCCGAGCCATCATGGCAATGAGAGCGACCGTCACAGACCAGTTTCTTTGAGACACAGCTCCGCCGGTCTCTGCATCGGAAATCAGCTATAGAGTGGAAAATCACAATCTGACTGGCATAAAAGTTTTTGAGTTCTTTATGTTAACTGAACAAGCAATAAAGATGTCAAGTTTTTATATCCACTACATTTTAAAATCAACTTAATTCTCACTGTGGACATGTTAAGCAGAGAAAACAAAACATATTTTTGACTTACTCCTGTCAGGACATCTCTTCACACAGTTCTCATCAGATCCATCAGGACAGTCTCTTCTTCCATCACAAAACTGTGCTGGCTTAATACATAAAGAGGAACCTAGACACTGAACTGAAGGACTGGTGCAGGATGGCAGGGTTGGGGGCTTGACAGTTGCAGATGACTTAATCAAGGATAGATTTTCTGCAAGGATTTTTAGTGGCAGAATCAAAACTCAACAACATTCAATTTTGAATAGTTAATGTTTCATATGAAAGCAGCAGGATAAAGGCAAATAATCACAAAAACATTTGCAATTGCAAACTTTAAATGAAACTCACCGCATCCCTGTTCATCTGATTCATCCTGGCAGTCCCTCTCTCCGTCACACACGTGGCTGAAGAGAACACACTCTGTGCCATCATTACATGGCTTTGAGCCCATGCGACATCTCAAGCTATTCGCCTGAGCTGCAGGAGAAGCTACACCTGGACAGTTGAGCTCATCTGAGCCATCATTGCAGTGAGAGCGGCCATCACAAACCACTTTTTTTGAAACACAGCTCCGACGGTCCTTGCAGAGAAAGTCAGCTGAGGAAGCAGGTAGAAAATATTAACCATAGTGCAAAGCAACCGCAGTCACACGAGGTGTGTCTACATTTAGGAGTACATTTTCTCAGCCAGCCCATGATCTGCCTACTTACACCTGGAAGGGCATTTTCTCAGACAGTTCTCATCATATCCATCAGGACAATCCCTTTTTCCATCACAAAACTGTGTTTGCCTAATACATAAAGATGAACCTGGACACCAAACTGAAGGACTGATGCAGGTGGGCTGAGTTGGGGGCTCAGAAGGGGGGTTGACAGTTGTAGGTGACTTGTACAGGGGAAGATTTTCTGCAAGAATTTTAGTATCAGTATTGATAAAATCATCAGGAAAAGCCCGTTGGAAGGTTAATTTTCATATTAAACATCCAAAAATTGGCAATTTTTTTTTAAACATAAACTTACCGCATCCTTGTTCGTCTGATCCATCCCTGCAGTCCCTCTCACCATCACACACATGGCTGAAGAGAACACACTCTGTGCCATCATTACATGGCTTTGAGCCCATGCGACATCTCAAGCTATTCACCTGAGCTGCAGGAGAAGGTACGCCTGGACAGTTGAGCTCATCTGAGCCATCATTGCAATGAAAGCGGCCATCACATACCATTTTCTTTGAAACACAGCTCCGATGGTCCTTGCAGAGAAAGTCAGCTGAGGAGGCAGGCAGAAAATATTAATCATAGTGCAAAGCAACTGCCAACATTTTTTTTCTCCTGTCCCTCTCCTCCTTCTGCTTTTCTCCCATCCTAGCACAGCTTTGGCAGATGGCTGTCAACATGCATCTGGTTCTGCTCAAAATTCTGCCTGTTAGGTTTTTTCTTGCCACTATAATGGGGCTAAATACTGCTAGAGGTGAGGAGCTTACAGTCTTTAGCACTGGTCTTTCTTATAAAAAGCTACATCAGAGAGTTTGGTCTAGACCTGCCCTCTTTGTAAAGCGTCTTGTGATAACTTTGGTTATGAATAGGCACTACACATACACAATGAGTGATTGATTGATATGAGGGGTGTCTAAGATCAGAGGAGTATAAGTTCTTAACAAGTCCGCAATTTTCCCACTTACACCTGGAGGGGCATTTTCTCAGACAGTTTTCATCAGATCCATCAGGGCAGTCTCTTTTTCCATCACAATACTGTATTGGTTTGATGCACAAAGAAGAACCTGGACACAGAACTGAAGGACTGATGCAGGGTGGCTGGGTGGGATGCTGTGTAATGAGCTCAGTTGTTGCAGGAGGATCATTTGAGTGGACAGTTTCTGCAAGAACTGTAGGAACCATGTCTGAAAAGTTAATTGCTGGTTAAAAATACTGAATTTATGATTAAAAACTATAGTAATGTCAAATATTAAATACTCGCCACATTGTAGTTCATCTGATCCATCCCGGCAGTCCCTTTCTCCATCACAAACGTGACTGAGGAGAACACACTCCGTGCCATCGTTGCATGGCTTTGAGCCCATGCGGCACTTTAAACCAATTGCTCGGGATGCAGGAGAAGCTACACCTGGACAGTTGAGCTCATCAGAGCCATCATTGCAATGAGAGCGCCCGTCACACACCAGACTCCTGGATATGCAACTGCGGCGGTCTTTACAGCGAAAGTCATCTAAATGGACAAAAGGGGAAACAAATTTAACTTTTGATAGGATAATATGACTTTGTTATTTGAGGCCAGAAACAAGCAATATGAATAAGGAGAACATAAACTCTAAATTTAGGCTCACTTTTTGAGGGACATCTTTTCACACAGTTCTGTTCATCAAAACCATCAGGGCAGTCTCTGTGACCGTCACAAAACTGACTTGGAGGAATGCAGATGTGAACTGAAGAACGGGGACAAAGCACTGAAGGGCTGCTGCAAGCTGGTACAGCTGGAAGAGGAGGTTTGGTAGCAGGAGGCATCTTGTTTGATGGTGTCATGATCTGTTCTTTGGCATCTTAAACACACAGTTGCCACCAAATAAGGATGGTAAAAATTTCTAAACATTACATAATCCAAAATGCTGAAATGCTAACTTAAAATGATCATTTTAAAACATTAAAGGAATAAAGCTATAATTCCTAATGTCACTGTATTTTTTCTGGAAGATTAAACAAAGGAAACTCACCACATCCCTGTTCATCGGATCCATCCTGACAGTCATTTTCCCCATCACACACATGGCTGTATAAAACACACTCAGTGCCATCCTGACACAGCTTTGAGCCTGTGCGACATTTAAGCAGGTTTGTGCGAGCTGCAACTAAGGCTACAGTTGGACAGTCAAATTCATCAGAGCCATCCCGACAATGAGAACGACCATCACACACAAGATTTCTTGGGACACAACTTCTTTGGTCCTTGCACTTGAAATCCTCTAAGATTGGTAGAGACAGACTGGAAATTAAAAGATGGTAAACTGAAGGAATAGCACATACAATTTTTGATTGATTCTTTACCTTTAGATGCACACGTGGTCACACAAAAGTCTTCATCGTCTCCATCAGGACAGTCCTTCTTTCCATCACACAGCTGGCTTTGTGCAAGACAAATTGATGTATGTCGACACAGCACCGAGGGTTCACTGCATAACGGAGTATCAGGCACTATGGAAAGTAAGAATATTTATAGAATAATTATGAAAAAGTATATCAGAATAAAACCCTGTAGCTTACATTTCCTCAACTAAAAACTTCCATCACCCATAAAGATCTAATTACCAACAAAGGACCAAAACAACACAACAATAGAGTTATTCAGTTTAAGTTTACCTTACCTCTACCAATGTCATCTAGTGCAGCAATTACACTGAATACAGGTCCTCCGACAGTTATGTCTTTGATGGGGCTTCCATCACGCCGATCCCAAAGAGAAATGACATCATCAGAACGTGACAACAGGAAGGGCTCAAAAGCAGCTATAACTGAGCCTGAAATGTTCCACCTTCTACCAGCTTGGTGGCTTCTTTCGTGAACCAAACTTAATGTTGTCAGACCTGAAGAAAGTTAAGAGACAACTCATTCAAAATTCAGTTGCAAAATTGGGATGGTAAAAAATATAACTTGACAAGGCACAAGAGCAAGGGTATTCTTTATAGAAGACCCATAACTTTGAAAAAAAAAACAAAAAAAAAAACACTTCAAATGCTATTATTGCCTCGGGATTACAACAAATTTAACTGTTTAATGATCAGTCTGGATGAAGTGAAATAAGGCATTTTTAAAGTGTACTTAAAGCATTACTTGTCCTATAGTGCCAACATTCCACTGTATGCCTTTAACCTTAACTGTTTATTCAAGGGCAGTTGGTTGCAGTAAAACACATCTAAATGGCTTGCCTATGGCCAAATACTGTAAAAAGAAACCTATCCCATTAAGATTAAGCTAACCCAAAGAACCAACCAGTTGTAGACCAATGGGTTTATGAGAAAATGACATGAGTAAAACTACTTTACAATGTTAGGCCACAATTTGAACCACTGGTCTTTCAAGCAACTCTCTACAAATAAAAATGTGTGATTGTGTACACTGAAATTTCTAATACACTAATAGTATATATTAGTGCTAATTTTGTCGACTAAAACTATGAGTAAAATGTTAGTAGGCTAACTTTTTTTTCCGTGAGGATTACAGGACTAAGACTAGATAAAATATACCCTTGATATGAATATTATATATCTAAATTAAATGTAGTGTGTAGCTAATAAACTTAGTTCAAAGAAAATAATTGTTTTGATTAAAAACAAAGACTAAAATGAAAGAACCTTTATTTACCAATACAGGACTAAAATGTTTGTTTTTCAAGACTAAAACTTTCAAGAGTAAAGATGACTAAAATGTAACTGCAACCAAACGGCATTTAATCTAAAGACTAAGACAAAAACACAATTTAAAAATCGCAGCCAAAATTTACACTCCTCTGCTTATAAATTTAACTAGTAACTTATTGGTTATACTTTGTGAGCTTTAAACATATGACCAATAATACTTACTCACTCTCAGATGAGGCATACCTGCGCTTTTTGAGTTCCACAGCAAACTACTGGCCCTGAGGTCAAAGACAATATTCCCTCTGACTCCTCTGGGTGTTAGGTGCAGCACCTCTTTGGCTTTGCCTCCCATCATGCTCATGCTTAGGATCTGATCATCTTCAAGCCACAGAAGGCCACCCCTGAGCCAGTCCAGATACAGATCACGGATGCTCATTGTTGTATGGTAGAGCTGCTGGGGGTAGCGATTGTCAGATGTGATGGTGCCAATTCTTTTTTGGTCACATGACACCCAATAAGTGTTCCCTTTTCTCTGGTCCACTTTTATCAGACAAACTGAATTAAGAAGAAGCAAAGTAGTGAGAGTTTTGAGCAAAAAGATAAGCACATTATCTATTAGCAAAATTTGCATTTGATTTTCTGTCAATTAACTTACTGATGATATGGTAAATATTAATTTCTCAGTTTCTCAGGACTACAATAGGAGTTATCTATATCTGCACAAGTCACTGAAAACTCAAAGTGCTGACCTGGCAAAGGGGTTTGGACCACCTCTGTCTTGACCTGGGTTAAACTGGTACGTTGGATATGCCCAGTTTTATTAACCCAGTAAAGCCAGTCTCTGTACCAGTCCACATCAAAAGAAAGGATGCCATCATCAGAGGAAAACAGCTGGGTTATAGCGGACTCAGTATCTCTGAACTCCAACATGTTGATGCTGTTAATGCTAGCATAAACAAACCTAGGATCTGTAAAACAAGAAAAGGATGAGCACAATTTAATCTTGATCTCATGCTTTAGAAGATGGTAATTCCAAATTTGCAAAGTAAAAAGTGCAACAAAGAGACATTTTACAAGATGACATATCAAGTTTGTATACAGGATTTTTTTTTAAATGACTAAAATTCCTAATAGACCATAAAAGGTAGACAATGCTTTAATCCTCACACTTCATCTTCCAGAGACTACATATTACCTCTTACCAACTGGGAAAATATTTGTAGCACAAGCAAATTAAAACAATGCTTAACCTACATTCACATGCCCCATCCAGTAGTAGCACTTTAGAGTTTGGACAAGCGCAGGTGAATCCCATTGGGTTGCCTTTAGTTAGCTGGCAGAGTTGACATGGAGTCTTGGTACATGCAGAAGAACCTGAAAATGAAAGACATCTGCAGTGATGGTACTAAAAACAGTGGTCTGTAAACAAACTACATTGAAATAATGCAAAATGTGCACTTTTTAATAATATTAGTTCTTACATAAAAATAAATGTAAATGGATATTTTACATTTCCAAATGTACGCCAAATACCAATCACAACTTTTACACTTTCCTAGAGTTGTTTTTGTTTTCAGTCAAATGTCCTAATTGGTTTAACATTCATGGCTTTCCTCACTTTTGGGTTAGAGTTCTTCTCATGACACACAGCGTGACTGACATCAGTTAAGCATAAGAGCATTTATTGATGAAGCTCCAGGGTGATAATGGGATTGGGCCATGATTTCTGTTATTGGTGGAGGTTCTTAGAACAAACTAAGAAGAAAGGTTGTATTGCAAATAAACTTGTCCTATCAGGTACCTTGGGGCTGCTGTAGCTCATGGTAAATGGCTAATAATGGCAGTGCAGCTTTCCAGATGAGTTTTTTCTGGCTTGGTTGTTTCTGTGGAACCTTCCAGAGTCCTTTGTCATCCACCCAGTAAAAGGAGCTTTCAAAAACAGCCAGACTAAGAGCAGGCCTCTTGTTGAAGAGTCCTGTGAAGGAATAACGGCCTGTCCCATCCACCTTCACCGTCTCTATTGACTATAAATGACATTACTTCAGTTAAATCTTACAGTCAAATTAATCCAACCAGATAGAGAGCATCATAACTAATTGTACAATTATGGTATTATTTTCTTTTTTTAATTGGCTTGTTTATTTCTACACCTTAAATGATACCCTACATCACTTAGAAGTTTACTGCCTTTGCTTTATTCCTGAATCACCTTCTTGAAGTCGCTGATCCAGTACAGCCTCCTGGCAGCCACGTCAGCAGTGAGGCTGTGGGGAGACTGAGCAGTGAGAACAATCAGAGAGCTTCCTCCTGACCCATCCATCCATGATTTCTCTATAGTTACTCTGTCTCCAAGGCCAGCATTGATCCAAAACATTGAGCTGAGAGTCAAAAAATAGAGAATTTGAATTGCGACAACCAAGTGTGCATTCATGTCTTTTTGGTTAGTAGTAATTACTATTCAAATAGTCATGGATGATTTTTATGTGGTCAAACTATAGAAACTAAGACAGCTTAATATAAAACTAGGCATATCTGGGCTTGTATTCCTTTCCATTTACTCAAGATAATCTGCAATTTATGCAAATCCTTTATTTCAAAAAGTCTCACCTACCTCTCTACAGGTAAAAGCACCAACTCTGATGGCCTGATGCCTTTTCTCAACACAGAGGTGTAACTTTCCCCATCAGATGCCTGCATGTAGATTGATTCTGTCTTCTGATTTGTCCAGAATAGGTTTCCATTCAGCCAATCAGAAGCTAGACTCTTGATTCCAGGTTCCCCTATAAAAAAATAAAATAAAGCGAGATTTTTTTGTTCAGAAATGGCCATTATCTTTTAAAAATGGTCCCTATATTGGAATTTAATCTAAGAAACTTAGGATTCACCCTCTATAACATCAAGAGGATCAGAACTTACCTGACTGAGCATGTAACAAGGCTCTTCAAACAGTTTTTTGTAATATTGTGATATGACTACTGCAACTCATTACTAGCAGGCATCCCTGCATGCACATTTAGACCGCTGCACATGATCCAAAACGCAGCAGCATGTCTGGTCTTCAACCAGCCCAAGACAGTACATGTCACTCCACTGTTCATCTCTCTATGCTGGCCTCCAATTACTTGACTCTTCTCCTCTGTTGTCCTTTGATGGAGGAATGAATTACCCAACTCCTTCAATGTGCAGAGTCCTGTTCTACTTTTAAGAGAAAACTGAAGACCCAGCTCTTTAGAGAACACTATGCACTCAGCTAGACTCTTCTCCACCATTGTCCCCAGTGGTTAAATGAGTCTACCAACTACTGTTTGCTCGCACTTCCAGGCTCTACGTCTGAGGTTTTGCACCCAGCTTTTTGTGAATGACCCAGTACGTGGTACTTAGGTCACTGTTTGCTGAAGACAATTTCATTTTCATTGATTGTAATGATGCCTCTAGCACTGCATGGCAGCACCTGCGTCTGATTGGATTTGAAGTACTTTGTGGTACTTACTAATGTTTCCCCTTGTTTAGATCTTTGCTTAAGCTGTTCTTGCGCTCAGATGTACGTTGCTTTGGACAGAGTGCCTGCCAAATGGCATTGTAACATTTGACATTGTAAACTGCCCAAGTTAGGTGGAGGCACATACAGAATAAACTTTACATGTACAGAATGAAAAGTCCAAAAAAGCACAGAAAAGAGGCAATACCCCTCTTAAATGAGCCCTTTCAGCTCCAGAGAACAAAAAATCGAGTAAATCTTTAGATATCTGTGAAAAAAAACTTTTGTTAACTTCCCAGACCAACACTAATGATCAAAACAAGAAAAGCCTAGTGTCATGGGTAAAAGTATGAATGTAGTGGATGTAAAAGTTGTTTGCCATTCCCTGTGAGGTTTTCTTTTCTCCAATACTGCACTATTATAAAATGTTCTGATATAGTTTAAAAACAGAAAAATAATATAAACATCCAGCTACATCAATAAATCAAATTTTGATTTTAAAAAATTGTCCACTCACCAGTATAGATAGTTGACTTTTTCTGTCCATCACTTTTGTAAATGCTGCCTTGGTTGTCAGCCCAATAGTACCAGCCTTGGGCAACATCATAAGTTAAGGCCACTGCATCAAGCACTGCTGCCTGGATAACTTCAAACTGTTGAGACTCAACATGCAGCAGCCCAATAGATTTCCTCTGTAATGTTAGTAATCTGGCAGAATTACCTGGACAAATTCAGAAAGAGAAAGTACACTTAATGGGAATATTTCGATTTGGGTTTGTCTGACTACCAGTTAATACCACTCACCATATCTGGAAAATAAACAAAACCTAAATAACTTAACAATATTTTTGAATCCTAAGAGTATCTGCAATATAATCATCCCTTTAAAATGGCATTTGGGGATTTTTTTAATGCAACCCTCCTGTTGCTTGTACTACAAAGTCTTTTTGATCTTTATGAACTTTGTTTTGTTCTTTGTCTTCAGCTGTGCAACATCAAAGTAGCCCATGAACATGCCAATTATCTTTTATCCAAAAGCACTTCATAACATTTATTGATGAGTTTGATCTTTTCCGAGGGTGAAACTAAATGCTATTAATCTGACAGCTTTCTTATTTGCATTGTATTTATACTGTTACACTAGTCTACAGGTCAAAATCTGCTTATTATCAGAGTCCATGGCAGCGAAGTTTGTACTGAATGGATGGTACTTAAAACAGGCAAGTATTCAGTGGGTTAAAGATGAAAGGCTTGTCCTATTACCTGATGCTACACATGTAGAGTTTCCGTTCAGTTTGAAGCCGTCTCTGCAGTGGCAATAAAAGGATCCAATGGTGTTAGTGCAGTGATGCATACAGGGAGGGAACTGTTGGGCACATTCATCTAAATCTGAGGGGAGAGAGGGCTTCAAGCGTCATAATCATGATCTGTGCATCCAAAACTCCACTGAACAAAAACTCAATATGATCCTTATGAAAGAGTCATTGTTGTTTATTATGGACATTTTTGTGTGATGGGTCCTCAGTGCTTGTGATGTCACTTTTGCAGGAGGAAAACAAACAGTATGACTTCCATTGGACCCCACATACCTTCACAGACTGCTCCATTAGCAGAGAGCTTAAATCCATCAGGACAGGCACACAGAGCTCCCCAGACTTCGTCAACACACACATGACTACAGCCTCCATTGTTCTTTGAGCAAATGCGACCTACAGAGGGTACACTATGAGTCAGTATTATAGTAGTACAATCAGCAGAGATATTTCAGCATATCACATCACATCAATTCAGACAGAAAAAGCATGACATGACAAAAAGATTAGTCAGTTTAGCTCAATGGGTAGGTTCCCATATAATGAGGCTGGTCTTTAGTGCACTGGTCCCAGGATCAATTCACAATCCTGGCACGTGTATGGTGCATGTCTTCCCCATTTCCTATCCTATCCCATGAAGGCAAAATCCCCAAAATGACATTTAAAAAGTTAGCAAATGTATTGCATCAATTGCAATCATTGTGAGCTGTGAAACAATTACCGCAGGTTATGGGCTCATCATTGCCATCTGAGCATTGAATTGTCCCATCACACCTTTGTTCAGCAGGCAGACATGCCCCACCAGGGCACATTATGTCATCCTCACTGCACAGACCTGAAAGAAAATAGATACAACTCTTACAGTATATTTTTTATTCTGCCTCTAAGAACCTGGGCATCTTACTTAACCATCTTATTTGCATAACAAGATTGTGTGGTAAAAGCAATGGTCACTCTCAGAGTTCTTTTAGGATTATTATTATGCATTTTATATTCTGTATTCAAGCTACCTACAGTGAAATAGGTAGGACTATTTTCTATTTCTTCTGAAGCCTGTTGAAAATAACAAAAGGACAAAAAAGTGTATGATTACTCTAAAAAAAAAACAATAAAAACTTTATTTTATAAATGTGTAAGTAGTACAGCAAAATAAAGACCATTTTAAAAGTCTTAGCCCTAGTAGTATTTAGAAAGGCAAATAGTTTTGGCATGGACCAACCAAAGCTGTATGTTGCTAGGATTGATACCACAAAAAATAAAGAGCAAAAGGAGATTTTTAATAAATGTATTTAAATAAAGAAACTACAGGTTATTCTACTGTATTTAAAGGGCTAACAATTATTTCCAGTGGCACAGGATTTAAACTTCAAACTTCATCTTTCTCACCACAGTTGTCCTCATCAGAGTTATCCAGGCAGTCATTCTGTCCATTGCAGTGCAGCTCTTTGGGGATACAGATGTTGTTTCGACAGGTCCAGTCAGTCTCCAAGCAGGCCTCAGGAACTTTACAGTTCTCCTCATCAGAGCCAGTAGGACATTGAATTTTTCCGTCACAGCGAGCCGACGAATCAACACAGCCGACAGAGTCCAGACAAGGGAACTGACCAGGTGGACATTCAGGAGAGCCTGCCTGTGCTGGGGGACAAATCAAACCATGCATGTGATAAGAAAGCACAAGGTACATATAAGCATCATGACAAGAATTGTCTTTCTAATTTTCTTTCAATCTACTGTAATTTTCCTTTCAAGGCCTGCCTTAAGATAATGTCATGTGTTGAAAGTAGCCTTCAAACTGTTAAAACTACAGTTCTTTCATCTTGTTACAACTTTTTTGCTTTTGTCCTTTCATAAGTCAACAGTCTTTCTTGAAAGTAAAAAGAACACATATTAGCTTGTAATTCTACAACACTTTATATCTGCTTAACTTTCAGACTTTTCAGACTGACTTGAAAAAAACATGGTGTGACATGGCAGCATAGTCTATCTTTTTTGCACAATGGAATGAATTTCCCACCTGTGCAATCCATTTCATCAGATCCATCCAAACAGTCTCCCTCTCCATCACATCTCCAGATATCAGGGATGCAGCTGCCATCATCACACTGCCACTGGCCTTGGTTGCATCCAAAATTCTGACCTGCAAAAGCACAAAGAGACAGATGGATGATCAAAGTTTAAAAGGCCTGCCACCAAAGAAGTCAAGGTCAAAGACTGGATAGACAAATCAGAGGTCTTCTTTAATACCACACACCCCATTTAAACCAAATTCAAGGTGAAGAAAGCACACATAGTAGCTCTGGGTCTGGTACCTCTTGTCAACACTGAACTTTAGAGACTTGTGCAAACATTATGAAAATCTGAGAGGAATTGCTGCAAATACATGACACTCTCTCATCTTAATCTGAGATTTTTTTTCAAGGGAGGCTATGCAAGATGGAGTCCCACAATAACTTGGAGCTGGGCAATGTTTGAAAAAGTGTATTGAGCCATTTAGCAGCCACAATCTGGAGTTCAATTTGTCACATATATTAACAGTGGCAAAATCAGTTTCAAGTTTTTTTTTCCTCCTATGACTGGAGATTTAAGACACTATACTTGTAAATGTTCAGAATGCTGATAAATTAAAATTAAAGATTGGTTACATTTATTTTAAAAAATTAAGATAAAATTCAATTTATTTAACCAGTGCTTAATTGTTGGCCGTACTCCTTAAATAGTTTTTCCAAACGGCAGTTTGGTCCAGAAAAAAATGCTTGAGATATGTGCGGAAAACTTTAACTCTTCAAAATCGTAATAAGAGGTCACACTTAGTCCAGAGAGGACAAGCAGAAGTACTTGGACAGAATAATATCAAAGGTAAGCCAAAACAGATCCATCTGCATCCTTGCATAAAATTTATTTAGCTCGACTCGTTTTAACGTGTCTAACCAGTTTTAAACTTGTATATGAGTAAAAGCAGTGGGCTAAACGTTTGTATTAATTTCGTTTTAACTTTCACAGTAATAATTCACTAACATTAAAATTTCACAAAGCTTTACAACTTTGACCATATTTAGTAAAGGAATGAACGCCATTTTGTCTTTTCATGTTGAAATTTTAAAAAGGGAAGACAAGTCAAACCTCCATAACATGTTTTGCAGTGTTACACTGGGCTACGTTTACAGACTCGTTTACATTATTTCACATAAAATCGTAGATAAGACAAGGTAACTCAACATTTTTACCTCGGGAAGAAGCCAGACTTGCTAGCAAAAAGAAAAAAATCAACGGACAAAGGTCCATGTCGGCCCGCTCAGCTCATCGGGAGAAGCTGCTTCACCTGAAAGGAAATGCTTTAATTAGTTTCCAACGCTGCAGGTGCGCGTGCTACCAAAGACCGTTCAACTTCCGTTACTAAATTGAAAAATAAAATAAAATAGCTAATACAGATTTAAAAAAAAAAACAGATCTTACACATAGATGTTGTTATTGTTTGTTAAAATGTCGTTCGCTTGACTGTGAACACCTATAAAATAAATATTTTTATAGATATCATGCACTTACATTACCTATTGCTTGAATTGCATTGAATTTATTTCATTTTAAAGGGACGTTGTAGTTTAACAGTTTCATTACAGAGCATAAGGCTGATGTGCTTCATAGTGATAGCGATTTCTCATTTCAAACTCTTGTCCTAGTTGTGACTTTGAGTTAACAGTTCATAAGTGTACAACTTTTAACAGCATAATGGCACAGTAGTTTACAGAATTAAAAGACAAAATACAGAACCACAAAAGAAACAATACATAAACTCTATACATCAGTACAATGAATGCTGTACAAATAGCCTGCTGATGATATAGTTATGCTGCACATTCTTGTCTCTTTCACCTCAGATGTCTAACACTGTTGATTTGACTAAGATCAGACCGTAATGCCACGTGTTTTTGGACAGGCTTTTGCTTTTACGCGCGGGACAGCTTGAGCTTATTCTCAAATAGCCTTTTCTTTCCTCATTTTAACGTGTCCAAAATTCAGACTACTAATTTATTAAAAGATTATTTTTGCCTCTGCCAAGTTGATTTTAAACGTTTCAATTATTTTCTTATGAAGAAATATATCTCAAAAGCATCTCTTGTGAAGTAACAGTTGAAACAGTCAAGAGACACGGCCTATGCGCCAGGTTACTGTCTATAGGGTCCATGTAAATGTAAGGAACATATGATACAACTACTTTTAATCCATTCATAAAATAGATAAATAAAATCTGTACTGTTACAATTTCATCGAAAATAAAAGCGTGCGCAATTTCGCCAAATGTTTGTATGATGTTGAGAGATAAAAGAAAATCAAAAGACCAAAACTAACTTCAAACTAGTGGAACTTTTTTCTTATGTTTTTTATCCCTTTCACACCTCGTGCTCATCAAAGAGAATCAAAGCTTTGTTGTTTAACAACAGCTGCTTGTTGTTTCTTTTGAAGCCACGTGTTCAGTTTGAATTATGAATAGGTAACGATGAGCTGGCCTTTAAGCTACTAATGTTCCTTTAATGTAGCTAGCCACCTTTAGGTAGCTATCACAAGTGACTCAGATGATGCTACAATACGTTTTCCAAAACCGTTTTTTCCAACAAATCATCAAAAACATATTTGCATATCAGTCAATAACAATCCACTACTTCTGACTTCAGTTTTTTATGAAAAATTTGAGTTGTGGAGGAGGAAATTACCTAAAACGTTGCTTTCTCTGTTGATCATGTCGTCTTGTAATTTTTCCCTTTTAAATAAGTAAGAAGTTTTAAACATTTAAAATATGTTTTTACTCAAGTTTTTTTTAAGAATACAAGCCCTCGGTGCAATGTTTTTGGAGAAAAAGATGATCCCAAAGTCATATTTTTTTTAATGATTATTACTGTTCTCATAATTTATATCACATAAAAGCCCCAATATATTAGACTTGTACAGTAAACGCTTTATGTCCAATTTTTTCTAATCATACAATATGATAATATAAAAAAATCAGGGTCAACAAAACTAATCAAAACATTAAACATTTTTTTTTATCACTGAAGCTGCATTAGGATTGACCTTAAGATGCCCCCTTCCCTCCATATTTTTTCCCAAAAGATCACGACCTCCGCAACAGAAAGTGATTTCTGATTAACTCCCACGTTGTTTCCCCATTAATCACAGCGCGGTTCTACAGCTCATAATCTCCTTAACTAATATTATTGTCAGGGCGTCTTATCAAAGGGATCTCTAATATACAAAACAACAACAATCAGAGTGATGGGCATTTACAGATTTCACACCTCTGTCACTACAAAGACCAATTGGTTTCGATACACTACGACCTCATCACAATCCAGCCTTTGAGCGCTGCCGTGGATCACACACACCCCTCAACCATCTGACAGATCTCTTCAAAGAACGTCAGGGGAGAGGTTGTGCTTATAAAAGTAAGGCTCCGCATCTCACCTGGGGCATTTGGAATCTACCTGTTGGAGAGACAGCACCACTATTGGGAATCATGAAGAGACTAGCAGTGGATTTCTCTTTTGCGCTTCTTCTTGTGGATTTAGTTCTGGGACTTACTGCACAGCCTTTACCTGGGGTGCACCATGACGCACAGCACCATGGATCAAGCGTTGGATTCAGGCGCACCGAGCACCGGCAGCATGCTAGCAGGCTGCCCCTCTACATGATGCAGCTCTACCGGACCATGCTGACCGAGGACCGGGCTAGGACCACTGCTGCCAGCGTGAAACACACCAAGGCTGAGGACAGCACTGGCCTGCACGACTCCGACTCTGTGATCAGCCTTTTAGCCAAAAGTGAGTATTTAACATTACAAAAATTCCTCTAATTTTTAAATGGGGCTGGCATAATGACTCTCGTTTTATGGCATACAACACACGAGCTATATTTAATTTAGCATAAATACGTAGTTTTAATTAATAATACAACTGCATATTTAGGTAAATGCCAAAGCATGTAATTCAAGCAAAATGTAACAAAGTTTCTTTGGTTTCCTTTGACACATAAAATGTGGATATGCTAATTTCCAATCCACTTAATTTCATCATTTGCCGTTGTATCTAATCAAAAAACTTGAATAATGTAGTTAATTATGTGCACAACTCCCATTTTGTAAATAGTGTTTGGAGTTTTTAGTTATCACATTACATTAGACTTGCTGGGAAATATGAATGTTAACAGTTTTCTTTTCTCTATCTTTCAGGCTGCCAGCAGATTGGAAACAGGTGGTCCATTACCTTTGACATCTCTTCCATGTCTGCAACTGACCATGTCCAACTAGCTGAACTTCGTATCCGCCTGCCCGCCTTCACAGAGTCCTCACAGGCTTCAGTGGACATCTACCACTCTCAGAGGGATGGATGCTCTGGTATTCACTGCCCCAAGAACAGACTGTTCCTGGGCCGCCTGAGAGCTCATCCCAGCACGATGGAGTCCCCCTCCTCATGGAAGGTTTTCAACATGACAGAGATGCTGCGTGGCTGGCACCAGGGAGACACCACACAGAGGATGGAGGAGGAAGCTGAAGTGGAGAAGGAGGAGGGAGTCCAACACCCCACAGCCGACCGTGTGATGATGGTGGTCTTCTCAAGGCAGAACCCCAACACTCAGCGAATGCCAACGCTCATCCGCACAGCAGAGCACTCCAAGTATGTCAGCATGGACAGGGAGCGAGCAACGCTTAGCTCTGGTTCCAGGAGGGGCAGACGCAGGGCGAAGAGGCACCACCATAAGCAGCAGCAGAAACAGAGAGCTGTTGGAACTGTTTCTGGCAGCAAGCCAGCAGATGAGGAGAAGAAGGGTCATCTCTGCAGGAAGGTGGACATGTGGGTGGACTTTGAGAAGCTTGGCTGGACCGACTGGATTGTCTATCCCAAACGGTACAATGCTTATCGCTGTGAGGGAAGCTGTCCTACACCGGTGGATGAGACCTTCACTCCAACCAACCATGCTTATATGCAGGTAAGGCTGGATTTTTGAAAAAGTCCTTTTCTTCCATGAACAGTAATCTTTATGAATGCATTCAGTCTTGTTTGAAGATAAGTGTTCTGATCAATCATTTTTCTCTTCTCCAGAGCTTACTGAAACTCCACCACCCAAACAAGGTACCATGTCTGTCCTGTGTGCCAACACGCCTGGCACCACTCTCAATGCTATACTACGAGAACGGGAAGATGGTCATGAGGCATCATGAGAACATGGTGGTGGAAGAATGCGGCTGTCACTGAGAAATACAGACTCAAACCTCTTGGTGAAAGACCAAAAAAGACTGAAGCCACCGGGCCATTGGTCAAAAGTAGTAAGCTAAAGACACAAGCTGCTCAGGGGCACAAAGTGGATGAACGTCCACAGGCACTTTACAAGGATTTCCAGTTTGACACTGGGAAAGAGGCTTATGCTGCATTGCAGGACATGAAAGAAAGAAACTGATTTGATCAACAACACAGCTCTCTGAATTAAGAATCTAAAACCAGAGTATTTGAATTGTTGGTACTTTGGAATAAGTTCCAGTGAACTAAGTAATGCATTCAATTGTAAGTGTAAGAGCCATCATTCAAGATCACGAGGACTGATTACAGTATTGTATTGATCAAGTCAAGATGAAACAAGATCCAGACAAAAGGACAGCATGGTTCTTAACTGAAGCACTATAGAGGAGTCAGGAAAACAGCTCTACACAGGATGGACTATGGAAAAACTCTTTCTTTTACTCTTAAGTCATATTTCTTTTTGATATCACTGAAAATGACAAAAGCAAATGTCAATTTTGGAAGCGCTTTAACTTTATCAAGATGTCTACCCATTTGTATTTATGCTATGTACAGTAAGACAATAAATTATTTTTAATCATGAACAAAATGTTTTAGTTGTTTTTTATTCCAATACTGCATGAGTTCAAATGAACCTTTTCTGTATTTCCAGTCACTTATTTTAAAGGTTAAATATGAGCAGAGATCATAAACGCAGGCAGTGATAGTGAAAAGCAGACCTCCGTCCACAAACGGGGTTTTTGGGATAAAATACAATAAATGACCAAATACATATCCATAAAGGATTGAATTTTCAGAGTCACTGTGCTCTAACCACAGTCAGACAGGGGTGAAGATCTATATGGAACTGAGCATTGTTAAATTAATTGACACAAGTGCTTCTAATGCTAAAATTATCCCATCTAATTCACCATACTTGCCATTTGTGAAGCTATTAATGAAGACTTTTTAGGCAATGTTCTACAGTGCTAAGGTAAGAGAAATAATTTAAAAGATGGAAGACTGATTTGTTTCTTTTGCAAGTGTATAAAAGCTTGACAGATCCCCCTTTGTTAAATCAGTGCAGTCACCTACTGAGATTTTCTTCAGGACTTCCCAGAACAGTCTTCTATAGCTCATATTAACACCATAGAATTTAACATCAGTCTATATACTGTTCCAAATCTATTCAGGGTTTTCAGTTTAAGTTTATACATTTATGTACTTAAAAATAACTGTCCTTGTTAAAAGTTTGCTAGTCTGGCTGCACACATAACATTTAGGAGTTTTTTAATATGTTTGGTTAAGGCAAGAATGGAGCTAAAAGGAAGGTGACCATAGGACATAAATAACATACTCTAAAAGGAAGTGCTGTTTGTTGTATTTTAATGTTGATGTGTACGAGATCTACCTCTTGTTAACAATTCAGTGTAGCCCAAAGAAAGGGGGGCAACATGTCTGTTATCCTGAGTTTGCCGACCTCTAGTGGTTGCAGAAATAAATACTGCAAAAGTAATAATGTAACATTTCCCCAAATCTTTGGCCTTTCTAGGGCTATCACAATACAGGTTAAAGATTTCAGTGGTTTAATTGTTGAAAAAGATGGGATAGTTGGGACATTTTGTAAAATGTATCAAAACAGGGTCCAGTAAACAGACAAATCCCTCTTTTAACCTATATTTAACCAAACACAGCACAGTGAGAAGTTATTAAATGTTCCAAGTCTATGTATACACACATTCTGTATTTAAGGCCTTTACATTTCACAAACACGTTCCAGAAAAAATGGGACAAGGTTAAGAAAAGACTGGGAAAGTTGCGGAATGTTCATAAAACACCAAGGACATTTCACAGGTATTTAATTAAATTGAACAGGTGAGTATACTGTGTATGATGTAGGTATAAACAGAGCTGACAGACAAGCTAACAAAGACAGCTTTAGTTACGGTCTGTTTTGTTGTAAAGTCTTGATTTTAGTTTTGATTGCAGTTAAATCAAATGAATTGAGAATTTCAGTTTCAGTAATTTTGTCAGTTTTAGCTAACTATAATAATACTGCAAGAATATGCCGGGCCACATTCTGCACAAATTCAAACATCATAGCTTTGCAGTAAAAGAGTGCAAATACTAGACAGGTTTGCATACAGTCCAGACCTGTCACCCACTAAAAATGTGAGAAACATCATGAAGCAACAAAAACACTAAACAAAAAACTCACTGTTGAGGAACTTCAGATGTAAACATAGAAAGAATAGTAAAGGATTCCACTTTCTATACTTCAACAAGAAGTGTCTTCAGTCCCTAGATGCTTCCAGAGTGTGGTTTGAAAATGATGCAACACAGTGGTAAGCATACTCCTGTCCCATCTTTAATTTAACGTGCAACAGTCATGAAATTCAGAATGTGTGTACATAAAAAACCCCAAAGTTTATCTGTTTAAACATCAAGTATCTTTCTTTTGTGTTTTATTTAATTGAATATATACTGAAAAGGATTTGCAAAGCACTGTATTCTGTTTTTATTCACATTTTAAATCATGTCCCAACCGGGGACATGGAATTGGAGTTTGTATAACACTGAAGAGACATGTTTGAGGCATCAAATAATAGAAGCACATAACCTAAAAATAGTTTAATTTGTAAAAGACTTTCCAAATGTCATGTTCATTCAAAGTCAAGAGCACTTCAAAGTAAGAAACATTTAGCATCAGATACTGTTGTTTTATAAGAGTTTATATTAACACTTAGTGAGCATTACAAAAAATGCAATCATCTTTTCAGAACACATCTGAAAGTGGATTATAAAGCTAAGTAAGACTAGGCTTCTTATTTCAGCTCAATTTTCTTGTCCTAGTAAACATTAAAAAGTTACAATATATTGTTTTATCCTTGTGGCTGACTCTTTAGATGTCCATTTCAAACTGGGCGTCTTCTGTAAAAGACAAAAAAACAAAAACAGAAAAAAAAATTGCATTACAGTAAGAAATATTAAAAATGTAAACAGAGCTTTGCAGAACAACTCTCATGATCTTATTTTACAAAAATGCTCACCTGCAATGTCCTCCATGTGCAAGTCGTGGATGGTGTTATTGCCGGGTGTTTGTTCAGGCTGGTTCGTGCTGCTGGAGGAGTCTGGTTTCAGGGGCCTGGTGACTCCTGGGATGTCTGGCAGTTTTGGAGGCGTGCGAGTCAGAGGAGATGTTCGACATTGCAGGAGGAACTTCCTGTCATAGATTATTCTAGTACCTGCAAAAAGAAAATTTACCTTTGTTTATATTTCACAAAGCCAAACAGTCAGGTAATCAATAGCAGCAGGGGTGTTTGAATCCTGCATTACATTTTATGGACAACAGTTTGGCTTCTCTTCTCTAAAGCAGGTGATGTGTCTCATTACTTAAACAAGAAGTCTATAAGCTATGTTTGAGCCTCAAAATTTTTTCTTTTTGAAATAAAATAAAAAATCAGCCATCTCTTAACATAAAACACCTTAAATGAAAAAAATATTAAATAGAATTTCTTACAGCGAAAAGAGTAATTTGTAATACAATAAAATAAAATAAATAAAAACATCTGCAGCGTCTTACAGAACTACATACTTTTTCTCCATTAGAGGAGTCTTACAGTAGTTTTCTTGAAACTGACTTAACTTTAGTCATGTCCATGCATGCCCATGACCAATGGCCTATTTATTTTTTTCTAGTCCCTATCAGTGACTTACGCACACCTACTCTGACCTCATTCTGTTTTATCTGTGAAAATGTGTCCCATCTGGTGATGTTACAGGACACAGTATCAGCTGAAACTGACATGTGCACTGTGTGTCACCATTCTCATCACTGCAGAGAGAAAATTTTTGTCAATTAAAAAGTCAAGTTTTTAATTGTGTCAGTAATATAAAGGACACTGGTTTTACAACTTACTGGCTGTCTTTATTATTATATCCTTGTTTATGCCAATTTTGTTGATTAGTTTCTTTCAGCACATATAGTATACATCCATACAAATAATTTTTATTTAGTTTTTTTTTTCTTTTCAAAAGAATAATAAAGACTGTGGTGAGGGAGAATATGAACTTCCGTGTGCCCATACGAAATTCAGTGTTACATATTTTATTCTTTAATTCAGCTATTTCACTTTTATTTTAATCAGTGAACTTACATCTTGTCAACAAGTGGCTGCAGCTCAACAACAGCTTGCTGTAATATCAAGACTATAAATAGGATCTGACTGTGAACAAGTCTATATTTAAAAATAAGGTCATTGATTTTACAGGCTACAGCCACTGAAACAAGAAGGCTGCTTTATATCATTAAAATTATTTAGATTTCAGCTCTTTAACATAAAAGTCTTTTATTATGCTATTAACATGGCCATCATCTTCTGAATCTTTAAAGGTAAGGCCGCAGAAAACACCCAAAATTCTTCTAGATGAAAAACAGGAATTCTATCTTAAGGTCCAGAACATGGCAGTGTTCAAATATTCTTCAACTCTGTTCACTGGAAGTCTACGGCCTTTAAAAACACTATCAAACATTAACGGGACAACAACGCGGTAGACTAAACCTGGAGTCAGGTTCAAGACATAATCAATGAAAAGATATCATTAAATGTATTTCAAAAGGCTAAAAAATATGTGCAATCTATAGCTTAGCTCAACTGCCTCTCCATTACTCTACTTTGGTGTATACAGGCTACTTTGGGTTACAACAGTACCTCATGTCCATTACGTTTTTTTTAAACTCCACAACAACTCTACTGTCACTTGCTCAATCTCCTTACGTCTGCCTTCAATTTACTAACGCTAGACTTTCCAGAGTTAAGAATCCAACTAGTGCTTTCTACCGTCGTAGGACGAACTATTTTACACTCGTTGTGAATCGGAGCACTCTGCGATGACCCCGCAGACAGTTACCTCCTGGTGTAGTGCTGAACAGAGTCCCTCCGGGAGTCGTTGAGTAGTCCTGGGGCATGTGGGCAGCATCGTGGATAGTGACCCGTCTAACAGCTGGAATTTCCCGGCTTCTTGAGGCCTGACCTCCCGCTGACATCTCTAACAACACTACTGGTGGCTCAGTGGAACCAGCGGGGAACTTAAAGTGTGGCTGGACACCCAGTAACTACAGTCAGAGGTCCACAAAGGTACCTCGAGCCTCCACGTGCTCTGAGCACATCCAAAACAACCCTACGACTTCCTTCAAAAACACCACATGGAACGGAGGGCTGTGATTGGCTGAAAACAGGGGGCGTCACACGATCTGGGAGTTGTAGTTTTTCTGGTTTGGGGCTGGCTCTAGTTCTAATATACACTCTGGAGCTTGGGCGAATAGATCAAATGTCGTCACATTTTTGTTTGCTTTTTGATTATTTTGACTGTGTTCATGCACAAATTTCCGAGGATAAGATAGAATTTCGAAATTTTAATCTCACACCCTGTGACGAGTCAATAATACGCTCTATCATGACCAAAAATGCCTCAGTGTTACCCATTTAAACCACATGTTTTGATCCCCTGCCACCGCAGTAAAAACACGATTTTCTTATATTAGACATTCATTCTGGACTCTTTGCTGCAGCTTTGCAGTTTGTCCTGTTTATCACGAAATCTCAGCCATTTCCCCATATTTGGCATGAGGGGGAATTAAATGCTTTTTCCTGGTTTCCTGTAGCGGCACTATTGTTTATTAAAAAAAAAAAAAAAAAAAAAAAAAAAAAAAAACCAGCAACGACAACGCATAATATTAAAGTCATTGCTCACACTCAAGGCTGTGATAATACCATTCAAGCAAATCCAATTTGCATGTAGCAAATGAAAAATATTTCATTTTTTGGGTTTTCTCAATAACAAACATCAGGGTATTTTGCACTTAAACTGGCATTGAGAAGGTTACATTTATAAAAAATGATACTTGAGATCAGGTCTCATCTTGATTATACAAGACATGTTTAAAATTTGAAGTATTTTATAGTTTTTTATTTATTGCATCCATTTTTGGTCATAAACACTGGCATGTCAAAATTTACTAAAAACTAAAAACAAAAAAATGAATGAACATTAATCAAAGTTGTTGCTCATTGTTAACATACCCAAGGCTGCGCTAATAATCCTCAAAGGATCTGAAATATATATATATATATTTTTTGTATTTTTTACATTACAAATATCAGAGTTGTTTGCCCTTAACTTTACCTACTGTGGCTAAAAATGGCGATTTGGACATATTTTGTTATTCTGGCTGTAAAAAAGTCAGGAAATGCCCTAAGTCTGAGAGCTTTGGTCCCTTTTCCCAGAAGTACTTGAATTTGACTTTTCAACATCTGGTTAATGATTATTGCACATTATATGGAATTGCCAGCAGTTTAGAAGAAAAACACAAAAACAGAGTTGTTTTTGATGGCTTTTATGAGAAGAAATGTTGTTATTGCTCATGAAGTTTTGATTGGACATTTGAAATGTGAACCTATACATGTTTAGAATAATCACCAGTCATTTTTTGAGTCTAGGACTCTGGGTGTGCAAAAGAGAACTATACTAAACCTCAGTTTAGAAGATGCATCCTTCAGACCACTGTCCTCCTCTATGAACCGTAGTGGCTGTTTTACCGTTCTTGATGGTCTCCCCGGCATTATAAATGTGTGTAATAAAACACAGACACACAGACACAAATGCCACTATCTAACGCTATTTTTAGAAAACAAAACACCACTCTCGCTCTCTTTTTACTCTCTTCCTTCACTCTCCTTTCTCACTGGTCTTCTGCAAAGTTGACCTTGTCGCGGTTTGACATTACTGTAATATATATACCACACATCATATATTGCTGGAAAGCACAGATTCTCAGTATTCTCTGACAGATTCTCTGTCAGCATTGGAATTTTTTAAATTGAGCAAACTTTCGAGGAGTAATGGTGCTGAGAATCTGTATAGTTGTCTCTCCAAACTTCTGGTGTATTGTTTTGAATGCCCACATTATATGGTTGCGAGTACCATAATGAACCATATATGTACGCATGCCCACAATTCTTAGCTTTCCAACACTGTTGGAATTTTTCAAATCAGACAAACTTTGACAGAGTTACGGTAATAAAACTCCAGACATATAGAACAGATCACCGGTGCTCCCTCAGTAGGTAAAGGGTTAAACTGGCACTGAAAGAAACCCCAAGAATGAATTAAATTTTGATTTCAGGTTAGATTTGATCAAAAATTAATGCAAACAGAGTGGAAGCATTTTTCTAATCATGTTTAGTATTTTCATTGTAATATATGTATGCTATTGATCATGAACACATTCAGTGTAACAATTTCTTTAGCAGCATCTCAGGGTTAAATAAGAAATATTTTGAAATGGTTAAAAAGTTTAAATATGGTTAAAGCAAACAAATCAACTCTAACATATTTGTGATAAGCCTCTAAATATTCGAGGGATCTTATTTTGTGGAAAAAAAATCACAAGGCAACCTGATCTATGAATGCTTCCAAAATATAACAAAACACTGGCTTCAAAATTATTCTGCAATATTTTTCTCTGATTTTCCTAGTCGATGCAAATGACAGTATAATTTCCAAGTCAACAACTGTTAGAGCATAATTCAAATTTCATTGAACAAACCCCAAAATGATTTTTTTTTTTTTTAAATGAAAACACTCAAAATGCACTGCTCCAAATTATTATGCACAACAGAGTTTCAAAACATTTTATAGGTTGTAAAGAACTGTATACAGTCATTTGTTGAATTTGCAGTATTAGGAGGTCATATTTACTTAAATCAAAAGCTATTTCAATCAAAACCATCTTAACAGGCCAAGTTACATGTTCACATAGAACCGCTTCTTTGATATCACATTCACAATTCTTCTGCGAGTTATTGGAGTTTTCGCTGGAATTTCTTTGCAAGATTTAAGAATAGCCTCCCAGAGCTGCTGTTTTGATGTGAACTGCCTCCCACCTAACCATGCAAAGCAGATGGATACACCCGTTTCCATGTTTCTCATTGGTTAATCCATCTCGCAAAGCTCCTGTCTGAACAGTTTGTGCCTGGTTAGAAAGCGACAGGCCCAATCAGGGTCAAGGGGGGGTACTTTCGGGCACGGCAGAATCATGATGTAAGCAAGCAGCAACAAGAAGCCGATGCAATCATGGCGGAAGAGATTAGCGTGGATGCTGCTAAAGCACCAGTTTTATCAGAACTTGATGACACTTCTTTGTTAAAAGAACAAAGAACAGCAGTGAGTTGGGTTTTTTTTCAACAATGACAAAAGTCATGTACTGACATGTCTACAGTCGCCATGATTTGTGTTATGCAGTTCTCTATGGAGTTTATGGAGTTTACTCCTTCAGTAGGAGAGCTACTGAAGCAGCTTGGTAGCAAGCTCGCCATGTTGTAGGGTTGGTTGACATGCCTTTGCAACATTGCGTGGACATCAGGGACAGTGCCCCTGGACTGGCAGACTGGGGTGGTGGTCCCCCTCTTTAAGAAGGGGGACCGGAGGGTGTGTTCCAATTATAGGGGGATCACACTTCTCAGCCTCCCCGGTAAGGTCTATTCAGGGGTCCTGGAGAGGAGGGTCCGTCGGATAGTCGATCCTCAGATCCAGGAGGAGCAATGTGGTTTTCGTCCTGGTCGTGGAACAGTGGACCAGCTCTACACTCTCGGTAGGGTCCTAGAGGGTGCATGGGAGTTTGCCCAACCAGTCTACATGTGTTTTGTGGACCTGGAGAAGGCATTCGACCGTGTCCCTTGGGGAATCCTGTGGAGGGTGCTCCGGGAATATGGGGTACCGGACCCCCTGATAAGGGCGGTTCGGTCCCTGTACGACTGGTGTCAGAGCTTGGTCCGCATTGCTGGAAGTAAGTCGGACTCGTTTCCGGTGCAGGTTGGACTCCGCCAGGGCTGCCCTTTATCACCGGTTCTGTTCATAACTTTCATGGACAGAATTTCTAGGCGTAGCCAGGGCAATGAGGGCGTCCGGTTTGGTGGCCTCAGGATTGGGTCTCTGCTTTTTGCAGATGATGTGGTTCTGTTGGCTTCATCAGGCCGTGACCTTCAGCTCTCACTCCAATGGTTCGCAACCGAGTGTGAAGCAGCTGGGATGAGAATCAGTACCTCCAAATCTGAGGTCATGGTCCTCAGTCAGAAAAGGGTGAAATGCCCTCTCCGGGTTGAGAATGAGACCCTGCCCCAAGTGGAGGAGTTCAAGTATCTTGGGGTCTTGTTTACGAGTGAGGGAAGAATGGAGCGAAAGATTGACAGGTGGATCGGCGCGGCGTCTGCAGTGATGCGGTCTCTGCACCGGTCTGTCGTGGTAAAGAAAGAGCTGAGTCGAAAGGCGAAGCTCTCGATTTACCGGTCGATCTACGTTCCCACCCTCACCTATGGTCATGAGCTGTGGGTCATGACCGAAAGAACAAGATCACGGATACAGGCAGCTGAAATGAGTTTCCTTCGCAGGGTGTCTGGGCTCTCCCTTAGAGATAGGGTGAGAAGCTCGGCCATTCGGGAGAGACTCGGAGTAGAGCCGCTGCTCCTCCGCGTTGAGAGGAGCCAGATGAGGTGGCTCGGGCATCTGGTCCAGATGCCTCCTGGACGCCTCCCGGATGAGGTGTTCCAGGCAAGTCCCACTGGGAGGAGACCCCGGGGAAGACCTAGGACACGTTGGAGAGACTATGTCGCTTGGCTGGCCTGGGAACGCCTTGGGATCCCCAGGAAGAGCTGGACGAAGTGGCTGGGGAGAGGGAAGTCTGGGTCTCCCTGCTTAGGCTGCTGCCCCTGCGACCCGATCTCAGATCAGCGGAAGAAGATGGATGGATGAGGCTCAGCCCTTTCCCAAACACTGCTTATGAGTGGTTCACCAGATGGATGTGTGAAGCAAATCCATCTGGTGTGCCAGGTTACCTCCCACCCTCATAGATCTTATGCTTGAGGATGCTCCAAAGGTTCTCAATAGGGTTGAGGTCAGGGGAGGATGGGGGCAACACCATGAGTTTCTCTCCTTTTATGCCCATAGCAGCCAATGACAGCGAGGTATTCTTTGCAGCATGAGATGGTGCATTGTCATGCATGAAGATAATTTTGCTATGGAAGGCACGGTTCTTCTTTTTGTACCATGGAAAAAAGTGGTCAGAAACTACATACTTTGCTGAGGTCAGTTTCACACCTTCAGGGACCCTAAAGGGGCCTACCAGCTCTCTCCCTGTGATTCCAGCCTAAAACATGACTCCCCATCCTCCTTGCTGACGTCACAGCCTTGTTGGGCCATGGTGGTCATCCACCAACCATCCACTACTCCTCTATCTGGACCATCCCAGGTTGCATGGCACTCATCAGTGAACAACACTGTTTGAAAATGAGTCTTCATGTATTTCTAGGGCCATTGTAACTGTTTCTGCTTGTGAGCATTGGTTAGGGGTGGCCAAATAGTAGGTTTACGCACGACTGCAAGCCTCTGGAGGATCCTACACCTTGAGGTTCATAAGATTCCAGAGGCACCAGCAGCTTAAAATACCTATTGCTGCTTTGTAATGGCATTTTAGCAGCAGCTCACTTAATCCAATGAATTTGTCTGGCAGAAACCTTCCTCATTATGCCTTTATCTGCACGAACCCCACTGTGCTCTGAATCAGCCACAACTTTCATCACGGTACGATAATCACGCTTAGGTTTTCGTGAAATATCTAATGTTTTCATAACTTGTCCAAGGCATTGCACTATTCAACGCTTTTCAGCAGCAGAGAGATCCTTTTTCTTTCACATATTGTTTGAAACCTGTGGCCTGCTTTATAATGTGGAACGTCCTTCTTAGGTAGTTTTCTTTATTTGGGCTCACCAGGCAAACTAATTATCACAGGTGTCTGAGATTGATTTCAGTGATCTAAAGAGCCCTGAGACACAATACCATCAATGAGTTTCATTGAAAAACAACAAATTGAATGTTTATGACACTAAAATCCAATCTGCATGTTAATTGGAATGTGGTGTAAAACATATTTTCTTACTTCTTCAAGAAATTAATAACTGTTAATGGTTAACAAAAACATGAATGTATTTTGGATACATGAAATAGCACAAAGAATAAAAATAATAAAACATATTTATAAAAAGAAAAAACAGTATCAATTTCAACAAAATATGACACAGCACATATGTCACATCTTTGTTTATTAATTCTTGTAAATGGTTTGAGCTGGTGTACAGGGTAAGATGGTCTATACATATCTTCATGTCAGAATGATTCTGATTGAAAGGCTTGTATACATATTCACGTTTGTTTATCCTCTCTCTGGGACAATAAAAAAGAAAAGAAAACAAGTGGTCATAGCTACAAAGCCTCTACATTCCCCATGATGTGGGCGTCGGCCTAGTCTAGATAATGCTTAAAGAACATCCATAACAATTCTATGAGGGTGCATAGCATTCTAATGAAATATATTTTGTCATATATTTATACATATATTTTCATAAAAACATATTTTTTGTGCATGTGCGCAGTTGCATTCCTTAGGATAGAGTAATATGATATTGCGTTTACATTGTCATGTATCCATTCTAAAGGAGTATAGGTGATCTCTATTCTTTGCAACACTTATTTATTTTTATTTTTTACAATACTCTTTCTTAGAATACAGCATCCTTGGTTACATGTCCTCTCAAGTCACATTTCCAGTCAAATTTATCTTCTTCCCCCTAATCTAAGCAGGTTTAGAACAAGCATCACACACATACACACACACATCCCACACACACCCATCCCATACACACACAACATGGTGGGTGCTCACTGATTTATTCAAGAGTTCAATTCCAAATTATCCACCTAAGGTTAAAACGAAAAACTAAAAACCTAATAATATACTACACAAAGTGCTTAATGCGTCGTAAAATTGTTCTGGGTTTAAAACAGATTAATTTATAAACATGTAATCTCACATTTTTTGCTAAATTTCCAGTGATATTTTCTGTCAATAAATTCCCCCACATTTAACAAGTACTGAAACTTTTTAGAATGCATAATAATGAACTGACTGCTTGAAAGAAGAATAAAGACCAGTTTTAGAGTTATCTTATATGATATTCTTTAAAACTGTATTATCAGCTTTACAAGCACTGTCTGCCAAGGGAAACTGATATGCATTTTGAATCACAACCAAGGAAGACAGAATCTGGAACTAAAAATGAAAATGTCATATTTACTTGTGTTTTAATGACTGTGATGCAATGCAGTGAAAACTGCTGTAAAGAGAACAGTTTAAAGAATTGTAGAACAACAGGAGTTAAAATAAACCCTCATCATTTATGAAAGTTAAGAAGAAAGTAAATGAAATAGAAGGTGTCTTGTTGTCAAGGTTAAGCAGCTGCTTTGGTAATATTACAGAAGTCAAATAGTAAACCCAATAAATCACTGGAAAGACTGTATTTCTATCAGGTGAAACTGTCTTTGTTGCCCTTTACTTCATGTTGAGAAAGATTTACTTCAACAAACACTTTTTTGCTCATTACTGGTTAAAAACAAATGAATATCAGTTGTCACTGCGGCTCCATGGAAGCTCTGCATGCAAACATCTGAGTTTTTTCTGACTACATATTCTGTCATTTTTGGTGTCATTTGAATCAAAGGGGACCACCACCACACGCATACACACTCAATCACTCACAACGATGCTCACCCATCATCCATCTTGCTTCACCATCCACCCCCTTGATTGAACCCTTTGAATCCCAAAACGCCCCCTAATCGTCCCCCAAACCAAAGCCTGATCCTGAAGCACACTTTGTGTCTTGTCTTTGAGAGGAGGACTCCTAACATAAACAAAAGGAAAAAACATTTTGATTCTGACTGAGCAGAACTGAAAACCTGAGTGGAGATACAGTGGAAAACATGTGATATGTAATAAACGTGCTATATCTGATGAGGCTCTAGTGCACGGACCGGGCATGGAAAATATGTGCATATGTGCGATGTGTAACTAATGTCTACATGCATTCATTCATTCAGTATCTCACTCATTCAGGCTACAGTAGCATTTACAGTACTTAAATATTGTGTTTTTCCAGAAAAATGTGTGCTACTATGATATGACCCCGTCATAGTGCTGCCGTTGGATTTATGCATAAAGTAAGTGATGAGGGGTGGTTTACAGGGATGCCAATATGACACAATCAAAACAACCTATATACCCAATACAAGAAAATGCAATAAAGTGGTTTCCACACTTCTTAGTAGCAGCACACTTCTTAGTAAATATTAGTGTGATACAACATATCCTGGTTTATATTTTGCTACGTTAGGTGCTGGAAAATAACACAATAAATAAATAGATTTAAAATAAAACAATGTCTCAGGCCTCCCACACTGCTACTGCTGAGTCATCTGATCTTGGATCAGTGCATTGACTGTGACTCATTAACATCAAGGTCGACTGAACTTCACAGCAGCCCAATGTCAACTCGACTGCTGTTCATCCAGATGGAGTTTCTGTGTTCACTGAGGAGTTCAGTCAGTTACACCTTCCAGTTCACTCTTGTTACAGATAATACAGAAGCCTGGCCTCCATCTTTTTTGTTTGTTGTTAGGTATTATTGCTGTGGTATTCTCCAAATCACTGTCCTCTGACACCTTGACCTAGCAATGGTTATTAAATGATGTGATGTTTTTCTGATTATGTACGTTTATATATATACTGTGCTTTTCTTGGTTTATATGAATGTTTGTATATCTTCACAGTTCACGAGTCTGGGGTCAGTGGTAACATGACGATCACAGTGCTAGCTGTCTGTCCTCACTGCACAGTACCATTCATATGTTGAAACCTTATGCTGTTTTATGCTTTCTGCCATTTTGCTAGTCATCATCCAAACCCTCACATGAATCAGATACTCCCCGTTATTTCTCCACTTCTGTCTTACAGGTGAAAGTTTTAAAGTGAGGCCCTACAGCCATTGCAAACAGATAAGCGTGCACACGCAAAGTTTTTAAACTGATATGGAGGCGCAAAAGATGCTAATGGAGAGGCTTGTGATTTCTCTGCATATTGACTGAGGCTACTGATAAAGATTGCGGATCAGTATGACTGCGCTACTGGAAGTAATGATGGAAGAAGGTAGAAGAGGTCACAAGGGAGGAAATAAGTTACATCTTTGTATTGTTAGGCTGCTGCACAATGCAAACTAGCAACTGACCTCTTTCAAAGAGCACATTCCCAGTTGTCTGAAAAACACATTTCCCCTTAAAACATGAGGATTCAAAGAGCTTCAGTTTCCATACCAAGGTTGAACTCTGCTTAAAAACCAAGGTGGACAAGTTTCAGAAAGAAACAATAACAAGAAACAAGCTTATCCACAAAGGAAAAGACGTCAAAACACGCAGACAGGAACACTTACGAGCAGGGGAGCGCAGCGGCTTTCTCATTCCAGCGCTGAGCACGGCATGACATCACAGGGGCAAGAGCCACTCGTGACCCGTGTCTCAGCACAAAGCCAGAAGCAAGAAACACATGCGGTAGAGAAAAGTACACGCACACATACACACATACACACAGTGACACATGTCCACGTAGCATAGAGTGCATATATCACATTGAGAATAATAAGGGAAAAGGTCCGGTGAAGAAGCACTGGTAGGCTCAGCGGAGGATTAGCTGAATACGGAACCATCCTCTTGGGGACTTTTTTTTTGGCTGTAGTGTTTTTGGACTTAACTTGCTTGCCACTTTAGTTAGGGGGGGATTAGGTCCTTAAAACGACACCTGTCCAAAGAGTTGGCCAGCCCCATACCTTTTACCCCTTCAGTTTGTAGATAATGACAGTTCAAAAGGTCAATGGGCATGCACCAGCAGTCATCATGCGAATACAGTTCACAGGAAGCACTTTTTGTTGCTTTTTTTCTCTGTAGTTTCACAGACATTTATGTTTTTTTGTAAAAAAAAACAAAAAAAAAAGAATCTTCATGCCATAGTTTAGTTGACGTGTTTCTTTACAAATGTTATAAAACTACAAGTATAACTCCTCTCCTTTTCTTCTGTCTCTCTTCTTTTGTGGTGCTCCATGATCACACATTGAGGATGATTCGGTGTTTGCCATGTAGTTTGGATTTGTTAGTCTTTGTGTCACTCTTCCTCTTCTCCTTTGTTCATTTCCATCTTCGCTCTGGTTGTGTTTTTTTGGAGGGTGGTTTGG
This sequence comes from Cheilinus undulatus, assembly GCF_018320785.1. Classification (NCBI taxonomy): domain Eukaryota; kingdom Metazoa; phylum Chordata; class Actinopteri; order Labriformes; family Labridae; genus Cheilinus; species Cheilinus undulatus. The sequence goes on along the minus strand of NC_054881.1, from coordinate 26,405,440 downwards.
CAGTGGCTTTCCGGTCCTAGAAAACAGAGAAAGACATCATTAATGTTTAAAACACAGGCTGAATTATTTCGGCCTTCTGATATAAAAATATCATCAGAGTAGTGAATGCCAAATCTACTGTTCTAATTTTGAATGTAAATGGAACAGAACAGCATGTGACAGTCTACTGAGCTTTAACAGAGACAAATGTGCTGCCATAAAGGCTTCTTTCCAAGCACTGGGATGCACAAGTGCTTGCTGAGTGTCCCGTACCTGGAGGACTGGGGTAGTATGTGTATTTCAGTGTTTAACTCTCCGCAGACTGGTGCGCTGCACTGATTGAGCGCCCTTTCTCACATCCACCCCCACCTGGAGCAAGGAGGGAGGGAGGAGGGAAGGAAACAACACTTGGACCAGTTAACTCCTGAAGCCTCTTTATGTCACCAGAGCAGGAAACTAACTTCTCTCCACCGGCCAGCCAGGGAGGCTCGCTGCACTCCTAGAGGCCATTTCATTTTAAGATCTAATACATCAGCCAATCAGTTAAGAGTGAGCATTTTTACACACAGAGGAGCATTGTATGAATGAAATCAGTTTACAACTCTGAAAACAATTTGATCATAATGGAAATGATGATGAAAGGTGGTACTGGCTTACTTTTCTCCTTATAATCTTTTCAAACAACCAGACCTTACATTTTATTTTATATCAATGTCTTTATTATATGTATCTCTTTATGTTTACTTGTCAGATCTGCTAGTGTGGACAAAATGCTTTAAACGTATTCTTAGGCTGGTGGCTACTGTTAATTTCCCACCCTTTCAGCCAGACTCTGTGATTGATTCACACTTAAATGTGACAATGATTAGTTTCAGACTTGGTGAGTGAATATGAATCTGTATGAATGAACATGTCTCACTAACCTTTCGTGCCAGCATCTTGCCCTGTTCAGAGGCAAACTGCACCTCAGTACTATAGTCCTCTTTATCTTCTCTCTGAACAGAATGACACAGAGAAAATGTAAGGAGCAGATCAAAGTATTTAAAAGCCCTCTTTCCATCAAAAGCACAAGGAACTTCAAGCCAGGAACTCCTTTTCAGGGAACTTAAGGTTACTATCAGCCTGATGTGTGAGTTTTTATCGTGGTCTAAAGACTAGGAGAATCTTAGCAAATATAATGGACCAATAAAAAACAAGGACAGCTGTTTTTACTAAGGTTTTGCACACGACTTTATAGCAACACTGTAGCTGTGTATTTACTGTAAAACAACTCTTTTGGGGCTGCAGCATCCTTTTATAATTATGTGTCTTCTTTTCTCATGTTTTTATTTTCTGCCATTGATGTGTTCAAGCAAATAAGACACAAACATACAAAATTAAAGCATCTGTGTTGGAATTAAATGTAGCACATACTCAAAATAATACTGAATTAGAAGTTATAAAGCTGAAGTTCCAGTTGGTAATAAAAACAGTTTCACAAGTTTTGGTCAATGGGCCAATTTTATTCATCTTCAATATCCCCTTTGTTGGATTTATCACTAGGAATTACTCAAGGAAAATTTTTATACATGTGATAATCAATTATACTTATCTGTGAAGATGAATAAAACCAGTCAGTAAGGACTTGTGGACACAAAGACCTGGTTCATCAGCAAATGTTTCATTAGGGTTCAATTAGGCTCAGAATCTGAGATGTATTTAGGTATGGACTGAGCCTTCTGCCTGTGCCCTGAGGTCATTTTGTCCATCAGAGTTCCTAAACGCTTTAAAGAAACAAATCCGAGACTTTTTAAGATCTGATCTGAGAAAAATTAATACATTTTTTTGCATAGTAAATTGTCAAAAATGACAGGTGTGAGATTTCTGATTCAAAAAACTGTTTGTAAAATGTCAAACTGTATAGAGCAAAAGATTTCTTTTTTGGTCATAAACAGTCAAATTTGATGATTTCTAGCACACTTAATCCCTCTAATGTATCAATATACAGTATAATAATATTTATATAACACATTTTTGCAGGTGTGCTGAGTTGATCCGAAAAAGTTTAAATATTAAAAAAGCAGAAAAATGCTATTTGTCAAGGAAGACCTTTAAATGCAAGGACTTTAAAGTGGGAAACATGGTTTTTTACAACAGTACAGAGAATCACAATGAGTTCAGACAAGTGTCTGGGGTCCTCTCTCAGAAGTTAAGAACATCCAACACCAAATTCCCTTAATTATGGAGAGTATTTATGCAACAACTTGCAGAAAAAGATGATTAAAATCATATGAGGTTGGCTCGAGAACAAAGACTGGCAAAGGAAATGTTTTAGTCAACCTGCCTTCTAAAATTTAAGAACTTTTATGTAAAAAACAGACTTTTTAAGACTTTTATGGCATTTTATGGCCTTTAAATTTAAATCTGTAATTTAAGAATATTTAAGACCTTTCAAGGATCTGCAGGAATCCTAGTCTGTATGTTTATGAAGCTTACGGATACAGACCAAGTGTTGCAATACCACTGAAAATCATGAGGCATTATCGAGTATTGTAGCCAACAGTAAAATGGCAGAAGTTTTTGAGGAAAGATTTCAGGAATTGGTGAGGAACTACAAACATATTTATAATGTTAGCTCATCCAGGAACATCGACAGAAAACTACAAAAAAACAGCTGGGAGCTCAGACAAAAAATGAGGGTCAGCTCAATGGCAGTGAAGGAGAAGTGGAGGTCCTTGTGGGACTGTGCCCTCTTTTGTATTTGTTTTTTAATGTCTACTCCAACAGAAAGGGCCCATATAAGAAAATGAATAGGGATGTTGCTATCGTTTAAATTGCTGTTTAATTGTTTTACCTAGCGAAAACAAAGATGAGAACTTTCCTTCAACCTTAAAATAAATAATAAAAAAAATACTTATAAAAATGACAGACTAGCAATCTTGAGTTTGTTACTTTTTAGCCCTATTATTAGAGTTCTTGATGATCAGGCTGGTGTAATTAGCCTAAAAAACTTTTAAGCTTGTCCAAAATGCTGCAGCACATCGATCACTGACAAGAAATGTGATATGACATCATATTTCTCTCATATTAGCTTCTCTGCAGTGGTGGAAGTTCCTGGAAAGGTGTCTACTTCCTGGGAAAAGTTCCTGCTGTGAAACACAGCAATATTTGCATGTTTTTCTTTGCATTAGAAATGTAAAACAAAACCAAAACGTATTGGACATGGCAGGTATCACTCATGTGTTGCAGCATGCAACACATTCCTCTGTTCAGGTTCTGTGATGTCATCAAAATCAGCAGTTTTGATGATTATTGAATAGTTAAGTGGGACTAAAGCTGTGAATGATAGCTAAACTACAAAAAAGATAAAGGGATGGACAAAGATGTTTTCCCCTCCAGGCGCAGGCAGCGGCGGGTGGTTGTCGTGGCAACCTGACCTGGCCCCGCCTCTGCTCCTGTTCCCAGGCACGTTGGCCCATCTCCTGGTGAGAGAAGCCCAGCCCCTTGTCAAAGGGCTGTGTACCCTGCAGGAGACGCCCACGCAGCACATAAGAGTAACCCGTGTCACACACCGGAGTCAGTAACGCCTCTTGGGCCACACGCAAGCCTGGCATGCTGCCATCACGTCCTGATGACACTGAGCCCACCCAGCCCTGCAGGGTGTCCTTGTCTGGTAAGTACGGCTGAAATGCTCCACCGCCAACCATACTGGAGATTGAAATGGAAGTAGACCAAAGACAGGGAGGAAAAGAACAAAAACAGAAGATAGACTAAGTGTTATGAGAGGAATGGCTGTTTTATGGCACAGAATAAGGTTAATTTGAGCACAGATAGATTCAACGTACCGGTTATCTCCATTGTGTTCTGAAGCGCGACTCAGTCCCGATATCTCACACCTTTGAGCGTATACCTGCTGGCCTGCAACAACAGAAATTCCTTCCACTGAACCCAGCCCTTGACTTTCACCTCCCCCTTTAGACCCTCCTACTGTAGAAAGGGCCTCCCCTTTCCTTCTGTCCGACCTCTGACCTCCAAGCTGGCCGTTAAGGTTGACCTTGGGAACGGCACCACTGGCCCTCACCCTGTCTCTTTCTGTCAGGGTGGTTGCTGGCTCCTGTGGCGCCTCCTCCTCCTCAACCTCCCCTTCCTCCTCCTCCTCCTCCTCTTCCTCCTCCAACTCCATGATGGAGCCGCTGGCCCCACTGGCTCCACTGCTTGGGCGACCCAAGCTGCAGGGCAGGGAGAGGGTGGCCCCCTCCGAGTCATCAGCTCGACTGCTGCCCTCCAGGGACGAGTCCTCCACTGTAACCAATGAGGGGCTGACCCCTGCTGGCCACACCTGAACGTCCGACATCTCCATTAATGTGTCTTCCTCTGTGGTGGCAATTGGGGCGCATTCTAGGCTTGAGACTTCTTGCCAGTAGGGCTCCACACCCAGTGGAGATGGCAAGCTGTACTGCATGGAGGCCGGGGACAGCAGCTCCTCCTGCACCAGCCCATAACCTGGAGGGAAGACAGGGGCGAGACAAGAAAAAGACTAACACCACGCAGGCACAGCCAGGGGAAAAAGGGGAGGTGGTAGATTGACTGTTTCTCCAACCTATGAGGAAACAGCGAGGCACCACCCTGTCCCAATATACCAGGAAGTAAAAAATTTAACAAGTTGGGAGCTGTATTATCTGAATCAGTTGTATGACTATCCCAGACTGTATATTTCTTTTTTAAAAATTTTGTATTTTCTTTCAGTTCAAAAGATGGATCAACTTGTCTTTGATTCTAGATTTTATCATTGGGACACAGCAGTTAGAGTGAGGTGGGAGTAAGAGGGATTTGGTGCGTCATCCATAGTCTGTGAGGTGAATGGTGTGGGGCTCTAGTTTGCTACCATGTTGAGGGGGGGAATCTGCAGAACAGACACTGTGATCCTTTAGAGGCATAAACAGGGTGATTCTAGAGTTGTAAAGAGTACCGATTGTTGGGTTGGCACGATAAAAAATGCAATGTGGGTAAAAAATGTTTCAACTGGATTTTTTTGGATCATTACAGGAGCTTGAACTCATTAAAAATAAGCAAACTGATCAAAAAAGTCCACTGATGCTGTTAGAATTACAACACCAATAACAGAATAACATTTTAGATTTGACAGTCACATTAAAGCATTTCTAGCTCTTGTATTCTGTGTTTGGATGAATTAAAGAAAAGCATTTTTAAACATTTTGGATCATTGTGTTAACTGGTCATGGGAGAGACTGGGTGCTGCACTTCATCAGGAAAGAATATATCCAAACTGCATTTTAAACTGAGTCCAATCTCCAAAATATTTAAAACATTACCTTTGTTCTTTAATAAAACAGATCTATTATCGTTCCAACCCTTGTTGCACACTTCTGAGTGAGAGTAATCAGCATCTTGCAGATTCTGAGTGGAAAATGCAAGCTACTGCTGCTCTTGCATTCACCTGTGGTTGCACATCAGTCATGCATTCATGTGTTTGCACCCCAAGCACGGGAAAAAACTCATTATTCATACTCTAACCACACAGCCGGAGACACACTTTAATACATACACACAGACACAATAGATCTGCTGAAAGACTTTTAAAATTGTGTGCTTTGAAAACTGGGTTTTCATTTTCATCTAACCTGAAGAGGTCATTTTAAAATGCAGAACACTAATAACATTTGAAAAGGTTAACTATTTGGTGGTATTTTAGTGAGTCTCCTGTCTTTCAGAATGCTCTGTGGATTGTGAATTTCATGTTACCTTGCTCATTGATCCGATTCATTCAGTCCTACACAAAATAGTATGCTTTGTTTTTTTTTTTTTTTTTTTTAAGGAAAATGCTCTCAGTAACATTTATTAAAAAAACAACTTTTTAAAAACTGACTTTTAAAATTCTCTTTAGGTTTAATCAACAAGACATCTTTCACAGCAACAACACATGAAAAACACACAAGGGCACACACAAACACTCACAAAAACTAATTTTAATCAGTTGTCTTTTCATTTTATTATTTTTAAATTACAAATTTTATTTGAGATTTAAACTTAAGATAGGAACAGTATTCACATTCAAACCGAAGAATTCGAACTAAAGAACATTAAAATATATAGATTTTTCTTATCTGTAAATGTTAATGTAATTGTAGTTCATTTTGTTATATATATATATATATATATACACATATACATTACTGTATTTTCAAGAGATTTATGTTTCAATGTATTTATTTTTTTCTCCAAATAACTGATGTTAGTTTTCTTTCTTTTATTTATTTTTATTTTTTGCCTTTTTTAATCTATCTGGCTGGCCTTTTGAGTCAAGTATTATATCTAACAAATACTTTATCTAAGTTACCCAAAAATAAATGGCTACATGTCTTATGATTAATAAATAATAACAGTGCGGTTATATACATTCAGAAAGTTATGTGACATAATCTTAGATGGTATGTGTTATTTTTTCTTTAGATTTGTTTTTGGAATCGTATAATAACATAAAACTTGTTTTATAAGTTGTAGGATCAATGAGTTCTGATGAATGACATAAGGTTAACTTGACCAGTAAAGGAGTACTTCACCCACAAATAACATGTTGGGATGCATTAAAATGTTGTAGTAAAGAGCCTCATCCACAAAGGAATGCTGTCAACTGTTAAGCTAACAGCCTAAAGCAACTAACATCTAAAAACTACAAACATGAAATAATTATTAAAAAACTAAATAATAATATAAAGGAAATGTTTTGTGCCTGACACAGAGCTCTAGAAAAGCTGAACTGTGAGAACAACACTACAGTCTCCTGACAAACCTTTCAATTGATTTTTACAGGCAGTTATCACAAAATGACCCTGTCAAAGTATTGCCAATCATTGTGGAAAATACCCTCCTGATTAAATGTACTGTAAAGCTAAATATTTAGTAAAAAGCTGCCTTCATCTTGATCAGGCAGAGACAGAAAGGGGATACATGTACGATAAAGTCTATAGTTAGTAGTTCTCAGCCCTCCATTTCAAACAAACCTAACCTTTATATAAACAGAAGAAATATGGTAAGATTAATAAAGTTATCATAAAGTATACTAAAAAAAGAAATGACTGAAATAGACTGATATCTATCAGTACATTCACAGTATGGAAACAGCTGCTATGTACAACTTTATAGGCTGAAAGTAAGCAGCACTGCTAACAAGATACTAACCATGATTAATCCAATGGTTAAGCATAATACTTAGACCCACAGAAAGGTTTGATGTACTTTTTTATCTGTACTAAAATTATTAACAGAGTTGATGTATGATTTTTGCAAAAAATCATGATGTATATGTACATACATGGACTGGCACTGAGTCAGCTACATCCAAAAAGATTCAAGTGAATCACTTTGCAAAGTCTACCTTCAAATCAGGCTTTTTCCTACTCTCAGTTGAAGCAATGTAGATTTTTCCAGCATCTTTTCTACCGTAAACAATCAGACAACACATATAACTACGTAGTTCATACTTAAACGCTCAGCTCTAACAAGTAAAAGAACCATTAAAGGGTGAAATACCTCTTTACTGTAAAGCTTACTGCCTCATAGTGTGTTTGTGAGTAAGCTTGTGCATGTGTGTGTGTTACTGGGATGGTACAGGGCCAGGATAATGAGAGGCGGTGTCAGAATGAGGTGGACAGGGGGGAATGAATCAGGATTAGAATGAGAGTTAGAATGAGTTAGTTGAATCTGGGTTAGCCTTTCCCTTCACTCCTGCTTTTAAAACACCAACACATACACACAACAGTGTCAAAGGCACAGGATGTAGTGAAGCAAAAAGAATTCCACAGAGACAAAAAACAGACAATAAAACTGCACACCACGCTACTCACTGTACCACTGTACACACGCACACAAACTCATAATACTGTAGTCATACTCAGACACAGATGAAGACACACATTTGGCTCACAGATTTAACCCCAAATCTACAAAATTAATTGCACACACCCAAATCATACACAAACACACCTCAAAGGAATCCCCCTCTGGCAGATAACGTTTAGACAATGTTATCAGTGAGACTGTCATCAGACCAGGGCAAAACAAAGACTCACAAAATTAGGTAAGGTCAATTCAATTAGGTCCAAATTTATTTAAAGCTATCCTACTTTTTCAAAGATGCTTAGCATAACCAAATTAAAGCAATGAATGTGTGTATGAATTAGAATATTTACAGATTATTTTTACAGATGAAGAAATTAAAGTTAGGTACTTTGCCCGTGAATGAAAGACCTCTTCTCACAGCTACATTGTACAAAGAACATTATATTCTACGCAGATGATCATGTTTCACAGCAAAGCATCAAAAACACACCATTTATTTTACAGGAAAACAAAAAAATCCAGTTGTTTGTTAATATAGCATTAATAACAAGACTGAAATACACCCATTGGACAAAAAAAAAAAAAAAAACACATTTTACACTTTGAAGAAAACGTCATACATTGAAAGCATGCCATGCACATAAAGTGTCACAAAAAACAAAACAAACAAAACAACCAGTTAAGTTTTTGTTTAAAAATCCCTCAAGCTCAGTTCAGACCAAAGATTTGCAATGCGACAAGACGATTTTAGAACAATGTTGGTAACATTTGCGGCACTCTAAGCCGAGCCGTTGCAGCTTGAATCAAGCCATCTGATGCTGCCGGCAATTCAGCCTGTCAATCTGCAGACAGTTAGTTACAAGCATATAAATGTGAAAAAGGGAACTTTTTTTCTTAAAATTTAAATAAAACTTTCAACCTAGTGGCTTATCAGACAAGAAGCACACTAGTATTGCTGCAACTTAACATGGTAAATACATACTTATTGTTATCTTGATCAAAGTTTACATCTGTTTTATACGTAAGGCTCTTTGAGTGTGCAATTTTCCTCCTCATAGAATCTTCACTGAAAATCTGTTTCCTGTACGTTTTTTTGACCACTCATGACATAGAATATTAGCATCAAACTCAGTGATAGACATCAAGACAGCTCCAGAAGTATGTAGCTAAAATATTTCAATCGCCCCCTTGTGGCTGGCTGCAGTATAGGGGATAGGGACTGATCTCAAAGGCTTAAAGTTCCATTAATTTTGGAAGGAAATAATATTTTTGCAAGAATATTTCAATAAGACAAAAATAGTTTGACTATTGAGGCAGAAGAGCTTTTTTCAGGCTGTTTCATTTTTTCTTGACCGAGGCTCAAAAGCAGGCCCTTGTGAAAATAGAGTTGATGACCCCTTTTATATGAGATAACACATGAGAAACTGAAGGCTGTAAGAGCTCATTTTGACTGCAAAAAATGAATTCTCAGCAGATATCTTCGTTAGAACAAGACTGAGCTTGCAAAGCATTTTTGTGTTTTTGTGCATGAAACTTCACTGCCACTATATGATGTTGATGATGAGTTAGTAAAGAGCAGGAATCAACTAGCCTATTCTTATCCATTATCATGATGATAAAGATATAGGAAAAAAACAATTAATGTGCAACAGTGGAGACAGATTTATTGCACAGTAACTTTAGGAATAAATCACTTTAGACTGAGTGACTGTGAGTCCTTGCCATGGGAATGATGTGTTTTGTCCTTCATTTGCAGCAGTGTGAAATTGTAGTTTTTTAGAACGTCGCAGAGGGGCTCATTACAGGCAGCTGCAAGTTTCAACTAGTCTTGTCGTGACTCTTTGTTCTGAACTGGGCTTTACTCTCAAGTTTCAGTTACTCTAAGGACAAAAAAATACTGACTAAACATAGGTTAAAATATATTTTTAGATATTTTTTGGAAGTAGCTTAGTTTATCTTGCAAGCATTTCAAACTATAACCATTCACACTTAAAGTCCTTGCAAGCTAAACTAAGTAAGGGGATAACCTTGACTTTTTGGAACATTCAATAAATCAGCCTCCATATATAGAAGCCAAGGTCTGACACAGGCTCACACACACACACAGGCATACAAACACAGAGTGTAACAGAAACACATGCAGCATGCACATGCACAAACTGTAGTACAAACACAGAGCTGGATTGAGAGAAGGAAGAGGAGGAGAGGGTCCCCTCTCGACTGAACGAAGGAGGAGCACGGGAAAAAAAGATGACAAGAGAAGAGGAGGCCCAGAGGTCAACATGAGGTCATATGAGGTCAGAGGTCGGACAGGAAGAGCTGTGAGGAAGAAGAGCAGGAGAGGGGGCAAGGAGGAGGAGGAGCGGGGCGGCTGGGCAGCAGATATGACATGTCATAGGTTCAGAGATAGAGAGAAAGTAGAAAAGAGAGAAAGGGACTGTCCTGAGCAGAAGACAAAATTTAAAACCACTGGAATATCACAGACATAAAGTCTGGGGTTAATCGAGTAAAGCCAGAAGCGAAATTCTGTCTTGTTCTCAGGGAGAGAAAGAGAGAAGGGAGGAGGAATAGAAACAAGTAATGAAGGCCCAGAGCACACTATCATGTGTGTAATTTTGTCCCTTTAGATTATTGTATCCATCCCAGACACTCACACCCACGTATGCACACACATGGATGTATGTGTGCACACATGCTCACAAAAACACGGAATGAAAAAATCTCCTTAATTTAAAATCTGGAGACGCCCAAATGTTCTGGTTCAGCTTTTTGGTCTTCAAAAATCCAAGTTTACTCTCAAACCCATGTCAATGACAGGAAAAGGGAAAGTATCCTCTTTTCTCATATTAAGTCAAACCAATTAGAACCATCATGTTTAGGGCTCAAGTATGAAGTGTGAAAAATAAAACATGACTTGTGCCCCACTGAGGAATGCACAGAGGCGGTGTTAGTGCATGCTGTAAAGGTCGGGCTCATGGTGGGAAAATGACACCATTCCTCAGACCTCAAACCATCATTGTAGATTCATAATCATCATCATCATCTTCATCATCATCATGTCATGAGCAGCAAACCACCATGCAGCCCAAGTTTAACTTCAACTTACCCCTTCTGAAAAATGGGGGTCTAATAACTCGTGGCTTGTGCACTAGGCGCGATGGCCTTGTGTCCGTGACCTCTTGTGGAGCAACAGAGACAAGGTACAATGGCTGTTACCCACACTCAGTAAAAGGACGGAGATTTCAGGGGTGGAAAGTAAATGAGAACAAAAGCTCACCTCATTGATTAGAATAAATTTGTATCAGATTTTTTTAGGAGTGCTGACTATAAAACAACACATTTGTTTACCAAAGAGGAACATGAAGTAAGCAGATTTTTAATAAAATTGTGCTATTCAGTATTTTTTGGATTCTCTTTTAACAACTGAACTTTTACTCTTAATGATATATTAAATATCAATGCAGTCTTTAACCTGACATGCCAGATGATTGTTTAATAAATCCATGTAGTGGATTTATTAAACAATCATCTGCAAAACTTCCTATACAAAGCATTGGGGAAGTAAAGGACTTGTTCTGTTTGTCACTTTCATGGGCCAATCAAACAAATTAGTAGGCATGCTCAGCTCTGCTCTGCTAAGTAACGTGACCTAAGCAGGGAGACTACCAGAACGGTGGAGCTAGTTGGTGGATCAAACGTGAAGGGTGAAGAGTAAAAACATGTGTGCCAAGAAAAGCTGTCAGTGTGGTTCTTCGCTTCTCTTTCAATAAAGAAATGCTGTCCAGATCTGATAAAAAACTGCTGCTGTAGCTGCATCTTAGCTTGTTGTTCCTCCAGCAGCCATTGTATACTGGCTTACAGTACAACTATCCCAAACCGTAACTATCCAAACTCATGTCAAAGCAGGTTGGGAGATGAGCCAAAACATAATTTCCCACTAAAAAGCTTTCAGTGTGGTTCTTTGCTCTTTTTTAAATAAAGAAATGTGGTTAATGTTTGATAAAACTGCCACTGTATTGTAGCTACATATGTCCAAGCTAATAGTGACACTAGCGATGGCCATTACCACTGCACAGCTAAATCCTGCCCGGAGTTGCAGTCTCATTCCACTCAAATGACGCTGGTCTGTTTTCAGACCTGACTCAAACATTTCAGATTGGAGCTTTGCAAGATGGATCTGCCTGATGATAGTCATGAAATATGGCCAATCCATCAGCTTTGCAGGGTTAACTTAATGTGACTTTTTTCCTCTAAAATCTGCTTAAAACAATTCCTTTGGTCCTACTAACTTTCCGTTTCTGATTACCATAGGTCATCATGGGGCATGAAAATACTTGTGTTCATTTTATATTCACCCCCAAGAAACTCAAACAAAATGCCAATACTTTGGGCCATTTTGCATCATTCGCAGTATAGGACAGACTCTTTTTATTAAAACAGATGGTTTATGATTTGCTATCAAAAGATACTCGAATGATCTAGTCATAGTTAAATGATTTGAAAAACATGTCGGACTGCAAGATACAAAAGGCAACCTCTGCTGAAAAGTATAGCATAGTGTTGTAATTAATTCACTGTTAATTGAAAAAGATACTGGTTTGAATACTGAATGTGTCACATGAAGAGATGTGATTGTGAGTCTTACCATTGATGACACTCGGGGACAGCAGGGTTGAGTCACGGTCACTGAGTCGACAGGCTCCCTCCTCTGAAGAACCTGGTGCTGGTTGTGGAGCTTGACCCTCCAGAGAGGTAACAATGTCTGCACGGTCAATGTTTTTCAGAGCAGTGTACAGGCTCTCCACTGAGAGGGAAAGACAAAGAGGAGAGTTGAAGACAGAAAAGAAGAGAGAAACAGAGAGGTATGTGTACAAGGGCAGTTCAAAAGGTGAGACCACTCTATGGAATACTCGACACTGATGAATGAAAACTTAAATTTTCATATTTAGTGGGTCATTTCTAATTTTGAAGAGATTCAAAGTCAGAGAGGACTTACTCTTGGCCCTTTTGCCTTCTCTGCTGGCCCACAGACTGAGCAAGGCAGAACTTTGGTCCAAAAGTGAGTTGGGATTCTCCACACGAATTCTATTGATGTCATCCACACCAAACTGAAGCTCACGGGCTAACTCTGAAAATTAAACAAATCAAATACAAAAATACATGATTAATTAAAGCCAGTATATACACTTGGTAATCCTAGTTTTCTGGAAAGATAAGTAAAATATTTCATTAAAGGGTATGTCCCTCTTTGTTGTCCCAATAAGCCCATGCTATAATGTCTACGGCTTGCAGTCTCAATGACTGATTTAAGAGGAAGAACAGTCTACATACACGGAGGATGATGCAGCATGATCTCTCATGAAGTGAGCACATGGGTTAGAAGTAATACAACTAATTTCTCCCTTCAACTAAGCTGCTTGTAAAAGTGCTCATGTAGTTCTGCCTAATATGCTATCAGTAAAAAGGAGGCATTTAGAGCTGTTGATATTGTGCCAAGTGTGTATTGGCTTTGTTGCATAGGACTTACGGATATTTGCTCTAACAAGCATGGTGTTTGTACCAGAGGAAGACAGTTGTGTGCAGGTGAAAGGCTGTTTGGTGTTTGAGTGCTGTAGATGCTCCATTCAAAAAAGGGCACAGAGTTTGCTGCAGAAAATGTGTTCTTATTACAATTCAATCATCACCACCTCCGAACAAAGGAGATAATAGGTGTCAGAGCTGCTTGGCTGCCAAGTTTTGCATTTGGTAAACTCTTCCATTTCCCATTAAGGTAAGGTGTTTAAGTCTCATCATGTAGCTTTGGCTGTGAGATATCCAACTGTTCAACAGATGTTTTGCACATTTTTTAACCAGTAGTTAAGTATGGATCAACATAAAGTCTAGTATGAAATCTAGATAGTTGCTATGCCTGAGGCAGAAGCAGACGTAGCTGGCTACACTGATGGATAGCCTAGCCAAGGTACATGGAATTACACTTTGGTAAAAGGCTAAAAGGTGAACTACTTTAAGCTGTATGGAGGCAGTTAGAGTGACAAAGCCCTATTTTCTGTGACTTCATAATATAACCTGGCACAACTGGAGGCCTGTCATCTAGTAATAAATTAAATCTACTGACACTTAAGTGGTCAGTCTGGATAACAATCATGTTGAGAAAAGAAAAAAGATTTTCTGATGCTGCTTTTTGTCTGTTTTGGGACAGGATTTCGTCACAACTGCCAGCCAATAAGGATGTTCAAAAGTGAACCCCACAATGATGTGATGTTTTAATAACTTACCTGCCCAGCTCAAACCCAACTGTTCAGATATGATGTTGATCTTAATCTCAGTTCTTTCCATTGCATTCACTGTGGCTAGAAGAAAAGAAAAAATGCAAATGTTACCAACATGAAGTTTATGTTTGTTGAACTGAGGGAATTGTGACTTCAACCGTTATTGCAGTAACATATGAAGAGAAAGAAGTTGCAATGTCACCGTCAAATGCCCAAATACTGATAGGCCTACATAGATATCTGTATTAACAGTTTTGGTTTAAATGGAACTTGTGTCCTTAAATATTTGATGCCGACTTGAGTTGTTATTAAAACTGCTTATGGCAATACTTACCTTGACAAAAGTATTGCTCTGTTGAAGGAAATATGCAATACCTAAAACATTGTTTTGGTCCAAATAATTTTCAGGCTAAGCACACCATTGGACAAGGGAGGTTGGAATTTGGGTGTCATTCAGGTGCTTGTCCCACCAATCCAAGTAGCATTCAGTGACCATTTTAGAGGGACTGTGCAATGTAGCAGCGCTGGGTAGCTGATAGACAGAAAAGGCCTTTCTCCCTCAAACCCCCCAAAATCAGCAGCCTTTAAATAAAAAAGGGTGGCCATCTTGGCTGTTCATTTACCACAGGCCAATCAATATAAGGACTCCTCTGTCTAAACTCCACTGCGAGGTCCTGCCCATTCCCAGTGTTAAGCTACAGGGCTAATGCTAACCATAACTGCTGCCATGCCATTGGAAATCGCAGTGGAGACACCAGCGCCATGCAAACTAATCACAGAAGTCATTCATCTCTTGTCATAGCTACCAGGACACCTAGTAAGTACAAGGCTAAATTGCCATGTGTCATGGAGCCATTTTTGGTCATATTGGGGCTAGCGCTAAATAATCCTTTGGTCATACATTCAATATGATTTCCTCTGACTGCACTGCAAAAAACTCCGAGGCACACTGTAGAGCAGTGCATTGCATCCAAGGCTTGTCTTTGTGCCATGCGTGCACGCGACACATTAGGGGGAAATAAAGAGGGCAGAGTGGGAAGCAAAGGGTTGTAGGTAAAGGGGCAGTGCAACATTCAGTGCCCATCTCCAAAGTGTATGAATCAGGAGAGGGCTGAAGGTCAGGCAAGGGAGCACTCACCCACACCAGGCTCGTTGAGTGCACTGTAGCGTTCCCTCAGGGCGAGGGGGGTTAAAGTTCGCCTTCGTTCTTCACTTCCAACCACCTATAAAAAAAAAAGAACTTGTGAAAAAAAAGTTAAACTTCTATTTTATTAAGTGTCACAAATGCCATTCATGTAGGGCGTTCTAATGCCCAAAATGGAGCAAGTACGACAGCGGCATATGGCTTTAAGTGACAGCTGGATCAAGGACATTTCACATAAAGAGAAAACACAACATAATGATGACTTAATAAATCAACCTTACAATCCCTTGAGTCAATAAGTCTGGACAAAAATGGTTCTAGGAATACACAGGTACTGAAGTACCAAAAGTAATTTTCCTTTGAGCATTTGTCACTTTCTTTCCTATGGTTATAAGGGTCAGCTTATTTCTTAGAAATTTTGAGTCTCCCTACCCTTAAAGCAGTCTGTAAGTCCATAAAAGTAACAAATCCTAAGGAACTCAGTGTCGAAATTCATGGCAAAGATCTTACAATAAAAATATTCCGTTAGTTAACATTTAAGCCTGGCATACACTGTGTGAATTTCATCCAATCCAGCCCCGAATTTGCACAACTCACTTGGAAGTCAGGCAAACTTTCAGTTGGATCGTAGAGGTGGGAATCTTTAGGTACCTCATGATTAGATTTGATTACGATTCATAGGGCTACGATTCAATTCTTAATGGAATACTGATGCATTTTGATGCACTAAGTTTTTTTCATACATTTCTTTTGTTCTCACTGTGTCAAACAAAATAAAACATTACATTTGTGTTTAGAAATAAAGAGATCAATTAAATGTCAACTATCCTCTAATGGGAGATTTGTGTAAACTGGGAAGTTACAATTGCATTGAACCAAAAGTAACAGCATCCTTTCCTCTTAAAGTTTCTGAAAATACAAACATAACAAAACAAAAACGTCCTTTTTCACAGATGAGCAATTGGGAATCTAAATCTTGCTGTTACATGCTGCGTGTCAGATTTCCACCTTGTTGTTCCTGCTATTCCACAGTATAAAATATCTAAATAATTGATTATTATCGAGTATTGGACTTTTATAAATTGATTCAGAATCTTCCACCTCCACAACATGATGCATATAAGAATCGATTTTTTTCTCCCACCACTATTGGATGGTGCATTGTTTGTCGTGTAGTGCACAGGGGGATAAAACTGACTCGGATCATTTCTGACATGTTTAATATTTTGGTAGTAAGACTTCACACTCTCACAGTGAGAGCAAAGCACAAGCAGAATCCTCAAGTTTGGGGTATTTTTTCCTTTTTAAACTGTCAGACAGCATCTAAAATCACCAAAAGCAGAAATTACTTCTACCCCCAAACCCATAAAATAAGGGAAATAAAGAAGCAGGAAATATTCCTACCCATAGACCTCCAGCTGACACGGATGGGTATGCTGTTTGTGTGTGTGTTAGAGACATAGTGGGAGAGAGAGCGAAGATATGACAGGATACGACTTCAACCTTTGTGTGTCACGCTTTTTTTAAAGGAAACTCCACAGATTTGTGTCACAGTCTGTCCCATCTTTGCTTGTACAGTGTTAGCACTGAGGTTGTGCATGCCCACCGGACAATATAGTGTGAGCACATAAATAGTGTGCAATGGTCGTGTGTTGTTAACTATTCAGTCACACAGTGCAAGCTGACATTCAGCAAAGACTGTTATAGAGTCGGCCTAAAATTGTAGTGCACGTGTGGCTTTAGGTAACACACCCAAATTAGAAGATAGGTTTTGAAAAAATGCAGCTATATCCTGCTAATCTATTTTTAAATGGGACATTAAACTGTGAGAACAATTTCTTATGGGTGACAGCTTTAACATTTATATTACATTTACCATGAAAAATGTCCAGAGGACTCCAACTGGACGTGTATAGGTATGTACAAGTTTTAGGTTGTGACTAATTTAGCTGAAACACTAAAAAAGTTGAATTTTTTAAAATGATAACATTTATTAATGAAACGTTCTGCAATACTGTCCTTTAGCCAACCAGGTGTGAAAGCAATGCAAACTAAATTCTATATTGTACTTACTAATAAGGAACTGAAATTGACTGTTGTGTATTTATACTATTCAGAAAATGTAACCAAACTCAGGTCTTGATATTTTCGGGGGAATTTAAGGAAATTCTGTCTTGAAAGTTTGTACTTTGAACCTGTGTTTATACTTACCTTGACGCAGGGTGGCATGGTTATGTTTAGGTTACACAGTACATGCTGTGTATCCTCATACTTGGTGCACTTCCGCAGAAAGGACAAAAAGCCAACCGCATCCTTGTTACTATCTCTCACCTAACAGAAAGAGATGGCAGACAGAAGAAGAGAAGAAAAGAGAGAAGAAAAAAGACAAAAAGAGCAAGGACAGAGAAAATGGAGTAAACGAAACCAGACAGAGAAGAGATAAAGGTGAGCAAAGCAAGTAGCAAAAAGAAAATGAGAAAGTGAACCAAAGAGATACAATGAAGACAGAGTACATAACAGAAGAACAGAATGAAAATGAGTAAGAGTGAGAAGGTATAGGGGGAAGGAAAAGCAGATCAAAACAGGTATTAGTTCCCTCCACAATGTCTCGAGTATGTGCCGCACTAACATGGGACGAGAAGCAGGGGGAAACAGGGATGGAAGCAGTCCACAGGCAGGCGAGAGGGAGAGATTTACCTGCACATTTACCTGGACGTCTGTCAGACCAGACAGATACAGAGTGACCGTGAGAGAGAGAAAGAGAGACAGTGAGACAGACACATACAGACAAGCAAGGCCGCAAGATTGGAAGGCAGGCAAAGAAAGTGAGGGAGTCACAGGACATGCAAACAATTACCCAAGAGAGCTGACAGCTAGATAGGTAAGTTGTTTGTTGCTTGGCTACAAATATGAACAAATATTTATCAGAGTGTATATATATCTAGATGATAATGAGTGGTGTGTGTCACACTAATGGACACATACAAGGACAATGACAGACAAAAAGATGGATAACTAAATACAATTAAATGATAACAAAAAGTACATTAATATGATAACAAGACACACATAGATATGCACAAACTGTTCAAAAAGTCATCTCTGTAAGGACAGGGGTTCAAACAACATCAGAAAGGCTGATAGTCATAAATTAATACCTACAGGGGAATAATAAAAATAGTGCACTATTACTTCTTAGGGTGGCTTATAAGAGCATGAGCAGCAGAAATATAGAAAGGAAAAACAGTATGCCAAAGTAGGCTGGACAACGTTTTACTTGTTTTTGTTAAAAATATGAGGACAAAAATGACCTTCCCAACTCCAAAAAAGTTGGGGCACTGTGTAAAATGTCAATAAAGACATTATGCAATGTTTTACATATGTCACCAACCCATATTTTATTCATCATAAAAAACAAAAAAAACAAAAATAAAAACCAACATAAATCAGATGTTGAAACCAAGACATCTTACCATTTCATGCAAAATATTAGGTCATTTTGAGCTTGGTGGCAGCAACACATCTAATAAAAGTAGGGACAGGGAAACAAAAGACTGTAAAACTAAGTAGTACCTATGAAAAACAGCTGGGGGAGCATTTTGCAACTAATTAGATTAAGTGGCAACGGGCTGGTAAAATGTCTATGAAAGGAGCATTTCAGAGAGGCAGAGTCTCTGGACAGTAAAGATGGGCAGAGGTTCACCAATCTGCATCCAAAATTTGTGGAACAATTTCAGAAAAAATTTCCCCCATGTAAAATAATTATGTGAAGACTTTGAATATCCCACAAATTAGTATCGGGGCCCTCAGGTGGCACTGCATTAAAAACAAGCAGGATTTTGAACCAGAAACCCCTGCATGGGCTCAAGAACCCTTCCAGAAATCACTGTCAACCCAGTTTACTGTGCCACCCACAAATTTTGAAGCCGTTTCATTCCAAGCAGAAGTAAAACAAGACATATCTTCTCTGGACAAAAGGTTATTTAATGCACTGAGGCAAAATGGAAAATTGTTATGTAGTCAGATGAACCAAATGTGAAATTCTTTTTGGAAACCACGCCTTTTTGGAAACAATGAATTATCCTGCGGACCAAAATGGAGAGGGACCATCCAGCTTGTTTTCAGCGCACAGTTCAAAAGAATCGCCAGTGGTATGGGGGTTGCATTAGTGCCAATGGTGTGAGCAGCTTACACATCTGGAAAGGCACTATCAAGGTTGTAAGTATAAAGAGGTTTTGGAGCAATGCATGCTCCCATCCAAACATCTCTCTCAGAGAAGGCCTTCCATACTTCAGCAAGATGATGCTAAACCATACACTGTAGCCATCACCAACAGCATGGTCTTGCAGCACGAGTGCTGAACTGGCCTGCCTGCAGTACAGACATTTCACCAATAGAAAACATTATGCAAATTTTAAGATGAAAAATTCAGCAAAGAAGACCCTGGACTGTTGAGCAGCTAGAATCAGACAACATTGGGACAACATTCCTCTCCAAAAACTCCAGCAGCTGGTCCCCCCACTTCCAAGATGTTTACAGACTATTTTTAAAAACTGATGTTACACAATGGTAAACATGGCCCTGTCCCTACTTTTTTTTTACATGTGTTGCTGCCATTAAAGTAAAAATAAGCTAATATTTTTAATAAAATGGTTAAATGTCTCAACATATGACAGGGTTTTTCTATTCTTTTGTGAATAAAATACAGGTTTATGGGATTTGCAAATCATTGCATTTTGTTTTTTAACTGTCATTTTGCAGTGTCCCAACTTTTTTGGAACTGAGGTTGTGGAATGAACTGATTGACAGACATACACAGATTGAGAAATGTGTTAAAATGTCATAATAATCAAATAATATTCTCTATAGTTTCATCCTCACAAACATACTATTACATGCTTACTAGACTTTAGAATTAGACTTGATGCTACGTACATTTTGCGATGTTTATTTGATTTTAACTTTTTTGTAGGTATAGAGGTAACTTTTGTGTTGAGGTACTGCAGTAGTTCTAAATGAGGTTGAAGTTAACACAAAGCTGTACTGTGAGCTAAACCTTTACATGCTAATGGTAAGACAAACTGAGAGACTGCCTGAGAGATATGAAGGAGAAAAGCAAACACACAAAAACCACCACGTGAATAGCAGGTGAGTGCCCAGGAGGGAAACTGACTGCAGAGAGGATCCTTGACACACTGAAACCACCAACTGAACAAACAACACCACAGTACAGTACGAATATGTAGCATGTGATAGAAAAGCAGGCATATGGGCACTCTCATATCCACAGACCTTGACAGAGACAGGCAGCCTGTTATCTCTGAAGGCCTGGAAGCTGAAGCTGCGAGGCTGCTGGGTGGCCTTCCTGATGGGTACTAGGTTACCAGAACACTCCAGGTGCAGCGGCATGCCTTCCATCAGCTGTTGAGAGAGTTACAAAATGCTGTAGGTGTGAAGGAACTGACACTCGAAAAAGAGACAGAGTATTGATTTTTATCTGAAGACACAAACTCTGACAACTGCCACAGTGGAAAGAACAAGCCTCCTGGGATGAGGTTTGGTTAGCTGTGAAGCAGAGGTGTTAGTGTCATTTATCTATCAAAATAAAGAGGTTTAAATCTTTCAGTGCAAATCTTTCGTAGGATTTATAAGTAGGAGTGAGATAGTTCACAGAGATCATAATATGGTCTGTACCTCAGTTTTGGAGTGACAGTTCAGTAAGAGAGCAACACATTTCAATGTCTCTGGTTTAGTTTTGAACCCACAGTAGTGAAAGTTACGGATTGCTGAAATTCTAGTCTTTTTAAGTTTCTAAATATATAACATGTTTATTGTTTGCGCTACTGTGAAACTATGGTTGATGTTGCCATCACAACTGTTCCTTTTAACAAAGGTCACATTCTCAACATTTTCCCTGTGCTGACCTCAATGTCTCGACTGCGGGCAACTTCAGTGAAGTTTTCATGCAGCTCCAATGTTTTGTCCATCTTATCATCTGTCATGCAGTAACACCGTAGGCGTCCCTCACGAGCTTCATTCATCTTTGCAAAGATAACAAACTTGGCCATGTATGGAACAGCCATCAGCTCCCGGTACAGCAAATTTGCAAAGGTCACTGCCTCTGCTGTGCGTGGACAGTCTGCCAGCCAGAATCTGGATAATGTAGGGGGAAAGGTTATAAGTGAAAAAAAGAAACTTGGTTTTTACAAGGACAAAAAAGATAAAGCTGACTGGTGAAACATATATTATTACATACCTGGCGGAGACATTGGTAGTGAAATTTGCACAGTTGTGGGCGTACATCAGTTTGGTGGTTCCAGTGATGTCCTCCCATTGAGCTGGTGCTGTGCCTCCTGGGACATAACAAACACATAGTGTCAGCCATTCCCTGATAGATGATGGCTACAAAGACATTTCAAGTGTACCTTTTGTGTTATAAGGGCATCCAAAAAATGCAAAACATTACAAGAAATCTTTAATTCAAAGACACTCACTGTCTTCCTGACAAACTGATAAATGGATCCTACCAATGACACTGCAGAGCAAGCGCAAGCTGGTGGTATCACCCTCCCCAGCATCCCGAGGACTCTCCCTCCAAGAGGGTGGCAAAGGGATGCGCAGCCCGATTGGACGGTGAAATTTGCGTCGACGTGGCTCGATGGTAACCACTGGGCTGAAGGTCGCCTGGTTACCAAGCTGCCGAGTCAGCAGCTCATCAGGGATGGGCTGCGCCTGTGGTGGTAGTGTAGGAGGGAAAGGTCATAAATAGGAGGATGCCAGATAAGACTTTTCAAAAGATATGAAGATAAGGATGGCTTAACTAAAAAAAGCTAAAGAGAGTGTACATGACTGAGAAGGAGTCAGTAAGCAGGAAACAGAAAACACATGCAAAAGACTAAACATCAAACTCTCAGCCATACTCACACATGCAACAAATTCATATTTCACACCTGACCCAACTCAGATCAGTGCATCAGCTCGGTCAGTGTGGCTCACAACTTAAATCAGGGAACTGAGGAGTGATGAATGGCTGGATAAAAGAAAACATGAACAGAGCAGCATAAGGCAAAGCAAAACTCATGCAGTTTCTTTAAATAGCATCAGTGCTGTGACAAATCAGTGCCTTGACAGACAATGTAAGCAATGTACAGCAAAGCGATGTAAAAAAAAAAAAACCTGAAATGAAGAACCCATAATCCTACATAAAAATTCTGTCATGACAAACACAGCCAAGCGGAGGTGTGGTGTGAAAGGAGACAGTCAGCATAAGTGTTTGCCAAGCTTCCATATGTGTGTCTGTGGAGGTCTGGATGAGTGACAGTCAGCCACACGATTGCCAAAAGCTTCCATTTGGCAGGACAGACACCACGTGTTGCAAAGGCTTATCATAGTGAGGTATGGTATTAAAGACTGAGGTGCTCCTTAGGTTATTCCACCAAGCCCTTTTGAAACCATGTATACAGAGTAATATAGTAAACTTCTTGACTATTCTGCCAATTAAGAAACACTTTTATTAATTTCACTTAAAGAAATCTATTTTCTGTTTTAGTTTTCTTAATGGCCTGAAGAGAGCAGGGCGAAGCTGAAAAAGTTTTTGGTAAAATCTGATGAAACCATGACAATACTGTTCTATTAATGTATTGAATTGTACCATAGAAAACAAAAATACACAGTAATTTGTTCTGAAGGCATGAACACTGATCACTGCTGATACATATATAAATATCTATCACGCTGAATTTAATTTTCTTTTACAAAGAATTTTACATCATTCAACAAGGTTTCCAATAGTTTCAAAAGTAATTTACAAGGGCCACACAAATGTTATCAATTCAATGCAAACTTTCATATTTTACCTAACTGTTAACAAGCTTTCTTGGCATTTCATAGTGTTTTTTTTTAAATAAATGCTTTAAAAACAGAAGTTTGTTTCAATTGTATTTTATTTTATTGTATAACTTTCCTAAAGATATTGCATATATTATCTAACATGTACATGGTCTGCAAAACAGATTTAAAAAAAATGCACCCCTCAGCCAGCTGTTTAAAAACATGGATCAAAGTTACAGTGTCATGTAGAAGACACTTTAATCCAAAGCAACATACGTAGGTGTTCTTGGCAATAAGGACCTTGCCCAAGGATTGGCACAGGATACTGATCGTATCACAGTCAGTGACACAAACCACTGAGCTATCCAGCCATATTAAATAGATCAAAATATGACTTTGTAGACTGACTGTAGATGTATCAACACAGCTCACTTGTGCCCACAAACATCAATATAAACCAATGCAGGGTAATACAAAAAGTCAATTTTGCATTCAGTTACTACTTCTGCTTTTTCAGGTTAATTGGCAAACATACAGAACATCTGTCCAATCACAGCATGCTCAGGTAAAGATGCTGCTATGGACCATTGAGTCACAGCCTGAGACTCAGCTGTGTTGTCTTTCAAACATCTGTTGTCAGTAACTTTTGAAAAGCACCAGATTGTTTTGTTGAACAAGCAGCTTTTCAAATATCATGTTATTTCTTTTTATTTTATACCTCCAATACATGCAATTGCCATCATTTCTGCTCACTTATAGTTCATGTTTTTCCCTCTCTTGTATCTTTGCTCAGACTTCTCCTTTTCTTTGTACCTGCAGTCCCAGTCTCACTCTCTTGGTCACAGCTGTTTCAGGGAAGATGGCCTCCACATGGGGCACAAGTTTACTGGTCAACCTGCCACCTTCTGGGCCAATCAGATCACTCTCCTGCTGAATTCGAGAGACCACAGCAAAGTAGAGCGGGAAGTCAGTGGAGATGATCCGACGGATTCGCTTCTTCTCCAGCTCGTCTTGACTCTCCAGGTCTGAAAACAGGAGGAGGAGAGAGGAGAACGAAAAAGACACAAAGGACGCAAAAGAAAAACACAATAAGAGAGAACATTAAAGAGAGGAACAAATGACAAGTAGTTTTATACAGCTACAACTGAGCCTCATAGACTCCACTTTCAAACACATGTTCAGGTGAGACTAAATGTAATTCTGTGTCCTTGCTTAGACTCCCCTTCTAGAAAAAAGTATCCCCTCTATGTGCCCTTGTTCTGCAGCTCAAGGGTCATGCATCAAAATTAGAAATGACTCATCTGCAACCATGCAAGGTTTTAGAGAAAGTCATTCATTACAATCACACTGACCTTCATCCATGCCATTCAGAATAGTTTCTAGCACTTCGTCACCATAGCGATTGCGGTGTTCTTTCCAGACAGAACCATTTTCACTGCGGAGGACTACAAGCTCTCTGTCCCCTCGGCCCAGTGAGGCAAAGTGGGGGATTTCAACTATTACGGGCCTTGAAAAGAAAAAACAAGCATAAATTTTAATCTGATCCAGAGGGTGCACTGTACATGTTTATGGTAAAAAGAAAAAAAAAAAAGATTGGAAGCAAAAATAAACACATCTATTGTTGGGTTCAGTTTTTGCTTCTGAGGTTGTCATGTTAAACATGATCTCCCAAAGAGACACATATCTAGTTATGTCCACTAGATGGCGTAATAAGGTTATTCTTATTTTGTGGTTAATGGATCAATGACAGCAGATAACACTGGCTGCAGCTCTCTCTTTTGATTATCTTGCACATATCTGGTTCAAGTTATGGTCATTACAAAATATCTGCTTGATTTGACAAATTATTTCAATGATCTTAAAAGCATTTTCCTATATCTGTAAAAATTTGATGGGGAAAAAGATGATGGACATCAATTAAAAATAAAAAAATCACCACCATATCTCATACTCATTTTCAGAGACTGCAAATACACTGCAGACAAAAGCATTTAAAACCAAAAGCCGGCAATTAAGCTTTACTTGTAATAATATTCAGTCATCCAAGTATAGGAAAAATACCAAGAACAAAGCTAACTCACCCAAGGAACTGCATACTGGATGGCCCAAGGGAGATGATCCGGCTTGCAAGCCCTTCCCCTTCCACCAGAGGGGGTGGTGTGGTCAGTTTCTGAGGTTTGACCAAACGGCAGGTAATGCGTGTTGGGGCAGTGCACGTGCGAGGAGGAATGATAACTCTCAGGCCGTGGTGTCTGCTGCCTCTCATGGAGCCTCCTCGAGCATCCACCATGAAAGACACCAGGAAGCTAAAATTCATACCGACCGACAGACCGACAGTAACATTAAATCATTTAAATGATCCTTACCATCTTTATCAACATCTTTATCATACAATCATGATAAACAGGATTAAAAAAATGAACCACAAAGTGCTGGGCTTTCCAAAGAGAGATTCTCTCCACTGAATGAGACCAATGCATTTGTGTTTTATTCAGTGCTCTTATGAATGTGATCAATGTGATTGTATTTTGTGCAGAGTGATTCAAAGAGAAGAAAACATTCTAATATGTGTGTGCCCTTTTCATTTGATCATCTCAATATGGTAGGAGAGGACAGGCCATCTGGAGTGGTCACTAAGTGTGGCAAGAGCGGCATAAAAAGACTTTTAAAAGAGCCGCGTGCTGTTTGATCCTGCTGTAGACAAACTGCTTCATACAGACGTGTGTATGCGAGTGTGTGAAAGAGTGACTCGTCTTTTCTCATGAAGTCATCCTTCCCCTCCAACACCTGCACTTAATATTCTCACTTCAAATGCTGACTCATTGTGCTATGTATACACTATGACTAAGCAGACATAATAAGTCAATTCATGAACTTGCTCAATCCTGGGTTAAATTTATTAGAAAACAACACTTTTGTTTTCTTTTTGATTTACAAAATCCTCATGGTAACAGGGGGAGGGGGGATCACTTAACTGAAACAGTGTTATTTTAGGCTAGGTAGAGGGCTGGGTGGAGTATACTTACACCAATGATGGTCAATGATTACAAAAGTTAAAAATAAATGCATGCTAATATTTTGGAGTTTATGAATATGTCTTTTCTGTTTGTGTGGACCTTTCTGATGCAGACGGACTGTTTATGTTGGATTATTGTGATTTGGAAACAGTAGAGCTTCTAATGGAAATTGGAATGATTCTATTTCAGTGGTCCAACATACACATAGATTGTGGCCAGGCCCGCCCGTCCCTATACGCAGACCACATACACACAATGCGTAGGGCCTCATCATATGTGGGGGACCTTGCTTTGAGTTTATTTTTTTCTCACTCTCTGCACATCAGGCCTGTTTATACACAATAAATTTGATCAAGGTTATGTATATGAATTGGCCAAACATAAACTTTACTGGGCATCACAGAAATTAATCCTCAAAATACATATTTTTGAAGATCGGTGCCATGCCTGATAACTCAATAAGCAGGCAATGTCTGCTTGCTCTCCCTCTCTCTTCCTCTGCTGCTGAAATGCAATGTAAGGGGGCCTAATATCACAGTCTGCCTGGGGCCTCACTTTGGCCAAGGGCGGCCCTGATTGTGGCTTTTTTGTTGTTTTTGCATGCATTTTGATTTTGATTTGTAAATGATTCAAATGGCCAGGATCATAAGAATCATAACTTTCCAGCCATGTATGATATAAGTAATACTTACATACAGCAATTGTGTAAATGCTCATGACAATGAAGCAAAAGCACACAAACAGCAGGCTGTGAGACTTTCTAAATGGAAACTGGACTCTAGTTCTAGTTTACTGACTACTCGATGGGCTTTTGAACTGCAGGTCACACCTACATTCAAACAGTGATGGGAGAGGTTGCGATGGAGAATTGGCCATCAGTATTAGCAAATCCCATTCATACCCATCCATACACATTTGCACATCACCAACAAAGCAGTGGAAGCAAATTGTGGTTAAATGAAGGTCTCATGTAAAATATGGGACTTCGGCAATCGGAAAGTCATGGGATTAAACCCACAACCTTGAGACTGCAAGATGACCACCTCTACCTACTAAACCATAGTCGTCCAAGGTCTAAAGTTTTAATGTTAACATCGTTGTTAACTTCTGGTAATTCTGAACATATCCGATAGACTAAATTCTATCAAAGTTAGCATCTTTGTTAGTTTACTAACAAAATACAGTTTTTTATCAACTCTGCCCACTTTGTTTTTACACATTGCACTGTGAGCCCACCCTCGTTATCTTTTCAAACTAATTTAAGTTAACTTGTGGAGTTCACTTTTTTAATGAGGTGCCTAATAGGCAGTGTTGATGAATAATGTAAGTACATATAAGGACATTATATCAGTAGACTTTTACAACATGCAGCATTGTGTTTTGATAGCTGACCCGGTGTGAATGGGGCTGGCCACAGGGCTGACATTATCTGAAGTCTCTGTAGCAGGACTGCTTGGGATAAGAGAGTCTTCGTCATACTCCTTTGGCAGCGGGACTGGGGTGTGCTGAGGTCAGAGAAGGAGATAAAAGACAGACAAAATGAGAGGTGGTAAAATAACCAGGACTGATTAACACAGACAAAAGTTGCAGAAAATGCTAAGAAGAGCCAGGAAAATGGTATGGAAAAGTTGATGACAACAATACAGCACAATGAAAGCAGTGAGAAAGAAAAGAGTGAGGATGGGATTAGGCTGAGTGTAAAAAAAAGTAAGAGGAAAAGAGGAGAGAATCAAATAGAGGGGATGGAAAGAAAACAGAAACTCAAAACGAGCTAAACATATACATTTTAATACCATATTTAAAGGATGTACACTACAAGGGGGATATAATTTTGATTCAGAAATACATCCTTGTCTTGTCATCCTTGTCATGATATTAATGATGACGTTTCTGATGTCAAATATTGATAAAGAAAAGCATTCTGAGCAGATTTTCCTGACAAATTATACAATGTGTTGCTATGTACAGTGGCACCTATGACATGAAAAAAGGCAATGTGAACAGAGGTTAATTTGCCAAAGAAGAGTGTCAAAGGAAGGAAGTTTGATGATGAAGCATGTAGGGAGGTGAAACTGAAACCAAAATGTAGTTAATAACCATGTTAATCAAGCACATTACTTTATGGGAGAATTTAGTTTTTTTGGTCCATACTCCACGGTATATCATACATCATCATGAGTTGCCCTACATTTCCCACCACTTTTGTACAGCACCCACAAAACAGTACGAGTCAGTGTTAATTTTAGCAGCTATTTTTAATTTCAGTCTTAGTTTTAGTCTTTAAATGAAATGCATTTTAGTCTCATTTTAGTCATTTCTATCCTTTTTAATTTTAGTCTAGTTTTAGTTGATGAAAACTCAAAACATTTTAGTCTAGTTTTAATCCATAAAAAATCCTCACATTTTAGTCTTTACTTTTAGTCCAAGCATTTATTTTTTTGCCTAAATCTGGTACTAAATCATGGTAGTGTGTTCTATGCACCCTGTCAAACCTGGGGTCTCTGCTTTCTACAGCTGAGAGGCAGAATAGCTGCAACTGCAGTTTTTTGATAGATTTACCCACAGTGGAGAAATATCATGGATTTTGAATATCCAACGAAAACTACATTACATTTTAGTCTAGTTTTAGTCATCTTGATGAAATCTAAACCTAGTTTTTTGTTTTAGTCATCAAAGATCTATTTTTGTTAGTTTTAGTCTAGTTTTTGTCATGGAAAAAAGGCTGTCGATGAATGGTTTTAGTCATAGTTTTAGTCGACTAAATTAAAACTGCTAAAAGTCAAGCCTACCTGATCCAAAAGTACAGTCTCTGGAGACACACAAGGGATCCTTGGAATTGCAGGAGAATAAGGCCTGTGGGAGAGGCATACAGAATAATGTGAGACAGGAGACAATGGTTAATTTAAGCAAGCAATTCAATGAACCACTAAATCCCATTTTTACATCATCTATTATGTAAGGTGTTCATGAATATGTATCAGAACCAGTTGAAAATTCTACTTCTGCTGTCACCTGCAGCACCTAATTCATCAGACAGTAAAACGGCAAAAAAATGTGAGTACATGATGACTTACGTGGTACCCATGCCTCCCTCGAAGTCTCTAAGGGTTTTCTTTGGGGAGAGGAAGTCATCGTCCTGGTCCTTAAAGTCATCAAGCTTCAAATAGCGTGCACCATCCATCCCGAGCAACTCGTCTCCTGAGGGCATAATAAATTGGTCAGGAAAGGAAAAAGGAACAGAGAAGATAAGACGAAAAAACTGGCAAAGGACAGGTTGCACATAAAGAATTAAAGAGAAAAGGACAACACCAGGGGAAAAAAGGGCAGAATAAGGCTGATCTCAACTCTCAAGTTCTTCCACTCTGGTGTAAAAATAAGATTTCTTTCATGATTAAAATTCTGCCAATTGAATTCACTTTCCTCAGTGCAATTAGAATTCATGAATATTTGAAAATAGCTTGAACTTTAATTTGACCACTCTGCTTAAATCAAAATGAAATCACTCCATTCACATCTTGATAGAGGACCAGTAAAAGCTACAAGACCATCCTTCCCATCCCTTCACCTTCACGAGACCACAGAAAAAATGGCAACAAAGCAATTTAACATATTCAGGTCTTAGCAATGGAGACAGACCAACAACATCCAGAGCCAATGGAAACCAAAGTAGAGGATTGGTAAGACAGTGACTAGTAAGACAGTTTAGGACACTGCATGGACGGCAAACTGCAAGGCACCTGGTGACAGCTTTTTTTAGTGAGCATGCCCATTAAAGATGAAATCACATGTGGTGATGGTTGTTTCTGTGTAGGAGAAAATACCTCAATTATTAAGGAGGAATGGTATTAAATAATAATCAGAACAACAACAGTAAACTATATGCCACCAGACAAAACAGAGCTGTTTAGACAAATATTCAGAAGTACAAGCTGTACAGGAAAATAAAATGTTAAAGAAGAAACAATACAATTAAAAAGAAAAATTATTAAAGATGAAGTTTGCATGAAATAATGTCAAATTTGAGTTAATATTTTAATTTAAATTATTCTGAACAGAAAAATGGCAGAATAAACACCAACTGTGTGTTATATTTGTGAAGGGGTCACAGCTGGCTCAGCATGTGTGTAATTAGTGTATTGATCAATTGGGCTATAAAAGGTAAGACGATTCATTTTCTACTTGGATGGATTTGAAGGGAGCTTTTTGTCATTTGAATGCTGAAATCACTGGAGTTCTGTCTGCAATGAGTCCATGAACAGATGTGTGCTTAGAACGCTGGTGAAAAGGAAAATGTTTTAAACACATGCTGATGAAAAACAGACATTCTTAAATAAATCACTGAGCAATAGAGACTGAAGATAAGATGATAAGAGAGCAAACAGGGCTGGAGTTGAGAGCAGTCAGCAGAACTGATTAAAAGACAGTTAGAGACACACAGAGAAAAACGAGAAGTGCGTTTGCAATGAAGGCACAAGTTCACTATAGCCACCGGACCGGACAAGAGCAGAGATACAGACACAATCCTACCTAACGTTAGCTGGGCAACCCCTAAAAAACAAATGGAAAAGATATTATACACAGTCATTTACATTTTAGTATACATGATGGTACTAGGATGTGTTAGTTTACTTCCCCTTTAGGCTTCTACAAAACATTGAACTGGAGTTGAAAATGATTAATACTGTAAAGGAGAAATCTTCAACAAATTGCACTGCCCACCTTCATCCTCTGAAACATCCAAAATCTCATCTACTGTCTCCGGAAAGCTCATCCGGTGCTTCTCTGTAGTGATCTGTAAAAGAAGATAGAGGTTGTGTTAAGTGATGGGGCACAAAGAAACAGAGAGGATGGAGAGAAATGGAGAGCAAAGAAAGAATAGAAAAGAAATGCAGGATAATACTGAAAGCAGGTGACAGAGCTGAACCGGATCAAACAAGCGTTTGATCAAACATTAGTTTCATGGTGTGTCAGGGCTACTTCTTTTGCATAATGATGTAACTATGTGAACCATGCATGATGTGTTGCTCACCGCGGAGACGGACTCCTCGGTAACCAGTTTCAGCACGTCAATGACAGAGATATAACCCAGCCGCTTAGCAATACCGAGGGGAGAAGTCCCATTCTATTCAGAGAAAGATGAGACACATCATGCAAAATGTTTCCAGATATTTTAACTGTTCAAACAAAACAGAAAAAAAGCATTTTATACTTTTTATAGAGGGGATTCTATAAAAAAGTACATTTCAACTTGTTATTTAGCCAAATAATGTTAAAAAAGCCCATCATAGTTATTGTTTTTTAAAAACAGGCACAAAGTAAATACAAAGAGCTTTGAAATCAAAAAGCAAATGACTGGAGGCATGGTGCGCTTTAAGGTCTCTTTTTTAAACTGGTCTGTTGTTTACAAAAAAGAGAAGTTTCAAAACAACAGACTTAAAAATATCTTGTACATTGTCAAAAACATGTTTGATTTAATGTAAAACCATCATCCCAAACAAATCTCCAAGTAAGTATTTGTGTCTTATAAAATATGACATTGTGACTTACTTTCCTGTGGAATAAGCAGTGTTTAAAAAGTTAACACACTTAGAAAATAAGATACTGTATCATCAGCATAAAAGGACAAAGATATATAGAAGGCATACTAGTTTACTTAAGATCTGCCTAATACATTCAAGTTGCTAAACATTCCACATATGAGGTATAGCTATTAAATAATGTCACTGTACTTATGAGGATAAAACCACGTAGTTCACAGTCACACTAAGTGCTATATACAGTATTAAAGGTTGGGTATTCCTGCACAACTGCTGTAAGTTTCCAAGAAATGATGTCTTTAGTTCCCTGCTAGATACTGATGGAAGTGCACTTGCTTTTGCCAAGGCGTTAGAAAATGGTTAGTGTAAAAGTTGAGCAACTCAACTTAACTTGAAATTTTTGGTGAAACTGAACAAAGCAGCAGCCAAATCTTTTCATACATCAAGTGAGGAGTATAGGGAACCCTTAATGTCACTTGCATGTGTGTTTGAATGGCACAAAAGATTTTGTGAAGGCAGAGAGGATGTCTAAGATGATGAACAATCTGGGTGCCCATACATGTCAACATTTCTGAAAATATTTAACAAATTAAATTAATCAATTGAAATGATCAACATCTCAGTATAAGAATTATTTTGCATGAAAATTTGAACAGGACAAAAGTATGAGCAAAAGTTGTTCCAACACTTCTGAATCCTCATCAAAAGAAAAAAACACAAAAAAATTTGTGGAGACACTTTGGAACAAACTGAGTGGTTATATGAGATAAAACTTGGATATTCAAATATGATCCAATGACAAAACAGCAGCCAGTGCATTGGAAAACACTTCTGTCTCTGAGCATGAGGAAAGCATGATAAAACAAGTCCAAATTCAAGGCCATGTCTATTGCTTTCTTTCACATTAAGAGTATAATTTTGTCAAAGGTGAATCAACACTATTACAAACAGGTTCTAGAATAACTGTGAGAAAAAGCTAGTAGAAAAGACCACAGTTGTGGAAAATGGTTGTACTCTTCATCAAGACAATGCGCTGGCTCACACTGCGCTCTCAATAAAGCATTTTCTGGCCCCAAAACAAATCCCAGTGCTTGACTGCACTGCTTTGATCGGGGGAAGACCCGAATGCAGTGATGTGTTGATGCAGGAATGAAATTTTTTAATAAAATTGTATTACTGCATTAGTCTCATCTTTTTAATAGCCATACCTCGTAAGTGTCTCTTTTTTAAGGTTAAATTGCAAAAATAGAATTTTAGTGGGCTTTTCCCAAGAAATCAGTGCAAATACAAAGGAAATTCCCAGTTTATTTCAGAGAGGGATTGAAAGAGTTTTGATTTCCTGAAGATGTCTCACCGAAGTTATCTCATTTGGCTGGGCTCCGTGTTTTAACAAAAGAGTGACAATGTCGGTGTGGCCCTGCTGAGCTGCTTGGTGCAGAGGGGTATAGCCCATCTTGAGAAAAAAAGAAGAAGATGGTCAGACAACATAAGAAATACAAAGAACAAAACTTCCGCCTGTGATAATGGCACGTAAAACTAATACTGGCTCAATCATGTCAATTTCCTTAAATTTCCTGTTGGTTTTAGCGCCTTTTCATTATTTTCTTCATGGTGCTAAAATAAAGCGTCAAATAAGAAAACAAAAACACAGGTCACATTGTTTATTCATGTTATTCAAGAGGGAGTAAAGTTCTGTACCCTTGTCTTGCTATTCACATGAGCCTGTTGTTGCAGAAGGAACTTCACCATCTTGATGTTGCCATAGTGACAGGCCACATGAAGGGGTGTGTAACCCATCTGATGCGAGGAAAGACAGACAATAGGCTGTTGTTCAGTAGCTTCATTAATACCTCCTTGTATACAGCTTGGATCTTAAATGCACATTGCTCTTTTAAACACGTGTATACAAAATTTTCAAAAGACAGCAAACATCAAATATTTAAGCTAAGCCTTCAGGAATGACTGACCTCTGGTATGTACAAAAAAAGACAATTGTCAAGAAAGAAGATCCTCCATCGTTTTTTCATATCAGAAAATAATACACAGTGTATATTCCATGTAACAATAGAGGTAGTGTAACTTACTCGTGAGGCAGCATAAACTGAAGCTCCTTGTTTCACCAGTGTGTCAGCTATTCCAACATGACCTTCCTGAGCTACAAGATGCAGAGGGGTCAACCCATTCTACAAGACAGAGGGAATGGACAGGAAGGATAAGCATGTGAAATTGTATTTTACAAGTTTTAGAATTACATACTTCAATGACAGAACTAACCTGACACACCAGATATACTAGTACTGTTTCATACATCCATTGCATGGGACATATTCACGTTAATCTGAGAACCCTCCCACACAAAGCATCTGTAAGGTTAGGACTTTTCAGACAAATGTTCTGTCTGTCACATTCTTAACAGTGCAACAAAGAAAAAAAGATAGTGAGCATGTGCAGCTCCAGTAGAAGCCTGAACTCAGCAGATGGTCACTGTGCCGTAGTTTATGATCAGTGGAGTTTACCAATATAGGATGAAGGAGGACAGTCAGGAGCTACACCAGCGGTAGCCATTGTTAATACCAGCCTACAGTACAACTTAACCCTACCCGTAACTATCGCAAACTCATGCTGAAGCAGGTCGGGATGTCCTTTTTTTTTTAAATAAGGTAATGTGGTTCAATTCTGATTAAAACTACTTCTATACTACATCCAGGCTAAACGCTACGCTGGCAGCAACCATTGCTATCAGCTTCAAGTACAACTAAACCCCATCCTTTGCTTCTGCCTCGCTCTTATCAAATGACACTGATTGGTTTGGTCCATTTTCAGACCTGACAGAAACATTTTAGATTGGAGTTCTGTAAAATGGCTTTGCCTGATGACAGACATGGAGTCTAGCCAAACCCTCTGTTTCACAAGGTTATAACAGAACCTCCTTCAATATAAATCATTCATCAGCCTTCTTTAAAGGTGAACAACAATCTAAAGCAATTGCCACTCAGTCATGAACCATTTTGAGATAGTACCTTGTTCCCTAGATTAACATTGGCCTGTTTGGAGATAAGCAAGGCCACCATGTCGGGTCTCCCCTCCTGTGAAGCCAGGTGTAGGGGTGTGATGCCTTGAAGGGATTCTGCGTTGGGTGTCGCTCCATTCTGAAGCAGACAACTGGCCACTTCCATCTGGTTCTGCTTGGCTGCTATGTGTAGGGGGGTGTAACCATTCTGAAATGAAAAGCCAGGACAAACAAACAGGGGTGAGCATCAATTTTTAATCTTTAAACGGTTTAAAGACTGAGTGCTTAAGAGAAACAAGACTGTCACCTGATTGACAGCATGAGTAATAATCACATATTTATTTCATCTGTTTGATATGTGTGTCAACGATCAGCTCTCATGCTCTGTGATCGTCTGCTAATGCCAGTTAAAGCACACATATGTGATCGTCTTACTCGGGCAGTGCTGTGTGCAGATCCTCCCTTGCTGACCAGCAGTTTAACAACATCCAGGTTGTTGTGATGGACGGCCACATGAAGGGGTGTCAGACCATTCTGTTAAACACACAAACATACACATGTACACATATATACACCAAAAGACATTTCACATACAGATACACGTAAACACACAGAAACACATATATATGAAACACATACCATGATAGTCTATTTTAGCTGATAACCCAAATAAATCTCTATTGCCCTCCACAGCCTTGTGAAGAGTACTTTATTATTATTTTGTGTACTTCAGGGAGTACAGAGTGACTCACCTTCCCAGCTGCATTAGGGTTGGCTCCTCTTTCCAAAAGGAGCTCAGCAACATCCACTTTCCCATATTTAGAGGCCACATGGAGAGGAGTGAAGCCTTTCTACTCAAGCAAAAAAGGAGCAGGAAAAAGATATTTCATACTTGTCACTGTTTAATAGATTCATTGTTAATTAAAAAAGAAAAAAAAACATGATATCTCTTATGCAGCCAAAAATCTGTAATTTACTGATACTCTATATGAGAAAAGTATGTGTACAAATGGAAAAAAAATCTAAGATGAAAAAATATCTCTCTAAGCTTTTATTAAAGAAAGACATTTTCTCAAAGTACTTAATCTAGTCATTGCATCTCCACTGGGAAGTTTCCAATACAAGTCTTGAAGAAACTACAGTAAGGTCTCTCAGTGTACTAAGAGTAAGACTGTAACGGTTTCTACTCCACCTTTGTCATCTTTATCTGCTGTGCTCCAGCGTCTAGCAAGATCCGGATAGTGTGGACATGTCCTTCACGTGCTGAGATGTGAAGAGGAGTGTGGCCTGCAGTTGTTGCTGAGTCTGGGTTGGCCTTGTGCTCAAGCAGCAGCTTGACAAGCTCCTTGTGGCCCATGCGGGCTGCACAGTGTAGGGGTGTCTGATCATCCTGGACACACAGAGAAGGAGGTTTTAACCAGGGAAATAGACACTCTGTAGCAGAGGGGGCTGAGAAAGAAGCTACTAGCATTTCAACTTGAACATTTTGCAATCCCAGGAAGAACAATTCTACTTTCTGCTTTAAACCATCTATTCGGCAATTACAACTAATTCAAAAGGGAGTTGTGAATTCTAACCAGAACTACAAAGTCTGAGCACCTTGCACTAGTACTTAAATCTCTCCACTGACTCCAGGTTTTTTTTTGTTTATTTGGATTCCCATCAGCTTAAGCATCAATTGTAAGCTATTCCTCCTGGGTCCTGTGGTTCAAACAAGGACTAATTTTAAAATTCTATTGCATTCTATGGCTTCACTCCTCAGTACATCAAAGAAAAGCGTTACACCAGTTAGAAATCTCAGGTCCATAGACAGTGGCCTTTTGACCATACTACGTAAAAATTCCAAACAGGGGAAACTGCTTTCAGTTTTAATGCCCCAGCTAAATGGAACGTAGTGCCTGAGGAGCTAAGAAGGGGTCCAACACTTAAAACTTTTAAAAGTTAGAGCCCTTTGCAATACTATGACAGTTTTGTATTTGTTTTGCCACTTAATTCAAACCACATTGTGCTTCCCTATGTATGAAATGTTCTATGTAAGTAAAGTTTGAATAGACTTAACTTATGTAGATCTGAGGTAAGTACTGTATATACCTGAGGATGACTTACTGTAAATTTCTAAAGTTAAAAAAACAATAATAATCTCGTGATACTGGAACACAAAATTCTAATGTATTATTGCCACACAGTTTTTACCTTAGCCCTGGCATCCACTTGTGCTGCGTTCTGCAACAGGAACTGAGCAACTTCACAGTGTCCAGCTCTAGAGGCCATGTGGAGGGGAGTCTCCACTTTCTGGTGTACAAAATACAGAAAACAGGCAAATCATTGACACCTCATGTGTATTATGAATATTTGTAATTCTTTTAAACTTCAGGGCATACTCTGCCTCTATGGACAAATGTGATATTTTTACATATCATTTGTTTAGTAAGTCTTGACCAGGTTTATAAACAAAGTGACAATAAAATGACTTCATCCATCTAGGGTTTTAGGGTACAAAATTGAGCGCACAGTGCCTTGTCTGGCTATGCTCTCACGCTCACTCTGCAAGCTGCTCTTGCAACCCTCCTCCACCCCAGCTCCTCCTTTGTTCTGCTTCTGACTTAATCATTGTCTCTCTGTTGTCACAGATGTGTGCTCTGCTCTGTTTTTGTCTTTTAAATAAATAACAGCAATAAATGTTAATTAATTACTGCCCATAAATAAAATATTTATAACTGCAAATCATTGTGTTTGTTGACAAAGTGGTCCTGACTGAAGTAATATTTTCAAAATTTTTAACATGAAATACAGCTTGCCATTTCCTATTAAAAACAAGTAAAAAGAGAGGTAACTTCGTGCCATATATACAACTAAACTTTTAATAATAAAAAATATCAATTCACTTATCCTGCAAGATTGGGAGATGACCTAAAGGAAACGTGAAATTCAGAGTAGTAAGAGAAGTTTTGGTTCAAGGAAAGGATTTCTCACCACATTGGAAGCATTAGGTGAAGCCCCTCTCTGGAGCAGGTTCTTTACTATGTTCAGGTGGCCCATGAAAGCTGCTACATGAAGAGGAGTGAGACCAGACTGCAACACAGACAGTCAGAAAAGGTCAAAAAGGCTGAGTATTAAAGCATTATTGAAAAGTCAACTTATTTTATGGCTCATTAGCATTTGCTTTTTAATGTTTAAGTGCATTACTATTGATAATCCCTGTTAAAAAAATGTGAAAAGCCATTTTTGAAGTATTGAGATGGATACGCCTACCTTATGTAGGGGATATTGCAAAAATCTAGTTCTCACTGTGTTATTTACAAACCCAACATAAGCTACATATGGTGCTACCAGCTATTGTGTCCTGATTGGTAAAAAGAAACAGAATTCAAACATGCTCTAATTTGAAAAATGAAAGCCTCTTGCATATCCTCAATGTAAAAACTTTCACACTACAAATGTGGAATTCTTTTTCTAGCCTTAGTCCCTGGTGGTCAGAGTCTCACCTCTGTGACAGCTTCTAGGGAAGCAGAGTGCTTAAGCAGCAGGTCCATAGACCGCATGTGGTTCTTCTTGCAAGCAATATGGAGAGGTGTGAAGCCGTTCTGGAAACACAAAGATAAGAGTTCACAGCCTCATGAACTTGTTCTGAGAAACATGAACACAGTAGAGATAAGCAAATGGTAAAATAATTTCAAAAACTAACAGGGAATAATAAACAATTTCATTTCAATTGAATTCTTTTGAACATGTACTTTACAACAGACGGTTACCATCTAAATGGTTAAAGTAACTATATTATCACATGTTTTTTTAAATCAACAGCAGATCAGGAAAAAACCTACAAGAGCTCGTGCATTTGCCTTAGCCCCCTTGTCTAGAAGGACTTTGGCCATCCTATGGTGACCGCAGTGAGCTGCTACATGAAGAGGGGTCAAATGGTCCAGCGTGATGTCATCAATCTCAGCATTGTACTGCAGTAGCTGCCTGACGCAGTCCATGTGATCCCCCTGAGCTGCCATGTGGATGGGGGACAATCCGTTCTGAATGGAAAATAAGGGAAAGGCGGAGGACAGATAAAGATAGATTTGTCAGTTTTCATATCCTAATGTTGTGTGTGCATTTTCTGTCAACAGAACCCATTAAATAAAAGTCTGTTCTCAAAGTCCTCAGAGGGGATTTAATCAACCCATTGTGCTAAAACTGCACTTGGCAAAGAGTCTTGTAGCAAAAATATCTACTTAGTGCAGCATAAATATCCATAGCTGAGACTTAGATCTGATCTGTTCTGTAAACAGCCCGATATGTCAGGAATCTGGATTTTATCTAACTGAGTACAATTAACAGAGTTATATACTGTAGGTTTATAGGAAGCTAGTGAGTGTGCGGAATTTTAGATTAAATCGACCTCAGTAGTTTCATAAGATAGAGCTTCACAAAGTCAAATTAGCACTTAAAGTAAGCTTCAATGATCACAGCTGATTACAGAGCTCCTAAAGATAGAAATGGCTAAAAGACAGCCTCTGTGTCTGCAGTTTTTCATTAAATTAATCCACCTTGGTTTTAGCCTGGATGGGAGCACCGTGTTCCAGCAGGATCTCAATGATACGAACATGCCCATTCCTGGCTGCACAGTGAAGAGGAGTCAGCTCATCCTACAAAGAGTTATGAAAGAAAGAAAGACAGAGGTATTGGTTAGAAAGGTGTTAAAAGAAATAAGAGAAGGACAGAGCAAATCTGCCAGGAAGACATGGACAGGTGAGAGAAGTGCAGAACTAGAAAGCTGTCATAGCACTCTACCTTAGTTTTGGCATCAATCTGTGCTCCTCTGTCCAGCAGTAGTCTGACCATCATCACATTACCCCTCCTGGAGGCTATATGAAGGGGTGTGATGCCATTCTAAACAAGTGAGCAAAGATATATCAGATTTTTAATCATTCCTATTTTCAATAATTGTATTAAGCCTTAAGATTACATCGATGCATGGAGGCATATTAAATAAAAGTTTAAATGACTAAACATATAGGGAAAGTGTATAAAGTTAGATTTCTGTTTACTGTGTGATATTCTTCTCACAGGATGAAACACTTGAAACACACTTCAGATGTTATTTTTACACTAACAGTGAAGAAAAACTGACCTTGGGGGTGAAGTTTACATTGGCTCCTCTGTTCAGCAGCAGCTGGGCAACACTCATATTCTCATAGTGAGCTGCAATATGGAGAGGTGTGAAACCAGTCTACAGAGAAAAACAACCGGAGAAGTGTGTGATTCAAAGGGAAATTAAGGATAATTACTGTCTAATTATATCCTTATTAGAAAACAAGGCAAGGACAGTTCAGGATACATTTTAAGGCAAAGTGTACGAAGTTATTTTCCCAGTGAACAGCACTATTCTATTGACAGCCATGTAACCAAACAGCTTCCTTTCAACATTTGCAAACCATAGTTTTCAACAAGAAGTTGAAGCCTCAGAGGCAGTATTCATACCTTGCTGAGAACATCTGGGTTTGGGTCATTTTGCAAGAGCACTGCAGCGGTACGTGTGTCGTCGTTTCGGGCAGCGATGTGCAGTGCAGGGAGACGGACCTTGCCCTTGGTGCCATAGTTTATGAGCAGTGCCACAACATTTTCATGGCCCTGCTGTAGCGCTACTGCCAGGGGAGTAAAGCCATCCTAAAAGAGAGGGGAGAGGGAGTGAATGAAATTTGGATACATCAGAAAGGTTGAGGAGATAGGGTGGGGAGAGGGGAACAATAGGAAGAAAGGAATAAAGAAGTGAAGTGAAAAAATGTAACTCAAAGAATGATCCAACTAAGGTGTGGATGATCTAGAAATTAGGTTGCACTCTCAGCACAGAGGATATATTCCTTAAAGTGAGCGGCCTGAGTTCAGGCTCCTTTTTTGCAAGTCATTCCCACTTCTTGCTCCTCATTTAAAGTTTATATATAAAGTATTTATTGTTGAACAAAACATGTTGTATGACCCTGAAATCAGCAGAGTTTCTTGATAAAAGAGATTGTTTTACAAGGTTAATATTAGGCAATGTTTGGTCTCAAAAAAGCATACTCCTTTCACAAAATGATAAGACATTTCATACATTTTCAGAGAGTTTTTCATATACGAAGAAACAGCACACA
The DNA here is from genome assembly GCF_018320785.1 of Cheilinus undulatus. Taxonomy (NCBI): domain Eukaryota; kingdom Metazoa; phylum Chordata; class Actinopteri; order Labriformes; family Labridae; genus Cheilinus; species Cheilinus undulatus. The sequence goes on along the minus strand of NC_054881.1, from coordinate 26,364,696 downwards.
ACTATACAGTATTTTGGAAAATAAAAAACTAATAATTGTAGACAACTTTGGCCAATCAGAAAAGAAACCCTTACGTTAAAGAGGTACCTACCTCAGTTGGGAGACTCTGATTGGCACCGTTCTCAAGCAGAAACTTGACAACCTCTAAGTGATTCTCCTGTGCTGCCATGTAGAGAGGACTAAACCCTTTCTGTTATGGCACAAAAACATCATATATTGTGACAAAGACACACTGATATTTAAATGTAGTGTATGTCAGCATGCAGTATGGACAGCTCTTTTATGTGTAACACATACGACCACACAAATACACAGATCCAAGCAGACTTGGCACACACTTCTGTTACACAGTTTGCAGGGACTCACATGTGACTGGGCATTAACGTTGGCACCATAGTTGACGAGCTCAGCCACCACTTTCTCCTGCCCTGCCAGCGCTGCGATATGAAGAGCTGTGTTCCCTTTCTGGAGGCACAAGCACAAGAAAAACACACATACACATAGTGAGAGAGATAAAAAATTAGAAGGATTGAGGAGAAAATAATTGCAAGCTAATAGCCTAGATTTTTACAGTAAGAATTTAGCACCAAAATAAATCAAGTGTATTGCATTCATCTGTTTATGAGATGAAAACTCCAAATGCCAACGGATTAAGAATGTTTAGTATGTAATTGTTTTTTAATAGGGAAACTGCAGACTCTTTCAGCTTGTGTTTGTACCGCTGTTTTCAAAGCTTTTTAAAATTACAAATAAAGGGCTTTTTATGATTCTTTATATTTACACATGTCATAAAGGTTCTGTGGTTGCATATATGCCAATAAATCTCACGGTTGTTTGCTGCTATGGTGTAAAAAGTTGCAATTATGTAATCCTGAGTTTAGTGCTAACTACAAAATAAGTGATGAAGCTGTGGCTGTGACAGTGTTTTATTACCTACAGTTCTTAACACAATCTTACATTAGATCATCATGCTCAAAGAGAGAACAAAGTACCTTAGTTGTGGCTTCCAGCTCAATGCCAGCATGCAGCAGCTCCAGGACCATTTTGACATGACCTTCTTTAGAGGCCAAGTGTAACCCGTTGAGACCATTCTGGGGAGAGAACAGAGAGATTTCACATGAAAGGCAAAAAGCACATGTACATATAGACAACCAACAAATTACATATAGAGATGTCTAAATGTAAATGCTCAGGTATTTATCTGAAGTCATTAAAGATCTGCTAATACTGACAAAATTGTCCTGTATGAATGATCCTCTGCAGGTTAAAGAGGCACTGCTTCATCTTTTGTATTAGGCCTATTAGGAGCTGAAATAAGTACTTTATTAATGACAATCCCATTTTCACTGGAAAGTTGTGATGTGATGCATAAAGTCATCCACTGTTTTGCTTATTTGTCAAACCCATATACATCTGTACAGCTTATTTTAAAAACTTTTTTTTATTGTGCAAGCATTACCGGTGTTTTCTGAAGTAGCCCATAATAACAATGAGAAATATCATTTTGCTCACTTTTTGAATATCACAGTCTCCTCTGGGCTCAGCCTTGGCACATGCACACACACTAACGGATGGAGTTGACAGAGACATTATTGCTCTTACTAGTTTGTAACAGAGGCACATGCTTCCTAAATGCATCACATTGAAGAAGCAACCAAAGATAAAAAGAAGTCTATTTTGGGCAAGTGATTACTCTGCTGTTTGACTGACAATGGATGCGGTGAAGTCCTGCATTAAGTAAGAAGGAATGTTAACATAATACTGATAGAAGCACCATATTTTTAATACTGACCAATCATGCACTGTAATTACAATTGTAAGAGGGCCAGATTGTGTATTTACAGGCAACTTTAGGGGCCAGATTTTCAAATTAACAGAAATAAAATGAATGTTTTCATCAAAATAACAGATTTCTGTTTCAGTTTTTTTCTTAATAATGTAAGTATGTTTAAAGCACTAACAGTTACAGTAGTTCCGATTTTAAAACCAGAATCAAAAATACATCCGATACTGCTGAAAATGCTGGTATTGGTATCAGCAACATGTTTGAATCCATTACAGTTTATCTGACTTTATTTTTTGCTTTTTTTGTGTTCAATTTCAGTTTAGTGTTTATTAGTTTTGACTGCTGGTTTGTTAGTTTATTTTAATTTCATTTTGCAAAAATGCTTCGTTTTAGTTTAGTTTTTATTAGTTTTTAGTTTTTCATGGATAGATGTCGGGGCTGAGTGAGTGTCATACATATTTAAAAACATATTAAAAAACGCTACTTTTCACTAATCATTTATTTATTTAATGATGGTGTTTGAATACAACTCCAGACATAAAACTACCACTAAGTGAAATCTTAAGCAATAACATCAGAACAAGAATTTTACACTCCCCAGACTTGGGTGTCGGAGCCAGTCAGTATGGTTGTGTCAAAGGCTACAACTAAGGATATTTTGTCTCCATTTTAATTTTATCTTAGTTAGTTTTGTAAGCGCACTATACAGTTTTAGTTCGTGTTTTTTTTTTTTGTTGGTAAAGCTTAGTTTTTACTTAGTTTCAGTTAACTAAATAGATTTTTGAATTTTAATTTTAGTTACTTAGTTTTCGTTAACTATAATAACCTTGGGAGGCAGCATGGTATCATTTTCTGTATGTTTGTATAAAACTTTCTAGATCGCCGTTTCCATATACAACAAGAAGTGACACAGGTTATAAAATGTGAAATTACTTTTGAAGCATAAATCATAGCCTCCTACACTTTCCTCCTGAAGCTAGCCATTGTGCCGTTGTGGGGGCTTCCAAGCAAGCCTGAAATTTGGTTGATTTTTCAGAGACTTTAGAGTTTAAATCTAAACCAGTAAATCTGATACTGAACGATTATTTTTTTTCCATTTTGAACCCAGTTTTAATTATTTATTGCCGCTAGCTTGAATGCCATCAAACGCTAACGGCCATACTGTTTGTTTGTGGCAGGCTGTTCTGTCATCACGTCAAAATGCGCATGCTTGAACACACAGATCATTATAGCAACCGCCTGGATATTGCATAATGGAGAGAAAGAGCAATACAGAGCCCCTGGTGTGGCCTTCTGGGTCATTGTTACTTTGATATTTAGCAGTAAAACTCACAATAATCAGCAGGAAAAAAACTTTAAAATAATGTGCCAGTTTTCCCCAGCACAGCTGGTCAAGAAAGTTTAAACTGGGATCCGATCGGTACTCAGTATCTGCTGATACCCAATGCTCTGGTATTGGAATCAGTATCAGGAAGGAAAAAAATGGCACTGGAACATCTCTATTAACAGTGAAATAATTCTCTGTTGCCTATGATCAATTGAAATATCTTAGCTACACATTTCAAGGATATGTTGTCCATCACGAGGTTTGATGCTATTATGCTTGTCACTGATTGGTGAAAAACAAATGAAGGTAGAATGAAGGTCTTTTGTTTAGAAAACTGCATATTTAATCAGGACTGGACCATTAAGTTCATGTTTATCATACATCCTATTTACCAGTAACAGCTGACGGGTGGATTTCTGTAAAAGACGGATCAAACATCCAGTCATTCCTCATAAAACTGATGCAAACTTGATTGTTTTGGGGTTGATTTGATAGCTGTACGGATTTAAAGAAAAAAATTATCATTGAACCACAACATATTTTTCTTCCTTACATTTTATGAATTTAAACATCTTTTTTTATGACCAGATAGTGAGTTTTGGGGGGCCTGATATGGCCCCCAGGCCACCATTTGATGATTAATACTGGTAAAAGAAAACTGGTGCTTGATATCCATTCCTAATACAGATGCAATATAAATAAAAATAACTTTTATGAACTATTGCACTTGTGATTTAGTATAACTATCTCTATTTTAAATCTTCAGTAATAGTATAAGAGTCTGATTAATTATCAGGATTATCATAATCATGGTCCACTCTAACTGAAACGTGATACCACATCTCATGGCAACTTAATGAGGTGAGGAGTAGTCTTGTGAGTTAGTATAATAAAACACATTTCTTTCAAATCAATTAATGTAAAAGGCTCTGTGCAAAGATCGCTCAGGAATCTCTGTGCCAAAGCAATTCTTGGCAACCTTCAGCCGTGCCCTCTCCTTGGCACTGATTATTGTGGTTATGACCACAAACATTAACATGAAGTATCTCATAACCTTTCAGAATTGCCAAATTGAACTGTTAGTGCAGCGGTCTGAGAACCCAGGCAGAAATGTGTCTGACTTCTGCCTGAACATCATCAGGCTCACAGGTTCATAATTCTTCAGAATGATGACAAAAGGAGAAGACAGAAAACATTATAGTCTTTTGTCTCATATTCTACATGAGCATTGTAATACATGACTTCAATGAGGTTTCCAGAACATCACTCGTCTAGTTACTGTATTTCTAAAAATAAATGATGAAACAACAACAGCAGAAGGACTCAGTTCTGCCAACTTGAACCAAAAAAAGACTTATGAGCAACAAGAAGATAACAGGATAAGGAAGACAACTATAATGTACATTGTCTATCTGTCAGTCTTTTAGGCTGTAGTTGTGTCACTCAGGCTTAAAAATAGCACACCTAAACCCTGAGCTGCAACCTGCCTGTTGTAACCGACCCGGCCACCAGGAGTCTCCATTTTCTACACTGTTTAGAGGCTTCCCATCATATCATACTGCGGTGCCACTCAATTCAAATGGGTAACACAGTCTCTTTGTGAGCATGCGCACTTTGATGGAAACAAACCACATATCATTTGCAGTTACACACTCGTTATCTAGTGTGGGACCACTGTGCATAAGGATAATGTAAAATGGTACAATTAAATTTGTTGATTTTATTTATCATTATACAGTCACAGGCAACAGCAGAACGATTGTTTGTTGTCCTGGTTAATAAAGAGAGTGGGAGAGTGCAAGTGGGAGAGAGATGGTGCACCAACAACAGCCTGCAGGTTTGTAGCTATAGCAAGGACAGGTTATTGCTGCAGAATCACATAAATCACATATAAAAATACCATCTCTGCCCTTGTCCTTGGTAAAATAATGTCAATACAATCGTAACAAAGTCCCAGAGAAAGGGACAGGCGAATCAACAGAAATACAGCTTAAAATATGGCTCAAAATTAAATAAATCCCACAAGTTTTGGTATAACATTCAAATATTGTTGATCGTGGGCACATTTTACAATCATTTACAGTCATAATATGGAAATGTCAGCAATAACAGAAAATGTGTGAAATGAATACTTCCTTTAATATCATTGTCCTCTCTATCTCATGCTGTTTCTCTTCAGTGCATGTTAGTGTTGCCTGCATCAAAAAAACACAACACAGATAGTGGGAGTAGGCTTTCATTCTTAATGCCCCTCTCACTGACAGTGTTTTGTCTGGGTATGAAAGCACTTGTCTCTTCATTCACCAAACATCGCTCCCGCTACACAAGCATCAGAACACAACAATGCATCCTTGAGAATGTGCGCTTACCTCAAAAATTCACATTTACACAGCTGTGTTCATGTATCATGATATGTTATCGCCTGAGCTTCTTGTTTTACAGACATGATGCAACGACGTGTAAGAGAGCAGACCGCAGAGATGAAGATGGAGGGACTTATAATCTAATAGAGTTAATTATTTATGCACACCACTTTGCACAAAGATGGGGAATCAGGAGGTCTGGCAGTCGTTAATTTTTAACTTTCTTTTGTGCTTTTATTTCACACCCTTTTCTTATGTAGCACAATTGTATTCAATTTTAAATAAAGACGCTTTGTGTGGTACATTTAGACTCCTATTCAAATTACTCTAAAAGAAATTTAGTACTGTTTGTTCTTTCACAGATAACACAATGAGGTTTTTTTAAACACCACGCTTCCCTCTGTTTCATAATCATGACCTCTTTACTGAGGGAAAAGACTTCTACTATCCCACACTGAGGTAGGAGATGGCTCCATGCGCACCTAAATGATTGTTTGCTAAGTGTAAAATTATATTTCACCACATTTCTTTATTTTTTAAGTACCTATAAATGAACTCAGTGAATTATCAGGGTGTCTTATTAAATCCAAGACTTGGACCAAGACAAAACATTATTCATCTGTGTATGATCCAAAAACAGTGGTGTATCTCATGATGTGATACCAGTGGTATAAAAAAATGAAGTAACGAATGAGCTATGTGTAAAAGGACCAGCTGGACAACGTTGTTAAGTTCTGCTAGGGTGCTTTAAAGGAAAGGAACAAGTGAATTAAAGTTTAGCCCTCCTGCACTTTATAGCAAGAAATAGAAACCTAGACTTTCATCAGTGGAAATTTCTCTTGAGGAACATTTACAACTCGTGCTGAAATAAAGCTCTCTGGCCATATGTGCAGAAGCACTCCCTCATTTTTACAATAATGACAATTTTTAGTACCTCTGTGGCAAACATGACTAACAAAATGTTACACTGTTAGTTTAATTATTTGTGTACAACTGCCATTAATACAAAGTAATATTTCTTAATTAATGTTTTCACATGTTCATTGGGTAACTCTCCCTTTTTCAGGCTTCTTCTACGTCCTTGATTTATTGCTTCTGTGTTACCAGAAATATAAAAATGTAGAAAGTTACACACGGATGTATCAATAAAGATCAAAATGAAAAAGGCCATATTGTCCTTTTAACATTTATAAATGATAGTGTCAATGTTTATGCAAAACCATAAAAGAAACACCTTGTATTTTGTGCAGTGCTCTGCACAGGCTACTATTTTAGTACTCTGAATATGTGATCAACGTTTAATTGATTTAAATGAGCCAGGATTTGATTCACTGTTTTGTTAGTTGAAGTGTGTGGGTGGCATCTTTATACCCACACTCCAACAGCATCACTGTTAGGGAGAGATAAATTTATTTACTTGATTAGCTGTGTTGATGTCGATTCCATTCTTGATGTGATCCAGAGCCTTGTCCAGGTTCCCTGAACGAGCTGCACGCAGGAAGCTGGTCGCTGCATCGGCCTGCAATGAACACAGGACGAGTGTCAATACACTTTCTTAACTCATATAATCTGAAAAGAGAGAAAAAGCTTAACATGTAAGAATATAGATGTTTTCAGTTCAACAAAGCTTAAAACAGTTAACATTTGTTTGACATGAATATTAATACAAACAGATCTAAATATAATGTAGCTCAACATCAACTGTACCTAAGTAGAACCCCCAGTCAGGTTGAATAAAATCCATTACAACAAACTAACAGTGTCTTTAAGGCAGGACTCAAAGCAAAGGAAATATGATACTACATCTATCAGCCCAACTACCCTGTGTACGAGGGAACACATGTCAGACTCTTTACAGTCAAAGTTTCGCCCACATTGTGTGTCTGGCAGGCATTCACAGCTGAGCACGCCCAGCCGCGAGCTTCACTGCTGCCTGTCTGATCTCAGAGGAAAGCTCCCGTGGTTTGAGTATCAGTGTATGTCGGTATTTGTACGCCCACTTCTGTTTTAATTCATCGACCAATAGTGTAATATGGCCGACCTGCTCAATGGGTTGCAGAGGAAATACTTCATAATGTTCTGTACTCTTGACCCCACTCCTACCCCCATCACCAGCAAAATGATTTATCCATTTGAGCTGCTATTCTCAAGTGTTTTAATTATAGAGGAATCCTGTTTGATTCACCAGCCTTTTCCAAGTGACTAAGACTTTTTTTCTCCATATCTGCTGTCTGTGCTGATGCAAAAGGTAGCAAATGGGTCTACTCACATGAACCATGCACTTTTTAAAATTAACAAATGGATATATTTTTTACACCAACCTAACATCTCTCTTTAGACTCCTAGTGCTTCTTCAGAGTCTTCTTTTGTTGTCCACCTTCTTTGAAATAATCAGGATTTTTTTTCTAATTTGAATCTTGCTAAGTTAATGTATTGTGTGAAGGACCTCTTCTGGAGTTCTTTGTATCTCCAGAATCCTCTCTGTCTCTCATCCTGTGTGAAAACAAAAGTATTATTCCATGAAATCTGATACACAACTTTCAAGAGTATCTATTTTTTTTTCTTATTTGAATCCCTGGCAGGGACAGCTTTTATGTGTGGAGTTTCCATGTTTTTTCCTGTGCGCATGTATTTCCCCTGGTACTTCCTCTCACAGAGAAAACAGCCACTTGTTAGGTTGATTGGTTGCTCTATTGGCTGTAGGCGTGAGTGAAGTGTGAATGCTTGTTTGTGTGTGCATGTCAGCTCTCCGACTGACTGGAGACCAGCCCAGAGAGCACCCACCTCTTGCCCAATGAAAGCTGGGGCTGCCAAAACACTCTGTGACCCAAATAAGGGACGTCAGTATAGATAACAGATGGAGGGACAAATATTATTTCAGGGAATAACCTCCTTGAATCAAATCTAAGGTAACAATTTCAGTGGTACTTAAGATTTAGACTTGACCTTAAAGTTCCACATTAACAGGTGGTTAAACACTAATTACTCAAGTACAAAATATCATTCCTCTTTGAAGGTGTTAAGAGTGGGAAAAATTACTAGGGCGATGGGCTAAGCATATCAGTGCTTACAAATTTTGGTTTAAAATTACATGAGCTACCCTCCCAAAAATATAATTATTAAAGTTATAGATCATGTGTACTACTTGGTTGAATTTTCCTATCTGATCTGAACAGATTATAAATTGTCCTGAAGATAGACTGGAGTTCTTGTCTATTATACAATCATGAAAACCAAGATAATTTGGTCATTTTCTCTTTTATAGGGCCCCTTAGGCATCAGCTTGGAATAACATACGGAAATTTCAGCACTTTTGTGACCTCCATCTAATAAGGCTGTCCTCTGCCAGTGCAATCAATGAAACCCCTAATATGATTTGTCATCAATGATTTAGCTAATACTCAATGTTTTTCAATATTGGGGACAACTATCTCTACTCAGCAGGACACACACACCATCTCATCTAAGCACACACAGACACAGAAACGTGTTTATTTGGAGCGTGTGGGTGTGGAGTTGCTTAATAGAGATGGGCAAATCTGTATCACTAATTTTATATTGTTAAAGGAGGCATATGCAAAAATCACTTTTTCAGGCTTTTCTAACAAAAGATGTGCCCCTGGCCTGTCCAATATCCCCTCAAGTACTAGATGACACATGACTGCAGAAGCTGGGAATTAAACCCCCAAGTGCATGATGTAGAGATGGCTGACTAACAGTTAGTTGCTCCCCCAATTTGATATGTAATATGATACTATACCAATTGGTTAATATCAGATTCTATAAACTCATGTTTTTCCGTCTTTTTCTTTTCGCCTAACATGAAGTGCCTGTGTAGCTATATGATAAGGACACCATCTCATGTCTTAAAACATGAGAGTTTAGAGATTACTGAGAGCCTGAGGGTGCAGGAACACTGAACTTTAGACAGCCATTGTCCCTGACAGGATAAGCAGGTGTTTGTACTGTATGTTTAAGGTGAGTGAATCACAGGCTCTACCTGCATCCCTATTCTTTTCACCAGGACCCCACCACTGCTTGATGAACCAGTTTTCAGTGCATTCATCATCTGCAGTATGTGTTCATTAATAAGTGCTAACCAATTTGTGTGTGTGCATGTGTGTGTGTGTGTGTGGGTGTGAGATTAGAACTGCAGCCTGAGCCATGAGCTGACCACATTTAGCAGAAAATGAAAAATCTTGCTTCATCACCTTCCAGAAAGTCTTTCTGCACTAGATCAAGCTCATGTTGCTGTCAGGCTGGAATCCATTTTCCTCTGAGCTCCCTTTACGTCTGTTCGATATCTTCTCATTCGCTTTCACCACTCCTTCCATCTTTGCTTTCAGGCTTCCCTTTATCACAGAGATTAGAGCTGTTTGTCCACTCCTGGTAGTTCACTTGTAATTATTTGTAATAAGGGTACAAGTTACACTAAATGATCAGATTACTGAAGCACCTCTCTGTGCCTCTAATCTCTGCCTCTGCCCTGTCTGGACCTAAATCTGATTTTACTTCTTGCAGCTGCCTATCAAACTTAAGCTATTTTCTCCCTTGCTCTGGCTCTTTTTTGCTTTAATTTCAGACATTCACTAATACCAACATCACATTTTGTGACTTTCCACAGCTCATTGACTCATATTGAGCTGTTCTTGTACGTTAACAATGCAAACACTTTCTATATTCTTAGATGTTTGTCTTGACACTAAACTTTTCACTGATTTATTTGTTTTTGCTTCCTGTGTTTCACATGTGCCTCATAAATTTTCTTTCTACCTAATAATCATGAGTGGGAAAGTCTGAATACAGTGTAGAGATAAATCATTGCTGCTATTGGACTACAGGACCTATTTTTGAACAAATCACACAATATCCCACTGTCTTCTGCCTCCAGTGAGTGCTGTAATTAAAAATGTCTTATCTCCTGTGTGTAAGAAGGATACAATGATTGTTTTTCAAGTCGAGTGAAAGCTACTGAGCTGATATGTGAAGGGGGTTTTAGATTTCCAATTTCACACTCTCTTTATAAACAGCGTTGACCTCAGAAAACATCCAGGGGTACATTTTTAATTTCAGCTTGGTTGTTTGTCTCTACATGTCTGCTCTGTGACATGCTCTCTGCCCATTGATGACATTTGGGGTCAGCTTCACTCTCCCATGACCCCAAAGGGAAGGGTTGGTGGTTCCCATTGAGAACCGGTTCCAACTGGTTCAATCCAGCAAAGTCATTTACATTTAATCTTAATGATTCCTTCACTGATCTACACCCAGTAGAAAAAAATGAAGTTTTAAAATTTAGATTGTCTTGGATCACATGACAACCAGCAGTGCATGTCTAACAGTTTGACTTTAGTGAAGACCATACTGCAGTGCCAGACCTGTGCCTGTGCCATGGCAGCAAGTATCTGCAAGTATAAATGCGCATGCTTGTCTTTTGCAAACCCTTCTGACATCCTTAGCAGGAGTTCTGTCATCACTTTTAAAGCGTCTTCATACACAGGCAGTGACGCTGCAGGTGGAGACAGACATGCAGTATTCTCGAGGAATTTATTCTAAATGTGTGCTCATTATACAGCCCTGCTTCATGACAGTAATTTAAGCAATACTGAGGCTATTTTAATACCCCAGGATTTAGTATTACCTCCTTACTGCCCATTCCAAGTGGGAAACCACAAAAACAGGCTAAAGTGGTCAAAAGCATGGCTTCATTTCTCAAAAAAATAAAGCAAACAGGGCAATGTGCAATGTCTTTCGAACAGTCATTTCATGCAAGGCATGCATCTTTTTGCACAAGAACTGTTAATTTTGTACAAGCTTTTAATTTATTTTTACAAGTCCAGAGATCTAAGATCCAGAAGACTAGTTGTATACTCATTTTAAGGTTATATCTTTTAAAGAAAATGAAAAGTAGCATCATGTTCTAATTCTAGTTTATAGATTGAAGATCAACAGAGAAGTTTGTTTTAACATTTCCACAATTTGAAAAATAGCACAAGCCCACTAAACAAAAAATCCCATCAGGCAGAATTATAACATACAGAGAGGGGAAAGTAGAACAGCAGTGGAAAACTACAAATTACTGAAACCTATGGCCTTAACAGCTGTGGTGGTCCTGAAAGCAATGACCACAAAGATCTTACAAGAAACAGCCGCATCACAAAACAGCAGTGACAGTGCAGAAAAAAATCCATTACTTTAACTGTTGCCAGAGTTCAAATTAAAATACAATTAGTGAAAAAGAAAACCTTGGGTTAGGGTTGAAAGATTTCTACAGACTGGTAGATACAAAAATGTAAAAATTAGAAATGCTAATGTTCATTCATGGTGAATTGTTAAAATCTTTGAAAATCTGTTCAAATCTCTTACTCCCTCAAGAAACCCCACTGCAGCTGATGAGACAACACAAACAAAGTGAAGAGGGAATATGAAAAGTGTAAACAATGATGTATACAGGCATCATATTTACTCTGTTATTAAAGAGCTTCATTCTTCACACTTAAGCCAACTTCTCTGAGCCCACAATGCCGACCTGACAGACACATCAGAGCTGAACCACATTAGCAGAGGCAAAACACACCCAACAAGAAAACAGATAAAACAGAAATGTATAGTTAATTGCTAACCTTCAAACAGAAATAAGCATCATATAATCTTGTTGGAATCAGGCAAAAATTGTCAGGTGTCTCTGATTTAGAATTAATTTAGTGTAATCTAGATTTTGTCACCAGTATTACAGATGGTTTATCACTGAAACACTTCAAACTTGGACCCTGTTGTATCGTCCACAAGAGTGTAGATCATGTAACTGTGAGTCCATTTGTTTACATACCAGCAGGCACACAAGGCAATCATGGACACAGTGTGAAATATGGCCCATGTGCAACAGTCAGAAGTATGGCTTCACAGAACAGCCATATAGCACACCCAGCAGTAGCCCATGTTTGTTTCCAATTCAGCCCTTTGCTGCAACTCTCTCTCTCTCTCTCTTCTCAACATTCTCTGCAGCTCTGTATGCAGCTCATCACAAAAATAACAGCACTGCAAGACAAAAGGCCAGATACACAAAAAATTAAACTGAAACACCAGATAGAATGTCTCATTTATCCACTGCATGGGATATACTGTATGTCACATCTGAAAAATGATCAGATAAAAACTGCAGCTAAAGCTACATCTGAGCAAATGCTTCACTAGCAGTGATTGCTACCGGCTTACAGCATAACTAAACACAGTACGTGTAGTATGTAACAATCGCAAACTCATGCCAAAGAGGCAAAGTAGGTCAATGAAAGAGCGAAAATATCTCTTCTACAAAGAACAGCTTTCAATATTGTTCTACAAGTTTTTTTAATCATTAAAGAAATGATTAAAATCATTAAAGTTATGATATAACTTGCTAAACCAAAGCTACATATAATAATAATAATAAGTTTATTTTTATAGCACCTTTAAAGAACAGCGAGGTCACAAAGTGCTTTACAAAAAGGTAAAAAATATGCTCATATGAGCTAATTGTTACACCAGCTGTGACCATTGCTGCAGGCTTTCACTACAACTAAACCCGGCCATAGCTACCACCTTGTTCTCCTCAAATAACGCTGATTGTTCTGGTCTGTTCTAAGACCTTGCACAATCATTTCCAATTGGAGCTTTGCAAGATTTATCTTCCCGGTGACAGACATGAAATCTGGCTGATCAATAAGCTTTGCAAGGTTGGTTGGCCACAATCCAGAACCATGATTTAGGCTGAATTAGCACCCTTTCTGTGCCTAATGTAGTGTTGCACTTAACCAAAGAAAATCTTTGACTAAAATGACACCCACACACTTACCAATCAATTGGTTAAAAAAAAAAAAACACCTGCACATTATCTCAAGATTAACCTGATCAACTACAGTACCCCCACTGCGCCCTCCTTGAGGTCCAAATGAACTAAAGAAAAACATGTTAGGGCTTTTGCAGCAGAATAATTTCTTTAAACAACACTATACTGTACTGAAAACACTTTCATTTTTAACCTTCCTACTGTCCTTTAAAAACTGTTACACCTTTTGCCTTAACACGCAAAAAAATGCACTTATACAAAAAGCCATATAAATATTATCTAAAAACACATAATTCCAGTTTTTTTATTTCATGGATACCATTATTAACCTCAGTCCTCACCGTGCATATCAAATATTCCTTGTGTTTCTGAAATTTAACCCCTAAAATGCCATTTTTGATGATCAGAACTTGAGTCTAAAATGAGACCAAAAAACACAAAAAGTGAAAAATTTTTCACTCCATAAATGCAAAATAGATGTTTTGGGGGGTGGGATAATTAGGGCCTGGAAGTGTCAAAAATTGGCATCAACACTGATTTTTTTTTCATTTTTTGTTTTTGTGTAATATCAGATTTTATAACAATTGTTACACCTTTTGCCTTAGTGCACAAAAAAATGCATCAACAAGGACTGCATTGAAATATTATCATTTATGACAAACATTGGAACAGATGAACATAACAGCTTGCGTGTGCATATACATTTTACACAATGCAAGTTGAGCAAATCCAAATAGTGTGCTCCTTGCACACTGCCTGGCCACATTTGGAGCAGCTCGTCTCATCTTGATAGTTGGGGATGAAATGAACACCAATCTAGGTGATATATATAAGGTGTTTCCAGCTTAGATCTGTGTAATCAAAGCCAGTGTCTAGTCTCTTGTTTTGAAATAACTATGTCGCTAAATTTTTTATTTTTTGCAAGATATTCGTTTTGAATGCACAGCACACTATGACATCCCTAAATAGTTTTCCTTCTGAATATTTATTGAATTGGCCTTACAGGCATGAAAATATAAGCAACCATGCATGGTTTTCCTGTGCATGGTTGAGAGCTACCTACCATATATAGATACATGGCCCTTACTAGTGGAAAACAATAAAACTAAAATTCCAGTCCCTTATTAACAGGGATCAATGAAAACATTGTCAAAAATTTAAATTCATGCAGCAAATACAGCCCAATACATTTTTTTTTGTTTTTATATGAGAGTAAATGGTGCAAAAAAATGTCAAAGGATCATTGATGTAACAATTTTGTTTAATGCAGTGTATGAAAGGGTTAAAAAAAAAAATCATGAAATTTTAAATATCTGCCCAAAACACAAATATGGGGCAATTTTTATGCCAATTGCACCAACACAGCCAAAGTTATCCACAAAAAAAAGTCTTAAAACATCAAAAAATGACCCAACGCAAAAAAAAATCTACTGAAGCAGAGCCAACCAGCGTGCACCTGCCTATATTCGACTGATTTTGCAATCACAACAACATTTAAATAACTGTTTTTGTATTGTTTCGTAACTATAACAATGAATTCAAACCCCTTCTTGGCCATGCTGTGTAATTTACAGGTAAAATTCTGTCCTGATAGCAAGCAATGCAGTCTTTTTTTTTGCAGCCTTAAACTCTCTCCTCTGTTCTGTATCTGTAAAAGACACTTATTTGCCAAAATTTTTCCTGAGCGCACTTTGAATCTGACCAGCCACTTGCCGTGAAGCAAATCCGTGACTTACATAGCGTAGCTGTACATTTGTTCATGAACGCAGCGCCGTGCATGCAATTTCTGCTACTCTTATAAATCAACTTCACCACCTTTTCCAACATTTTTTGCTATGATTTACCTGTTTAGCAATTTTTAAACCATTTTCATTCTTTTTTTGACAAAAGGATTTTACATTTTTAAGAAAGCTTTTTGCTTCACGCATGAATGAATAACAATATTTGTTTCTTTGATAAGAGTGGTTATTATTCAGATTAAATATAAGATATGGATATAACAGCTTAACTTTAGAGTGGACCATGGCTTTGCTGAACTCCATGGGCCCTCAGTTTGGTTGGGCATCAGAAAGCTCCCCTCTTTATCCCCCCTTTATGGACAGCACTGTCCTAAAGCAGTGTTCTCAACCTGGGGGTCAGGACCCCATTGGAGGTTGAGGAACACTAAGAGGGGGTCGCCAGATGCCTTAAAAACTGAGAATACTTTTGAAATGATTTTTCTCACCCAATTTTGTTACTATAATTTGCCATTTTTCATCAATTTTGCACAATTTGAACCAATTTTTTTGCCACTTTACTCCATTTTAACCCATTTTCATCCCTTTTTCCCAAATTTTTTGCCAATTTTACAAATTCTTGCCACTCTAAACCCATTCATATCAATTCTTAATCCTTTACAACACTTTTTACTGCCTGTTTGTCACTTCTAAACCAGTTCTCACAACTTTGCGTATATTGTTGCCTCTTTTGACCCATTATTGCCACTATCAACCCCTTTTTTTTTGCATTTAACACCCATTTTTGCTCATTTCAACCACATTGCACTGTTTAATATGCCCATTTTGACCAGTTCAACCCAATTCTGCCAATTTCTACCTATTTATCTGCCCCAGTTAACCTATTTTTGCCCGCTTAATGCACGTTTTTCCACTTTTAAATACCATTTCACAAATTTTTGCCTATTTAACACTTTTCCTGCAACTTTTTAATCCCCTTTTACAACTTTTTGTGCCTGTCGTTAATGCATCTATCCATATAGGAGTTTCTAGCCATGCAATCGCTGGAAAGTCTAAGCATGCTAGGTTTGTCTGTAATATGGACATCATGGGCCACTGTCCTCATCCAAGTAATAAGTGAACACCTTTTCTATGGTGTAAGGTGGATATTGCATTGATGAAAATCACAGTATACTATATGGACACTTTACTCTCTACAGTTGACAGTACAGTACAGGAAGTCTATTCTAAGAATTTATTCACTTTAAAACATTTTTATTGAAATTGTGAACAATTTTTCTTTTTTTTTTTTTTCTTTTATTCTATTTTTTTATTGGCAAACCGGAGCTCCCGGAGAAAACCCTTTACAGACACAGTGGACCATGTATCACCCTGACAGACAGAAAGCTACCTCCTATCCATCAGGACTTCCTGTGACCCACTGTGCTGCCTAGGCCTGTTACAGCCTTTGTGGATCTGGAGGACAGAGAGCGCTGAGTGTGGCCACTCTCTGCTGCCTCATCTCCATCTTGAACTGGCGCCGATATAATGGAGTGAGGGCCTTCTTGAACTTCCTCCAGGATGAGACGTTTTCCCCCGCCTCTCTTATTAACTCGTCCACTTCTGTCTGCAGGACGATGCAGCAGGACGTCGTCGCTTCCAGCTCGTTCTCCAGCTCCTCATTGACTGCGTCTCTGCTGGAGGCCTCCTCGTTCATCTTCTGCTCCAACATCAGGTTCCTGTCCTCCGCCTCTGAGAGCTGAAGCCTGACACCCTGTAGCTGTTTTTTCAGAGTGTCAGCCCTCAACGTTTCAGCCTGCAGATGACTGGCCTGAGATGCAGTGAGGTCCCTTGCGTATTCAATTTCTCTCTGCAGGACCTGGATGTTGTCTTTCTCAGCCTGAAGTTGGAATTCCAGGTCATGGCAGTGGCTGGTCTGTAGCTGCAGCTGATTGGTCAAGGCCTCTATCTGCAGGGAGGTATTGGCGTCCTTTCTAGAGGCTTCTCTCTGGAGGACCCATATCTCCTTCTTGAGAGAGTCTATCTGGGCTGTCAGCCTCTGTCGGACCTCCTGACCCTCTCTCTGCATGGAGTCAGACCTCAACATTTCAGCCTTCAATCGATCATTCTGAACAGACACAAGATCCAAGAGCTCTTGTATATTTCCAGGATCGACTGATTCCTCCTCTGGTGCTCTGGAGGCTGGACGTGAGGTGGTCTTTGGTTCAGTGGCCTCCTTTGGAGGTTTTTCAACCAAATATGACTCTCCATTCTCGTCAAACCTCACTTCCTCCTCATCCTGAGTAGGAGGTGCCGCACTGTCATCCCACATGTAAATCTCCAGCTGCTTTCTAAGGTCTGTAATCTCTCTCTCCATGTCCTGTTGGGCCTCCTCCTTAGCCTTTATTGAAGCATGCTGTTTCTGCAGCTGACCCTTTAAAAGTTTCAGCTGCATGGCAGTGCTGGCTTCTTTTTTGGAGGCCTCTTCTGGCAGGGTCTTGTTCTTCCGCTCTAGGACCTCTTTCTGAGCTCTCAGGGTCCTGGTCTCCTGCTCCAGAACCTCTTTCTGAGATCTCAGGGTCTTGTGCCCCTGCTCCTTGACCTCTTTCTGAGCTCTCAGAGTCTTGTTTTCCCGCTCCAAGACCTCTTTCTGAGCTCTCAGAGTCTTGTTTTCCCGCTCCAGGACCTCTTTCTGAGCTCTCAGAGTCTTGTTTTCCCGCTCCTGGACCTCTTTCTGAGCTCTCAGAGTCTTGTTGTCCTGCTCCAGGACCTCCTTCTGAGTTCTCAGGGTCTTGTCTTGGAGTGAAACCCCTGAAGCTTTGTCCTGGAGCTTTTTATTCTGAGCTTCAATGACTCCGATGAGCTCCTCTTTGGTTTTGTACGGATAAAGGCCAAAGTTTACTTCAGTGAAGGATGGATTCAGGTGCTTCAGCTGTTCCTTCAGCATCCTGATCTGTTTTTCACCCTCCAGCCTCCTGTTATTCTCCGCCTTCACCGCTTCAAGTAGATCATTGATCCTTTTATCTTTTTTGCCATTCTCAGTCTCTAATTTGGCTTTTTTCTCTTTCTCCCCTTCCAGCTTGGAGGACACATCTTTCAGCTCAAGGGAGACCTCTTTGAGTTTGCCGGTCCGATCTCTGAGCTTACTCTTTAGAGTCTCTATGTCCTTCATCCAAGGAGGGCGATCATGGCCCTGGTATGGTTGGCGAGGGGGTCCGTGTGGTTGATGAGGGGGTCCATGATGTGGTGGACCAGGAGGACCCCTGTACGGCTGATATGGGGGTCTGTAGTGTGGTGGCGGAGGGGGTCCACGGTGGGGATATGGTGGTCGTGGGGGTCCGTGGTAGGGGTAGCGTGGATGAGGGGGTCCCTGGTAGTGACTGTGGTTCTGCCTGGGACCTCCTTCCCCACTTTCTTGAGGAGCATTATCTTGCTTCTCTGTTGCAACTTCTCCAGCCTGGATCTGATCGCTGCCAGTCTCAGGCGTTGTATCGTGCATTTTCTCATCCTCCATCTCCATCAGATCTCCCCAGCTAAATAAACTAGTCTCCGTGTTTTCAGACATTTTCTGTGTTTGAAGAAAAGCCTAGAAATCAAAAAGTTTGAATACGTCTTGCTGATTGATGATCTCTGATCTGCTCTGTAAACTCTGTGCTCTGCAAACGCTGTGTTTGTGGTTTGGCTGGTATATATAGACATTTAAGGAGTGACATCAGAGCCATTTGGCTTTGATGATGTCACAAGAGTCCAACATTCCGAACAGTACTTGTTCACAATATGTCTGAGTCCAACATTCCGGAACTCCCAAGTTTTCTTGTTTACCAGTTTGAAATGAAATGTAAAGAAACATGGCCGCCCCGGCATTAAATGCCAGGTGCAACACTAATCAACAATTCTATCAGGAAAAATAAAATGACTACTGCTGTTTTGAAATGTCAGTAAATTGTGTTTTCTTCAGTTGTAACTCAGTAGTGTTTTAAAGCTCCTGTGAGCTGTTGACAGTTCCGCAGGCAGATTCACTAAATTCAGGAGATTTTATCCTGTGTAAACAGTCAGGAAGCATGTGAAATCACAACGACAACTTAACACTGAAAAAAATACAACCCCATTTACAAAGGGTCTTTTCACACCTAAAAGATCAAGATCAAGGTTTATATTGTTGGTGCATTATATATAAACTTAGTACAAAAAGTAAGAAACTTTCTATTACATTGATTATTTCTTACATTTGTTAGGAACATGCATTTGTGAGATGAGCAGCAGAGCTGAGTATGTGGGTACCAGCATGCAGTACTGAAAGTCCAATCAATAGACTGTCACTGCTTCCTATAAGAGCCGTTTTTATATAAAATGTATAAAATATTTGATCTGCATAATCAAAAAAAGAGATCTTTTCAAACAGATATTAGAGAAAAATATTCTAAAAATAGGTGCATGGCTCTTTACTCCCCATAATTATAATCAGGGGTGTCCCGATTGCGATTGTATGTATCAGATCGTAGCCGATATAAGCATTTTTTTAATTGATTGGAGATCAGCAATTTGAGCCCATCAGCCCTGCCGATCATTTACATGACATGAGCTGTTGTAAACGGAGCATGATTTACATCAGGCCGTAAACGCACCATTAACACAACAAAGCAGCAGCAGCAACATTTGTATTCCTGTGTTCAACATGTCAGCGGTGTGGAAAAACTTCAAATGTGAGAGTGAAAACAGTCCAGTGGCCACTTGCAGCATCTATAACGTGACCGTTTCACAAGTGGTAGCAGCAGAGCTGCGTTTAATACTACAAATCTGATCCGTCATCTCCAAATTAAACATGCAGCAGAATACGGGGACTTCACTATACCAACAGCAAAGCAGCTACACCAAAGCAACAAACTCTGGACTGAAAGAGGAAAGACAAGTACCCTCAAGAGAGAGATAAGGCTCAAAAGGTAACAGAAAAAGTGGTCGAACTCATCGCTTTGGACAACCAGCCCATCTCCATGGTGGAAAATTTGGGTTTTGTCATCTTCTTGAGCTTTTGGACCCATGCTATGCCTTGCTTCTTGACACTACATTACTGACACTGCAGTGTTTCCCCTACCAATATATTAGGGGTGGCCCCGCCCCTCTTGAAGGTCGAGTTAATTTTCATTTAACTGTATTTTCTATATACCGCCAGATCACAACTAGGGGTGTAACGATTCATCAGTGTTTGTCGATATATAGATTGGTTGATTGATGATCCAATCAGATCAATGGAAAGTCAAAACATCGATCTAAATGGATGCTTCAAGCTACGCTGTTATTTTGAAATTCCCCTGCACACCTATTGACAGTTTCCGCCCAAGACAGTGACAGTGACAGTCCTCACCAAGCTAGCCGCAAGCTTACTAAGTAGCAGCAGTGGCTTAAAATTTCGCTGCTGAGGGAAAGAGGATATCCTCTCCTCTCTCTGCTGTGTGGATATATTTCAGACACTGCAGGATGGATCTCTCCCCTAAGTTTGCCGACTACATCTACGTCTTTATCTGTATATAACCGCCGTATGAGATCGTTCACGGATAAAAACACTCCACCCGTTATGGCTGAGGAAGCGAGTGCTGTCTGCAGCAGACCGCCGATACAAAGAGAGGAAAAAGTCGGCGGCTGCATATCTCCTTTGATACACTTATTTTACATCGCCGTCTCACGTTAGATTTATAATGAAAATATAAGTTGTCCAAACTTAACATGGTTCAACCAGGACAGCTGTTGTTTGTATATCCCCGCCCCTTCGCACTTGTTATTAGGCTGCACATCACAGGAACGTCTTTTATAATAAAACTTTTCTCTAGTATTCTGTCGAACCTTTTCATTTATTAAATTCAAGGTTGCAATAAATAAAAAATGATAAGGAATCATTATATAACATCATATGCCCCATATTTTACCTCATTTAAATCTCATAAGGTGAAGAAACTAAATTAATTATCTGCCACATTAACAGGCCCCTGTGTAAAGTACGAAGGGCTGATATAGAGCAGAAATATCTGTCGAAGTCCACATTGTGTAAATAAGTTTAAGAAAAAAATCTAAAAAGGGAACACAGGCCAAACATTTTGATCCTTATTATCAAGGGTTGCAGAAAAAGTCCATATTGGTGCTTTAGAGGGATCTGGGGATGTGAGGAAATAAAATGTTTGGTACTGAAAGTGTTTTCCGTTTTAAATCAACATGTTTTAACACAAATGTGCATAGTTGTGTTCCTAATTTAAAGGTGATCAGGGGTAATCAGGTCTTTGTTGTTTTTGTTAAAGACATATTTTTATTAAATACAGAGACCTGTCAATAATTTAATTGCAGAAACTGTTTCTTTTTTTTTGTAACTGTGTGAAATTTTTGCACAAAATTGCCTGATATTGATCCTGGGCCCCATATCGAATCAAATTGAAATCGTATCGTGGCAGATTTTGTGATATCGGAAAAAATTGTATTGGATAGGAAAGGATACCTTTCCTATAGAGCAGGGTTATACCTAGTCTCTTTATTAAACACACTAAACAGCCTGTTATTCATCTAGAATGCATGTAATTAATTTCTGAGTCCTGGTAACCTGCTTGCTCCGTCTGACTTTATAACCAGAGCTGAGCAAGCTCACTGAGCAAAGAGCCCTGCCTCCTCCTCCCTGTGTCAGAGCTGCGGTCACATACAGTATGTGCTGGGATGCTTTGACTCAGTATCAGAAGAGAGAGTTTTCTAATTCAACTGACTTTTCCTCTAAAGTTGTGTATGAACCAATGCCCCGCTTGTTTTACATCCGAGATAGTTAAACGAGCGCATGACTGCAGCAATTGTGTGTAATTCATTAAATTCTTGGAACAAGTCTGACACTTGTAATGCAGGAAAATATTGCAATCCCCCGTATATCACACTGCAAACTGACAAACCGGTGGGAAACGTGGTTAAAATTAGTGACAGTTGAGCTTATGTCTGCACCAACTCCCTCTTGATCTTCTCACCACAGCAGGCAGAAATGCGCACGGTCCTTCACAGGTGTGTGGGGGCAGGTGTGAGGGGATCAGCTTGGCTCCTATACAGACTGAGCGGCCCATTCGCAGGTCACCTAACGATCATTTTATCATTTTAAAATTCATTCATCTGGGAACAACAAACTGGTGGACAACCTTTTTGTGTTTTTATTCCTCGCGTGCAATGTTTCTCATAGCGCCTGATGCTATCGGCAATATTTATTATCATTATTTACGCTCTCTTAAATAAACAGAACCTCTTCAACCTTTATAAATGTAGGAGTGTTGCAAAAAGATCACAGGCACAGAGACAACAGGAGGAGATGGAGACATGCAATGTGTGTGAATAGTAATAGTGAAGCAGGGCCAGAGTTCCTCTCACCACCAAAGACATGCTCGTTAGGTTAATTAGTGACTCTAAATTGCCCGTAGGTGTGAGGGCGCCTGGTTGTCTGACTCTATGTCAGCTCTAGCGACCAGTCAGGGGTCCAGGGTGTACCCCCATATTGGTATTGGCATATATTAGCTAAAATAAAAAGGTAAGAAAAGGTATTAGTATTAGCCAATGTCTACACACAATATAGCAGCCATACATATTGTTAGTATATAAATTGTAGGGCTGTAGTCAAACAAAAAATCACGGTCGACCAACCCACACACCAACCAGTTAATTTGTGTGTGGATTGCAGGTTAAAAAAAAAAAAAAAGGAAAAAAAAATCAGCTTAATCCATGACAGGTTCCTCTTTGCACCCTCTGGTAGTCTTAACAGAAGAGGCTCTATGAATCATTTTGTAATTAATTTATCCTCATCCTGTTGTACTAAAATAACAGCTGACTCAGGAACAATTAGCACACACCTGCCTTTACTTACATGATTTCTGTGATCACAGCAAGGTAACTACTGAGCCTCATATAACCTATTAAATAACCTTAGATAATTGTTTGTGTTAATTTATAACAATAACTTTTACCAGGAGCCCTTGTTCCAGCAGACCACATGCAGCATTTATTTACCACGGTGAAGGGAAAACATTCACTGGTCTCAGGACTTAATAACCTGAGGACACTGTCTTTTCTCTCTTCTGCTATCTTTTGTCAGTAACAGACTATAACAGCGACGTGAACAATTTAATTACCGGATAATACCCCGTATTTACTGGCCAGCAAATGAAACAACCTATCAGAGCTGGGGCTCTTCTGGAGGGCAGGGTAGAGACACGCCACTTCGACACAAAAATCCTGCATCTTTGTGTTGAGTTTAAGATGTTTTTAAGTTATTCACAGCGTAACTGCACACACTCACAACCAACCAACCAACAGGAATCTTGGTGGGATGAGAGCTATCGACCAACTATCCGACTGGAAGGTGTCAGCCTTAAATGATGGCAAAATGTACAACTACCACCAGTAAAAGTTGGTTGCCAAAGACGCCATGCACTCAAAGGGTCCACTATGAGCCCTAAACATTCTGAATGAAGCCTCAAACATAAGACCACTACAACATTGTATACTTCCCTGCTCATCCCCCAGCTCTGCTTGACTCAGCATCTCTTTGCACCAGAGAGGGATTTTTACAATAAAAAAAGCTGTGCGTATACACTGGTACAGGTGCTGGCTCAAAAGATTTAGGAGATATTTCAAAAATCCTATAACATGCATCCTGAATCAAAGCATTCTGTCAAAGGGTTGAATGAAATGCATGTGGGGATGTGTCCTCTGCCTACAAGTGCTTGATCTGACTTGCCTCCTATGTAATCTGATATTTAAACACTTGGCAGTAATATCATTTACTGCGGAAACATTTTGGGAAGGTTTAATTGTATTAAAAACTAGAAACTGCCCAATCCTATTGAGAACCACTATCATATAAAAGTATACAGTACAGTCTAAGAAAGGGAACAGTTTAAACCTGGAGATGTGATTATATGTCAGTTAAGTGACGGTTGATACCGGCCCGCAGCCTCCTTAGGCTGGATACACTGTACTCCCTGCTCAGAAAATATGACTGCCTCCGGTTGCTATGGTTACTCCTATCATCTGACGGCCGCTGCGCATTAATTTGGAACATTGTAATGATTTTTTGACCAGAACTACCTGGGAAGTTTGAAAGATGTCCATATATCAGAAATTAATGGACACCAATGGAATTTCTAGAGCAAATCAAAATCAAGTATTCACCAAAACCATGGTATAATTCAATAAAAGGCAGAATCAAAGAGACAGTCCAGGCCAACATTTCCTTCAAGTTACTGAAAATCTTGTAATATTGTGTGGTACTCTTATCCTTGTGCCTTGTTTGTTAGCATCTGCTGTGCTACGCTACATATTTCATTTCTGGTTGTTGGTGTTGACAACCCACACAAATCTGATTTTGTGTCCTCACAGCGAAACACGGACTCATACACTCCCTCATATACTCACTGAGCCCAAAAATAATAACATAGACATGAGAAAAGCCAAAAGACTTCAGATATTATTACCAGGGGAGATAACACTGAAGCAAAACTGCTATCACTGCATACACACACAGGTGGATATTAAAAGCAAAAAGGTTAAAGCACTTCATTTCAGGTTTGCTATTTAATCAGTTTTATCTGTGCCATTCTATAACAGGCACCTACACAGGCACACATGAGGTGTGAAACACAAAGCACACAAACGCTGTAAAACACACAAATGTTCCTGTAGAAAAGCAGGTTGATAGAAACCTATCCCTCAAGATGAGTAACACCTCATGTGAAACAGTGAGTCACACATGAGGCTGGATCAAAATATAAGCTGCAGTAAGAAATCTATGGTTGTTACAAAACTAGGGACTACTAGTCTATTACCATTATGCTCAGGTTTCACCGTCAGCAAGGTGTATGCATTTTCCTCTATGGTGCCTACATTAAGCAGACTGGATGGGGCAGTGTCACGTGACTTCTTCTCCTTCATTTTTGGGTTTCCAGGCAGGCTACATGGCTTGCGACACCTGGCTGCCTGTCACATGACAACACAGCCAGTAGTGTGTTTGTAGGGGGAAGGTGCATTAGAGAGAGAATTACAAGGGAAAATTAATGACCAGCACCTAGCTGTGGCTACAACAACTACTGACACTTTCAGCTGGAAAGTCATCAATTAACACAGTCACTAGTTAAAACATAACACCTGCTTTCATACAGCATCATCAAACAGTGAAGGCTTTAGATTTATGAAAGTTTTTTCCACTTACGAGTTCCTGATAAATATCTTTCCTGCTTAAGTGCATTTTATTCATATCAAACTATTTTGCAACATAAGTATAAATGACTGTTTTCTTTATTTTTGTGATTAGCTGGTCAAAAATCCAACAATTATGCTGAAAAAAGCATTATCTTGAACAAATTTTACAAACCCTTTTAATTTCAAATACTTATTTTCAGTTAATTAGCGCACGGCAGACTGAAGTAGATGCTGAAATAATCATCTCTCGTTGTAGGGAGTGTGTTATGAATCAGAAATTGATTCAAATCAAAAACTGATTCTTAATTAAATTACACTGCCAGAATCTGAATTGAATCTATATTTAAAGATACTTAAAGATTCACTTCTCTACAAGACAGGTTTACGATTGTATATCATCGTACTACTGTATAAAATATTATTGATTCCCAAGTTTTTAAAAAATATGAAATCAGGGTTTGATCTCCATCATAGGAGAGAGGAATAAAAACTCATTCAACCCAACCATAGAAAACTTTCTGTCCTGTAAGCAGTTGTTGGTTTTCTGTACTGTGGCTACTCTCAGAGTGAGGTCATCTGCAAAATGTTGCTACATGCTCTTATTGTAGTGACAGCGCCTGTCACTTTTAGTTTTAAACAACTTCAAACTGAGACTTCGTCCTACAATTCATCATGCATCATACAGACATCTCCATTTACACTCTAACTTGGTAGGTGCTTGTAGAAATACCAACAGCCTCAACACAGTTTTAGTACCAGTGTTGGGACAGACGGACAGAGGGTATGCGTAAGTCTGTTTATTCAGCAAACATAGAACTTTATTTGTTTCAGATTTGCAGTATGTGAGATAAAACTTGTTATACAGTCCTAAGAAATCTGCAGTATCTGAATGGGGAAAACAATTTTGAAAATGCATTTACATCCTCTAATTGAAATTGTTTCCTTAAGTTTTGCAGCTAACAAGAAAATATTCAGCAAAATGTATCAGATAGCAAAAGCAAAAATTACCCATAACCAAGAAATAGATCAAGTAAGTAGCTTGTGTGTTTGAAGTGCAAGACCTGACAAAGCATATTTGAGAGTGTAATGATGAATAATGCTGAACAGTCATGGGTTAGAAGTGAAGATGCACAAACTGGCAATTTTTCATTGGGGAAAAAAAAAAAACGCTAAAAAACAATACACATAAAGACAAATTACCTACAGACACACACATACACAAAGCAAGCTAAAAATAGCTGCAAAGATGCCACAGTATGTTAGTGTTGGCACCAACAGGGAGGGAGATAGATCACAGTAATGAACCCTCGTGGGTTTAAACAAAGACCCGCTTCTACCTCCAAACACAGATAGATTCTCAAGTGAACTCAGACACACATGAAAAAGGACTGAATACATAGCAAAACAATGTGGACCCAGAAGATTTATGTAGAAACACAGTACACATTATCTGCTAGTTGGGATAACTGAATACACTAAAAAACAACTGTAAGGGAATTTGAGTATGATAATAGGCTTATTATTGTCACTGCATTTAACACATATCATCACCCATTTGCCCAAAAGCATCTACCATTAGAGTGCTTTGTGATTATCCCAGGCCATTCTAGTTGTACCACAGCCTTTAATGGTATAAAAGAAAGAAACCTTTTCACTGCTGGAACCTGCTGCACAAGGATCTGTAAAGGATCTGTCATTTCTTCACATCTTATATTACTGCCACTGTTACTGTTTTCCCACTTGGTTTCACAGCATCAGTCAACCCCAATTTCTCAACTTAGACTTCTAACTTTGAAATATTACCTTGTCAGGAGGACCCAGAGTTAATGGAAAAAGCTGATCAGCCCAATTACAGTGATACATCTGTTTCAAACTAGCAGTGACAGTGTCTGGAGGAATTTGCAAATAATACACCTTCCATCCTGTAATATTCAGTTTTAGGGAGACATTGAAAGAAAAGGGCCCTATGAAATCCATTTTACTTTTTGCCAAAACTCAGATTTTTCCATTTTCTGACTGTAGCTGTTTGCCTCGCGCACAGACACACCTCTCTCTCTGTGATTCTCTGGTGTGGTGAGGTAAAATAACTCGAGGCACGGATGAGTTTTCTTGAAGGTGCAACATAATGTAGCACTGAACTGCCCCGTGTTGAGCTAACCTGTTATTTTTAGGGGGGAGTGTTTGTGAAGTGAGGCACAAGTTGTGCCATGCTTTAGTGATCCCTGTAACATTTTCCTCTGGTATACATTCTTCTTTATAGAAAACACAGCATTTTCAGTCAAATTCATTCAATTTCCGCGACTTCCACGTTAAATTGTAAATTCTGTTTTAATCGGCCAATTCCATGATTCATCCGTTAAGGGGGAAATCATAGGGCCCTAAAAGAATGCCCTGGCACTGAACAGCAGATCTGAAATGCAAATGAGTCTGAAAGCTCTGAAATTTACAAAGACAATGATCAACCACAAGCACATAAAAGCCAACCAGCTAGAACCAAATGTTACCAACCTGCTCCCTGATAGGCTGCATAGCATGCCTGTCAAGCTTAAGAAGGGGACAGGCTTTTCTCTGCATGGCCAATGGGGGAGGAAAAGACGGGGTTGCTGTCTTGAGAGCTGGCGCCGGCATGTGAGAAAGAGGACATCGGTACAAAAAACCTGAACAGTCATCTGAAGACCATCTGGCATGGGCAGCTGACGCCTGGAAACCCTAAACAAGGGTTTGCTGCTTCCTAGGGTCATTTTTACCATGACACAAAATGAAGTGTCATTTAAAAATAGGATACATATTAAATCTAGTTTAACATAATACACTTTTTTTGCACAATTTAACAGCACAACACTTACAATTCACATACACAAACTAGACATGCACCTATTGTAAAAATCAGAGCCACAGATACTGATATTTAAAATAACAATTTAGCCGATCACCGATGCCAATGTCTATTTTTTCTTTTCCTCTTTTGGAAATGAACAAAAACTCAAAACTCCCACAATGCCAACATCTTTTCTCATGTCTGACGATGAAAACAGGTCTGATCTTGTCCAATAAATCACATCTTCTGCCTAAAAACACACCTTTGAATCCACCATAAGAAGTGCAAGATGCCAGTATTACATTTCTAAGACGTACATAATAGATAAACATCTGCAGATGACATCGGTTTGTGACCACATATTTTGCTGTTGCAAGTGTCTGTCATAAGTGCCAATATTGGTCGATACCAATGTTGAGCTTATGCATCTGCGCCTCCCTCATATAACAAATGTGTAGTTTATTTACTGACAGAAATATTCAAAAAGTTCTGAAGTTCAAATTCAAATAGAGATTTCATGGTTGATTACAAAATTGTCTCAGGAGAGCTTAAACGACAAAAAGACACATTACTTCACAATTTCTTTGTAAATACCACCATTATTAAAATCAATCAATCATAAATTTTACAGTTCCAATGAAATTTGATCATATCTCAATCATTATCACTATAATACATAGACATATTAAATCCTAAAGTGCTCTTCCCCCAAAATGGCATCTTTATAAAATAAATGGAACATTCAAAATATTGTAGTCTCAAAAGGTAGATGAAGAACCATCATTTTTAAATTTCCACTCATGAAAGCAGAAATGTGGGACCCTGTCTATATGCCTGCTGAGATGAAGTCATAGCCTGAGAATTGAAAATCAATATAATCCACAAGGGCTTTACAAAGTGGGAGTTGATCCAATATTGATGGATGGATGGATGGTCTGAGTGTGAGACTGTGAGAAGCTGAAGTAAAATGAGTGTAAATGGATGAAGACCCATCTTATTCAAAAGTCCATGAAAGAACCCTGCATCTAAAAACAAGCTGAAAAACGCATCTGAACATAGATGCAGGAAATGTGACCAAAAAGGTTCAAATTTTAAATTCAAACACTACTGTTCATAGTCAGAGGCAGTTTTTTTTTTATCTTATTGCCCTAAAATATTCATAGTGAGAGACTTAATCTAAAATAAATGGCTTGTTAAGAGAGAGACTTTTAGCAGTATGGCTTTTCGAAGCTCTCCAGATTGTACAAAGACAGACTGTTTGCCTCTGACTTAGATCTAACACACACTGAGACGTCAGATGAGATTGCATGCAAGTTAATCAACGGCACAGAACCATCTAATGAGAGAGGTTCAAAAAGACGTTTGATATCAT
Organism: Cheilinus undulatus; assembly: GCF_018320785.1. NCBI lineage: Eukaryota > Metazoa > Chordata > Actinopteri > Labriformes > Labridae > Cheilinus > Cheilinus undulatus. Next base: position 26,335,290 of record NC_054881.1, on the reverse strand, counting down.
CCTGGGGTGCTTGCTCCAAATGCTCATACTAATCCAACAAAGCATTTCATGTACAGTCACAATCATGCAATCACGTTCCAGAAAGAGTCCAGACTGAAGTGAGTGTACACTAGCCCAAACAGCTGCCGTTTACAAAAATTACAGCTTTCAAAGCAGTGCTTGTAATTATGAAGTGATGTATCTACACCCAACACAACCAGAATCATGTTCTGTCCACAAAAACCTGCTCGTCTGGGCCTTTCTGCTCCGCTTATGTATTAACGATAAAAAGAAGTGTTTAAGGCTGAATAAAAGATGATGTGATTCTATTGAGATTATTATTTTTGCAGCACACAAAAGTGCCTCTGTCCTTGTGAAACAATGATGAGACACATCAAAACGAGGATCTTCCTGTTGTCTTCTCTATCTCGATGCTAAAACAGAGCTTCTGAAATATTTATAGCCTCTGTCAGGCCACTGCTTCTGCAACCCATTACAATCAAAGCATGCTTTTTCATTTTTTAATACAAGCTGGTATATATTTCTGTATACATTTCTTAGTGTTTCACCCTATGCACACCGCAAACATCTACTGTATGATGACATTTTGGCAATTACTTTATGATTGTAACTGGTCTGGGACACTAATATCACAAACAATAATGCATACAATGACACAAACATAAAGAAATAGCAAGGAATGGTGACAACAGGGGCACTTCCATATTTAATCACTGTACACACATTCCTACACACTAAGTGTGCATGTGTACAAAATTAATATTACATGAATCACTGTACATCTTGATGGTGGCATTCAAGGATAAAACATGATACTTCCTGACAAAAAAAAAGATTTTAGCAAGTTATTAAAATGCTAAAATTCCTAAAATTGTTCCAATGTCAGAGGTGTTCAACAAAACCGAAATACAATTAGCAAAATATTAGAATAATCACAAGGACATTTCAAACTCTTGGTTTTAGTGTGAGGAAGCCCAAAGTACACTGTTACATTCCCCTTTAAGCTGCATAATTTATAACTCTTCCATTTAACTCTCTCAGTCCAAAGCCAAACCTCATCTACTTTTGATTGAAAATAATTCTGTACATCAACTGTACTATGCACATATGCACTGGTACAAAAAACAAACCTCTCTGTCTCTTTCCTGGGTGTTTTCTGTCTCTCAATATGATCTAACCAGGTGGCATGGCTATGGACATTTTCCTGCTCTATGATCTCTTGTTCCTTTTGTCTTTACAACACTGTTTCTGGTTTATGCATTGCTGCCTGCAGCACAGAGAAGAAGAAGCACAGGAGAGAGAGGAGAGACAGCAAGGAACAATAAAGAAAAGTGACATCGGGCGAGGCAGCCCTGAACTACTGGATTCCCAAGTACCTCTTCATTTGCTCAGCCACACATCATATCCACCCTTTTCTTGTCATTACTGCTACAACCTCTCGCTTATCTCGCAGCTTTGTATAACCTCTCTCTTCCTCCCTCTCCCTCAATCTGCCTCCTCTCTCTCTCTTTTCATAACCTTTTAATATTTATGAGCACTGCAGAAACACTCATAGCAAAGCATGCTGGGTAGAGCTGTCCCTCAGAGTCTACTCCTGACGTCACAACTCTGTGCTGACATTCTGGGCTTCCTGCCTTGTCTCAGTAACTGAACAAAAGTCAAATTACCTGATAGATATGGATATCTGACAAGATATTTTAAAAACACACATTGAGATTAAAAACAGCAAAAACTGGCTTTGAATGCACAAAAGGATCTCACTACAATCTTTGAAGGAAGGCTGTCAGGGTTTGGTCAAAGATCAAGCAATAAAAATTGCTTTAAATAGTTTAATGCAGGCTGCAGTGAAAGGCAACCACTACCTTCCTATGTGTGTAACAAATCAAGCCTTTTGGCTGCTCCAAAACCAAGTCTTTTAAAATGACATGAGGCAGTTTTCCCTCAATGTTGATTAAATATGTATCTCAGACCCTGAAATATTAGTTGTAGCTTTCTCTCCCACTCACTGATACACTGTTATTTTCCTTTAAAATGTAAAAAAAAATAATCAAACTAATATGTAAAGAACAAAATGAAGCACAGTAAAGAAGAGAAAGACTTTGACTGGAGCTATTTTAGCTTTAACTTAGCTTATCCTTTTCTCTTGCTACATCACCAATTTTGGAAGGGAAATAATAGAGTTAAAATCCAGAATAAAATTCACACCAACGTGTAAGATGTGGACTATTTTATGGGGACTTCCAAAGGGCAACTAGAAAAGGACGTGTCAGCACTCAAAAATGTCCATTTAGATAGTTTTTATTTAGGCAAGGCACAACGGACGCCTCATGGTCTTCTTCAGCGTTGTCTTCCAAAGGACTTCCAAGGGGCAAAAACAGGTCAAACTGTCTCCCTGTGTGACTGCAACATGCAGTTTCAGTACAGGTCATGTCAGGTATGGAAGCATATGCCAGTTGGCATGGTGTAAGTGCACCTGGCCCTGACCTCTCCAGGTATCCTCCCAGTCAATCCTCCACATTGAGCAAGTGCTCATTGACAATCCAAAATAGGCAAAATGAAGGTTGTCACAAAAGAGTCTAGCCGGTGTCTCTGGCCATTAGTCAGCTTCAAGGCTGCACAGTAAGGCTAGGAAGACCAAGGACCAAAGGACCCTGACTTTTTTTGCACACCCCCTTGCCCAGCCAACCCATTGCTCCGCGCACAGAGCCAAGACTGCGGTCAATCTCAGGCTCACAGTTAGCGAATCGATGTATTACACTGCTAAGATAGGTGAACTGCTCTACAACTACCTCTCCCCATTCACAGACACAGATTTGATGGGAGCATCCAAGGTATTCCCAAATGTCTGGATCTTTGTTCTGGCACAGGAGGTACGTGGTCTCAAAAGTTCAACGTTCTCGCTCAGCAGTTTCAATACATCTGTTTAGCCCTTTAAAGTAACATCTGTATTCAGCATGTGCAGTTTTTAATCCTCCTATCTATGCCAGTAGAATAATTGAGCTTTAGGCTACACTGATAGTTGTAAAGTATGGATCCACAGCGTGTGAACAATTTGAGCAGAAGTCACTCTGCCCAGTGCTCACCCTCTCTGGTAGCTTTTTTAAACTGAACAGCCTTCAATTAATGTATCTTTTTTTTTTTTTTTACTTAAAAGTAATAGTATACCAAACTTTTCTTTGAATCCATTACAATCTAATGAGCAAAATGCTGTTAAAAAAAGGGTTGCTGCAGCCTGAGCTGCTTTGGTATGTATCCCAGCATGCTTTTCAAAGTGAAATGGCTGCCTGCAATATACAATAAATAGGCGAGAATTTTCAAATGCATGACAAATATGCAGTAGATGATGATGGTGACTGTGCTTACAATCATGATGGCCCTTGCCAGTATTCTACATTAGTATATTTGTTGCATCCATTATTTTAGATGAAAAAGAGATATTATTATTATATTATTATTATGTTACATTTTATTGTAGGTTCCTGCCAAATTTGATTTCATAGAGATAAAATCAAATATACCATGGGCTCTTTTCAGGCACTTGTGTTACTAATTTCCCTCAAAATAGCTCACTTCCAGCATACACAATTCCTGCTCCGAAACTTGACAAACCTAATGGAATGACATCTAAAGAAGCTATTATGGATGTATCAATAACATCTCTCTTTCTATTATGGCACTGCAAAAGTCATTGTCATTGAAAAGGCATGTAACCCATAAAATCCTATTATCTGGAGATAGCAGATACAGCGTGACTTGACATAACTGTTTTATGAACTACAGCAGCAAACACCTCTAGAGGATTGCTTTTATACCAGGTGCTTGGGAAGTCCACCTTGTAAAATTTTTTTATGTAATGTGCTAAAACGCTTGAGCACTGATTGGTCAATGTCAAATCAAAGTTGCTTGGAGCACAGCTGTCTGTGATTGCCCAATCAACTTTAAGAGGTTGGCTCCATAAAACAAGCACCACATGATTTAAGAGTTGATTTCAGCTGTGTCTGATCAGCTGGGACGTGATGTGACTGACCCTTTGTGTGCTGTGCCTCACACTTTTAATAGCTTCTAAAAATCCTCATTTGGAGCATCCCTTCAGAGGCTCAATGCTCTGGCCTAATGGTGAATTAGGTTTGCTTGTATAACTATTGTATGTATCGTCGGGAAAAATGATATTGGAATTTTTGTGCTACTTGATATGCTCAGATTTCCAAGCAAAATAAATTCACTCTTCAGCAGTTCTTAGGATCAATGACTGAAACATGACAAAATGAAAACAACTTTTTCCCACTGGAGAACATGTTAAATTCAGGCTTTATGAATCATGATAGCTAAGCTATCACAGTGCAGGATGTAATCTTGTTACTGAAAAGCAAACAGCATATCTCCACCTTCTTGACTGAATCTCTGCCTGGAAGTAAGTAATTGTATTTGCCTTAATGCAAAGCTACTCTAAGTCAGTTTTAAAAGGTGAGGAGAGGAACAAACCATTCACCTCATAAATGGTGCATTAAGATGCCCAGAATCTGCAGAAAACAGAAAAGGGAAGAAGATAAAGGGAGACATGTTGAAGCAGGGGAGCCACTTTGTCTGAAAGTCATGTGTGCATAACTAATGCAAAGCACTCAGCTGCACATTGTCAATGACTGCACTACCTCCCATAAGGGCGATATACAATCACTATGACAGGAGGAAGCAGTCAGCAGAGGGAGGAGCAAGGGTGATGGATAGGAGAAGGAGGAGGAGTTGGAAAACAGGACGGTTACAGAGGAGAGGTGTTAGATAGTGTTTAAAGACAATAATAACAGGAGAAAAAGAACATCAAAGGGTAATGAGATAATGAATGAGTGAGAGGGAAAAGGACCGAGAGAAAGAGCTGAAAGAGAGGGGTAGTTGAGAGAAGCAATGAGGAGGGAGACAAAAACAGGAAAGGCCATGAAGGTCAGTTAGAAAGAGCCTCAGGGGGTTCAAGAAAAAGAAACATGTCTGCATATTTAAATTAAAAAAATGATTTTGGTGAATGCTTTTCATATCTACAGTGGCATTTCTGGTTGTTTTTTTACCCAACTGATTGATCATTAAAAAGGGGACAAAGTAGGATGAAATTCTGTAAGTAAAATATCTGAATACCAAGTCAGGTTAGATCTTCCAACTATGTAGCTGATTCTAGTCAATGGAAATATGAGAATATCCTCGTTTTCCAGGTTGTGAGGGATGATCTGTTTCACTCAGTGTCACTGTTTTGGGTATTTAATAAGACCTCTGTGGTCAAAAGGCCCTGTGAGAATGCAATGCATTATTGTGAACGTGACTGTTACGGTGAAATAGAGAAGTAGAGGTCAGGAGAGAGTGAGAAGGATGAAGAGAGGAGGGGTGAGAACCAGCTGTGAGAGGAGTCACGTTGTAAAGCAGCCAATCCGTGTGTGATGAGAGAGATAGATGTCTTAGAGCTATGAATCCCCACTGGGAGATTTTCTTTTTTACTTGTTCTACCTCCACAGGAAGAGGTCAGCGGTCATGGTCAGACACAGAGCAGCACCTCTGGGGCTGGTGAGGATGCAGTCTCCCTTATACTCACTAAACCAATGTCAGATCAGTTCAGCCTTTAAATATAGCCTGTCTGCCCATCTATCAATCTATATGTCTTTCCTATTAGCTATATAAATCTTCATATCCAGTCTGTGGTCTACCATCTATCACCAGTCTGTCATACTGACCTATTAGATTATAAAATGAGCCCATCAATAATTCATTTCTTATCATAATTTCTAATGTGTCTTGCCTTTTTAAAACATTACTCATGAGACAGAAACACAAACACACTTGATTCAACACACAAGGGAAACAAAGGCTTTGCTGTACTGCTCCCTCAGTAGATGATACACTGTTGTAACACTTCAGGATTCAGCACTGTCACTTTATCACTCCATCCTCCCCCATCCATCTGTCACTTGCTCATTTGAGGTGATCCCAGGCCAAGCCCAGGGTTGTTACCATTACCTTTGAGGCTTTGCTAGCATCAAGGCTGATAATATTTTAATGTCGCAGAGAATGGACGATAGCACCTTGGAGAGACATTTTCTACCAGATAAAAACTTACAGTTGACTTTTTGATGTGGTTATATTATTCCTTAACATGCTTGTTCAGCTCATTTAGAGACAATGTCATACATTTAATTTTGCTCATTTCACTTTCTTTGGTGTGTGATCAGTAAAAAAGATGGCAGACCTTCTTTTAAATCATGATTTTATCCTCCATAGAATTTATCCTGTGACACAGTTTCAGTATTTGTTATGATACTTTGCTGATAAAAGTAATTATTTTTGTTGATGATATATGAAGATTACGATCATTATGTTCTTGGATTTATTACATCATTAGAGATGTAAATCTATAAATATCTCAAGTTCCAACGCCGATTCCGGGGGTCATGACTAGATTCAGAATGAATTTTTGATTCAAACTGATTCACAATTCACGACACAATCCTTATTTTTTACAAAAAGATGGGGTAATTTCAGCATCTGTTTAAGTCTGTTGTGCATCAGAGAGATTCATGTTATCATTGCAGTGTTTCCCCTACCATTCTATTAGCGGGGGCGTCCCGCCTGGCCCCCCACCCTTGAATGCTGAGTCAATTTTATTTAATTGTATTTTCTATATAGTGCCAGATCACAACAGAAGTCATTTTAGCACATTTTTCCAATAGAGCAGTTCTATACCTGGTCCTTTTACTAAACAAAATAAATAGCCTTATGTCATTTATCTTGTTTACATGAATGTATGCAATTTATGCTCGTTCCCTCTGACTCCATGACCAGAGCTGAGCAATCCCACACGTGCACTGACCAGAGAGCCCCGCTCCCTACCCAGGGCTCCACATAAGGCATGCGAATGACGTATTCTAAATTATACCTAAAGGAATAAAACTTATAAACAACCTACAGATAAACTAGAATTGTGCAATAGCAGCAATAAGGCAGAAAGCACAAAGAGAGGGGACGAACACCAAAAATACATTTTGAAACCCTCCCCAAGCTGTCTGAAAAATGTCACAGAACCACTGTTAGAAAACAAATAACCTAAAATGGTGAAAATCACTTTTGTTCAGGGACTTAAATTAATAGCTAAAAAACTGAATCAAAACAAATACACATGCTGCATCATTGTGACAAATGAAATCTCTACTAGACTGGTGAGTAAGTTAACTGCAGCTCCACAGTGGAGTCACTGTAAGGTCACTGCAGTGTGACTCAGTAGTTGAAGGCAGAGTTGGATCTTATATGTCAGAGAATCTGCAGTTGTGGCCTGGGAGGCTGGGAGGCTTAGGGGCTCTTGTGGGGGGCAGCAGCTTCTGCCCTATCGTGACACTGACTGACTGACTACCAAATCTGCCGTGTCATGAATCAGGACGGAAGAGAGCTCTGGAGCTGACATGTTCTAACTCACACAGGCATGACAGGCACAAGACAAATACACACAGAAAAAAAGAGTTTTTACCTGTGATTGAATGCACACGAGCCCAGCTAATCCATAAAGATTTACACATGCACTTTGTTATAGACAAATGCGTAGCCATGTGCAGACATGTCTGCATGTTACACTGTAACATGCTACATCATCTTCAGGCCTGCTGCCCACAGGCGGTAACAGAAGCAGACATATGCTCCTCTCTGCAGGATATAAAAACTCCAATACACACGAGAGTGCACGTGTCTCCTCACTGCTTACAGAAACGATGGAAACCCAAAATCCAGCCTTCTTGCCTCATGAACAGTGGCTGAAATTTGTCCAGTCACAAGCACCCACTTCTCTCCCCCATTTTTAAAAATTGTTTCAAGTTCATTCTTTCAAAACCAAAATAAGACACGAGTATCCAACAAGTAGATATGTCACCTGCAATAATCCCAGTATTTTATTCCCCATCCCTAGGGAACAGATATGAACATACAGAAAATATATGGGTCCTCTTTGTGATAGAGTTAATCACATTTTCTGTATTTACAAAATTGTCTCCAGCATTGATTTAGTATTTCTGATTGTGATTTATGCAAGTAACAAACCTATTTATGTCTTTCTTGTGTCTGATGAATTTTCATATCTCTAAACAGATATGAGCTGAATGTTGAATGAAGTTTTCAGCAAGGATGCACAATATCATCAGCATAACAGTCGGTCACTTTAACCAAAAAATTCTTTTTTTAAAGGTTAAAATTTTGGAGGCTGTCTGTTATTTTGACCAACTGGAATAATGAGGAGGACCCTGCTTTTCAGCACACTCACACAGATAAGACCTTTTCTGTTCTATTGCACACATGGCTCATCATGGAGGTTAACAAATCTATTTAGAAAAGGATTCCTTTCAAAGCCTGTGGGATCTATCACTGACTTTGACACCACAGATTATTAAAAGAGCATTGTCCCCGTGCTGATGGCGCCACTGAGAGGCTGGTCTTGAGGTGTCTGAGCATGACAGTCATAGAGGGCTACAGCTGCCATTGTGGTTCATTGACAAACATTGCGAAAAGTTTTAAGCATGTTGCACAAACTGAATACACAATCACATAAATGATGGCTTTCATTTTAGAACAAGGACATTGTTTCTTGAATGATTTTGCACGCATCTGTGTGCAAGCACAGCAAAGGATTGTGGGCACACAGAGGCGGAGCCATTCTGCAGCAATTTACATGGACAGAAAAAATGTGGTATCAGCAATCCCAGTACATCAAGTATAGGTGGTTGTTTAGGACGCTACAGACTTAAGGAGCCACATCTTGATCCTGGAACATTTTGAATGAAGCCCTGAATGTAAGAGTTACACAACTGTGGAAAATACAACAAGAGAGAAAAAAGCTGAAGAAGCAGTTTTGTAATTCATACCCTCTTTTTTTGTTATTCTCCAAGCATCAAGATGCAAAAAATCTTTGATTAAAGATATTGACAAAGAACATTACTATCACAACATATTTCTCTTTATATCCATAATTTCTGTTTGCATCCATACATAAACCCAGCTCATACTCTGAGCTGGCCCCACTGTGCATGTCTGTGTATGTGACAGCGGGTTGTCACTAATCACCCAGTAGGCGCAAAGGCATACCAGTGGGTGACATGCTGAGAGAGCAATGAGGGAAACAGAGGTGTTGATCAAGGATGAGGGAGGAGAAATCCTAGAGGGCAAAAGCAAGGTAAAGAGGAAGAGAAGATCTCAGGCTATCCACTGCCATTATTGTGAGCTAACAACTACCACTATCACTGATTCTAGAAATAACAATGATAAAGCAGTAGCATTATAGCAGTGTCAGCTATTCCTTGCTATTCTTAATATATTTAGAACCAGGAAGATGTTTTGGGAAAACAAGTGATTAAATCCAGTAATCTGATATTTAAAAGTTATACAAGATATGGATTAGAACTTGGTGATGAAAACAGAAGATTTAATGGGAAATTTTTACCATTAATAAACCAGAACCACAAAAAAGCAAATCATCCTCTCATGACACAATAAGAGGATAATGGCATTATCTGCAGCCACAAATTGCTGGTCTGATGGATTTCATGGGATGGTGACCACTCCCTGAGGCCGGTCGATAGAGCCAGCTCCTTATGATTCAGCATTCTGTGCAGGTTCACAAAGGGCATTTTAGCCCCAGAGAAGCCATTCATCAGTGGGACAAACTCATGGCTGATTCCAGGGTCAGGCCTGAAGCCCAAGGTCTAGTAAGGGTTAACACACAGCCTGTCAATCTAAAGCTGAAGCAAGCAGCTTGTCCCTAGAGGCAACCAAATAACAGTCCTCCAGAAAGGGTAGATTAGAGAAATGAGTCACAGAGGGATACAAACAGAATATGAAAAATGGCGTTCAATGTGAATCATGATCTAAAGTCTCTAACATACTGATAAAAATCAGCCCTGGGCCAGAGTAGACACTTAAATGTTCACAGTGATGAACATAGACATAAACAAAATATTACTATTACAAGTGTCTGGAATAAACCAACTCTCTAGCCAGAAAACTGTCATATAGCTAAAACATTAGCTTTCAGATCAATGAAGATGTTAAGTGGGCAGCAGGTTGACTACGTTACACCATGTGATGTCACAGTGAGAAGTCACTAAGCCCTTTCCAGAGCTCATGCTATAATAAACCTTATTCACCAGGGAGAGCTAAAAATATAGGCTAGACAAGCTGACACACTGCATTTGCAGAAAGCTGGACTCCACTCGGAGCACCATCAATCAACCACATATTTCACCAGTTGCTGATGTTGTTGTGCTGTGTATTAAACATGTGATACTCATACACAAACGAATGCTGGCCGGCTAGAAATGCCAACACAAAACCAACAATTGTCAGGTTTGACAGCAGAGAAAAATTTCAAAACTCTGATTCCATTACATAATGAAATGTCTGAATATTAAGATTTATATTATTGTAAAGTTATCAAAAGTTTTGTTCATTTTTGTCCATGCTGGAAGACTAAACATTTGCATACCTTTAAAATACAGACCTTTCATGTTGGAACAAACATAGGACAATCTCAAGTATCTTCTAATCAATATTTCATGTCAGAATGAAAAGGCCCCTAAACCATGTTAGAACCATGAGATGTTGGTCTCTAGGGAGCGAATAGTTATGGCTATAGCACTTAATGTATCATGATGTAAAGCGGTGTACAGGATGCTCAAAAAATACTTCCAAATACCTTTATCCCTGTTATAATAATGCCTGTTCTTGACCTATTTCAATCTGGTTTGGGAGAGATTCTGGATTCTTTATGACAGGTTTTCACTCAGTGGCATATTCAGATGCACCAACCTGAGACAGATTGGTTTACCGAGGTATTGTGCTGCATTCACAACAGCAAGTGTTGTTTCCCTCTTATTCCCAGAGGGGGATGTAAATTATAGTGTAATCAATCACTGGATTCTTTCTGCAAGGTTCACTGGGTTTGGTGTCTTGAATTCTGATGAAAGAGGAGAGGCTTTAGCCTGCAAAGCTATGGGATTAGATGGTTGTTTTAATATGTATGCTATGTGCATATTTGAGTCGACGTGTCTGGGCGTTTCGTCCTCTCACCTTGGCCTGCCCCATGGGACCACTGGTGCAAAAACATCAGCACAAAGCTTGTCACCCTCTAAGTCAGTCATTCTTCCTTAAAACTGCTGTGTCAGACTTTTCAATGCATTTCAAACAGGCACCAATCAACAAATATTTCAATTTTTTTTATCTGTATGAGCTAAAGATTTGTGTGTTAAAGGAGGATAGAGTTTTAGAATTCAACCCATATATGTAATCTAGCAATTAATTCAAGTATGCAGGGATTTGGCAACACAGTCCACTCTAGAGACCTCGATAGCAGCTTTTTAACAGCCCATGCTTCCATTAGTAGTGAGGTGTTGACCTCTAGTAATCTAGGTTGTAATCGTGTGACAGTTCATATAGCCTTGATGTCTCAGAGGGGGGTTTGTTCAAATAAACACGTCTTTTAACCAGTGTCAGAGATCAGTATATGAATAAACCAAAGGGCAACAGTTTATTTACAACTAATTCATGTCTGTTGCATTATGTATGTTATGTACATTACAAAAATTACTTTGAAATACACCAAAGAAACATTTTTTAAGTCCAAGGTGTAGCTAATCAGAAGTCACAATGAATTACTGTACATTACACATATAATTGTACATCACACGTGACAGGAATGCACAAAAATATAGATGTCGATATTTTAAATTAAATTACCAGGAGATCAGTGTAGTTTCACAAGGTTAGAAACGAACCACAGTTCTCTTGGTAAATTTAGTAAACTTTAAGTAAACTTACTGAGTTCACTATGCTAGATTATCTCATATCTCATGTATCAGTGTCTCTAAAACAATGTTGGGGGGAGTCATACCCTATTTTTATGAAATTGTTATTTATTATCAGTTGGTTTGTAGTAAGGTAGAACTACTAACTATTTTTTCATTGTCCCAAGACAAAATGTAACTGCAAAGAATGCCTAAGAGGCAAGTCATACAGTCACTATTAATCATGACCAATCAGATGTGCAATGTTTTAAATACACAGTGACCAGTACAAATCTGCACAGATCAGAAAACTGTTACTGTTTTAATAAAGCTAAAGCAGTGTAACATTTATTCCTTGTAAGATACCAAATAAATTAAAAAAAAGCTAATAACATGTAATGTTTGTTCATCACAAATTTATCGCCTTCTAAATTTCAAAACTGCAACTGCATGCATCAATTTTTCTTCCACATGTGCAGGCCAAGTTTTTTACCCTCTATCACCAGTCTTTTTTACCATGTTCAACCAGTAACTGCTCCCCTTACCTCCCTTGCATTCTCTAATCTGCAAACATACTTGCATCATTCCTCTCTTAATGCACACAGTGGCTGGTCCAGATGCATGTGATTCTCTATGTTTTTTTTTGTTTTTGATCTTTTGACAATATTCATCAGCAGTACATTTTATAAACATGCTCTAGTAGCATTACTAATTCCATTTTCATGTGTGGATGGCAATTAGAATGCTATGAAAAGAAAGAAAAAATGTTCAGAAAATATAATAAAGAAGCTGCAAATAGACATTGGCCAGGCCAAGTATGTCGATGTTTAGGAAACACAGTCTATCGTAGCTTACATAACTTACATCCAATTAAAAGACACTGATATTAACCTATCTCATGTAACATGATGTACCCATAATTTCCACATACACTGGCTGAGCTGGGCTCAACAGCACCACTATTTTCTTCAACTGAAGACAAGGGACCCTGCAAATTGGAAGTGTCTACAGCAACAGAGCCTAGCGCTGATCAGCTTGAGACAAGAGGGCAGAAATCATGGGGGAACTACGAGTTCAAGCAGGAATAGTCTGTCATGGATTATTTTACATTATTGGGACTGATCAATCCATTCATTTTGACATGATTTTATTGATCTTTGACGTATAACTCAGTTATCTGATTCCAATTGGTTTATCTTTACACCACTAGCTTTTAGGGGTCATAGACTATGGACCTACTCTGCCATTTAGTTCTGAGTCATTGATCTTGTAAAAGGATAGTACCACCTTGCTATAGCTCTTCTGATTAGTCTTTTTGATCACCAGAGGTGCTGCTACAAATGAATCACACAGTGGATCATACCATGACAGTCACCATAAATATGCTGATGATTAGTTTTTTTCTGTCTGTACTCTTATCATAGTTCTACTTTGTCCTCTTGTGACTTGGCAACAGAAGCTAACAGGAAGTAAACAACCCAGATGAGAGGGAGCCAAGGAAAAGATAATTAGGCTGGGATGCACAAAAATCTGTACTCCCCTTGTCTGTTTTTTCATTAAGTCCCTCTTTGTTGGGGCGACTATTTTGATATAAATACGGAACACTTGCTGGGATGAAATCATGATACCGTTCTACACTCTGTGCCTCCAGAGCAGTATTACATTTCCATCTGTTCCTGTTTTCATGCTTGAAACTCAAAATCAACCTAATGGCACAAAATCATCATTTATGACTCACAAGCTGTTTTGGCAAAACACCGTGTTAGCATTTATTTGTTGTACTTAGCCTCTAACTCTGTTTATACAGCTAATAGATGGTTGCCTTATGGATGAGTCCTACGGGTTTGTTTGCTGGAGTTGTCATTAAACACAACACCGAAGCAATGCTTGCCCCTCCAGGTAGGTTAGTTACTAAATAACTAGAAAGAAGGAGATTGGGCAATATTTAGTCACTATAATATGAACCGTTTGACAGTGTTTTGGGTTACTTAAATATATCAACCTCATTCCCTTTCACAGATAGTCAAACAGCAGGGTCAATGTTACATAAATGGGCTGCATTCAATATCATTATCACATTAGGGAAGAGATCAGGGGAAAATAAGAGGGAGGACAGAAAAAAGGGAAAACAACATGCATCAGGCCTTCCAGTGAGAAAAACCTTCATGTCAGTTCATGAAACTGAATCCAAGCGGTAAATTAACATTTGGTATGGTGTGGTGACTGAGCAACAAGCCCTTTACAGTTAATAAAAACACAGCTGTACAGCACTGAAACACACTAACTTTACAAAAAGGAGCTCATTATTTTGTCTCATCATGCTCAAATTATACCCAAGCTGGATTGCTTTATATTAACTGTACACCTTTTATGATATAAGAAGAAAATATAAGGAAAATACATGTTGAAATTAATTGAAAAGATGGAGATATAACATTTTGTTGGTAAAATTAGCCATGCTGGCATCTTAGTTAAGAGCTGACTCTGGTACTGCAGCTACAGAGCTAGAATGATTAGGCAGTGGCACTGACATGCAAAAGTGAGTCAGTTCTGCTGAATGCAGCATGTCAGGGATTCCAGAAAGAAAGCCTTTTAATCATTCTGAATCCTTGGTATTCAGAAGTTTGACATACTTTGGAACGAGGACTGCAAAATGCTTAAGGGTAATCTTTACATAGGGTTCTGGGTTTCAGTAGTTTGCTTATTTAACTACTGAATTTAGTATGTCCGTTTTAGGCAAATTTATGTAGCTTAAGGGTAAAGACTGACCTTAGAGATGGCAGAAAATAAGAAAATGAAGTGTAAGTTCATGCCCTTCAATTGTTTTGGGGGACTTTTCAGCCACTTTCATATCCTTCGTTGTAAGCACATTGCTCGCTGACAGGGCTAACTTTGTCCTTTCTGAAATTTTTTTTTTTCATAACTGTTATTTGTTGTCTTTTTTCCCCTAATAACACTGTGATCACAAATGTTGATTGCTGCACATATAACTGTCCCATGTATTTCCTGCTTTAGACCAGTGGTTCTCAAATGGTTTGGCAAGGCAGAGTCAAATCCAGGTGTGCTGGGGAATTAGTACAACCTTATGATATTACTACAACTACACATCAACTAAGTTACTGTGACATGCTTTAAAAAAGCTATTTTGTATCGATATGGATAAAGATTGGTGTAGGATTTTGGCCTAATATTAGGTGTGCCTTACGTAAAAAATGGTTGACAAACACTGCTTTACACAACTAAACCCTAAAGTGTAAGAATTAACTAAACTTTGTATTTATAAATAAGTAAATAAATAATCACATCTTTTAAGCTAGTTAGCTTTCCTCTAAATTGGAATGGGACATGAAGTTTTAGATATGTACAAGCTTTTGCTGGTATTATTTCTAGCTGCATTAACCCGTGAACATGCCATCCAAAAACACCCAGGTATATTCTGTGAAAATCTGACTCCACTTCTGCCATGCTCCTGCTTGTTGAAAATCAGTTGCAGGTGTGGTGAAAATAAGAGGGAGCAGACAAGAAAACCGCTAATGAGGCAACATGTATAAGAATATAATGTGCTAGTCAAAGGAGAGAGGAGGAAGTAGGTAAAAGAGATGATAGAAGAATAAGAGGATGCAGAGAAAAAGGTACTGCAAAGAGAAGGGAGAGCCAAAGAAGAGCTGGTGGGGAAAAGAGCTGAGGGCATGGTGAAATAAACAGTTGCTTTACTTCCCTCCTTCCATCTAGAGTTTAAAATTGAATTAGCTATGAAGTATTTATACAAGTTCAGTGTGGATTTTCCATCTCAATGCCTTTGTACAGTAGACATCAGATGAGGATTGTAATCAGAAACATACTGCGCCACTAATTGGTCTTTCTTTTCTATTTTTCTTTTGGCATAATGAAAAATGCTATTTAAACCATAAGGGACATGAAAAATGAGGATTTTTGTGAGAGTAGAAAAAAGAAAGCATTTGGAGGCAACAGAGGAAGAACACCCAGTTTATTTTAGCTGTTCCCCCTTTCTGTTGTGTCCTCGCTCCAACTGCCGTCAATGGGTGCTGATGCAAGCTCTCTCAGCTCAGGGAGTGCAAAGTGATAGCAGTGAATGAATGAATGGCAGCTGGTCCTGGCAAGGATGTTTGAAAACTGTTGATGTAATATTCAGCCCTTTTAAGGAGTTTCCCCACCTGTAAACCAATACTGCTCTTTTCCAGTCAGTTTGATTGAAAAAGAGCAGCATTGTTGAGGGTGGGTGGGGGGTCGCTGTTTGGTCAGTCCCACAGCATAGATTGGTTAGTGAGTGATGAGTCTGAAGAGAGAAGAGCCATTCCACCTGTCATCAGCCAGCACTCCCTGTGACACACGACACCTTTTCTCATGATGGTGACACTCTTGAATGAACGCAAATACACAGCTAAACCATATAACAAGTGCATGCCCTAGTGTGTAAAAGACAAAAAGGCTGTCGCAATCCATCATTATTCATGTTCGGTGCATCTAGACATCATTTTTTAAAATCATACCTTGCTTTAAAATCCCCCAAAACACTTCAGGAAACTATTTAACATGCAAGATTACAAATCAGTGAGTCTGACAGTCATTTTGGGCAATCTGAACAAACCAAACAAAATATTCAAATAGGGTAATAACAACAAAATGCATTGTATTAAATGCGTTTGTCCTTCCACTGTTTTACTATCGACTCATTACTCAAAATCCAATTCAACACTGTGACTTATATCCATGTAGTGTTTTAAAGCACTTCACAAAGCACAAAAGAACAATAACAACTGTTTACAACAGCAGGATGAACCAAAGAAATTATGAAAACAATTCACAGCTTCACCTCTGTCGGAAATACTTGTGTTTTTGTCATGCATTGTGTCCGTGCACTATGAAATGTGGTTAGGCCATGCAGCAGAGGAGAGTGATGGAGTCAGGGTGTGCCTGTGAGCGGCTGCTTCAGTGCATTAGTGGACTCCTGCAGGCCACATGATCCATGTAGACCTTGAGGAGCACTAATTCCATTACATAATGCCCATCTCCAGCTCTAAGTGTGTGTGTGTGTGCTCTTTGTGGGTATCAGTGTGTGTGGCATTGTGCCAGTCAGTATTACTTTCAGCCTTTCTCTAATGATTCTAAGGCAATAATAGTTCTCACATACTGCTTTTACTAACGACTTGTAATAAGGCAGCTTCATTATCAGAATGAAGTGTACATGGCATGTAGGTCAATTATGTAAATTGTGTATTTTAGATTTCCCTCCTGATATTAAAGTCTGAGCTGCTTGGGATGTAAAACAAATCCGGAAAAATCTGGAACACAATTGCTGTCTGACTCATGTTTTCTTATTGATGTAGTCTCATCAGAAGCACTGGGAGCAGAAATGAAACTCAGCATCCACATAAATCTAGGACTCTGCAGAGGAATTTGAGAGTGTAGCTAAAGCAAGCTTTTTTTACTACAGTGTTTCATGTCTAGCTGGCAATCTGTACAGCAAGTAAGACGTCTCTTCATCACCAACCAAGGAATGCCTTCGCCCATCTCCTCATCCCTTCATCATCCCACCATGTTAAGTGTTACAGAGTAATCGCCATGGTAACATTAGTCACTTCAGAGTGCCTGAAGACTGACCTCAGGGTCATCATAAACTTTGCCAAAAGATTTACAGCTGTCTCCCCTCCCTCTGCATGCCAATGACTCCCATTGGCCGGCCTTGCTAACAATGATGATGGATGGTCTGATTAACTGGAGCAGGCTGGCAGATGAGCTGTGACTTTTGTGGAACTGAACTGCCCTGTTTTATAGAAAAACAACACCCCAGTGTCTTAAAACTGCAGCTCAATGTAACTGTTTAGGAAATATTCACACCAGGCTAAGATAAAGTGCAGGACAACTCACTGTTTGCAATTCACATACACAGATTGAATAAGATATACACAGCCGTGCAGGGTATGTCTGTGTGTATCTTATTTTACTACATTTTCCCAAGATGGTATGGCAGTTTGTTAATTTCCTGAGGATTTTCCTTGTTATCTTAGGAAAACTAGCAGCGTTATCCAAAGAAAAGGAGGTAAGTACATTTATGAATTTATCTTTAGTCCACTTAGAGCATCTGTATATAGAATTTCTGATACATCTTTTTCCAGGCACTGGAAATTGACTCAGAATGTCTTTAGACAGGCGACACTTGGTGCTCAAAAAAGGTGTGCATATATTGGCAACAGTATCACCAAAAAACAGTAGACACATTGCAAAAAATCCAGTTTTGTGCACTCCTATTAGTGATATTTTCACTGAGGATTTAGGTTACTATTCAGTAGACTTTTATTGTTTCACTGAGCATAAAAAACCCACAGAACACTGTATGAAATATGTTGATGGAGACATTTAAGTTATAGTTCACTAAAGCATTTCAGCATCATTAGAAAAGATAGAAACTGCTGTGGAAAACTTCCTCATTATGAACAAAAACATACCTTGAATAATCATTAAAAACTTGAGACACAGGGACAGGATCAAAATGGATTAAGGTTGATTAACTTCCTGTGAGTTCACTATGAAAGGTAGGCTGTAAACACTTTTTAACTATTTTTCTATGCTGGAATCCTTTGCTGTATTCCATAATGGGTGTATAACAGGTGCTTGATAGATTGCATTAGAATTTGTAGGCTATATTGTCACTGGCATTCATATATGACAAACAGTTATGTTTAAGATTTATTATAAATCCAAATCTCTGCTACACTAGATCCTGTGTGTGCTTCTGTGTGCTGTGTTTGACTGGAACAAGTGCTTACAAAGAAGAGCTTGTAAGCAAACAGAAACAAAAGCTTCCACTCTCTCTGTTCCATTAAAAACTTAATCACAAAATGCTCTGATGTGGGAGTGCAGGCGGTGGAGTAGTTTAAGGTGCTACCCATGTACGTGGGCGGCCCGGGTTCGAATCTGGCCTGTGGCCCTTTACCGCATGTCTCCCCCCACTCTCTTCCCTGTTTCTGAGTCCATCCACTGTCCTTCCTCTTTAAAATAATGGCATGAAAAGGCACAAAAATAACAATCTAACAAAAATGCTCTGATTTAAACTGTTGGCACCCTATATGAGTGGAAGAAACTCCATAGGTCACTATAAACTTGCAAAGCATACATCTTTCCAACACGTCCTCTAAATATCCAATAGCACCACAGATTTTAGAGTTTAGACCTGGTTTGATGTAATTTAGAGCAAAAATGTTTTTGACTCAGCTGTTTACTCAAAAATAAGCAAGCAAGCACTGTAAGGAAATTCAACAGGCAACAAATAATTTCAGTTCTTCTGTATGACAATTAGTTTCAACAACTTCTAAGATTTCTTGTAACAATTTGTTATCTTAAATTAAATTTTTATACAAACATTCTCAAAAATATTTTAATTTAATCCATGTTTGGATTAAATATATGTAA
Organism: Cheilinus undulatus; assembly: GCF_018320785.1. NCBI lineage: Eukaryota > Metazoa > Chordata > Actinopteri > Labriformes > Labridae > Cheilinus > Cheilinus undulatus. Next base: position 26,316,070 of record NC_054881.1, on the reverse strand, counting down.
AGAACTCAAATTAAAAAGATAAATGGATAATAAAGTTTTTCTCGACTGAAACGCAGCAAAAATAAATGTTTTAGAATAGCTGGCCACAGAAGGAATGGGCAGACCAGGCACAATTAAAATCAAGTTTTTAAAAATGTTTCATCTTATCTTTACTCATTTTTTATGTGAAATGTAGGTTATGTCATTAGGCACCTGTTGGTTATTTAAGGAGCTGAAGTAGTCTTTAACTTTTCATAAGTTGCTTCTGATTAAGTGAGCTGGATGGAGCTCACCATTGAAGCAAATGCAGAAATAGATCATATGTAAGGCCAGTCTATATCTGTTTCAGAGCACACAGATAATCATTTCACATTCCCAGTATCCTGTATGATAATAATTATTATTTCCCATATTACCTCTGTGAGTAGGGGAGAAAAGAGAGAGGAAAAGAGAGTGTGTGCCACAGAGGGAGAGGAAAAAGGGAGAAACTTTGTTTGCTTATCTGTCCACATGTAATTTAGTTTACTAGTTAACTGTGAAAACACTTCAACTATAAATCACTTACAGAGCTACTGTAAACTTTGCCTTATATACGCCTGGGTTTTTTAGACTCAAAGCCTTTTGATAAAGAATGAAATGAAATCCTTGTAAAGGCACATGATCTGCTCGCTTTTGTTGTGCATGCTGACAAGTGCTTGTATAATGTGGTTGTTAAACACCTGAGAGCAATATGGTAAACCCGGTAAAATTTAGGGAGATTATGACTATTAACAAATGAATACTGCGCTATCCTAGTCCACAGGTACATTTCATTTGTATGTTGTGCAGTAACTGAGCAAAATGACTTCAGTGATATTCATCAAAGATGTCTGACAGAAAAATCTTATCTTAAATCACACCGATCTCTACATCAAAACATGTGACAGAGCTGAGTCCTAAATGAGTCCTCAGGGAAGACTGATAAACATCAACCATCATGCTGCTATTCTGGAGTCTTCCTGTTGTTTAAGCAGGTATGGATCCAGTTTAAAATCAGATACAGTAACAGAGCAGGTGCTCAGCTAGCACACAGTAGTGATGTGTAGACAGAAGGCTAGCTCTGGTCTCAGATGCACTGTAATCCTAGGCTGGTAGGTAAATATAGCCTGTGGCTGCTTTGGGTCGGGCTGAGTGCTACTTTGCTCAACTTGACCTTGGCTCATCATGCCCTCTCTTTCCTCAGAAGATAATGAAGCACCAGCCACCATTATTATGCTACCTATTATTGTTGCCTTACACAAAAACTTGCATACTATCAAATATTGTAGCATCTATTCTGACGTAAAAGCTCTCACCACACCCCAAACAACCTGAACCTGTTATCAGTATATTAGACGGGGAACAAAAGATGTCACTTCTTTAAGTTTATAGTATTCATCTCACCAATCTTTTTCTCCTGTTCTTCAACAGATAAATCTCCAGAACATTCAAATTTTGGCACTCAAACTACAGAGAAGTGCTTCTACCTTTGATCTTGTTACGCTGTAAAACTGAGTTGCTCTCATGAACCCTACAAACACACATTTAAAGAAACACACTTACAAGAAACCTTTATCAACTACCCTACACAAAATGATAGACAAATCTAACAGCTAACAATTAAAGCTTGGTTGAAGACTTTGACACATTTCTTAGAAATTGATGATGAAAATAGAAATATCACATTATATTGTGCCAAAACTTCCTGTCATGCATAATGTGTGTTGGGCCTCTTGTGGTTTTAAACTGTCTGACCTGGGGTAAATCCAGTGCACATGGATTTCACAGAAGTGTGTGATGTAGTACACTGTAATATGCCTGAATGCAACTCTTTTCATTGTCCACTGTAATGGCATGACTTACCTTTAAAATCTTTTAATCAGGATTCAAAGCCCTAGCATGCAAAAATTGCCTAGCTATGATTAGTTTTCCCTCATCTAAAAATATTTGAAATTGTTTATAATGCAGATCATATGGCTTTTAATTACCTACCTGGGGCAAAATAATTGTTCTGTTTGTTATTTTGTGAAGACAAAAGTGGACAGAGAAGCAAAGAAAGAGGCAGAGTAAAGTTTTGGCTAATTAGAGTTGGGTATCCATAAGGTTACATAAAAGCTGAATGAGACACCCTGCAGCCCTGCTTTTCCACTCACACACAAACTGTACATGCACACGAGGTCTCTATTGAAAACATGAGTGAACTTAGCACACACACGAGCATGAAAAGCACACAATATCCATTAGCAGATCTTTGGATCCATCGTAATAAGTGCTGCCCCTGAGGTGACTGGGGAATGTAAAGGCCTAAGGAGCCTCATGCTGAGTGACTACAATAAAAGGTTTTATGTCCCAGATAAGGCTATCCCATTAGATATAGAGAATTAGGAATGAACGCAAAAAATCAGCAGTGATATCTGACCATGAATTTTTATATACTTCCTCAACAATACTATTTTATTCTTGGTATATGATAATCATATTTGTATTATGTTTAGGGATGTGCATTTGAAGTAAAATCTCATTGAAGTCATTGAATAAAATTCAGAATTACTTCACTCATTTTTGCAAAGGTGGATTTAGACATAGATCTTAGTTTGTAAGTGAAGAACTGTCACTTCACTATCAAGCCTTAAGAGATGCTGATTTAGTTTATTAGCATTTCTATAGGTTGTAATAAACCAGCTGTCTTCCCTGATACCAATGCTACTGCTTCTTCTGTTAAAGTGTGACAGTAAACAGCTTTCAGAGGCACTCATCTATTGTTCCTTTCTAACATAAGTGGTAGCATTATGACCTGGAGTCAGTAAATATAAATGATAAAAATATATTTTCTAGGATGATATAAGTCTTATGAACACCTCAGATTTTATGGATCAAAGACAATTTAAATATTATGTCCCAGTCCTAATTTTATCTTAGCTATGTATCACACGGTGAGCTCTGTGTTCAATCAAACAGTCTTTTCCTCTTCTATTACACAACAGCAACACCCATCTTTAGCGACACATGACAAAAGAACAATAAGAAATTGCATCTAGCCTTGCAACATTGGACCAGTTTGTGCTAATAAATAAAAGGTAAATGGACTTGAGCTTGTATGGTGCTTTTCTGGTTGTCTGACTACTGAAAAAATATTACACCACAGGTCACAGTAACCAGTTCACAACCATTCACTCCACATTCAAACACAGACAGTGAAAACTGCTATAAAGAGTGGCAATCAGTACTAACCAAGGTATAATCTCATTTACACTGAATTTGATATCTTGTAGATATCAAATGTTTACAAAACAACATGTGCCAATATGGACAAACGTAGATATCTGTAGAATTTTTCATATCTGCCAGTACTGATATCATATCATCAATATTGTGCTTCCCCAGATAATACAGATCCACACATATTCACACATCACTGACACAGGAGTCTGAGCAAATTGGGGTTAAGTGCCTTGCCCAAGGACACACTGGCATGTGACTGCAAGAGCTGGGGATTGAATCCATGTACTTCCGTTTGAGAGATGACTGACTCTATCTAATGAGCCATAGTTGACCCAGTAGAATATACAGATGTAACAGAGATAGATGGATGGATGGATGGATGGATGGATGGACTAAAAGACCAAAGTCTAGCATAATATGATTAAATTTGAGGATAGGTTGGTTTGCCCCATTTAGGCAGAGAATCTGCCTAAATGACTCAGACTCAGATGGGGAACAAGGTGGGAAAAAATAGATCTGGACTCTGATTTATTGAAGCATAAATCAATAAAAATCAATAATAAGTCATTGGACTGTTGTGACTGGTGACTAGTGAACATACAGCTGTGGTCAATATTGCTAGACAGACAGAATGACCACAGTGTGGTCAGATAGTAATTCATACTGGCAGGACTCCAGCCAATGAGTTAGGCTAAATATAGATCCTGTCACTGTGAACATGAATTGATCTCCAAATTGCGTTGTATTTAGGTGGATTTCATACTGCGGATGCTATTAATCTTTGATGAGTTCCAATAATTTTAATTCAAAAACCCAAACACACACACACACAAAAAAGAAACAGAGATTGTTTCATTTCTATAATACAACCCCATTTGAGAATTCCTTAACCAATACTTCTATGGACAGATTTGATTTGGGATCCAAAAACTTTGAATAAAGAATTGGAGTAGGTGATAATTAAAAATGTGTTCTCTGATATCATCCATCTATCCATTACCTTTATGGCTTGTTATACTTTGGTGGCTGCTCACAGGTGCCTGGAGTCAATCACAGCTGTCACTGGATAAAAGGTAGGGTATACTCTGGACTGTTCGCTAGCCAATCACAGGGCTTACATAAAGAAACCAACAACTAGGCACATTCACATTCAGCCTTTGGACAATTTGGAGTTACCAATTAATAAAAAATGCATGTCTTTGAGGGAGAGAGGAACCCAGAAGAGAATCCATGCAGGCAGGGAGAACATGCAAACTCCACAATCCATCACACATCCATCACTCCACATTTGGTGGGGAATAAAAAAACAGGAACCTTCTTGCTATGAGGCAACAACACTAGCCACTGCATCACGGTGCAGCCTCTCTGATATCAGCTGTGATAAAGTTGTTTTTCTTTGCACAACATGACACAAATTATCAAAAATTGCACAACAAATACATAAGATTTCTTCTGCTGACATGCAAAGAGTGTTTGGTCTCCATAAGTTTTCATGACATGTGAGGAAAGGTTGCAGATATTTTTACTCTGCAGCTTTGAGAAAAGTAGGCAACAAAGACTACAGAATGCTCCTGCGCTTTCTTAGCAGATTCTTTAACTAAATTACTGTCCACCCCATTCAGAGTTATGATAGGATCTCTGTTGGCACTGTAGTGAATGACCTTTGAGCAAGGGGAGAAGGAGAGAGGAGAGATGCCATGCTGCCGAGTTTGATTTACATCGAATGGAGCTAATTAACATCCTGGGAACATTAAGACCTGCCAGTATTTCTTCTCTCCCTCGCTCGCTGACTTCCTCTTTACTTCTTTGTGCATGGAACAATCTACAGAAGGAACTGGCTCAAGTCAGATGCAGAATTAACAGAGAGATAAAGTAGCTTGGTTGATGATTGAGGTAGGAGTGAGGGAGTAAAGCCGTTAGGGCAAAAGCGATCCAAAAGTACAATTTTTAGATTTAAACTTAATTACAGCAACATGAAATACTCCTTAACAATGAAGTCCTGCAGGAGACTGTGTAGTAACGTTGGCTCCCTACATGGCTACCTTTAAAATGAGAAAATAAAAATGATTATAGCAAATGTAATGTTAATTTCTATTAAGTATTTATTTGATAAAGAAAAAGCTAGGGCTGCATGACATTATCAACTTAAGTATTGGCAGTGTAGGCCACAAAAGAAAACACTTTACAGAGGTAAATTATCTTTTGGTTTGCATATTTTTTACACCAATGCAAACCTGAACGTCAGAGTATCTCAAGCTGTTTCAATGAGAGACAGTTTAAACAACGAGTGTTTACACACCATTAACTAATCAATGCCCCGTTAATAAAATCTCATACATAACAGCTTGGTTAAAGTGTTACCATAAATTACACACTGATTGGACTGGATGATTTGAAAAGAGAACATTAAATATCAATTATTTTTATGAATATTAATATCAAAATGTGGTGTAACCATGGTGCCAAGCTCAGCCCCTGTCTTTAATGACCCTCTGGATCTTGAGGGACCCTTAAGACAAATAAATGGATAATAAAATAAGCAAACATATAACTGTGGTATAAGTACTGTGGTTGACCTTGCTTGTCTGATTGTGTTGACCCAATCTGCTCTATTCTGACAGAGTTAAAACACACACTATAAAACATTCAGCTGCCAGGGGGCTCTCTTTAAAAACAATAATGCACATGTTCAAAACAGATAACATACACATTCGTTTCATTCATGAATTTCTCATAGTGAAGGAGAAGAGCTAAGAAGTGCACTTCTAGGTCCTGAAGCAATCCCTGAAAGAATTGCGAGTAGCATGCACATTATTTATTATAAGTTATAATTTAATTTCTTAGAGGGGGCTCCTACAGTGGTTTGAATCTATCTCTCAGACTATAAACAATATGTAGTCACTAATAATGTGAAATCAGATTTTCTGAGGACTAAAACAGGGGTCCCACAGGGCTCTGTTCTTGGTCCATTTACTATTAATTCTTTGTAATTTTAAGTTTGTATATGAATGACTTACTGAGGTCTTCAGATGCATGCAGACGATATAGTCTTATATGTATCTGGGAAGACCACTTCATCAGTTTCTACACAGCTGTCACATAATTTATGGTTCATAGCTGCTTCGTTTGAGAGCTCATGTCTTTTCTTCCAGGGCCTTTTCCTAAATCAAAACTTGTGAGTTAAATCTAAAAGATCAATCTATTGAACAGGTCCATGAAATAAAGGAACATTATTTATACAGCCATACTAATCCGACTAATCATATGTATTTTTTACATTAAAATAAGTGATCTAAAATATGTTATGGTCAGGGCTCGACAGTGTGAGCGCTTCACTCGCATTTGCGCCTAAAAATAGGTGTGTGCAAACTGTAAAAAAATATTTAGGGGCACATAAAAAAATCAACCAAAGCAGCCCAAGGAGAGATCCATGGAGGAGAGACGCCTCGCTTGGCGTCTGTGTAGCCATAGCAACACGTCATCGTCTGTGCATATTTATTCGTCTCATGTTAAGAACAACATGTTGGACATCTCACTGTCTCGCTGGCTGCTCATAATGCCCCAATGCAAGAGCAGAAACCCCACAACAGTGTAATTCTGTTTTTTTCATTGTTTATGTGGAAAAAAGACCTGCGGAAGGAGCTGAATTTCCCCATATCGTCTTCTTCTACGCTGGCTTTTCTTCTTGGTTGCCGTTTGTTTGTCACGACAACCTCTGCCCTCAACGGGCAGAGGTTGTAGGTGTTCGGACGGTTTGGTCCGTTTGGCCAAGAGCAGTGTGAATGCAAACCAAACCAAAGGAAAGTGCATCAATGTTGCATTCTCTGTTCCAAAACAGACCGAGTCCCCGGACTATACAAAACATGCAAAAATGAAACCTATTAGTCACTTAGACCGACTCCAACTGAAGTTACCAAATCTAAAGTAAATTTTAAGTACCAAAATTAGTAACATTATAGACAAAATTAAATTGCAATACGTTTTCAAACTTTCATGATTTTACCTTTCTGTACATTTTGTATACAAATTCATTAAATAATTTTGCTTGTAAATGTATATTTGCATCACGTTTATTACGGAAAACACATTATTTGATCAGTTTTCATTGTGCCCCTGAATTTCTTTATGTACTCCTAACTTTTTCAACTTAGGAGCACATGTGCTCCTTGGGAAAAAAGTTAGTAAGTTAGCTTTAACGTTTACACATCAGTTCCTTGGATTTAATGTTTAAGGACCTAAATAGATATTCCCCCAGAGACATCTAAACAAGAGCTGTAAAAATGTATGTTAGCCAATCTATGCTACGATAAGCTATCAATGGATGTTTTAATTTCATAAGGTCACACCCTAATGAGCCTCACTTCCATCATCAAGAACCAGTGTGGGAACTGTCAGGCCAAAATACATGTGTCCCATGTTGTCTCTAACACTTCTAAGCCCACCGTTTTCTTTAACACAGCTGTACTTGTGCTTTCAAAAAAGTTTTGTGGGAATTGTGTTAAAAAATTTCCTTATACTGAGCCAATGTTTTACATATGTTTCAGTTAATAAACAACAAGGACCTACTAATTTGAAATTAATCCTACTAAACAATAATCAAAGATAGCTGTCATAGGAATCATAGAGCTTAAACAAGTAATATTGTTTTACAGTAGGATAAGCAGTACTTCACCTACACAATATCGCTTCCACCACCATAGTTTCCATCTTCTTCAACCAAAAACAAAGCTAATATAACATTATTAATATGTGGAAAATATCTACTACCTTGGAAACACTGAGCAGATCCTGCTATGGTCAGGGCAAAAATGTTGATTAAAATAAGACTGTATGTCACTACAACACTACGCTACACTACAACCACCCAGCTCTCTCTGCAGATTCAGTTTTGGACTTGCTTCTTCCTTTGTGCTACTGTACTTGTAACAAACACTCATTTTCTGTGTTTCATATTAACACACACACACACACACACACATCTCTGAGAGTGACTATAAAGAGGTCTATCACATCTCTGTTGGCACAACTCAGCATTAATACAAGCCCTGAACAACATGCTGCAGGAGAAGCAGATTGCTAGCATTTACATTGAACACTGAGCCCACTGTGCATCTCATACAGTTGTCAAGTAAACAGAAGGGAAAACCTATTGAGGTAATTTTAATCCATTCAACCAGTTTGGTTTACTATATAATGTGTGTTTGATGAATCATGTTTGTGCAAGCTGGCAATAATGCAAGGCAGCATAACCCCAATATAATCTGCACCTAGAGGCAACAGTCAGAGAGGGAGAGTGCAGTAGGGAGGTGAGATGAAGGGGTGAATGAGAGCTCTCCTGCCTACAGAATGATACCCTGGAAGTATACTTTGTCACTGTACATCCAGATATCAATGTCTTGCACCACATACCACTAGCATATACTTATATAATAAAAGCCTCCATTTTTCAGTTGAACAAGGCAGGAAGCCTACGCATACTGAAAAACAGATGGGTTAACATTGCATGTACTGTTTGAGTGTTCCTCCATCTTCCCCCTCCATTTTACATCTCCCCCCATAAAAACTGTATATGGGGGAAGACATAAATGATAACACTAACTCAGCTCTGTGTAAAAAGAACAGAGCATGCAGAGCATGTAGAAGAAGATGTGATAACATGCAAAAACCAAACATATGTACACCGTATTCTACTTTTGTTGCATTAATATGAATGAGCTGCACCCATGTCAGACTGAAATCAAAAAAGAAAAAAGGACATTGCCTGTTATTTAATCAGCAGTCTATATTGGTCACACCTCTCAAGGCATACCAATCATGAGAGCTTCCTTTTCCTTCCCCTATAGCTCTATGTCTAACCGAGCAAACACAACCTGTACCAGAGCCTATGTGCTTGACTGGTTAGCCTGCACACACACACCTGCTGAGGCCAGAGAACCAACTGTGTAATTATATGTGTGAAATTGCATCTTCAGAAATCTTTTCCAAAAGATGCAGTAAGAGAGAGAGAGGCTGCCAGAAAGGTAGAGAACGGCGTGTAGAGGGAGAAAGATGGATGTAAGAATCATCGTCACCTCCCATGTTTCTTAAGACTGCCAGCCTTACCTTGCGCCTACGGTCCCTGGATCGATTCCTCTTTTTTAACTTTTCCTCCTCCTTCTCCCTCTGCTCCTGGGCGGCGGCCTCCGCAAGGTCCTTGGTCTTGCGGAGCTGCTTGGCGGCTTGCGCCATAGTGCCGCTGCTACTGCTACCGCTACTCCAGTCACCGTTGCTCCAGCCCTCCTCTCGTTTGCACTACCACCAGTCGTCCCTGTTTCCTCCTCCTGCGTCCCTCTATCCCCTGAGCCCCGTCGCTTACTACCTCGTCTCTGGTGGCCACCACGACATGTGTGTGTGTAAGGCAGGCAGCAGGGGCGTCTGTGTCCAGATATCTGAGTGTATGTGGAGAATGTTGATGCTACTGCAGCCACAAGACAGCCTCCAGCAGCCACAAAGAAAGATGCTACAGCTAGTGGTGCTGATGCTGCTGCCTGTGCCGCGGCTGCTACTCATCCAGTCAGCTTGCACTGCGCTGAATTGGCTCCCCTCCCCCCTCCTTCTTTCCTACCTTCCTCCCTCCTCTCCTGTATCCTCCCTCTCTCCCTCTGCTTGCAGAGACCAGTCACGCAGTCCTGTGCTCAGCACGGTTGGGATCCTGCAGCAGAGCTCCCTCTTTTTATCTGTCAAATGTCCTCCTCTTCCTGCTGCTCTGCCTTTTTCCTCACAGTGCTCCTCTCGGCTAAATGCTTTTCTTTTGCTGTTGCTGCTTTGCAGAAGTGAGGTACAAAAGATGAGGGCGCCAAAGCTGCAGAATGTCCTTAAATTATTTTTTCTCACGTTTTCCCTCTCCTTCCTGGAAACAGATGGAGAGAAAAAACAGTGCAGAGAGAGATGGAGCCTTATTAATGAGAAATATCTCTTTCATTTAAAATCATGTAGAAAGTGTGTACTTATGCAGAATGATTTTTTATTTTGATTTTTTCTTTGCACAGCCTGGCCTTTTCACATTACCAATGGCATTTGTTAAGGTGGTCATACAATAACTGCTGCCCATAAAGATAAAATAAGCATAAAAATAGTGCCTGATCTAGATACTCACATCAGTCAATGAGACACATTTCTCTGAAACTTTAATTGTAATTTCCTTGTCTCTGAAATCACAATCCAACACAATCTTTTGTGTAGTAAGAAAAAAATTAAATAAATACTTATTCATCTGTGATGTAATACTGTTTTTAACAGATGATTATTTGCTTAAAAATAATATTATGTTTTAAGTAATTGAATGCATTATTTTACATGACTTTCAGTGCTCTCCTATTGTACTGACAACAAATAAACAGTATTAATAAGAAAATAAATCTCTATAACTATCACTCCCTTGTTGTTAGTAGTCACACCTAATTGTGCATATGTTGTTATATAATGCATATGTTCTCTATAGCATCCCTTTGAAAGAGACAAGATGCTCTGACATCAAACTCTGTAGTACTACTCATTAATTCCCCCTCCTGCCTCTGCAAGCTCATCTTTCTGCAGAATGATGCTGCAACACAGCATGCATGCAAAAAGACCATTCAAAAGGGAATAAATGAATATTAAATTTATAGACGTCAACTGCTACTGGATTAACATTACAATGATTCCATTATTTCAAGCTCAAAGCCATGCACATGAAAATCAATACTGTGGCTTCATGTCAATATTAAAAATGGGATATTTTCTCAGGAATATTTCAAAGAACATTCTTACTTGTCCAGATAATCTCACCCCATACTTTGATGGTTTCTATTAGGGATGCATGATATTGTCAGCCAGATATCGGTATCGGCAGATATTAGCCAAAAGAGGCAACTATCGGTATTGGCATATATCAAAATTTCTGCCAATATTTACATCCAATATTTTGGCTTTGAATATAAGTATGTATCAACTGTAAAATTTGGCCATAAATATACTAATAAATTAGTGGAGTTTTAGGCTGGACCTACAGACCTATGTAAGTTGAGGTCTTTCTCTCTATTCTTTCAAATGTGTTTTAAGAAAAAAGTTTTTCTTTTTCATCCTCAAACCTTAAATCGGGATCAAAGGACTGAATTTTTAGTTATGTAAAACATATCAAAATATTGGTATCAATATTCGTATCGGCTAAAATTAGTCTGTAAATACTGGCATATCAGATATTGACAAAACTCCAATAACGAACGTCCCTAGTTTCTACGACTTTGCGTTTTGCTTATAATCCACATACGTTCATTAGAGTTAAAGCTTGTGTTTTCTTAGGCCTGGTGCTAACAGACCTATCAAAATGGAAGTAATAAACTAAATAATGCTTCAGCTGCCCTCTAATGATTTAAGATCTGCCTGAGAAACACAATGGTCATGAGAAATAGCTGTCAGTGTAGCAAAACAAATACTTCCTAAAGTAATCTACACATCATAAAGACTAAATACCCAATAGGGAATTCAACACAGCTTTGATGCTGCCATAGAAGTTTACAAAAGAATGTGCCTCTTTGACGAGCACAAATATTCTCGATTAGGGTTGTTCCGATTCCGATACCCGTATCAGAAATACGTCTGATACTGCCTAAAATGCAGGTATTGGTATCGGAGAGTACACAAATTTATGCGCTGATCCGATATGGTTTGGTTTAGCTTTGTATTTTGCGCCGTTTAGCCATGCTAAATGTTAGCACTATAAAATGGAAATCGTTCTTCTTCACTGCCGGAAAGCATGTCATGCACTGGCTACTGATTTCAGAGAATCATAGAAGAACCAGAGGACACACTGCAGCAGAAAAGATTACTGGCTGTATGACAGTTTTTCTGCATGACAGATTTTAACAATCTCTGATGTTTAGACGCCTTCCAGACCGGCGCTGTCATACACGACAAAAGTGATGCAGTCTATAAAAAGTTAAATAACTTTTGAACCATACATTGCTGCCTCTTACTTGTTTTTCATCCTAAAGCTAGCCGTTGTGTCGTCCCAGGCCACTGATGCCTTTAAATCCCTTGAGGCAGCATTTTCAGCAAGGCTGGAACTTGTGTGACTTTTGGGGTCAAAATGTAATTAGAGATATCTTGAATTGTACAGATATCTACAATTCATTTGCAGATATAATTCACATTGTGGATATCCAAAATAACGTTGTAGATATCTGTGATGAGAAACCCCATACACATAAATGGCAAAAGTGACGTAATTTCGCCTAGTCAAAATGACGTTGTAGATATCTACAATGACAAATGCGGATATCTGAAATGTTCTTTTTGACTAGGCAAAATTGAATTACGGATATCTACAATGTTAATTCCAGATAGTCAAACTTAGCTCAAATGTTAAAATGGGTTGCCATACAAACACTACTGGCTAAAAGTAGCCTACCATTTTTAAGGCTAACGCTATCTTTGCTGCACTAGTGGAAAAGAAACATTTTCTATGACTCATTCTTGTCGAGTCGTAATAATTGCGTGGTAATAACAGCAAAAATCACCATTTATTAAAACCACTTGCAAAACAAATTCATTGATTTAAGGCAGGCTGCTATAAAGCTACTGTTCAATAAGGGATTGAAAACGGTATAAAAGTTAAGCCAGACATTGCTTACCATAATTTCCGTTCATGGAGGGACTCAAAACTTGTTCATAAATTCAGCTCGTTTGGTCATGAAATTTTCGGTCATTTGTCACGAGTGGCGCCAGACTTTTTGGGACGTGGTCTCGCGCTGTTTCATGCTGGGAGCCATATATGGTCATTCTGCCCTTACTCTTTATAATTGACATCTAGATGCCAAAGGTGAGCCACAAGGACAACGGAAACACACAGGCCTACATGTCGAAAAATACTAAAGATTCTCAAAATGACTTCATGTCTGGTATTAACCTGCATTTTTGTGTTGCTGAATTTACTAAAAAAGAAAAATGTTACCTTAACTCCTCACAGTAACTGATGAACGTTTTTGCAGAGGTGGAAAAAAGTAGATGACAATTGTACTCAAGTAAAATTACAGTACTTTGGAAGTAAAAGTCCTAGTCTATAAAAATACTCGAGCAAAAGCAAATTAATTTTATTTGAATTTAACTGTAGCCTAAGTACTGAGTAGACACAAAGAAGTTGTATCATAAAATACCTCCCCTTTTGGTAAGAACAAGAGAACAGATATCCATCCGGGTTGTTCAGGTAAAGTCACACTTATCGATAAAGTAAATACAAATCAAAATTTTGAAGTGCCAATCAAACTCACACAGAGTTACATACAACTCTTTTGAAGTCTACAGCATATAGTCCACACTACAGACAGTTAAACTACAGTTTTGAAAGTAAAACATATTTTACAATTTCACAGACATGCAGTAATGGCAGTAATCTGTAGTAAGGTGGGTTTCCTCTGGCAGAGTCAACCTCATGACAAAGCAGTTCAGATTGATAAAGAATACACATCCTTTTGGTTGGGCCGAATTTAAAAATAAACATTTTTTTTATTGTCTAATTAATATATTTTGTTGAAATATTTTAATTTTATTTTGGAATTTACACAATATGTAAGCTCTAACAGTGAGATCTGTCCCTACATTTCACTAATTATTTCTTTGGCTGTCATGTTATCTACCACTTGGTTTGATGTTATTAGGCTGTGTTGCCCCCCCCCCAATGATCAAAAATGGACTGATAAATAGGGGCTAACGTATATTATGTTTCCTAATATTGACTGACAGGTGGATTTCTGAAAAATATTTCTGAAATATAAAGTAATTCCTGATTAAACTGTTTAATGATACCTCAAATACCACAACATGTTTTTCCTCTGCACATGTTCTAGGGACCTGATGTGGCCAGCAGTTGATGATCACTACTTTTGGAGGACCCAAAGTCACAGATGGGAACTATTACTCAGTGGATAACTTTACCCTTGGTGCAAATGTGTCTAACATAAAAAACAACACTCCAACAGAAAGATGACCAGCAGAGCCCCAGCAGGAAACACTGTACAACAAGCAACATCCAAACACAAATGAACACAACTGAAACACAACTAAACTCTCTGCCTAAGGGCATGATGGGCTCCCACACATCAGTTTTGAAATTGCAGTGGGTCTAGCTTCATTGACTAAAATTAGTGGATCAACATTGAAGATTTAACCCAGAACGGTGTTAAAATTACATATTCTGAGTTAAAAATCAACTCTGAAGTGTTTATCACTGATAATTCAACAGTCCAGTTTTTGCTGTGTCCAGCAGCTTTTAGGATGTGATGTGGAATCCTTCTCTCTCTTTGTCCTACTGCGTAGTCAGAGGTGGAAAAAGTACAAGAGAAGTGTTCTTAAGTAAAATGACAGTTACTCTTCTTAAAACATGCCTAAGAAGAAGTGAATGTTTTCAAAATGTACTAGAGAATATCCCTCCAAAAAACAATTAAACTACAGTTAATTGAGTTAATGTAATTAACTCACTAATTAGCGTGGACTCCACATAGACTGACATTAAAAAAAAACCTTTAAATGAGTTTAAACCAGAGAGCAGATGGTGCTGGGATCTATCACAGCTGAAAACAATGATACTCCTGATTTTTGTTAGATCTCACTCCACTGGATTCACAGCATGCTGAATGTGGAGTATAGTGAAGCAGAATAAAATAGAGAGAAACCGTTTTGGACTAATTTAAGAGGCCTAAAGGCTAGAGTGAAACAAAACCAGTGCTTGTCAAAGGTTGTGCCATTTGTTCATCATGATTTTCTATTTGACAAAAACGTGCAGACATTTATGTTCTTTATTAGTGTATCTTGGTATAAAAAAAGGTCTTTACTAGATTGCCTCATTTTGTCCATTATCTAATTTGTGTGATGGATGTAGCCTGATCACTGATAGTGATCGCAGCTCTTTGTGGCACTGATGTCCATGACACATTTCCCTCAGGGGACAATAAAGTTTATCCTTATCTTTGTCTTTATCCTCAGTCTTGTCTTAAAATTGACTAAATGTGATTTTAACCATACAACCACTGTAACAAAATGGAAAAAAATGAAATTGAGAGATTCACAGACTTGTGAAAAGCATGTTTTACTTTGTTTTTTTTTTTTTTTTTTGTTTGTTTGTTTAAGAGGTCAGCTGTGTCAGCCTTAAGCAGGGTGTTACATATTTTATTGGAAAAATAGATCAAGGCACTTCCAATTATTTCAAGGGCTTTGGGAAACATTCATTTCACTGTACATAAGTCCCAAGGATAATGTTGTTGCTCATCTATGAAAAAGAAACACTCAATGAAATTAAAATGCTTAAAGCACTGGGCTGTAGTAGAGTGCAGTAAATGATGTGTAATCTATCCTTTTTTTTTTAGTCACAACAGGGTTCATCAATTGACATGTGCTAAAGCATGAAGTGTAATATTTATTTCCTGAGAGTCACGCTCTACATTCCTGATTAGATTAAACCGTTTCCCCCTTTATGGTGATTCATGATTCTTTAGTGTTAAGATTTACAAGTAGTGCCTACATCACAGCTATTTAAAGACCCAAACTGCACTGCAACGTCCTTGACCAGTCATGTTAACTGTGTTATGGTGCCATCAAGTGGTAATTGGTTGTTATTGCAAGTAATGAACATTTTATACAGCGTTGCTTCCTGATGATATAAAAATGATGTAATTTGTGGAGATGTGTCTTTGACTGTTGCTTAAAATAATTCTTGATGTCGTTATTTGTGTTTCTGAGGGCTTATATCTTAGTCCAAACTCTAAATTCTGGTAATTTACAAAATGGTATAACATTTTATATTAAATACTGGCTTACATACACTGTAATTCAATTAAAATGGATCTGCATTGAAACTTTATCTTAACAAAAAATGTCAAACATGTGTCTATAAACTGATGATTTAACCTTATTTTGTACAACATGATGCCAACATACTGCACCTTTATCAAAAACATGAGCATGGGTCTGCTGTGTGGTGTCCCTGAAATGCCCTGTGAATTGCAAACTCTTTCCTGTTGTGTCACATGCCATCTGGCTGAACTCCAAAGGAGACTCTGTATCCACCTGTCCTTGCCCTTGATGATGACTTGCACTTCCCCCAGCAAAATAAATAAATAAATAAATAAAACTAATTGGACTACAGCCAATACTGCTGGGCCCAATCTAGAGTCTATGGCTATCTCTGAAATAATAAGACAGGCTGTGAGAGCTGCAACAAAAGGGTACAGCTTTCTCTCACCTTGATGTGACACTCCTTTACATAATGTTCACAGAAAAGACACTATCAGGTACATGTTCGGAAAGAATCCAATTAAACTCTTCAGCTGCACCTTCCACAACAGCCTCTTATCACTTGCAGCCCCGCTCTGATACCACAACAGCAACAAAAACCCTGTCCTCAGCCTCACCCACCTTTTATAATGATAAACTTTCATAGGATTACATGTTCACACCATCACACCACACATACATCCACAGGTAGCACAGCTGAACAGCCCCCTCCTCTCATCTCACTCGCTGTCTCCTTAAGGCCATAACACATTTGAGTTTTTTTTCTTCCTTTGTCTTTTTTTTAACCCGTCTGTTGTCTTTTTCTTTGTTTGTGTGTCATTGATAATCGGTCTTAAGTACAACCTTGGCTTTAAAAATCAGTTTTTGGACTGATGTTTTGTGATATTCTAATATTTGAGATAGAGAATTTCTTATTTTTGTGAGCTGTAATCATTAAGATATAAACAAAAAAGTCTTAAAAATATTTCTCTTTGTATGATATGAATCTAGAATTCATGAAAGTTTCACTTCTTGAATTAAACCAGAGGACAAATGAACTTTCTTATGATATTCTACATTTTTAAGACACACCTGTGTACCTAAAGAATTCTGAATTTTAGTCTACATTTTGTTGAAGCTTGGCCTCAACAAATCATTTTCTGGTCCATCATCAAAATGACCCCATCATACCTCTCTTAGTGACTGACCCATCCAAAACATATGCTATGACAATGATCCAGTGCTATACATTCTGTAGAAACAGGACCTTCAGGGGAATTATGGACATTTTTGGTCAAAACTAATTCCTGTTCAAAAAGAAGGCTGATCTTAGATTGAAAGAGCTGGTAAAATTTTCTGACATGAGAAAATCTGCTTTTTTTTTTTTTTTTAACTGTGTTATTTTTTAGCATTGTCAGGATTGTTTCAGTGATCCACCCTGCTGTTGAATCCATTAATATCAGTAGTAAACTATCAGTTGAATGACAAATGGCTCTATATTTATTTAGAGCTCTACAGAGCTCACTGCCAGGTTGCACGTTGTTACAGTGATGTTGGTAGCTCTCAAGGAGCCCAGAAGAAGAGCCCGCTGGCCTGAAACATCACATGGTTGCTAATAAATGCCCGATATGTGAGCTCCTTGGTGTGCAGACCTTTTCTCCTTGCTAGCTCTAAAGGAGAGACATGTTACTTGGTTTTACTGTTACTTTCAAAAAACATTTCACATGTAATCAATAAGTAGTGCCCATAGAAGGTTAACCATCCTGTCTTATGAACAAAGACATGCAGGATTATCTCGCATATTTAACCCACCTAAAAATGGGCCTTTAGCATTTGTGCATTGCCACTGAATTTCTGCTGCTACAACCCAGCCAACATGTCCTTGTGGGACCCACATGGGCTATATATTGTAGCCCACAAATACCCCATGTGGGCCCACAAGGACATGCTGGCTAGGAAGGGAAAAGGAGTATTATGAAATCTAAGCCAAAAAAGAGCAGATCATGGGATCACCACCAGCCCGACTACATGGTGAGACACTTTCATAGCTGTAATTTCTGAGAAAACAGATGCCTGCAGTGCTGGAGGTAATGCACTGCAAAACAATGCAATACTGTGCGCAGATTACTTTCATTTCCTTTGCTATCCCATTCCTCTGCTACTCTATGGAGACTGAAAAATGAATGGGTATGTTCCACATATCTGCCTATACCCCACACTATACCACTGCATACATTTGATAATGGCATTGGCCAGTTTGAAAACATCAGCATAAAAAATCCAGTATTGTGCATCCAAACATTGAAGTTTGCCTCTTAAAAGAATCGGAATAAAACTACAAGTCTGAAAAAAGAAAAACTGACAAATTTAAAAATTACACTAAAGAAATGCATAAGGATACATACTGTATACGTATATTACATAGAACTTAGAAAGCCCAGACCAACTTAATGATGAAATCCCTATCTTAGCCTAATTGTTGCATCCTTTGGTCTCAGTTATAGACCTCTGTGCATCTGGTCTCAAATATAACATATGTTTACACAACTCTCCTGACTGGCACAGCAACCTAGTGATGATTTTAACATCCTCTTTCCCTCACACAGCAGCAGATGATAAGATGGGCTGTCTAGTAATGCAAGATCACAGTAGTGATTAATAAATAAATTAATTCATCTTAATACTAATTCTGTAGGTATTCTTTTCGGTTTATTTCATAGTCTTCTATAGTAAGGTCCACCAGGTACTTCAGCGTATAATACTGACTTCATAGACTGAAGTAAATAACATCACAGGCTGTGACTCTAGGTATTACAGAAGGCCATATTTAAATTCTACAGCAGGTGATTTTTTTTTATTTAGGACATTTTTCTTGTAACACAAAGACTTGAGCACCATTGTATTTTAATGTATCAAGCTATAAGATGGTTTATACATCATATATAATGAGCAAAAGCAAAGTGCAAGAATACAGGACAGTACAGCCTCATGCCTCAAATATAATGTTTATTAATTGGGAGTTTTTCCTCCTCATGTTCCCCGAGCTTCTATAATAACCCAAGCTGTTTTTTTCCTCATCATTTATGTTGGTTAGTGGTGGTACACGGCTCAGTCCACTTACACACTTAAACCAGTAGATGTCAGCAGAGTTTCAGTCTGCGAAACACAGCTTTAATTAGAGAGCTTTTCATTCAAAATCCAGAGCAAAACTTTAGGCAAAAAATAGTGTGAGTGCATATTCTTACATTGTTTTCTGTTTTTCTCCATAACTTTTCTTTTTCTAAATATTTTTTCTGTTCCTCCTGGTATGTTTGACAGGCAGAAGTTGTGCTGCAGGGTTTATCTTTGATAAGCTTACTTATAAAGTTATTTTTGTACAAAGTGACTTGAAATAAAGAAAAAGTTCATTTAAGCTATAGAAAGAAGGGCACAAATGCACAGTTCCTGCAACAGTGGAGGACAGGGGTATGTGCTGCATTACAGGAATATGTTAGTCTGCTTAGAAGGAAAGCACAAACACAAAGATAAAGAGAAAACTTGCATAACAAGGATGCATGATGCTGGAATTTTTGCCGATATCTGATATGCTGATGAACTCATTTTGGCTGATGCTGATATAAACACACCTGTTGTTATTGTAAAGAACACCTTACATGTCTCCAGCACCAAAGAGGGGCTAAATCGAGCCAGGCTGAGAGAGGAGCGTGGGAGTAGACAGTCTGGAAGTTGTTTTATGATTGAGGCTTCTTTCAAAAATGTTCGGGGCTCATGATTGGCCTCCTTCAGTGTGGCACCCAAGGCAATCATCTAAATCTAAGGTTTAGTTTGCCTATTTGCTAAATGGGACATATAGATGATATACCGCTGATAGCCGATAGATCAGCTATGTCATCCTTACTGTTTTTGTACTGATACCAATATTTAACTTTTTAAACTACTATCTGCTGATACTGTTAACATGCCAATAACATTGTGCATCACCACTTCATAAGTTATTTAGGAATTCATGTTAAATCCTGTTGATTTGTAACAGTGTTGCAAAACTCATCAGCAACAGTTTTGGTACCCTAGCACTAAGAGTGTTTGGAGTGTAGAGTAGGATGTTAAATAGTGAACTTTAGTAATGCTTTAAGGCACATTTTTAAATTTCTTTGACAGGGACTTGATGGCTTTTCTCATGTTTTTCTTACCTTCATGCTAAACTAAGCCACATGCATCCTCATTATAGCTTTACACCTTACAGACATGAGACAGCCATTAAAGGCCTAAAGTTCTGGCCAAGTCTAAAAACCTCTACAATGTATTCTTGGGATGACTCCTTCACATTTGTATGGCTCATAAGAATTTGATTGCCACAACTAATTTATATTCTGAGAGAGAAAATGGCACCAGATAAAGGCACAGAATCACAGTGCCCCTTTGAAATTCCATGCTGTGCATGACTGCTCCTCCATTAGGAACCAATGATGATTAGAGCGTAGCATGCTGGACCCACTCTGTGAGAATCAAAGTGCATGGGGGAAGGGGAACCTTGGCGGACACTCAAAAATTATCCCAGAGTCACCCCTACGGAAGCCAAGATGCCCCAGTACTGCAGAACAGCCTCCTGTCAAGTAGAAGAATAATGCAAACTTTCTCTCTTTCTATCTGAAATGCTGATGAGGAGACTAGGGCATGCCGCAATTCTGCATTGCTTATAATACGGTCTCCTTTTTCATTGCCAAAGCCCTTTCAGCACACAGCTGATGATAGTGCAGCTTTCATATTAACAGCGTTTAAATGGATTGCTCTTTATGCCTCATTGTTACCCCTCCCTTCCTGTTGAAATGTATGTTTTTAGTTTGCAGAATAAAAATATAAGGTGTTGTTGAACTCTTAAAAAAATCCCGAATCAAACACCAGATTTCTACACTGTAACTGCAGCATCCCTTCCCTCATCCTGCCGGGAAATTCTCCGACCTCTGAGGCTTGGATTACCTGGCACAGCCCTGAGAGAGCAGCACAGGAGCACTTGAGGACAAGCCTGGAGCTGCTCTCGATCAATTCTCATCGACTGTGCCTCTTTTTTTTTTTTTTTTTTACAGGAGTTACATTACAGTAAATGTGTTTGCTTTGCGGTAGTTCTGCAAGCTTCGAACGGCAAATACCTTGTTCCATAGATTAGGAGGTAAAGCTGAGATGTAGAGGTCTGATCCTCTTCAAATGCTCTAATGGAAGTATGACAACACAGGTGCATTTCTTTATTGCAATGTTAATCTTCAGTTTCATGTCATACTGCAGCATTATATACAGTAGATCAAGGATGGGATAAGTTAAGTTAGAGGCAGCATTATAAATAGCAGAAATGTGTATCTAATTTGTGGGATAAGCTTAGAAATGCACAATCCCTCGGATCATGACACATCATAAAACCTTTCATTTGATTATGGATCAAATTTCTAAAGAGGTTATAATAAAAGTGCAGTGTAAAGTAAAATGTTTTGACCATAATTAGGTATTTGTTTGATCAGTTTCTTTCTTATTTATTGCAAGAAATGTAAATGTAAGGTTAAAACACTGAAGTTTCTGGTTGGGCTGACCAGTATGTCAAAAATAAATACCCTTAGTGTCCAACAAAACTAGTTTTACATTTCAAACAAATATAATGTATAATAAATAGAAACAAAACTGTGTAAAGGCACATACAGAGGCCCTAGGTGGCATGCTTTCATACATTATTCTCTCAAAATATTTAAATATTGTTTTCTTGACATCTGGCCATCTTTATCTTCTTATCTTGTGATAACAACACTGGTAATCCTATTATAACAGATTTACAATCTCATTTTCTTGACATAACAGGGCTTGTTTTCTCATGAGAATGGGATTATTTTCTTGCAATCTTGCATTAATCCTGCAAAAACGAAATCATGGCCTAAAAGGCTAGACCCCGACATGCTATGCTGCCATTGCCCACAATAATGAGGTTAAGTAAGACTCTTGTCTTCATTTTTTTAAGCTCTAGGGTATAAGATAAATTAGTTTTGATTTCTGTAGAATGACCAGAAACCTCCCATAATCACAAAAAAGTAGGGACATTAAAATGCCTGTCATCTAAGGGCTTCAACAGAAATCGATAAATGACAAAAATATATTTTCCAAATATTATATTGATTAGCTGCATTTAAACCAAATATCTAAAGTAATACATATATCTGTGGTCATTTCTCCCCTTGAGGCCAGGCCAGCAGTGCAAACCAAATGGCATTCTCTGGAGTTTCCAAATAAAACCAATGTGGAAGTAGCCATTTTTACTGCAGAAATAAGCATGCTACAGCCCAGTCCAAATTGTGTTTTTTTTCTTCTTTTCTTCACTGATAAAAATTGCACAGGTGAGATTTTTTTTGCATAAATCATCTTTATTAATTACATTAAGGCTAAGAGTGTATGCATATTTATGCATAATAATGATAGGAGGTACGACTGATTTATACTGACACATCGCAGATGTTTGGCAGATAGGCTTCACTTTTGCTACATCTTGTTACTCACCTGAAATTGCTTTCTTGTTTGTGTTCATTTGGTCATTAATATGCTATGTTATGGACTTCACCATCCAAGGTATTCATTTGGCCCATCTCAAGTGCATCTTTCCATTAGTCAAGACTTTTTTGGAGTCATAAATGAGTGTTTCAACTGGAGGAGCAATTTTAAAAGGTTCATGTCCAGGTAGAAAATAACTCCAAAAGTTTGGTTTGGACCAAGTTTGGTGAGAGGTTAAACTCTAGGGTAACTTTTCCAAAAATGCTGATTATTAAATGTATGTGTGTTTGTGGCTGTATTGGTGCTATTGTTTAATCACCACCCAATTAATGTAGGATTGCATGCATGCTTTCAGACAACCCATCTAGACAGACAGAGTGCTGCAGATGAAGAACTGAGAGAAATACTTTATTTAATAACTTTATAACTTTATTTGAAAAGCACCTTAAAAACAGATGTTTAAAAAAATGCTTCAACAGACACAGCAGAGAAGGGCTTAAAAGTCAGGCAAAAATACAGAACAAACTGGAGCACAAAAGTCAACGTAAAATAAATGAGTGGAAAGTAAATAAAACAAAGAATCTTAAAAAAAAAACAGTTAAAATAATAAATGATGAAAATATCTGAAAAGGACAATATAATATGATTAAATAATACATTATAAGATAAAATAAAAGAAAGACTTCACATCACTGACATTAAATAAAGATAAGAGAATTAAAAACAGATAAGAGATAGAGATAGAACAAATCAGTAATTCAAAAAACAGAGGATGTTTAGACAGAAAAAAATATAGATGATAAAAATAAACAGTTTAATTTGGCATTACATAAAAGCAAGTCTGTAAAAGTTAGTTTTAGGAAAGTGATTTAAAAGATGATGCAGAGCCTGAGAGCCTCATCTCCTTGGGCAGGTCGTTCCAAAGTCAAGGGGCTCTAAGCAACACCTGAATACCTTTAAATTTAAGTCTCAACTTTGGAACAACCAAAAAGACCCTGTCCCAAGGATCTTAGGCTGTGTGATGGCTCATATGGGGTCAGCATCTAAGAAATATAATCTGGGGCAGCTTCCATAAGAGCTTTAATACTAGATGCATTGAAAATAAATACAGTGGACCTCTAACTTTTAACCCAATCCTCAATGTTAAAGAATAGCTGGTACACATCATAGTAACATCTGATATTTAAAGTTACAAAACATGTATTTGAAGGCAGGTAAAGAACGTAGAATATAATATGAGTTGTGCACTTTGTAAAGAACTATGTTTAACTATAGATCATTCAGCTGTAATAATGATAATTCAACAAAAAACAATGGATAAATAGGACAATACTACATAACACTAACACTGCTACTACACCTATAATACTACATGATTCTAATACTAATACTAATACTGATACTGATACTAATACTAATTATAATACTAATATTACAGTAAACCAAAATCAACAAATATTCAGTGGTTACTGTAAAGTAAATTCAAAGAGAAAATGTAAAACAATTGACTATTACTTTAATTTTAAAAAGCCCCATACCATACCTCTACATCAGAGCTTTTATATCAATAATAAGCTCACTGTGGTCAGCTAAGTCTGTATGTATGGTCTGTTATTTGCTTTAGAAATTATACTACCTTAAAATTCCTTCACTTTGACTCAATATAAATTCAGATTTAGGAGCCTTAGGCCTTCTAACATTAACTTGAGGTCAGGGTCAAAGTGCTCTTCTAGAAAAATAACTAACACAGAAAAACCGAAAGTCTCTGCTCTGCTCTCTGTACCATTAGTCATGTATGCAATCATGTACGTATGTATCTTCCAAGAAAAAGCCATTCATATAGATTCTTTTTCTATCATCAGTCCCACTTACTGTCTTGATGAGGGCCTCATCTTTCTCAGATGCTGTTTAGTCTTCTCTCTTCTGAATTACTCCCAGCAGTGACTTACATAAGCCTGTTTTATCACATTAACACTTCTGAGAAAACTGCTTGATTTCAACAAGCAGCACAATAGTTTGTCATAAAACTATTAGGGCTGTTAGTGTCTCAGAAAATCCTATCACAAGAAGCCACTCTGAACTTTCAACATTTTGAAATATTCAGAAGATCTGCATGAGTCTGTTTGGGGTCATCAAGTTTGCTAAGAGCAGAAGGGAGGGGTGGCAGGGAGACAGGAGTAGTTTAGTGTTTAATTTCCGTCTGCCGCAGGTTTTTTTTATTAAAAGATGATTATAACTGCACCTCACTTGGCCCATTCTTCTATAGATACATATATTTGTAATTATTAATGATAGAATGTCATACCGAGTTAGCACAGCAGAGTCCTAATGTTCAAGTTTTTGGGTGAGAAAAGATTAATCTGGCCCATCACACGCTACAAACTGTAGATGTATACACTTTTTCAGGTTATGGGGCAGTGCAGCTTCGAGCTGATGAGTGGCACCAAAAACTCCCTTCACTGTCCCTTTGCCCCCTCTCTGCCTCACTGCAGAGACACAGAGGTAGAGAGACTGAGTGAGGCAAGGGTGTTCGGATCAGGAGAGGGAGGGGGCAGAGTTTTTGGAAACGGGGAAGTAAGCTGCACTGCAGCAACTGGGCGTTGGCTCTGCCCGAGGAAGAAGGCAGAAAAAGGCAGAGGAGATGGAAATAAAATGTGAGGTGCAGGGGGAGCCTGTTAAATATGTTATAAGGAGACTTTGGGGTAAGCATGAAAAATGTTACTTTAAGAAGAAAGAAGTCAGTAGCTATCTTTTTTAAGGGCTAAATAGCATCCATAGTGTTGACATGGCTAGCACAGAAGATTTGAGTTAGGGTTACATTTTTTGCTCTCCAAAAGCAAGACATTTGCAGGCCTTTTGATGCAATTCTTTAGACTTGTTCCTTTATTTTGGAGGGGAAAATCTGCTGTTTCATGCTTTATTTTGAAGGACTCAGAGTTTCTAAAGATAGCAAGTATGTGAGGCTCTGGATAGCAGGTATAAGATGAATGCAGGAATTAAAATGTTGCAAATGTGTGACACAAAATGCACCAGAGCAAACATTATTGCAGCTAAAAGATATGATAAAACTTCAAGGCTGCAAACTTCTGACAAACCCCATCATTTTAATCAACATTGCACTATTTGAACTTGAATTCATGTAATGCTGAGTCACAGATTGCATGTTCACTTGTTGCTCCTGCTCTCCTGCTGTGTATCCACTGCATATCTATTCAGAACTGGACAAATCACTTGCACTTGCTTTTTGATGACTCCCCACAATCAGCGTTTACTGGATTCATATTTCATCCTGTGCATGCGTGAGTGCATTAGCTGGGTCAAATAAGGACATGTCCTGAGTACACAAGCTGCAGGAAATTTCAGCCCAGCTGCCATGTTGTTAAATATAAAGCCATAATGTACACAAAGCTCCTTTACTGCCAAACCCACTTTTAAGTAAGACAATAAAATATTTAATGTTCTGCACATTTTTAAACCTCTTTACTTTATTTGCTCATCTATCTTTCCTTTAATCTTCTTTGTTGTCCTGCTCCTTCTGTCTGTATTTGTTTCTCTCTCTAAACTTTCCTCCGTCTGTCTCTTTCTCTTTCAATCTCTCTTCGTCCACCTCTGGTCCTTTCTTTCCTCCTCTCTCCTTCTTTCTCTCTTTAGGCCAGGGAAATGTGCTGTGTCTGCACTGGGGTTATTTGGTGCAGCAGACGGGGAGTAATTGATAATGGTGCTGCTTTTGCTATCAGGAGAGCTGTGTTTGCTTTTAAGGAAAATGAGACAGGGACCCAAAGAGAGGGAATTGTAGGCTAGAGAGGGATAAAAAGGTACAGGGGAGAAAAAAAAGCTCAGAAAAGAAAGAAACAAAACAGAAACAAGGAAAGAAGTCAGACAGATGGGCAGAAAGATTAGACTGATATATGAAAAAAACTTTTGTAAACACACTTTCGTTGGTGTTTTTTCTTTGGTTGATTGTGTCATCTTAAATGTTCTGAGCATCATTTTAGTTATTTGCATGTCTGACGGTAGACACTTTTCATCAATCATCTACCTGTCTCATTAAATTCAATTCAACCATCTGTTGCTAGGTATTGGAGATCTGGAGACTGCAGTACGACCGTTTTATGCAAAGTGGCATCACAAACAGGATGAAAGTGTTTGGGAGAGAAACAATACTATCCTGTTACAACACCCTTAATGAAAACATGGAAATGGTTTAAATGTTGAATGAAAATCTTGTTTTTAGCCTTGTTGGAAGCCAAAATGATAAAGAGAGGACATGCAGTAATGACTGGGCAGTGGGGAGTGATTGCCTAAGGCCTCATGCACTAAGAGGCCTCAGAGTAAATGCATCAAATTTGATAGACATTAAAAATCATTTCAGTAATTAAGATAGGATAACACCAGACCTAATGGGATGCACACCTTTCGAGAAATTCTACTTTTGTTGAATCCAAGAGCAGTATTACCTCACTGCTATATTTCATAATATTAGTTTTCCCTATTTTCATTACCATCCTGGCTGCTATTGCTAATATTGCATTGTTCTGTTTTCTATCATGACTGTTTTCCATCAATCATAGCTGTTCCTACTATTTTTTATATTGCTACCATCATCAAGAAATTAAGATCAATTTCCTACAAAATGTAAAATAAGTTAATGGTAACAACTGCCATGAATTTGTCTGTTTTTTAGTGTTTTGTTGTTTCTCTTGTCCCTTGCTTTTCTCCATTTGCACCCATCCTTCTGGACCTTTCCAATCCCAGTGCAGCTTTTTGGCAGAGAGCTGTCAACATGAGCCTGGTCTGCTCATCAGTCCTGCCACAGTTAGGTTTATGGTTTAAGGTTTAAGGTTCATGTCACCACTGTAACGGGGCTAAATACTGCTAGTTCTGTGCTCATGGTGATTAACACTGGCCTTCATTATAATAGGGTATAGTCTTCATTATTTTGTAAAGTCTCATTATATCATTCTGGTTGTGAATTGGCACTACACAAACAAAGAAAAATAAATAAATTAAAAAAAAAACAAAAAAAAAAAAAAAAAACTGGGGATCATCAAGATATTCTTTTAGAAAATTTGGGACAGGCCTTTGTGGACTCTTTGGTCAGTAGTGGTTTTGGCCTTGGAACTCTCCCATGGATGTGATTTTTGCCCAGTCTTTCTCTTGTTGTTGAATCATGAACACTGACTTTAACTGAGTCAAGTGAGGCCTGCAGTCTTTAGATGTCATTCTGGGTTATTTTGTGACAACCTGGGTGGGTTAGTGATGCACTCTTGGAGTAATTTTGGTAGGTCAGCCACTCCTGGGAAGGCCACTGTTCAAAGTTTTCCATTCGTGGATAATGGCTCTCACTGTGGTTTGCTTCTGTCTCAAAGCCTTAGAAATGGTTTTGTAATCCTTTCCAGACTGATAAATGCAAATGACTTGCTTTGTCATCTGTTCCTGAATTTCTTTACACCATGATGTGTTGATTGTTGAGATCATTTCCCCTGTTTTATTTTATCAAACAGGTTCCACTTAAGTGATTTCTTGAGTCAGCAGGTCTAGCAGTAATCAAGCCTGGCTAGAGAAATTGAACTCATTTTACCAAAAAATGGGGCCAGGTTAATCTTGCAAAGCAGATGGATACGCTCGTTTCTGTGTTCTCACTGGCGAATCCATCTCGCAAATCTCCCATCTGAACTGTTTGGGCCTGGGTTCTGGTTTTCATTGTCTGACCTTATTTATTTATCTTTTTGTATTTTTATTCATTTATGGGATGATCTGAAACATTTAAGTGTGACAAATATGCAAAAAAAAAAAAAAAAAAAGAAAAAAAGAAATCAGTGAGGGGGCAAATACCCTTTCACAGCACTGTATGTTCAAGTCCCTCCGAAAGTGCAAACATATCTTCATATAAAACAAATGACAGCATCATTTATCTGTACAGAACTATCAAATCCATAAAATAGAGGATAACTGTGCAATAAAATGGTATAAAATACATTTAAAGTCATCATTTATAACAGAGGATCTGGTATCACATCCCTTGTGTGCATGTACTTTTAAAGTCCTTAAGTTACACCTTGCCTTGAGATATATTAATTAATCAAGATGTGAAGACTTCGAGTTACATTGTCTTATATATAGAAGTGATGATATTTTCAGCTTGAATTTTCTGTTGATTTATTTTTCTATACTTGAATACTTGAAGGGAAAATAGAGATAGACTGCACATCAAACATCTCACGATCTAGTACCTGACTCTTCCATTGGACTAATTGTCATTAGTCATGTCGTGACCTGAAACATTCGAACTCCTTCTTGTGTAAACATCTGTCCATGAAAAAGTCAGAACCAAATACTAAAGTGAACTGGACTGTAAATGATTCTGTCATCCAGCTGCTAGGTAGCAAACTGTATTACATCAAAAATGATTCAACCACTGAATATAAAAAATTAAGATAGCAGTTTGTGCTGACTCAGCAGCGTGCTGCACTCTCACCATGAAGCAAGAAAGCAGCACATGGTGAAGATGGCCCAATGGTTAACCACTGCCCAATCTGAGTGACATTTATTTAATTCCTGTACTCCATTAACAAACCTCAAACTTCAGAAATGATCCCTCACATCTTTTCCCCACCCTGCCCTCAAGCTGGCTGAGGACAATCCTTGTGTGGCTGAGAAATAGTTCTGCTTATTTTGCATGTACAAAGGCAAAATTTCACACTCTATGATTCTGATGCGTTGCTACGTTTTTTTTTTTAAATTTTATTTTATTTTTACTATTTGTTATGGTTTAAAACCTTTTTGTCATTTACAGAGATTTGTTTTCCAGTGAAGTTTATAGAAGTTGATAAAGGTATAGCTACTTTTTTGGCGGCTGAACTTATTGTATGTTTGTGTATAAGTGCATACATTGTTGTTGCAAAGGAAAATAAATTGTATTGGACATGCAATGACATTGAAGTAGTCGTTTTTGGCTGATCGCTGAGGTCAGCCCTACATATTAGGTCTGTCTGTATCTGACTGACTGAGTGACTGAGTGAGTGATGCTACTTTCACTTTCAGAGTCATACCATGCAGAGTTGGGTTTAGTTGCACTGAAAGCCCTTGGTAATG
This sequence comes from Cheilinus undulatus, assembly GCF_018320785.1. NCBI lineage: Eukaryota > Metazoa > Chordata > Actinopteri > Labriformes > Labridae > Cheilinus > Cheilinus undulatus. The sequence goes on along the minus strand of NC_054881.1, from coordinate 26,286,451 downwards.
GCTACCTCCTACTCGAAATACATCAGATATAGCTTTAGCATTGCATCCGTTCTACTACAACTGGACCACATTTCTCTATGATAAAAAATAAAAACAGCCCTATAGGCTTTTCATGTTGGAAAAGATGTTTTCGCTATTCTGCCGACCTGCTACAGCATGAGTGTGTTAAGAGGGAAATGGTTTCTTGTTGTATGAGTCCTTGTATACAATGCCTGCTAATGGAGTGATTAGCTCTGAATTAGCCACAGTTGCACTTTTGTCAGAGCTGGACATTTCTTTATTAAAACAAGTGCAGACAGCAACACTCAAAACTTTCTGCAACAGACAAGGTGTTCGGCATGGTTAGTAAGGTTAGTAGTTAGGAGTGGTTGTATTCAAAGTAGGGCTGTCGCAATATACTGATATTGACGATAATTGTGGTATTAAAAAATAAAATTTCTATATCGTGTAAATGATCCAGTGCCACTTGAACACAGTTTGTTTTCTACATCCGCCCATGTTTTCTTCCGCTCTGCTTCGTCTCCCTCCTGTAGCACCCCAACAACCCCTCCCCCTTCCTCCTCACACACAAACACTGACCCTCCGCAATGACACAGCAGCTGCAGTACCTCCTTAGACAGGCATTTTGAGTGTAATTCATCTGCCAAAAGAGAGAACACAACTTAAAAAAGTTAAAGATAAATTTGATTAATTGTCCCATTATTATTTAATTAAATATTTAATTGAAATCGTGATAATATCATTATCGTGAAAATTTTTGCCCATGATAATTGTGAAGTGAAAATCTATTATCGTGACAGCCCTAATACAAAGCCTGCTAGAAGAGGGCTTAGCTTTGACTTAGCCATGGCAGCGGTTTTGTCTGTACTAAAACGAGCCCAGAGAGCAACACAGAAAGCTTTCAGTGACAGAAAAGATGTTTTCGCTCTACTCACGGTCTGTTTCAGCATGGGTCTGCAATCATTATGGTGGGCTTGTCTGGTAAATCCAGGGCCTGCTGCTGCGGTAGCTGTTAGCTCGGATGTCACTGTAGTTTACTCGAAACTGGACCACATTTCTTTTTAAAACCAGAGCAGAGAACCACACCAAAAGCTTGTCTTGGCAGAGAACATGTTTCTATGGGACTTCTGTATTGATGTGTTCCCTCCCTGCACAAAAAAATAACACAGAATGAAGCGAGGAGATTTTCTCCACACCATATGTTTGTGTCAGTGTGAACGACTTTTAACAGATCATCAGGTGAAATAAAAGAAAAGCTGGAGGGGAGGAGGGATGACATTGCTCAGCGCTCCTTCTCTGAGCTCTGCACTGATTGGTCTGTCATGAATGTGACGGGCAGAACATTCCTCCAATCACCTTCTGGAGATTTCCTAAAAAGTTCTGCCCTTCCCAAACGTTTTCTACGGGACCCCGCTGATATGTACTTTTGGATGAATGTTAGATATATTCATGCAATGGATGTGAGTCAATCTGGCATGTCAGGTTTGCTGTTTCCTGCCACCAGGGTTTTATGTTTTACACTTTTGGGATCCCTAAATTCTCAACCTACAGACATAAGAGACAGCACAATTACACACACTCCCCCAAAAAACATCATTCTGCCTGAACACACAATTAAGTCAGGCATTTCAACAGGCATCCCAGATAGTTGTGGTCAGCCACATACTAGGTCTTAACCTACTCTTTTTTAAGGTAAGGAAAGAAATGTTCCTTATAAAGAGTTATGTGGATTTTTTGAATGGTGGTGCACAAAAAACATAACTATATATTTGGAAATAAATTCAAGTGTCACATAGAGTTAAGTTTTGGGTTGCACTTTGTTTACATGGGCCCTAATTACCTAGTAATTTTATAGTGGTAAGTTTAATTATCAGTAATTTCTCAAGAATAAGGTGGTAATTACCTAGTAATAAGTTGGCATTTTACCAAGTTATAACTCCATAATATTAATGAATTATTGCGGCAATTTTCTGGTAATTAGGTGACATTTTACCCCAATCATTATACTTGTAATATTGTATGTAATAAGGTGTTTTTTTTACTGAGTAATATCTTACAAGATGATAAATACGTTTTTTGATCATTTCCAGGTACTTTTTTTATATTGGCCCACTTAATTAAAGAGGGTTCTTCCTGAATAATTTTCAGTCATTTTTAGGTTTAGGGCTAGGGACAGTGTTGGGTGTAATGTGGTACAGCGTAACACCTTATTATAGTCACAGTGCATTTGTCAGTAATGCAGTAGTGTAACATATTACTGCTGCTAACTAAGTAATCACATTACAGTTACTGTAAATAATAATCTTGTAACTTCTGTCACTTTTACTCCTCCAACTATGTGTAAAACGGGAGCACAGGGAAAACAAATCCAGCGCCTCTTATAATGCTTGCTCATGCAACACTTACGCTGAGTTTCATTTACCTCCGAGCTCAGATATCAGAACTGGGAATTACATCACACCCAAGTTAAATGTGTTCATTTGGTACAAGCTGGTAACTGGGGGTAATAGTGGTTGTTCCCACTTACAAGTTGGAATTACAACTTTAGCTCACATTTCTGATGATGTCAACTCAGAATCGTGAGCTCACTTTATATGTGTGGAGATATAAACACTACCATGGATTTGCTGCCAAAAAGGAAAAGAATGTGACGGTCAAGTGTAACTAAAGCAGTGTAACTAGCTGTGAGTAACTAAGTAATGTGACTTATTACATTTTTCTTTTAGAAAGAAACTAGTAATATACAGTGCTTAACAAATTTATTAGACCACCTGTCATATTTGTCTCAGAGACCATCCAGCATCATGAAGCGCTTTAATGCGGACTCTTTCATTTTCAGTGAGCTCTCCATGTTTTTCCATTTTGAACAGGAATGAGGAATTTCAAACTGAATTCACCCAAGTTTGAGCCGGCTCACTGGGCTTCTCTGAGAAGTCAGAAATGAATCAAGCATAACATTCAACCACTGAAACTATTTTTTCTGTTCAGGAATGCAGGTAAATAACTATAATTTGACATATTAATCAAGAAATATCAATGTGCTTTACTATTTTTTCAGTTTTGTTGTAAATCAGTCAATTTGAAAATTCATGGATAACAATAATAATTATATTTTAGCATTAAGAATATCATTTGGGTTAAAGATCTTCTACATATTGATGTATTTACATTGCAGAAACATAAAAAATGATTTTGGTAATTACCAATGCTGTTAATTTAGGGCAGCTGTGGCATAAACCTTACATTAGGTGGTGGTCTAATAAACTCGTTAAGCACTGTATAATGGATTACTTTTTTTGAATAACTACCCCAACACTGGTTAGGGGGTAAGGGTGAGGAGGTTAGGGTTAGTAAGGATTGGGGGGTTTGGTTAAAATAACCATCTAAATACAGAGAATATCACATGGAATTACTCAGTAATATAATAATACAAGATAAATGCATCTTAATACCATATTTCAAAGTTATCATTTATAAAGTACCACCTTATTGTATGATAATCACCACATTATTCATGAGAAATGATTAGATGGTTACTCTTACTGCTATGAAAGTACTGTGTAATCAAAGACCACTGAAATAAAGTGTTACCAAGTTTGGTTAGAGTCACATTGTAAACTCGGGTTGCGTCAGCCTCTTCTCAGTTGCCACTTTGCAGTCTGACGTAAACCTTAACACATTGTAAGTAAATATTTCACGTGTATCAGTTGTCAGTTGTTTGGAAAATAACTTACTTTGGATTAAGGTAAAGTTATATTTGTCTGACATCTTGCTCCAAGGAAAACATGGTTTTCAAATTCAGCCGCAGCTTAAAAAGAAAGCCGTTTTTCCTCTGTGTGAACTGCTGTTGATGCAGTGTTTTGTAATTCAAGGTTTTTTCAGCGCTGGTGCCTGTCTGCGTCAGACCTGCTTCAACAGAGAATGTGCAGCTGAAATATTGATGAGATCTCCCAGGCTGAACCCGGCTCACTGTACCCTGGGGTTATACTGTAATTAAAATGTTAGACCCACTACGGTATACAGATGACTACTACAATATACTTAAAGAGGGCATGAACTTATGCACTGCACTGTAAGTGTAGTAGCACATAAAGTGGAGGAAAAAACACAACCCACCCTGGCTTTACTGTAAGCATCATCCTGACTTTATTCCCTTTAGGCTAGATATTGTCGGCATATGAAGTTTTATGCTTCTGTTTTATACTTTTCCAAATCTTGCATGCAGAGTAAGATTCCCTCAGCACTCCAAAAACATTTCTACATCAAACCTATCTCAAAATTTCAATGAGTTAATTCTCTGAAAACAACATGTGGGAAGGACAAAAATAACAAAGCTGCATAAGACAAGAAGGAGTTTTGGGACTCTGCAGAGAACAAACTTTATGCACGTCATGCACAGGGGAACATTTGCCACACCCAAAATGCAAAACACCCAGACAAGTACACCCCCCATCCTCCTCTCCCTCTATAGAGGATATGAGATATGCTGATGAAGCTGGTGGGTCTCCCATGGCTGAAGATGTAGCATTCTGGCACTTCTGAGACATCAGTGAGTCAGAATGGGGAGGAGTGGGGGAAGATTGTCTGTCAGTCTTTGGTGTTTTCACTGAGTTTGCTTCTCTTGTCCTCATTGGGAATGTCTGTAAAATGTGTGATATGCCTGTTAGGATTGTTCGCCTCTTTCTTTGTAGGGATACTTGGTAAAATGTTAGATAATGAGTTATTTCCTCTTGTTTGTGGAGGCATAAACAACTTCAGATTCTGCTATAACAGTGTTTTTGGGTAAATGAGTAGATCTGAAAAGGATGAACCCTCTGAAGACTGTCTGCGGTTTTGACTTCCTTCTGATTTTACTTTCTAAGTATGTCTTGACTGCATTCATCATTGTTGTTGAGTTCATTCAGTCCACAATCCACTTTGGCACTGATGTTAGCCAAAAATGATCCATCAATAAACAAACAGAGGAGAGTAAATAAATAAATAAATGGATGAAGTAAATTGAAAAGCTTGTAAGCATGCTGCAGAATAAAAATGTCACTAAAATGAATCTAACTTCAGAATTCATTTGCACTCTCTTCTCTTGCACATTTTCTCATCATTTTGGGTTTTTAATTCAAACAGTTTTTGCCCAGGTGGAGCTTATATTCTCATTTATCAGACTGAGGATTGCACAAGTGTATCCTGAATGTGAACTTGCTCCCCACACACATTTTTAGTCATATGCAGCAGTTTTCGTGCTGCCTGTTTCAGTCTCATGAAATATGCAGAGTTAAGCTCAGTAGTTGCCTTTTACACCATCAGGGTAGCGTGACTTTGAGCTTTGTGACCTAAACCAAAGAGACGGCTTACTCATCCGTGATACTACTCCACCTCTGTGCAAGCTGACTACTTTGTAGGGCAGTATGTAGTGTGAAATGAGAAGGCAGTGGTTCAAAGACAAGAAAATAACTGAACCATACTATGTATTATTTGAAATCACATCAATATGCAAATATGTCAGGTGTGTGGGCGTGGGTGCAGACAGTGCTGCTTAGGTTACCTTCGAAACTCTGATGTGAACAGAATATGCAGGATGCATCACAATATTACTGAACATATTTGAGTATCCCTTAAAGTAGGAGACATTTGTACAATTTTTAACTCTGTTGGTAGAAGATACAATAAAATACACATACCACAATATTACAGACACACTATTTAACATTTGAAAACATATTTATGGAAACATGAATGCATAAAGTTTATAAAAATGAGTTGGTTGTATCTTTCAGCAGACAGAACTGCTTCTGTTAGTTTCAGAGCATTGTCATTTAAATCAGATCTGTCAGATGATTAAATGTTAACCATGACCTCTTACATTGTGACATAGGCTATACCAACAAAAAGGCTCTTAAAGGGATATTTCAGTATTTTTGAAGATAGGCTGTCTGAGGTACTTGGCAATAATAGTGACATCCTCCAGTGATTTCAGAGAACATTGCCCCTTCAGACCTTCTCACCTGAGAGCCTGAAAGCCTAACAGGGTCAACATTGAACCAGAAACTATCAGCACTGAGCACTGATGATAAATGATTTTAAGATTTAAAAATGGTCAAAATAATAAGTTTAAGGGCTCAAAATCTGAGATAAAGCATCAAACTTATTAGTTATTAGTCCAAACACAATATTGAGTCAAACTAGTGTTTTTAAAAACTAAAAATATATGAGAAAGAAAGTCCAAATAATGATATTAAAGGTCGAAATCATGACTTCAAAAGATCAAAATATGGGATTAAAAGTCAGAGTTAGGAATCGAAATGTTCAAAACATTACATAATGTTCAAACTAATACATTTAAAAGGTCAAAATGTTACTTAATATTAAGAATCAGGAATCTTAAAGGTCAAAATATGACTTCAAATTTAAAATTCTGAATCTAAAAAGTCAAAATCTGGTCAAATTCATACGTTTAAGACATAATTGTGAGATGTGAGTTTGAAAGTATGAAATGAGAATATGAATTAATTTCTTTCCCCACATTCCTGACTTTTTGTCTAATTAATTTTATTCCTTACTTCTCTAGTTTTTATGCCTTAACACAGATATTTTAAACAATCATGGTTAAGTTCACATTTCTATGCTGGAAGAAATTTGCAGACCTCATACTGGTAGGCCATTTAGAGTGAAAAGACAATATGATCTTGTGGGCCAGGTATAACTCTTTGGCCCCTGGGCTTTGAGTTTGACAACTTTGAGTAGAGCAAGCTAGGCTGTGCAGTGTAACAGATGGGTGCAGTTTCTCCATGTAATATAATGAGTTTATCTATGCACTGTTTCGCATGACAAGGATGTGGTTGTTTTCTTAGGGTTTCCCTCATTCAGAGAGGACACATAATCAGGGTGGTGCTGAAGTGAACATATCAATATTGCCTTTAATCAAATGCACTATCTATTAATCTGAGTATTTCACATGGATTGTTGGAATCTGTGCAGGATGCGGGAAGGATTTCACACACCTGTTGCAGATGCAGATGGGAGGGGATGGCTGATACAGCAGGAGCGGGCGATAATGGTCAGAAATCCAACGGGAGTGGGATTAAGAAAAAGAGCAGGGCTCTGGTTTTCACAAAAAAACTGAGCTGTATGTGAGTAACATGAGTGTTCAAGTTGCAGTATGGAGCCAATGATTTATGATGTGCTGGGTAAAGAGGAAATGAGGAGTTGTTCACTTTGACTCAGAAATAGCAAGCACTAACTTCAAGGATTTTCATGGCAGGCTAAAGCTCAGACACAGAGCTGATGTAAGACTCTAACAACCATGAGTCATCTCCATTAGGGAAGCTCTCTCCCTCCCTCTGCTTCTGCTTGCATCTATCATCCCTGCTTTCTTACCCTTAATGTTTCAGGACACTGATGTTTCCTAATAAACAAGTAAATATATCTTTCTGCTAAGTGCCACTTTCAGCAGTTTGAGATCTAAGCTCTAGGAAACTGACTCCACAGGGCTGCAGTTTTGTCTATTTGCAAAGCAATGTTTATTTAGCAAAGTTTTTACGGCTCATTGGCAGTATATGACACATTTTTACGAATGGGTTTTGGCTGTTATCATTTATGTACAACTTGAGCAAGGGGGGTTTGTAATAAAGGCATTAAAAGGAAATTAAAGATGAAAACGATAAGGGAAGTAAGGAGGAGTGAAGAAGACAGCTACAGAGCACTAAAAGAATCCAGGAAGACAAAGAGGAACTTTTCCGACTTTGACCTTCATCTTTGCTTTCAGTGCAGTTACCATGGGACGAGCTGTCAGTCTCTAGCATCATAAAACACTTGGTTTATAACACACATACGCAGACACACAACCCTGCACATCTGTTCTTTAGCGTTACAAAACTTCCCTTACCCCGAACTTTACCATTAACTCTAACCCTTTGGTCAAGTCCTAGACGTCAGACAGCCCTTTGAAAAGGAAAAAAGGACCAAAATGTGCTCACTTTCAAGTCTGAACCCCAAAGCGGTCAATGATGCAAGTGGCAAAAAATCATATAAATTCAGCACACATGCTTCACTCAGTAATCTTAACTTTATCATATTAAAAGACAAAGAAAAATGTGATGTTATTAGCGGTACTGTCTGGCTGACAGTTTGACCGTGCATGCACCTTCCTTCCTGATACCATGTGTCTCCAGTGTAGTGCTACCGCTGACATGCACTCACTTATACACATAATTCTGGGAGCAGACACACTGACTTGGGGGATTACATACTGTCTCTGAATACTAAGTGCTACTTAGCAGGATTGGCTACAGGCACCCCACACTGCTTACTGTTACTAAACCCATTACTGTCTGTAAATAAATGCACCCTCATTCTCCCTCAGCCATTCTCTGACTCACAATTTAATCACAACGTTAATCCCAAATTCTGAAAAATGCTGATGAAATTCTCCTGAAAATGTCAGGCTGAGAAATCATGGCAATTAGGAGGGACACACATCCAAGAGAGCATACATAATATGTTAACTTTACCAGTGCTTGTTTTGAACATAGATACGTCTTGTTTTTTCCAGGATTTGTCATGTCACACAACGCCAGTTTCTGTAACAACTAATGGATGTTTCAATGGAGACTCGAAAACCTTATTAAAACAAACAAAAAAGACTTATTAAGCTCTTTTATGCAATATCAAAACAGTAAGAGATTAATAAAAAGATGCAAAAACATGTCCTTTCTAAAGTCAAGGCCAAAAAACTCCACAAAACTCTATTAATCTGGTTGTATTTATTATTTTGGTTCAAGTCAACTGCTTCAAACGGAATCATTTTTAGACAAGCAGATGTCTATTTGTCTTAAATCCAACCTGCAAAGTTCTTAAACAACAGACAGAGTATGTAAAGTTAGCTGGAACATTTTCAAGCAAAACATCAAGATACTTCGACAAGGTCCATGAGGTAAAAAAAAAAAAGAAAAATACTAGCACAAACACACATAAAACTGCAGAATGTTTCCATAAAGTTTCAGGGTGAGCTAATGCATGGGTGCAAACAGCTTAACTTTTCACCTCAAATTTACCCAAAATATTTCCTTTCAGCCCCTGAGCAAATTTTTCACTCCATAGTGTCAGTGTGACAACATTGACATGAAATATCAATAGAAGTTCACCATGAGCTCTTCTCCACATTCATCTTAACCCTGTCTGTCATGCTATACATATACTTATACTAAAATCATTAACATAAATTTCAACTCTTTTTCTTGTGAGCCACTTGTGCATTGTGCTTTTTGCATCATTTTCTCCTCCTCTGAGGAGGAACCTGAAACACACCTGAATGACTGTTTCACATAACCATGGCATGGGATTTATTTTATTTCATACCCATTGGGGTAACACCTCTGACATGACGTTTTGGGCAGGAAAAACCAAAAAAACAAAAACAAAAACAAAAACAAGAAACAAACAAACAAAAAAACAAACAAACAAACAAAAAAAAACCCATGGAGAGTGACTGGATGAACATTTCATCTGTCAGATTCATTCTGGGCCAATCAGAGCAACAAACAACACATATGATGCAATAGGTCTGCACCATCCCTGTGAGCTCACCAGTTATCCTGGTTTACACAGTCACAATTAGTGGTGCTAGCTGGTAAATCAAACTCTTGCAGAACTGAGTGAATTTTTTTTTCCACTAACAAAATCTTTCAGTATGGTTATTTGCATTTATTGGTGGTCAGGACAGGGCCATGTCAGGAATGACACTTGAAGAAGGAGTTTTGTGCTCATCACGCAGGTTAAGTTTTTAATGTCTGCGCTCTGGTTTAGCACTGCAAGAGGGACGGAGGAAATGTGAAAACATGATCAACTTTGATAAGTTTCAAGTTAAACCAGTGCATCCATCAGACCCCAAGAGGACTAAAATGAATGAATTTGATGATGATTTTAATATTTTGGTGTGTAATGAATGTAAGGTACAGTGTTGTAAAAGAAGATAATGTTGAGGTCGTGTGTTAATGTGGTGCTGTCCATGGTGCTGAATGACAGCTGTCACTTATAGAGTGGAGGAGGGAGAAAGGCTTTAAACAACTCAATCTACTCTCTCATGGATATTCTGAGTTATTATCATGGTAGCTCCAGTATGTCCTTTGGTGTGTATTGTTGATGCAGTCAGTGACCCATTGATCATGGATGCTGTTAGTTGTTGAAAAGGCCTAAACATGTCTTTCCACCTGGATTCCTGTTTGTGATGTAGACGGACAGCAGTGCATGATAGAGAGAGAGGGGATGATGTAGAGGAGGTTTCACCTGTTGGAGAACAGTAGGCTACTACAATATTCTTTATTAAAGGTCACATATTTTACCCCTTTAAAGAAAAGTTTATACTGGTCTCAGAGGTCCTCAAAACATGACGGTGAGGTTTGTTGCTGAAAAAAACACTCCAGTATTGGACTATTGCATGTCTAAAAAACTCCTCTGATTCAGCTCTACCCAGAACGAGCTGTTTCAGTCTGTGGCTTTAAATGTTACTGTGCTGTCTGACTCCGCACCTGACCCTTCCCCTCTCAGGAAATGGATGTGGCTTAATTGATGTGGTCCTCCTCTTAGCTGGCAGCTGAGAGGAGGATCAGGAGAGGAGGGTGGAACATTCTGCTCATTCTTGCTCCCCATATGACATCATGAGGGAAAAACCTGTGAACGGCTTGTTTCAGCACACATTTTCTGAAAGGAAGAGAAAGAGAGGGGAGGGTTTCTTGGGTGGATTGTGGACAGGCCAGGGGCACATATTTTTATTAGAAAAGCTTGAATGTGTATTTTGCATAACGTGACTTTTAACTCTTGTTGGACGGCAAGTCTCACAAGTGTGTGTGGGTGAATAAAGAGATAATGATAGTTATATCAGTATCATTAAGGATAAAAATAAGCCACAATTGCTGGCTGACAAAAGCATTCATAGATAAAACAAGTCTTGTTGGAAAAGAATCAGCTGATTTATGTGTTAATTTGTGTACTAACAAGATCAGGAATGTTTCATATAATTCTAAAACACAAAGAAATCTGTGATTTATCATTTTGAGATCAGGGAGTAAACTCCTTGGTAGAAAAGGTTTTCCTTGTCTAACACAAATCAGGATTTATCTCTAAAATAAAACATAATCTTAGTTTTAGCTTCTTCACAATATTTTCTATGTGTTTTTTGAAGGAGGATTTTTGTCTAACTCTCATTGTAAAACTATGAGACTTTTCCATCTGGGTCTCCATTCAGAGTGAGATCTGTACTATGGACAACTTTGATGATGCAATTCTTAAAAATAAAACAGATTTTTTTTTTCTTTTGTTCTGATGTTTTGTTGTTAAGATGCTGTTTTCAGGTGTTGTATCTGATTTAATTCTGTGTGCAGTAGGTTTGCCAACTCCTGTGCATTAAAATCACAAAGATGTTTTCTTCATTAATTGGTATTTTTGTCTATCTACTTGTGTTCACTTAAATTGCAGTGAGTCAGGCTCTAGGGACATGTGTTTACCCCTTATTATAACCAAACAGCAGCTACAGAGACACAGGGAGAGGCACAAATAGAGAGGAAAACAAATAGACAGACAGACATAGAGATGTAGTAAACATAACATGATTAAAGATTAGCAATGGCGTAACAATTGTAGAAGTATGACCAACTCTTAACATGCATGAGGACTTGTTGAGTGCACCGGTTTGGAAAAAATAGACCGAAAGCTTCTCACTGCAACAATGATGTATTCATGCTGCAGCAACAGATACAGTTACGTAACAAGTTTCAAATGGATAGTTAGTACCCCAACAATGCCCCACCCCAAACCTCAAGGCCTCCACTCTCCATCCCTTTCTCCATTCTCTCTCTCTCCTTTTTGTGTCTCTCTTTTTCATCATCCCTCTCCCCTCCCCTTCCGCCTCCCTCCCTCATTCAGCTGTATCATGATTCTGCAGCTCAGCCTCTGCAGCATGACTCCACTTTCCTCTCTGCGTTTCTTTCTGCCTCCCCAGTAGCTCACTGAAAAATCCAGCAGAAAACTGGGAGGCTTAAAATAACTGCAGGTGGAAGTGTAGTCTACAGACACACTCCTCAAATGATGCTGCATGTTGCCTCTTTCTACTCTGTTAATGTAAGAGCACAACACACTTAATGCCACTTTTATTATCACAGACTTTTTTGATGCAGTCATTAAAGCTTTTAAAGCTACCCTGGACATATATTAGACAGAAATAGTGATCACCACACAGCTGTTTAACTGGAGTTTTTGGAGAAAAAACGTCCTGCAGCAAGACATAAACAATGTTTTTACGCAGTCTCGCTAAAATTTCTATTAAAATTTTATCACCCTTTGTCGTTATGCTTTATAACAGTGATATCTGGCAGTGTCACGACGCAAATGAATAAAGTAAAACCTGTGCACCACATATAAGGTGAAGGCAAAGAGGAGCTTCTGAAAGCCATGAATGAGAGTACTTTCACAGGATACTCCTTCTGTATCCAAGGCTGCAAAAAGGGAATTTTAGTAATAACCACAACCAGAGATTGATGTTTCCCATATATTCCCACATAAATCATGATCTCTAAGTTTTACTGACTTGTCTTCAACGCTTCATGATTAAAGCCCTTCATCCACATTAAATCTCTTCAGTGAAACTAATTTGAACAACTGGATATCTTCAAGGACGTAGAAAAGTAATTAATAAATATTCTTCATACATTTCAAACAAGGTTTCAGAAAGCTGCCATGCACTGTAATACAATAACACTATCAACTGATAAACTGTGTTTTGTGTCCCTATGTAAACAAGAGCCTTAAAACATGTCACCAGCTCAAGCAGCTGATAGGCTACTGATCTGATCTTGCTATGGATAACTCTAACAACCTTTGTTAAGCAGAAAAAAATGATTAAACATTTTTACTATCTGAGGGAATTGTTCTCATTAGATGTAATTGTTTGAGGCCCCAGGCAAAGACCACTCTGAGGCCTTTCTCCATTTTGCTTAAAGCAATTGTAACTGGTGAAGAAACATATTTAGAATGATCTATTTTAAGTTTACAGAACCTCATACAGTTTATGCATAACTACAGGATCCAAATGTGAGCAAATACTACTTGCTCATCATCTCTTATCTGAGTAAATTGATTGAAAGTCACATTTAATACAGCTGACATGTCTTCAGGCAAAGTACACCTGAAAATAATTCACATACACTAAAGTTGTTAAGTTGATATTACTATCTATTTACTTGTTTTAAGGGGCTTAAACTACTTTAGGGGACCAGGGGTCGTTCCCAGGCATTTTTTTGGACAATCAGTGCTGTAGTCTGAATTCTAGATAACATATTTATATTCTAGATTCATCCATCCATTTTCTACACTGCTTATCCCTCTGGGGGTCATGGGGGGCTGGAGCCTATCCCAGCTGTCAATGGGCAAGACCCCCCGGACTAGTCACCAGTCAGTCCCAGGGCTGACATATAGAGACAGACAACCAGGCACACTCACACCTACGGGCAATTAAGAGTCACTAATTAACCTAATGAGCATGTTTTTGGTGGTGGGAGGAAGCCAGAGTACCTGTAGAGAACCCACGCATGCATGGGGAGAACTCTGCACATAAAGGCCCTGACTGGGATGTGAACCAGGGACCTTCTTGCTGTGATGCAACAGCACCAAACCCTTCGCCACTGTGCAGCCTATATTCTACTAATAATAACTATTAAATCAGTCTGTGATGAACTGTTTACCTCAAATTTGATTCACAACTTTGTCTCTTTCTCGAGGCTCCTTGGAGCATGATGCCTACCTTTCCATATCAAAAAACTGTCCATGTTCTTACCCCACCCTTACCCAATCCCCTCTCCACTAGTGGTCTGTTTTCACATTAGCAACAGTGTTATGTGCCCGTGCACACTGCCATTGCTGGTTTAGTTGGCGGTGTCAGTTGGTTAGCAAATACACTAAAAGGAAAGACGAAGAAAAGGCAACCAAGACAAACACTCACAGCAACATTTGTTTTTACTCTACTGAGACAATGGAGTCCGTACTGCAGCCTACGATGGCAGTATTTATTACAAGCCCAAGTCCAAAACAGTTAGGGTGCTAGTTGAAATATGAATCAAACAGAATGCAATGATTTGCAAGTCTCATAAATCCATATTTATTCACAATCGAACATAAAAAACATATCAGGTGTTGAAATTGAAACATTTAACCATTTCATGAAGAAAGTTGCTTCATTTTAAACATGATGGCAGCAACAAATCTAAACAAAAGCAGAGATGGGGGAACAAAAGGCTGGAAAAGTGAGTGGCACTGGTAAAGAACAGCTAGAGGAGCATTTTGCAACTAATGAGGTTAATTGGCAACAGGTCAGTAACATGAAAACATTAGGTGCTTCATAAAATGAAAAAATCAGCAAGAAAACCCTGGACTGTCGAGCTGCAAGAATCCTACATCAGACAAGAATGGGACAACAGTTCTCTCCCAAAACTCCATCACCTGGTCTCACTTCCCCAGATGTTTACACTGTTGTTAAAAGGAGAGTGGATGCTACAAAGGGGCCTGTCCCTACTTTTTTTGTGAGTGTCTTGCTGCCCTCAAATGCAAATTTTTAAAGAAATGGTAAAATGTCCCAGGTTCAAAATCTGACTTGTTGTGTATGTTCTATTGTGAAAAAAATATGGGTTATCAGATTTGCAAATCACTGAATTGCATTTTTATTTACATTTTACACAGTGCCCCAACTTTTTTGGAATTGGGGTTGTATTTTTAAGACATCTGCCTTCAGCTGAGAGAATGAAATTGGCCTGTGCTGGATAGATATAATGATGAGACCACCTCTTCAAGCTGAAGTTAAGAGGCCATTATAATGTAAATAGTCTGTTTTTAACAAAACAGCATGTTCTTCCTTTATAGGAGCACCAAAAGGTTTTGTCCTTAATCCTGTTTTATTTTCCTACTACAGTATCTGTCCTTTCCTATGCTGATTTCATGCACTTGTTTTTGAATTTCAATGTAGTCTGTAACATATAACAAATTGAGTGCAGAACCACAAACATCCTCAGTCATTCGTTGAAAGCTCAATATTCTTTGGAGTAAAATCAAATTGAACAGACTATGAAACAATGTAATTGTATAAAGAGATATCTCGCTGTCGGCATTGTGTCAGTATGCTTTTATTTGATTATGCCTTTATTTAAATGAGATTTATGCTTAACTTTAACTGCTACACACTGACAAGTACTGTACAACAAGTGATGACTCACATCAGCTGGATCCAGGTGAGTCATTGCAGTCTAACAGTGTCAGTCTGAATGATTTACACAGCTTCTATTTCCCTCACATATCAACCCAATCATACTGCGATTGCTCTCGAAAATTTAATCCCACATTGCACTGACAGCATTCGCCAAAACAATACTTTCATTTATTAAACTGAGAATACAAATGAGATCAAACTCATGCTTCTATGGAGAGACTTCAACATCAGACTGTTCTTTTTTGTCAGTGCTTCTTATTCATGACTGCATCTCCTAAAATATTGTCCCACATGGCTCATGTGGCCTGTAGTTTCCCAAGTTGTGCTCATCTCTTCATAGCTGCCAGTCTGTTAATCCTAAATACAATCCTGAATACTTTAGGAAATGTTTTTTTCAGTCGATTTATTTCTTAGCCTGCAGTTTTTCTAGTGCATCACACAATACAAATGGAGGTAATTTCCTGACTCAGGAGCTGTGAATAGTCAGTCCAAAGAGGGCAGAATATCAAAATGTTCACAAAAATGCTGGAGGAGGATGGAGACATAAAAGAGACACAGTGAATCTGTTTCTGTGTAGGTGGAGACAGCAGGAGGAGGAGGGAGGAGGGTTGCAGAGAAGGGAGGGTGATGAGAGACTCTGCAGATTAAAGACATAACGTCACAGCATTATAGATGGGCCAGGAGATTGGAGGCACATTAAAAAAGTCAGGAAATTAAAGTCACAACTAAAAAGCTCATTATTTACAAAAGAAATGTTTGCTTTGCTGAGTGCCTTGTAGATTGAAAAAAAGAATGGATGGACTCATTATTTCCTCTGATAAATTGAATAAGAACAAAAGCAGAATCCCTGACCTGGCAGTTTCTAAACACTGAAAAAAATCCTCAGAGTGGAAATTGTCTCATCAGGTGGACTGATATGTATTAAGGTTCATATGTAGCTTGAACCCCAAGGCACCAGGACCTTTAAGGGCCTAAAAGACACCGACTTTTTAAGTCTCTAATAAGTGTTTTCCCTTCTCTCCATGCCACAGTGTGATTTTGTGAACAGAAAAGGAGAAACAACACTGATCAAATAATTAAATAAGGGTCTAACACTTGTCTTCCTCAGTGGGTTGATTGAGTTTAATCTGTTTTCCTTGCGCTGATTGCTCACTTCCTCCTTCAGATGAGAAAAGCTGCTGACCACGGCTTTAAATACTCAAAGACTCATCAGGCTGGACCCTGTCGGTATGTGGGACTGAGACAGAAAGCTCGAAAAAGACTTTAAAATTCTGATACTTTAAGTACAGTGTTTCTGTTGGAGAGTGTTTAGCTATGTGAACATGTGACTCTGCTCTGAGTGACCTTAAGAACAGGGTTTAAAGCAGCTTTCTGCAGCAGCAGCACAACAGAGGGTATCCCTCCCCCAGTCACATCAGGTCACTTTATTTGCATTTCAAAACATGTGCTGGCCCAGGGACATATCGACAACCTACACAGCCATGCTATTCTTGCTGACACTGGATTTAAGGGACAACGGGGAGACATACAGTGAAGAAATAAAGAAGACTATAATGAAGGCAGTAGAAAGTATAGGCTTCACAAAAAGTTGACCATCCATCAATAAATGTCAAAGAATTGTCACAATTTTGTTAATATAAGATAGTTTTAATTCTTCAAAAAGTGTAAAAAAATAATGGGTTTTATTCTAAGTCATATCAATTTTATTAAAACAGCAAATGTTGATACCCCAAATGAGCATCTCAATCAGAAATAAGTCCAGAATTTGACTAGAACAAAACCTTCTTTTTCTTCCACCATTCAGAGGTGGACTTGCTGGTGTGTTTTGGACCATTGTCCTGCTTCATAACAAGTGCGCCTGACAGACTGAAGACCTTCGTTTAAGCTTAGTTTTAATTAGTTTCAGTTAACTTAAATGATATTTACATTTAAGTGGTAGTTATTTGGTTTAAGTTAACTATTACAACCTTGGTTCAAAGTTTTCTTCATTTGAGGACAATGGCTCTCAAAGCTAGCCTAGAAGATCCTAAAATGCAACATGCCATAAGCTAAAAAACAACAACAACAAAAAAAAAAACAAAACAAAAACAAAAACAAAAAACAAAAAAACAAAAAAACAAAAAAACAAAAAATTAGAACAGTTGAGAAACAAAGTCATTGACATCTAAAAGTCTGGAAAGGATTACAAAGTCATTTTCAAGGATTTGGGACTATGGAAGCCACACTGAGAGTCATTATCCACAAATGGAGAAAACTTTGAACAGTGGTGAACCTTCCCAGGGGTAACTGACCCACCAATATTACTTCACAAGTGCATTAACCACTCATTCAGGAGGTCACAAAAAAACTAATAACAGCATCTAAAAGACCTGCTGGTCTCACTTGACTCAGTTAGTGTCAGTGTTCATGATTTAATAACAAAAAAAAGACCTGGCAAAAATGGCATCCATGAGTCCCAAAGCAAATAATCACTGCTGACCAAAAGGAACAAAAAGGCTTGTCTCACATTTGCAAAAAAAACAAAACAAAACAAACAAACAAACAAAAACATCTTGATAATCCCCAGGACTTTTGGGAACATTTTGTGGACTGATGAAACAAAAGTTGAACTTTTTGAAAGGTGTGTGGCCTGTTACATAAAACTAGCACCACATCTCATAAAAAGAACATCATAGCCACTATCAAACATGGTGGGGGTGGTAGTGGGATGGTCTGGGGCTGCTTTGCTGCTTAAGGACCTGGATGACTTGTCATAATTGATGGAACAATGAATTCTGCTCTCTACCAGAAAATCCTGATAAAGAATGTCTATCGGTTGGTGACATCAAGGTCAAGAGCACTTGGCTTATGAAACAAGACAATGATCCAAAACACACCAGCAAGTCCACCTCTGAATGACTTTAAAAATGAAGGTTTTGGAGTGGCCTAATCAAATACATCTGACTGAGATGCTTTGGTATGACCTGAAACAGGCCATTCATGCTTGAAACCCTCCAATGTGCAATACCAAAACTGCATTTTGTATTTTCTCAGCTTATCTTTCCAAAACATTTAAAGTTGAATGCAGGGAAAAAAAAAACTTTTTCACATCACTGTATGAACTCAAAATGCAGCTTTTGTCATGCAAATACAGGATTCTTCACTGTCTTTGTAGCCTCTTTTCAAATGACACTGCTGTTGTGGGTTGAACTCATTTCCACCAAAGAAAGCTACAGCATCTACTGGTTGCCATGTAGTTGCTTCAGCTAAACCATGCTGAAGCCTCTTTCTCCTCAGATGATGCTGATCGGTCTAGTCATTCTTTGACTGAAAACATACGTCTCAGCTTGGAGCTCTGCAAGATGGATCTGCCAGATGACAGAAATGGATTCTGGCCAATCCATCTGCTTTGCAAGGTGATTACTGCCCTGCTATTCTTACTTAGAGAAACAACACCTTCAATGTTTTTTTTTTAAAGGCACAACACATTTTTAGTGATTTGAATCTTTTCCTTTAATGAAAATGAGCATTTTAAAACTTTATTTTTGCACCTATTTTGACAGTTACTTTAATTTAAGATGATCATGCATGCTCAGTACTGGTTACTTAACTTCATGCGGAACAAAGGCTAAGGCCAGATTCAGTAGTTTGTTTATATTGTGGGGAACCTGTTTGGCCCTGTGGTTGGAGTGAGTGCAAATGCCACATGTGCAAAGGCTGCAGTCACTAAAGCCTGCATTTCAAATTTGAACTATACTGTACCAAAAGACAAACCATGCTCCTTTCATACAGAGGAGATTCACTTGAATCTTTGACTCATAGGCAGCCTCATAACTCTTTATAAACTACTTTTAAAATATCTGCAACCTAAATCTTGTGTTGTAGAAAACTGCCAATTGGTAAATGAGCAGGCATGAAAGAATAGCTCACAAATGGTGAACTTGAATCTGAACTTGAAATCAGACATTGAAGCTGTTTCATTGACCTGGATTAGCAAAGACTGCAGTGACCCAAATCTTAGCAATTGCATTTGTCTAATTTCTGGTCAGAATATCTCATACATTTACAAATTTATGAAAAAAAGTATTCGGGATGCCTCATTACACCAACTGGGAGTGTAAAGACATTATTTTCAAATACATGTACTTTAATTTACAGTTGACCCTCCCTTTTGCAGCTCTAACAGCCTCCACTCTTCTTGGAAGACTTTCCACAAGATTTGTGAATGTTTCTGTGTGAATTTGTGCCCATTCATTCCATGGAGCATTTATGAGGTCAGACACTGATGTTGGACGAAAAGGCTTGGCTTGCAATCTCCATTCCAGTTCATCCCAAAGGTGCTTGATGGGGTTGAGGTCAAGGTTTCCACCACTCTACAGTCCAATGCCAGTGCTTTACACCACTCCATCCAATGCTGGACAATCGACTTGATGATGTGAGGCTTGCATGCAGCTGCTTGTCCATGGAAACCCATTCCTTAAGATACCATCGCACAGTTTTGCAACTACATTAATTCTAAAACTTTAAAACTTTCAGTTCTGGAATCAGCAATTTGTGGCGACTTTTATGCACCATGCAACTGAGCTGTCATTGATCCCACTCTGTGATTTTACATGGTCTTCTGCTTCATGGCTGTGTTGCTGTTTTCCCTAAATGCTTCCACTTTCTAATAATATCATTTGCAGTTGACTGTATCCAAATATGAATTTTAACTAGGGCCTAAATTGCTTTAAATGCATAATCAATTCTCAATATTCTTGCTGCACCTGCAAATATTCTTTATTAATCACAAGGAATTTAGGTTTTAGCTTAAGCTTAAAACGATCTTGAATTTTGCACTGCTAAAACTAGTTTGCCAACACTTGAAGAGCCAATTCATCGCAATATTAGGAACAGTCAATAAAGATCTCATGGTAACTGATGGAGATGTGGCTGGAGCTCAAAGCACACATAGCCATTAAGCTGAATAAGCAGTCTGATGATCTGTTTAGATTTTATATGATTTATATAAAGAAGTTGATGATTTTACATAAGACAATGCAAATCTCTGGTTACATATACAAAGTGGGAATTTCCTTTATTACTGGGGAAAGGAAAACAAATTTGTGTGGACTTAAGTTTGTGTGTATGTACGAGCGCTCTGTGTATGTATGTGGTTCAAACTGAACAGTCACTTACTTTTTCAGCCAACAGATTTATACCCTAAACCCCACTGGAACGCACATATTTTGTTACATAACATCATTAAAAGGTGAAGACTGAAACTAATTTTGACATCTTCTTTGAACTTAGATGTCTCTGCTGCTGAAGAAGAACAGAAAGGCTGAGCTCATTATTTTTAACAGGTTGCATTTCAGGGCAAAATTTGTTTGCACATCAGCACATCACATGAACTATACTTGAACAGAAAGTCTATAAATTCCCAAAGAAGAAGAAGATGAATTTTCAGAAATTTCAACCTGACCTTCTAATCGAATAACTTTTCTTTTGTGCTTGTGCGTGTATGTGCTTGTGACATAACTATGTAACTACATAACTATTTCTTGAGTTTTTGCCACCCCCTTCCCTTGCACAAGGGGAATATGGAACAGTTTTATTTCTGTGGCTACTCAGCCGTCCACAGAGAATCACGTACCAGAAAAGATGCTACAGCTGCCTGATAAACAGAGAGAGAGAGAGAGAGAGAGAGAGAAAGAGAGAGAGAGCTACTGATGCATTGCAGATAAACTGCAGATCTGAGTGTAACTCCTCCCTTTCTCTTTTCATATGCACCCCCTCACGCCACTTTTGTTGCTGTTTTTTGCTCTGACACCATTTATGACATCATCATCACCTCCAGACCTCCCACTCACATCACACCATCCACTATCTACTTCCTGGCACACCCTGCTTACCTCCCCATCTGATCCCCTTCACCTCATAACTCTCCCTCAATCCATCTTTGGAGCCGGCAGAGCTTTGACCTTTGAAGACAGGCTGGAGTCAGGCAGTACAGATGGAGGTTTTTTTTGCAAATGAGGAAACAATAACTTTGTCATGAGCAATTCTTTTTCTTGTGTTGTGAACATTTAAGGTGAAGTTGTTTGTTTGTTTGCACTTTCTAGAAAATATATCCAAAGAATTTTGAAATTATGTTATTGAATTATCACATATATTACTTATCTGACAGGCAAATATAAGAGTGAAACAAAATATGATGGGTCAGAAGCTTTCGTTTGCATTTAGAAAGACTAGCATAGTAACTTGAAGTTATACATTCGGTAACTATAATTGCCATGACGGACACAAGATGAAAAACTTTCAGCTAATGTAAAGAATGACAGAAATTTATGCCAGACTTTATGCCGTTTATTTTTCACCTTTAACTGATTAATGTGAAATCTAACCACCCATGTATTATCTACTGCACATTGCTTATCTGGTTCCAGGTCATGGGGAGCTGGAGCCAATTCAAGCAGTCATTGTGTGAGTAGCAGGGTGCACCCTGGCTTGGTTGCCAGTCCATCACAGGGCTGATATACAGAGAGAAGAAAATAGGTTCTCTCAGTTTAGGCTCATCAATTAACTAGACAAGCATGTCTTTGGTTAGTAGGAGGAACCCAAAGATGCACAGGGAGAACACTGAAACCCCACAGAAAAGCCCTGCCCAATGAGGATTTGAACCATGACCCCTCTACCTGAGAGGCATCAGCACTGACCACTGCAACAAGGTGCAACTCCTTAATGTTGTCTGTTTGACACATGGAGTAAAACACAATGGACATTACTGCAGAGTCGATAGGATTGCTCAAAAAGGCAGTTCTTTAATACAGTCCAAAAGCCAGTTCACAAAAACTCAGACTAACTGGGTAAAAACCAGAAGATAAGGCAAAAGAGCTAGTCAGAAAAAACAGGAAAGAATCAAACACAAAAAGTTAAATAAGAGAGATTGCAAGATCAACAAACACTGTAGATCACTATAAACTAGTGTCATGAGGGGGGGCATGCTGGGGTTATACCCAAAGACTAATTAACTAAACTAAACTAAACTAAACTAAACTAAACTAAGCTAGACTAAACTAAACTAAACTAAACTAAACTAAACTAAACTAAACTAAACTAAACTAAACTAAGCTAGACTAAACTAAACTAAACTAAACTAAACTAAACTAAACTAAACTAAACTAAACTAAACTAAACTAAACTAAACTAAACTAAACTAAACTAAACTAAACTAAACTAAACTAAGCTAGACTAAACTAAACTAAACTAAACTAAACTAAACTAAACTAAACTAAACTAAACTAAACTAAACTAAGCTAGACTAAACTAAACTAAACTAAACTAAACTAAACTAAACTAAACTAAGCTAGACTAAACTAAACTAAACTAAACTAAACTAAACTAAACTAAACTAAACTAAACTAAGCTAGACTAAACTAAACTAAACTAAACTAAACTAAACTAAACTAAACTAAGCTAGACTAAACTAAACTAAACTAAACTAAACTAAACTAAACTAAACTAAACTAAACTAAGCTAGACTAAACTAAACTAAACTAGACTAAACTAAACTAAACTAAACTAAACTAAACTAAACTAAACTAAGCTAGACTAAACTAAACTAAACTAAACTAAACTAAACTAAACTAAACTAAACTAAACTAAACTAAACTAAGCTAGACTAAACTAAACTAAACTAAACTAAACTAAACTAAACTAAACTAAACTAAACTAAACTAAACTAAACAACTAAACAAACAAAAACCAAACCAGATCAGACAATCCCAAACCCAAACAAGAAAGAATCAAACACAAAAAAGGGAAAACAGGAAACTAAACTAAACTAAACTAAATTAAACTAAACTAAACTAAACTAAACTAAACTAAACTAAACTAAACTAAACTAAACTAAACTAAACTAATCCAAACCAACTAAAACCAAACCAACCCAAACAAAACCAAACTTAACCAACCCAAAGCAAATCAAACCAACCCAACCCAGACTAAACCAAAACAAAAGGGGAGTGACTTGGACACAGCCACAGAGAATGGGAAATATGAGGAGCAGGGCCTGGAAGACAGAGACAAGGGTAAGTTACCTACAACATAAAACAGGAAACACAAATAAAACTCAAAAACACAACAACCTGACCTCGGGTAACTGACAAGGGTTGCAAATGATAATAACATCAAAAAGATTAATTTATTTACTGCTTCTAATTATACATGTTTCATTATATTTACTCATACAACATCTGGTCAAGACAATTTCCTGGGAGGCTCCATTAAAAAGATGTAGTTAATTGAGGTTAAAGTGGTTAATTAAAATAACAAAACACTGTCCACACCACATGGCTAATTACCTTAAAAACACAATAAGGCTATCTGAGAAAATATGTTAATTAGGGCTAGAGTTACAACCCTAATTCCTAAAAAGATGTGTGCAAAATGTTAAAATTCAGTTTTCTTAAGAGTGTTTCACTATTTTCCATACAGTCTTTGGAAGATTAGTAACCCCTTCCCATCCTTATTTCAGACTGACTATTAATCATTGATGCTCTGGCAGTATTTATGAATAAAATGTGTAACCACGGGGACATGTAGGGTCATGTGTTTACAACACATTTTCTCTATACATCAAAGACAACACTGGTGCTTATAGATTTTCTCGGCCAACGTCAGCAGAGTAGTGGAAAGTCTGGGAAAAAAATGTAAATCAATATACAACAAAGCTCACATGGGAGCTGAACATGCAATAACCTGAATCCTCCATTGTCAAGGCTCATGCATGCATGAACAAGTATGCAGGTCAAACATGAAGTAAATTATCTGAACATTTAAATGAGTTTATAAGTTATCAGTATTACTATGACAGGAATAAATACGATACTTTCTCACTATATCAGATTTTAGATTAAAAAACCTGTTGACACACAAGGCTTCAAGTGTAATCATCAGGACGTAGAAATGACCTTGTCGCCTACATGCTTCTACACTACAACTTGTGATGAACAGCTCAGTTACAGTATAATTGTTTGTGGCTAAGTAAAGGTCATAGATGTCACATGTTACAGATATATGCCACTGTTGAACAGGGAGAAAAAGAGATCAAGTTATCATCAGGGTAAAAAGAGAGGAGAAAACAAAACAGCTGTGGTGGCTGGGAGTATGTGATCAGGACAGAGAGGGATGGAGAGAGGAGGAAAAAATGAGACAAGGGAGGAAAGAAAGAAAGGCAGAGGGGAGGTGGAGACAGATGGGTGGTGTAAGACGTGATTGCAATGAAGATGAAAATGTTTCAAAAAATGATAGAGAGAATGAAAAGATAAAGAAAGAAAGATAAAGTAGAAAAAGAAAAGTAATCAAGTCGGAGTAAAAAAAGAAAACCAACAGAGAACTCACACAGAGGATGCACTAAAAAGGACTGAAGATAAGAGCAGTGATGATAAAGTGGACGGCAGAGCAGACACTGTTTTAAGCGCTCTCCTGAGCAGCTCAGTATTTACGGCTGGATATGTGTCGAGTCATGCTGTCTGGCCACCTGCATTCATTCAGAAGTGTCCTCTATGTCTCCCTCAAGCTCACCATGTCCTCATATCTGAACTATAAAATAGGACGACAGCCAACGACTCCCAAAACGACGTATATGACCGTTGGGGAACATCAACAAGCAAAAACACAGTAACATTGTGAAAGGTCATAGTTTGGAGAGAGGGTTCTGGGAAGGTGGGTTCTTGAATGCAATCTTATGTGTTGTCTTAAAAATGGAACCAAGAAAGATTGATAGCAACAAATCATTTAAGCACGTTAAAAATCGATGACACATGTGTAACTCATTAAACAACAATTAATTGAAGTACTCTACATAACTTACTTTTAAAGTCAGTACTGCCATCTGCCTCCTTGCTGTCTATCATCAATCTGTCTGTCTGTCACCATGCTGTGTGTCTCTCTGTCTGATTGTTTTCCTCCCTGTCTGTTTTTCTTCCTTCCTGTCTGTCTGTCTGTCTGCCCCATGTCCTGTATGTCTGTCTGTCTTTCTGCTTCTTTCCATCGCTTTCTATCAGTTCAGACCCAGTCTATCTGTTTACCTGTCTGTCTATCTTTTTGCCTGTCTGTCTCCATAATGTCTGCCTTCTGTTTCCCCCTCCCTGTCTATGTGTCTGTCGTCTATCTGCCTGTCTGTCCATCCGTCTATCCACCTCCCTGTCTGTCTTTCTGTATGTCTATCTGTCTGACTGGCTCAGTCCGACTTCATGTCTCAGCATGCCTTCCTGTCCCCTTGTCTGTCTGTCCGTCTTCCTGACTGTCTGACTCCCATATTCCTGCCTCTCTGCAGGCCTGTTCACAGGAATGGAGAGGCCCCTGAAAGGCCATGTAAACGGCCCCTTCTCAGATATCATTTAATAATATTGACACCTGTACCTTGCATCAGTACCACCATAACCAGCCACCTGGCTAACATTCTCCTCCCTGGCAAATTATCACAAAAATAACAGCTCATACCAGCTCAGGAAGAATGGGTCAACATTTTAAAACAAGCAACAAAAAGAAAATGTAATTTTTATTGATTTTTTAAGAGCTGCTGAGTATTTAAGTTTAAAATAAAAAATAATCATTTCTGAAAGTTAGGATGGTTCATGTCTTTGCTACCCTCCATGGGCCCCTCCATGACTCTGGGCCTCAGAAAGGCTTTATTCTTTTCCCCCCATCGAGGGCAGATTTGCCTCTCTGTTTGTCTGTCTATCACTGTCCGTCATTCTTTCTGTAACTGTCTGTTTTCCTGTGTCACTGTAGCCCTATCTGGCTATGATTCATTGTCTCCCTGTTTTTCCTTTTGTCCGCCCGTTTGTTTCTTTATCTCCCACTCAATCTTTCTATTTGATTGTTTGTTTATGTGTCTCTATTCTCTTAAGGCGTGACAACTTGCCAATTTATGTCTTATTTATGTATCTGTCCTTTTCAAACTGTACTTCTTTTTTCCTATAATTCTGCTGGATGGCTGTTCATGAAAGAAAATAGATCTACCCAAGGTTTCTGTGATATAAAGGGGGCTTTTCCTTGTCTCTGTAGCCAATAGCATACAGATTGCATAACCCTAATTCCAAAAAAGTTTAAGTGCTCTGTAAAATATAAATAAAAACAGAATTAAATGATTTGAAATTCTCATATGCCTGTATTTTATTCACAATAGAGCATAAACAACATATAAGATGTTGAAACTGAGACATTTTAGCATTTCATGAAAAATATTTGCTCATTTTGAATTTGATGGTGCCCCACCATATACAGTACATAAAATCATCAAAATATTCCAAATCATGAGAAATGTCTGTGTGCGAGGTACAAGGCTGAAATTTGATATTGGATGCTTGTGATCTTAGGCTCTCAGGCGGCACTGCATTAAAAACAAGCATAATTCTGCACTGGACATCACTTCATGGGCTCAGGAACACTTCCAGAAATCACTGTTTGTCAACCCACTTGGCTGTGCAATCCGCAAATGCAAGTTAAAGCTGTATAATGCAAAGAAGAAGCCATATTTGAACACGATCATCATCTCAGGACCAAAGCTCATGTAAAATGGACTGAGGCAATAAGGAAAACTGTTCTGTGGTCAAAGAAATAACATTCTTTTTGAAACTATGGGGTGCAGTGGCCTGCAGACTTTAAAAGAGAGGGACCACGCAGCTTGTTCTCCGCGCACAGTTTGAAAACCTGCATCTCTGATGGTACTCAGTTGCACTAGCATCATGGTGTGGGCAGCTTACACATCTGGAAAAGCACTATCAATGCTGAAAAGTATATATGTATGCTCCCATCCAGACAATTTCTCTTTCAGGTAAGGCTTTGCATATTTCAGCAAGACAATTCTAAACTGTGTTAATAGTTTTAAGGAATGGTAAAATGTCTCAGTTTCCACATCTGGTATGTTTTTAATGTTCTATTGTGAATAAAATATGAGTTTATGAGATTTTCAAATCATTGTAATCTGTTTATATTTACATTTACACAGTGTCCAAACTTTTTTGGAATTGAGGTTGTAGTTTATCCCATAGACCTGGTGTCTGTGTTCTGGAATAACCTTTAAGTATTTTGTTGGATAAAAATTGAAAAGAGACTGATTAATGGTTTCTTTATGTAAAATTACTATGACCATTAGAGGGCGCTACTTAACAGTTTATATTATGTGTACAGCCAAATTTGACTAACACTTTCGGATGTTTTAAAACCAAATGTGAAAATATCTCTATGTTAGATTTGAACAAATGGAGAGTCTCTGAACTAAAGGCCACCCTTACTCAGCTGAATTAAAGGTCAGGTAGGTCCTCGTTTCAGCATTAATAACGACTGGGGAGCCTTAAGGAGCTGCTGCTCTAGTCCCCCAAGGAGTCCTGTGACCTCATACAAGGTGAACACACTCCTTCCTCAGACTGGTCTCTGCTGGCTGGGACACACTGGGCCTGACTGGGATGGGCCGGTATACTTGCTGGAGCTTTTTTTTTTTTTGCTGCTGCAGTGCCATTTGAAAACATTCCAACCCTTCTGCAGTGCGCTGGAGCCCAGAGCTGATGTTGAATGACTCCCCTGTTTTTGCTCAGCCCCCCTCCACACACACACGCCTTGCTCTGCCTTGTACATCAAACCAACACCACCCTTGTAGGCCATCAGAAAACACCTCAAGGTTCTGAGCGAACAGCCTGACTGTAAAATATCTGCATCTCAAACCCTGCAGGAAAGGGTCTGAGCAGAGAAGGCCATGGAGCAGCAGTCAAGGTCACTGTAACGCCAGCAAGTGAGACGACTGTGGGTGTGGCTAAAGGAGTAAAAATCATTTACGATTCATTTTAGTGCTTAAAATAGGCAGTCACATATAAAAAGAGACAGTCATTGTGACTGTCTCTCCCTCCCTTCCTGCCTGTCTCTTTCTGATTCTCTCTCTGTCTCTGGAGCAATCTAAAATTGGCCATGCTTGATGCATTAGCTCTGCTTGACGAAAGCTCACTGTGGATACCCAGTGAGGGGGGACAAGAAATGTAGACAGGTGATTAATGGCAAACGTCCAAAGTGTTAAAAACAGAATAAGCTGTCTGATCATACACTGGCCCTGCAGTCTTTCAAAGTACAACCGAGATATGAATCTGAGATAGTTAAAGCGACAAAGTTTAGAGTGTTATTGCACCTGTATACGAGTATGAAGAAGATTTTGACATCCATAAATTCCTGAAGTAATGGCTACCTAAAAAGCACCAATGCAGCTGTTTTTGGTGCATTACCTCCATCGATTGGTAATCATTTGCACTGACCTGATGTGACCGAGGATTAGAGGGAAGCGTTGAGATTGATAGGGGGTCGATGGCCTGTCTGTGAGGCCCAAACTCAGGCCAGGCTGCCCACACTGATGCTTTACTGTTCAGGGAACACTGTCTCAGCAAATGGGCGGTTTACATCATAAATCCCATGAGGCCCTGTACCTATTACAGGGAAGACAGCAGTACAGATGCTCTGTGGAGCAAAGTGTGACTGTGTATGTTTGTTTGGCCTAGAAATCTTATACAATGAAGCCATACAGTAATACAGTCTACAGTAGGTACGTATGTTGACTTATGAAGGATAATAAACCAGAAGATGTATCAAAGCAACCAAAAGTCACTCTATTAATACTTGTTTAAGAATTGCATATGAGGTCAAGTAAAAAAAATAAGCCTAAAAAGTCTATATATTCTTAATATTTTTTACTTTACTTTACTTTAATCAGTGCAGAATCAAACTAAAATATGACTTTTATTTGACAATTAAGATAGATTCACTGAAATGAAAATTACTTCAAATGGTAATTTACACCATTCATTCTCAACTGGTGGGTTGGGACCCAAAAGTGTGCTGGGAAGCCATTTCCATTTGGTTGTTGTTGTGTACCCGGAAAAAAAGTATGTAGCAAAAAATCTGATGTGCTTTGATTTTGGAAAGAAGTGTCACTATCTCTTCAATCTGTTACATTTTACTTCTATCTTAATTCCAAAACAGACCAACTTTCTTTAAAAAAAATATCTAGTTATGACAGAGAAATGTAGGACATTTGGGTCATGATTTATCATGAGTAGGGTAGTGATTGGTCCTTAAGGTAAACCAGTTGAGAATCACTGATTTAGACTTTCAAATCTTTTAGAATAAATGAAAAAAATCTAAATATTAAATTTAATAGTTAGAGGTAAAAATGTGCCAAATCAATAGATCTTGATAGATAGAAAAAATTAACAAAGCTTTCTTAAAAATGTGACTTTCTGCATGATTTAACAAGGGGAGTGTAGCAATTACTTTTTCACATAGAGCCATGTAGGTTTGGAAAACTTTTTCCCCCTTTAGGAATAAAATCATCATTTAAAAAGGCAGTTTGTATTTACTCTGGTTATACTTTGATAATCTGAAAAATTTAAGTGAAAAAAGATGGATAGATAGATAGATAGATAGATAGATGATAGATAGATAGATAGATAGATAGATAGATAGATAGATAGATAGATGATAGATAGATAGATAGATGATAGATAGATAGATAGATAGATAGATAGATAGATAGATAGATGATAGATAGATAGATAGATAGATAGATAGATAGATAGATAGATAGATAGATGATAGATAGATAGATAGATAGATAGATAGATAGATAGATAGATAGATGATAGATAGATAGATAGATAGATAGATAGATAGATAGATAGATAGATAGATAGATAGATAGATAGATGATAGATAGATAGATAGATAGATAGATAGATAGATAGATAGATAGATAGATAGATAGATAGATAGATAGATAGATAGATAGATAGATAGATAGATGATAGATAGATAGATAGATAGATAGATAGATAGATAGATAGATAGATAGATAGATAGATAGATGATAGATAGATAGATAGATAGATAGATAGATAGATAGATAGATAGATAGATAGATAGATAGATAGATAGATGATAGATAGATGATAGATAGATAGATAGATAGATAGATAGATAGATGATAGATAGATAGATAGATAGATAGATAGATAGATAGATAGATAGATAGATAGATAGATGATAGATAGATAGATAGATAGATAGATAGATAGATAGATAGATAGATAGATAGATAGATGATAGATAGATGATAGATAGATAGATAGATAGATAGATAGATAGATGATAGATAGATAGATAGATAGATAGATAGATAGATAGATAGATAGATGGTAGATAGATAGATAGATAGATAGATAGATAGATAGATAGATAGATAGATAGATAGATAGATAGATGATAGATAGATAGATAGATAGATAGATGATAGATAGATAGATAGATAGATAGATAGATAGATAGATAGATGATAGATAGATAGATAGATGATAGATAGATAGATAGATAGATAGATAGATAGATAGATAGATAGATAGATGATAGATAGATAGATAGATAGATAGATAGATAGATAGATAGATAGATGATAGATAGATAGATAGATAGATAGATAGATAGATGATAGATAGATAGATAGATAGATAGATGATAGATAGATAGATAGATAGATAGATAGATAGATAGATAGATAGATAGATAGATAGATAGATAGATAGATAGATAGATAGATAGATAGATAGATGATAGATAGATAGATAGATAGATAGATAGATAGATGATAGATAGATAGATAGATAGATGATAGATAGATAGATAGATAGATAGATAGATAGATAGATGATAGATAGATAGATAGATAGATAGATAGATGATAGATAGATAGATAGATAGATAGATGATAGATAGATGATAGATAGATAGATAGATAGATAGATAGATAGATAGATAGATGATAGATAGATAGATAGATAGATAGATAGATAGATAGATAGATGATAGATAGATAGATAGATAGATAGATGATAGATAGATAGATAGATAGATAGATAGATGATAGATAGATAGATAGATAGATAGATGATAGATAGATGATAGATAGATAGATAGATAGATAGATAGATAGATAGATGATAGATAGATAGATAGATAGATAGATAGATAGATAGATAGATGGTAGATAGATAGATAGATAGATAGATAGATAGATAGATAGATAGATGATAGATAGATAGATAGATAGATGATAGATAGATAGATAGATAGATAGATGATAGATAGATAGATAGATAGATAGATAGATAGATAGATAGATGATAGATAGATAGATAGATAGATAGATAGATGATAGATAGATAGATAGATAGATGATAGATAGATAGATAGATAGATAGATAGATAGATAGATAGATAGATAGATAGATGATAGATAGATAGATAGATAGATAGATAGATAGATAGATAGATAGATAGATAGATAGATAGATGATAGATAGATAGATAGATGATAGATAGATAGATGATAGATAGATAGATGATAGATAGATAGATAGATAGATAGATAGATAGATGATAGATAGATAGATAGATGATAGATAGATAGATAGATGATAGATAGATAGATAGATAGATAGATAGATAGATAGATAGATGATAGATAGATAGATAGATAGATGATAGATAGATAGATAGATAGATAGATAGATAGATGATAGATAGATAGATAGATAGATAGATAGATAGATGATAGATAGATAGATGATAGATAGATGATAGATAGATAGATAGATAGATAGATAGATAGATAGATAGATAGATAGATAGATAGATAGATAGATAGATAGATAGATAGATAGATAGATAGATAGATGATAGATAGATAGATAGATAGATAGATAGATAGATGATAGATAGATAGATAGATAGATAGATAGATAGATAGATAGATGATAGATAGATAGATAGATAGATAGATAGATAGATAGATGATAGATAGATAGATAGATAGATAGATAGATAGATAGATAGATAGATAGATAGATGTTATTGAGAACTGTCCACGTCTATTAGCTGTTTATTGCATATATAGAAAACCAATGAATGGAGGGATTGGTTCTGACAGATTGGTTTGAATGTTGCTGTCCATGGTGCTGAAAGTCTGACTCAATTTAGCAATGGCTACTTTTAAGGAAGACACAATACAGATGAATTTATCAGATTAAGTCAAATAAGATCAACGTTTGAGATAATGTGAAACTTTCTTCGAACGTGAAATGTATGTTTCTGGGTTTTACTTCTCATGTAGCAGCTCTGGACCACGTGGTTCAGACTGAGCGGGACCTGGGAGCACTGGGCTCCGCTGTGAGGGGCACGCGCCCACCCCCCCTCCATCAATGGACGGAACAAAAGTGCTTGGACTGCCCGTTAGCGGCGGAGCCTCTCATATATAAGGAGCAGACAGAGGAGTGCTCAGTCGCTGTGAGAGCCATACACCCCTCACCTGCACACACACACACATAACACACATACACCCACACCCACCGTCGCCTCCTCCACCTGCTCTGTTCCCCTTCATTCCTGCTCACTCCCCCACGGTAGCCTGACCGGATGAGTTACCCGGTGGACTCGATAGGGAGCCCCTTTAGGAGAAATATGGATACTAGGACCAGCTATGGCTACAGCCGCACTGGTAGCACTCCCACCAGCGGCTTCCGCTCCCAGTCGTGGTCCCGGGCGAGCCCTGGATCCACTATGACCTCCTCCTACAAGAGGAGCGTCAACATGCCGGTGTCCCGAGCCTACAGCTCCACGGTGCTCAGCTCCGCCGACAGCGTTGATTATAGTCAGAGCCCCATTCTGAACGGAGACTACAAGCGATCTAATGAGAAGGAACAACTTCAGGGGCTCAATGACCGCTTCGTTGTTTACATCGACAAGGTGCACTTCCTGGAGCAGCAGAACAAGCAGATCGAGGCGGAGATCCAGGCTCTGCGGCAGAAGCAGGTATCCCGCACCCAGCTGGGAGACCTCTACGACCAGGAGCTGCAGGAGCTGCGCTCCATGCTGGAGCAGATCCACCATGAAAAGGCTCAAATCCAGCTCGACACGGACCACATCGAGGAGGACATCCAGCGGCTCAGGGACCGCTTCGAGGAGGAGGCGCGCATCCGGGAGGAGTCAGAGGCGATAATCCGCGTCCTGAAGAAGGACACGGGCGACTCGGAGTTGATGAAGTCTGAGTTGGAGAAGAAAGTTCAGTCTCTGCAGGATGAGATCGCTTTCATCCGCAACAACCACGAAGAGGAGGTGAGCGACCTCATCGCCCAGATCCAGGCGTCTCAGGTGACCGTGGAGAGGAAAGACCTCCAGAAGGCAGACATCACCGAGGCTCTGCGGGAGATCCGCTGCGAGCTGGAGGGCCACTCCAACCAGAACCTGCAGCAGGTGGAGAACTGGTTCATGTGCCGCTACACCAAGCTGACGGAGGCTGCTGAGCAGAACAAGGACGCATTAAAGTCCGCCCGGGATGAGATCGCCGACTACCGCCGCCAGCTGCAGACCAAGACGGTGGAGCTCGAGTCTGTCCGCGGTACCAGGGACTCTCTGGAGAGGCAGCTCAATGAAATCGAGGACCGCCACAACAGCGACCTGGCCAGCCTGCAGGTAGGGAAACAGCGCCAAGGCAGACTGGGAGCCGTGCGTAATGACCTGAAAAGACCTTTAATCTATCTGTGCCATTGTAGTAAAGGATATTTATTTGATGTTTTGTGATTCATTAAACTTTTTTTTGCAGTTAAACCGCAATAATATTGTTGTAATGTTAACATGTGATAATGATTGTGATATATGTTTCATTCTAATACATTTCAGTGACGCAGTTTTACCTCAGGGTCAGGAATATAGCAGAAGTTGTGAATATGAGCAAAACAGATCCTATTGGTGGTTAGAGAGCTGTTAAAAACATTTTCTGCTGCGTAATGATTGCTATGATCTCATCACTGCTCACCACTCTGCGCTGACTTTTTTACGCTTCCCAAGAGTCATGAAAGAGTTAAAGAGAGTCACTGCAGCAGACTCTCCCCCTCTTTCTCTCATTCTCTCTCTCTGTCTCTTTCTCTTGCTGAGTCAGAGGCCCGGGTCGATGCCTTTATTGGCTGTGTCCTTACATCACACCACTGAGATTCTGGGGTGGAGGCGGGGGTGTGTGTGTTGACGAGTGTGTAGGCTGTCCTTGAAAATGAGGCATTCAGAATCTCTAGAATACTGTATTGCGTCAGAATAAATTAAAGCAACAGCTTTAAGAGCACAAAGTTTTTGAACGTGGATGGATGAAAAGAAGAGGGATGAGTTTGGAAAATGACTTAAGATCTTGGAAAGGGTCTGCAAGGGGAAGTCTGGTGAACCACTCTTTTAGATTTTGCCTGCAAATACTTGTATTAAATCAACCTTGTGTTGCATTTGCTCTTTTTCTAATCTCAGGAGACAATTCACCAGCTGGATAATGAGCTCAAGAGCACCAAATGGGAGATGGCTCGCCACCTGCGTGAGTACCAGGACCTGCTCAATGTCAAGATGGCCTTGGATATCGAGATTGCTGCATACAGGTATATAATGATAATCTAATAATTATAATTTATTCCATTTGTTTTTATTTTCATTTCCTTTACAGTTTTTTTCATCACTTTCAGTTTTTATTATTATAATGGCCTGGTTTTATTATGATTAACAAAAGCATGCAAGAAAATGAATAAAAACTTTTTTGTTTATCAATATCAGTTTTAATTATTATCATTGCTTGGATTTATGATAATAATGACAAAACAAAAGTAAAAACTCATAAAAAATAAAAGTAAAACAAAAACTGGGAAAAAAATAGGCTAATTTCGGTTAAATCTTTTTTTATTTTAGTTTTTATTTTGCAAAAATGCTTCATCTCAGTTCAGTTTTTATTTGTTTTATAGTTAGTTTTAGTTTTTCACCCCAACACAGTCTGGCTTCAGACCACCTCTCTCAGACACTGACCTCTGCAGACCAATGATGTCAGAGAGGCTACTGTTATTACAGAAAGACATGCAAAAACCTTCAAAATAAAATCAGATCAAACTTCCTGTTAGGGTTCAGGCTCATGGGGACATGAAAGGGTGCATTTCAAACCTGACCTGCAAAATTAATGACATACATTAACTAAAGCAGACTACACAGTCTGCTTACAGAAAACACTGACCTCCATGAAAACACTCATGCAGCTAATGTAGCTTATGCTAATGAAACTATGTTAGCTATGTTAGCTTATGCTACATTTGCTAAAGCCAACATAGCTATGTTAGCTTACTAGCTAAAGCTACTGAGCTAATGTTGCTTAAGCTACATTAGCTACATTGCTAAGTTTGCTTTAGCTACATTGCTAAAAGCTAACATAGCTATGCTAACTTACTTGGTAACATTTACTATGTAGCTAGCATAGCTATGTTAGCTTTAGCTAGTGTAGCTAAAGCTAGGTAGCTAAAGCAAGCCACCATTTGAGTAACCACTTCTAGTTATTTGCGGTACATTGTATCAGCAAATAACTCACAGTCGTGGTCTGCAAGAGGAGTGTCTGAGATCTGTGTGATCATTTATGCACTTTTTTGTTTTAATAATAAAAAAATGATATGCTAATACAACTCAAGATCTAAAATTACAATTATGCGAAGCACTGACCAATCAAATTGGGCCATGTTAAACTCCCGGGGCTTGGGTGTCAGTATGTCAGTGCCAGTGTCAGTATGTTGCAGTCAAGGAAACTAAAGATTTTTTGTCCCTCATTTCATTTAAGTTGGTTTTGTAAGCAGACAAAAAAGTTTTAGTTAATTTTTTATTTTTGTAAAACTTTTTTTAATTTCAGTTTCACTTCTGAAAGTGTTCGTCCATGTTAGTAATTTTGTTAATTTTGTGAGTTATAATAACATTGTTGATTACATGCACTTCACTCTTAAAAAGAGGCTAAGAAATCCCATTGATAGAAGTTTTACACATATTTATTTCTCTGATACAGGAGTGGTTAACCAATGCACCATTATACATTTGTTGTTTTCAGGAAACTCCTAGAGGGTGAAGAGACCCACTTCAGCACTTTCCCATACCGCCAACCTGGCAGCATCAAAATCTCAAAGCCTAAATCTGACGCCCCCAAGCTGAAGGTGCAGCACAAGTTTGTGGAGGAGATTATCGAGGAGACAAGGGTGGAGGATGACAAAACCGACATTGACGAAGCCTTGGCAGAGATCGCACAAGAGCTGTCAGCCACACTTGGAGATGGAGGAGAGGAAGGAGAAGGGGAAGGAGGAGAAGAGGAAGGAGAAGCTGAGGGAGAAGGAGAGGAAGCAGAAGGTGAAGGTGATGAAGGAGAAGCAGAGGGTGAAGAGGAAGAGGAAGTTGTAGCTGCCACCGAAGCCAAAGTTAGCTCAAGTGAACCCACAAAGGAGGAAGGGGAGGAGGATGATGAAGGAAAAGGTGGTGATGAGGAAGAAGAGGGGGAGGGAGAAGGTGAAGAGGAGGGAGAGAAAGAAGAAGAAGGTGAAGGAGAGGGAGAGGGTGAAGGAGAAAAGGGTGACGATGCAGAGGGAGGAGATGAAGGAGAAGAGGGAGGAGAGGAAGGGGAGGAAGTAGAA
Organism: Cheilinus undulatus; assembly: GCF_018320785.1. NCBI lineage: Eukaryota > Metazoa > Chordata > Actinopteri > Labriformes > Labridae > Cheilinus > Cheilinus undulatus. Next base: position 26,249,695 of record NC_054881.1, on the reverse strand, counting down.
GAGACAGTGCTGTGCTCTAAAGCTCCAGAGTCTAAAGCTTCCCCTGACAAAGAGAAGGCCGGAGATAAGGAGGCCAGTGGAGGAGAGGAGGAAGGCGGTGCTGAAGAGGAAGGTGGAGATCAGGTGGATGATGCTGGAAGTGATAAAGTATCCAAGAGTGGTGATGAGAAAGATGAAAAAGAGGATGCAGACAAAGGTAAGAAGGAGGAAAAAGATGAGAAGGTAAAAGCAGAGAAGTCAGAAGAAGTCGTAGCCAAGACTGAAGCTCCCAAAACAGAATCTGCAAAACCTGAAGCCAAGAAAGAAGAGCCTGCCAAGAAAGACGCATCAAAACCTAGCTCTCCAAAATCTGAATCTCCTAAACCTGGATCCCCAAAGTCAGAATCACCTAAGCCTGAGTCTCCTAAATCCGAATCCCCTAAGCCTGCATCTCCAAAGGCTGGATCCCCAAAACCAAGCTCTCCAAAATCTGAGTCCCCTAAATCCGAATCCCCCAAACCTGGATCTCCTAAAGCAGAATCACCAAAGAAAGAAACCGCCAAGCCTGAACCTCCAAAGGCTGCAGAGGAGAAGTCAGAGAAAAAGAGTGACGCCACAGAAGAGAAGAAGGTAGAAAAGAAAGACGTGGCAATGAATGGTGACATAGACAAGAGCAGCCCAGAGGAGAAAGGAAAGAAAGAAGAGGAAAAAGAATCCGACGTGATTGCTAATGGTGTAGACGAGAGCCCAGTGAAGGAAGACGGTAGCCAGAAGGTTGTGATCACCAAAACGGTGGAGACGATCACAACCGGAGAGGATGGATCCAAGCACGTCACCAAATCCATCACTGTGACCGAGACGGTGAAGGAGGTAGAAGAGGTCGAGGAGGTGATGCAGGAGAAGCTGGTCTCCAGCAAGAAAACGGAGAAGCACTCCACTCAGTCTATCAAGCAGGTGACGGAGGCTGACTGAGCAACATCTAAGAGGCTGATCCAGCAAAGGAGGGGGTCAGAGGAGGAGGGGGCCAGAGGAGAAGACCCGAAGACAAGCAATCAAACCAGAACTAACATAACAAAGAAAATCATACAGCTAGAGCGACGTAATAAAGATAACCACTCTCAAACATACAAAACAAAGCATAGAGAGAAGCCGAAAACTTAATGCTACAAAACTTCAAAAATGCATGTTGAGTGACAGCTTTCAATGGGCTTCGCTGCAGATGCGGTCAGGAGCAAGCGACTGAGACATTTTATCCTCTTTTTGTTTCTTTCTGCTGTTCAGGGGTGAGCTCACAGGGAGGGAGGGGGGTCTGTGCATGCTAGCTCAGGAGAGGGGAACATTTTCCTCTCATATCTGTATGTATGGTAGAAATACACTGTAAAAACAGTACATATGTTAAAGGAATACGTGATATTTGGGTGGGACAGTGTGAGAGTTGTTATGAGTGTTGAGGAGATTTTTGAGTTTAAGTAAAGGAAGGGGACAGGCAGGTGGGAGGGTCTCACTGAAGAAGCCTTACTTGACAAGTGAAGATACCAACTGAGCCAAAAAGAATCTAACAACAAATACACAACACACAGTGAAGAAAGAAACAGGCAGCGATATGATGAACACATGACCATATACATCCAGTAACTGAAGCAGTAAAAGCTTAAACCTGAAGAAACTCCTAGCCTTAAACATGCTTTTTATCCGTGTCTGTTATGTTTACCTGAGTGCAACTGAAAAAAATAAAACTGTAAATGCGCACATTACATGCATTCTTGTATGCATAGGATGGACTTGAATTTAAATACAGAAATAAATGAGGTGCTACTGTTTGCAATCCCATGACTTTACTCATCATGAACGATTTCCCAGCAGCATTTGCTCAATAAATGTCATAATGAAGAAAACAAAAGATGGTGTTGTGTCATTTCATATAAATATAAATTAAGCATATGCACTTTTAATGTATCCAGGAAACAATGATAACATTAGAGTTGCTGCTAAGGTTATACAAACGTTGCAGAAAAGAGCTATATAATAGATATTTATGGTAAAATGAACAGATTTAAATCTTAAAATCAATGGCAGCATATCTAAATAACCTTAAATAACTTAAAAATATCACCATTTGCAGTAGTCATAGCATGCACTAACACAGTATTGATTTTCAACAGAGATATTCATTTCATCATCATATACAGATTTTGAACATAGTTTTGCATATAAAGTTATCAAAAATAAAGTAATCAAACAAGATGGTAACTTTCCTCATCATAAAGTTTCTTGATGTATACCAATACAATGCCATTAGTCAATTTCTAACACCAAGGGATATTAAAATTCTGTTAAACCTGTGATAATGTTTCGCTGATCATGCTGAAAGGACGGCCAAGATTTATCTCCCTGCATATGGTTACAAGTGTTGCTGAGAGCTTTCTCTCCATCCTTGGTTTTGATCGATGAGCTGCTGAACTTGCTTGCTGGGAGGTTTTAAATATATGACTTCTTTTATTTTGTCAACATCATAAAACAAAAATAAGTGATGGTAGATGATAGTGCTGACTGGCTGGGTGCAAAGAAATATCTGCAGCAGTATATAAAGACACTTTCTAGTGGCACCACCCGGGTGGTGCACTGCTGCTGCAGACTGTCTAATGTTTAAACAGTTAATGTCTACTCAGGGGAGTGTAATAACAGAGCAGCTGCTGGGTGACTTAAGATATCAGAGGATAATAGGCATCAGCATGTGGAGGGGATCTTAGCTGATTAGAGGAGAGTATATATTATAGTCATTACACAGAGTCTAAAATGTTACTAATACTCTGTATAAGACCTGCAGTAACATAGATAGATAGAGAGAGAGATAGATAGATAGATAGATAGATAGATAGATAGATAGATAGATAGACAGACAGACAGATAGATAGATAGATAGATAGATAGATAGATAGATAGATAGATAGATAGATAGATAGATAGATAGATAGACAGATAGATAGATAGACGGAGCTGTCAAGATGCCAATATGTATATCATATTATAATCAATATATCACACATATTATCCCTTTCAGCACACTTTGGTTAAGCCACTGCAACATCTCGCTGCACTCACAGTGGTGTACATTAAGTAAACCACTGCTCCTTAAAGTTCCCGTAAAGTAAAATTCAAACTTTGTGAGGACTAAGTTTGTTGTAAACAGAAGCATTTTGTAAAATTTGAGAGAATTGTATTTTCATGACTGGGTGCGGCTTCAGCTTTTTCAAGTGACACACCCACACCATCACAGAGCAGATTGATTGCCTCATTTTTCATGATTTTGAAGCTTAGTTGTACAAACTTAGAGATGTTTTCGATGACTGAAATTTGGGGTGGTGGTTCATAACACAGTGACATGTCACAAAACAAACCTAAAATAAAGATTTTATCAAATCACTTTACAGGAACTTTAATGTCTCATTTCAGTTTGAAAAGCTCTCTGCTGTTATGACTTTTGTTTTTGTGTTGTATTCTTAACTCTGCCAAGGAGGTTATGTGATCAGCAGGGTTTGTCAGTTTGTTTGTTAGTTTGTTTGTTAGTTTGTTTGTTAGTTTGTTTGTTAGCAACATAACTCAAAAATTCATGGACGGATTTTGATGAAATTTTCAGGAAATGTCAGAAAAGGAATAAGGAAAAACTGTTTAGATTTTGGGAGTGATCCGGATCACCGTCTGGATCCAGGAATTTTTTAAAGGATTCTTTACTATTGGGAGATAGGGCTAATGGCGGAGGTCTGCGCTCTCCGAGTGCTTTTCTAGTATTATATGTTTTTATTGTGTCTTGTTTTTCATGTGTGGGGTTTTGTATTACATTAATATGATTTAAATTAATAAAAACTGTATTAAAAAACTCACAGACAACTTAGTGGACAAGTGAAGAGACAACCTGTACATTGTGCTACCAAATATTTACCCATTTAACCAAATCTTTGTCAAGGGGGCAACTAAACTTGACTGAGGTTTTAAAGATGTTTAACCTCTCCTTTGGAGTTGCAAGAACCTCAATTAATTCCATTTGCTCCCTTGGTTAAGATTTGAATAATGATAACCTGGTTGAATGAGAACCTACAGACATTTACCCCTTTAATAATCCGTTTTCAGTCGATAACAAGTTTCTTTTTTCTGTGGTTAAGTTCATTTCATACTCATCAATCTACCCAAAGTTCTTTATTTTCTTTCAAAAAGCAGCTCGTTACTCAAACAGGAAATCAGTGACTCTTAGTTAAAGACATCTAGGTGACTATGGCTCAGTTGGTAAAGAGGGCTTCCTGCAGTTGGAAGGATGTGGGTCTGATCCCCAGTCCCTGCAGTCACATGTTGCTTTTCAAGACACTTAACCTCAATTTTGCTCCTACTGTTTTGTTGGTGGCGTGTAAATGGGTATGGCTGCATGTGAATGCCATTAAAAAATCTCTATAGCCACCTCTGCCACCAGTGAATGAATGTGTGAATAAAAGGGTGCCAGAGGTGTCAAGTAACGAAGTACGAATACTTCGTTACCTTACTTAAGTAGAAATTTTGGGTATCTATACTTTACTGGAGTAATTATTTTTCAGCCAACTTTTTACTTCTACTCCTTACATTTTCACACAATTATCTGTACTTTCTACTCCTTACATTTAAAAATAGCCTCATTACTCCTATTTCATTTCAGCTTGTTTTCATTCCGGCTTGTCATCGTTCAAAAAAACACAAATAAAAAACCCAAAAATTATCCAGATAAATCGCGCCATCTGCATAGAGTGAATTTGATTGTGGTTGAATGAGAAGTATAAACATAGTACCATTCTGACACCCTATTGGTTTGTATGCGATCCATTGCACCTTCAGACATGACACAAATCACATCACACTCCAGCAAGGAAATAGCAGATGTATGTGGCCTAGTACAAAGATGTCCGTGGCAGAGACTTTTAAACCCTAGTATCTATACTTCTACCTGAGTAATGAATGAAGAATACTTTTGACACCTCTGAAGGGTGCAGAGTGAAACATAAGTCTTTATTTAGACAGGATAGCTGAAGAGAGACAGAAAACATGTGGAGAGAGCGTGGGGGAAGACATGCACCAAACAGTCCAAAAAAATTGACCCTGCAACCAATGTGTCAAGTGCTATAGCCTCTGTATGCGGGCCTCTGCTCTACCAACTGAGCTAAACTGGTGCCCACAGAAGAAGTTTTAAATGCAAAATAGTGGAAAATGAAGTATGTAATAAAGAGGGAGCATAATTGAAATTGTTAAACTACAGAAATTCAGATTTATTGCAATTAAAATTGTTCATTTATTGATGATTACATTTTCTAATTAATCACACCAATAATCCCAGAATTTCCATAGTTGATTATGAAGCTCCTGTTTTGAACTCTTTTGAAGTTTCACTGTTCTGCATCTAAAACTTACTCTGTTTAATTTTGTATTTTTGTCTTAAACTATGGTTAAATAAAGCTTAGCTCAAGTTCAAGCAGGAGGACTTTCATTTCCATACATCCTTTCATCATTAGAAATCATTCACACGTCTCCCTTTTTCTTGCTCCATTTCCTGCTCTGGTAATCAGCCAATATGGGTGTGATATGGGCTCACTTAGAGTGTGCTCACACTAGGCCATCCTTACCATGCCGTATTCTAACCATGCTGAAGCCCATTTGACCCCATCCCCTGTCCCCCCTTTGGCCCGCACACACACTGCTCAACGCATCCAGGCCTGAAAACGGATACGTAACATGGATTTATATGATACCTGATCTGTCACCAGAATTATTTCCCCTGACCTGGAATCAGCTACATTAACTATACAGAGTCCTGTGAGGAGAGAGAGAGAGTTATCGCTCACAGCATATAATCTGGAGCCTGATCAGAGTTCCAAGCACTTCTGCTGAATGAAACCCTGACTTTTTAACTCGTATGAGCCCCTACAGTCATTCCTCTGTGTGTGCTTATCCTATCTGAATCCCCTTGGAATTCCTTTATGTGCCACAAACTGTGCCTTTTCTCAGTGTAATCCTGGATGCCTGATGCACAAAACAAGCTCTCATGCGTCCAGTGCAGGATTAAATGTTCAGTTAAAAGTTCTTTTTACCGTGACAAGAGCAATTTTAACCCTCTGATGAGAGCTGGAGGTGAAAACGCCTCAGGATTAATAAACGATGCTCCGTTCAAACATCAGCGATCAAGATCCCACTTTCACTTCTTGGTGACATGAAATAGAATTAGAGGTAAGTTATTTCAGTGGATGATAGTTTGACATTATATATTTTTTTAATAAGAGAGGTTAAATCAGCCATGTGTTAAACCCTGGCACACACTTGTCCGCGTAATTGGCACTCTCCTTTACACATGGAGGATGAAAGGTGTTTGTTATCCTGTGAGCTGCTGTTTGTGACTAAAACAGGGGAAGAAGCTTCATTTCACAAACCAAAAATCCTCTTACAGTAATTGAAGCCTGACTTTGCCAGAAAGTGGTCAGAAATGTGGACTGGGCTGGGATCCTGCTGTCTCTAGCATGCAGCTGCTGCCTGGTGGGCTCTCTGAGGGGGGTCCTCTTGTTGTCACTCACACTACATCACATTCCCTGCTTGTGCTCCTTCATTTGCATCCATGCCGTGCCTAGGCTCACCTCGTCCATCTGTGCCAGGGCTGCGAAGAGTGCCGCGCCAAAGCACGGAATGATTACATTCACACTGGCCAAATGTACCAGACTTTAGGCTGAAAAGGGCCCAAGCACGGTAAGGATGGCCTAGTGTGAGTACACCCTTAAGCTCTGAGCCAGTCCCTTTCAGCCACAACCTCTCTCAGTCCAATCATCCTGTGGCTGACACATTTTAAAATCTGTTCTCGCTCCTCTGTCGGTCGTTGTTTCAAAACAACCGCTGCGACTCTCCTCCACCCCAGCCACCTCCATTCCATCTCATCGGTGTCCAGGTTCACCTCCTTCATCGCTACTTCCAAGTCATCTCTTCACTGTCTGAGTCAAGCTCCTCAGAGGTCTCTTAGTCATTTTATCCTACTCCTTCCACCATTACTGCCATAGTAGTAGCTAGACTCCATAAGGGGGGTATCCTATCCTGCTGTTGGCCTCACCACCCCTTCAAGTTCATAAAGATGGAGTCTATTCCCCAAAGACATTTTGGCAAATAGACTCAGACAGACAGAGCAGAAGCTGGAATGTAGGGAATAATAAATTAAGAGACAACAATCTGATTATACAGAGGAGGCCTGAAAAAGTCAAAAGTTTTTGAATAAAAAAAATAAAGGTGACATCATATTTAAGCAAGTCTGTAAAAGTGAGTTTTAAAAGGTGACGTAAAAGACCAATTCAGTGCGCTCAAGATGTTCCAGCACTGAGTGTCCCTGACAAGATAATGCCAGATATGGGTCTCAGCTTTGAAGTGACCCTGACCTAAAGATCTAAGGCTGTTTATTGGTCTGTCCTCTGCCCCACATTTTCCTCATCCTCCATATTACTTTAAAGGTGAGATAAGATGTAACTCTTGAAAGGAGAAGAAAAAAAGCTAAGTTTTATATTTCTTATCCATTAAGGTGAGGAGAGGTTGTTTGGGATGTACTGAACAAATGAACATCGTGACAGGTGAGACACTGTAACCAGTTTCTTTACACACCTTAAAACATTCAGAATCACTGTTTTACACATATTTCCTCAATAATAAAATCAAGATTAAATGAAAATCTGGATGAGAATGAATTTATTGTAAATGAAGTATTTGTTTTGGTGGTTTAGATGCAAACATGAAGTTAAAGAATGTGCTGTGTGTTTTGTTCTTGTCAGTTGGATCAGGTCTTGATAATTCTTCACCAAACTCATAATCAAAGACACACGTGGCTTTAAGAGGTGTTTATTTAACCACCCAAAACTCTCACACCCACTTTTACATTCAGCATTGATGCATAATTGAATCATCATGAGTTGTGTAACCGGACCTTTACGGACTACTTTGAATATTTGCAAGCAGTTAACCTCGATTTGTTGCTGTAAATGGCTTTTGGACTGTTTTACTGAGCACCATGTTAACAAGCAGTACTGACAGGATAGCGTAGATGCCGCTACTGGTTATTGAGCTAATGGACAGACTCGACTGACATTTGCTGGTGCAGCTGGCTTACTTTTTCTCCTTTGTGCTCTTCTCTTCAGCAGCCTCAGGTTTAGCTGCTTTTTCCTCCACTTTCTCCTTTTTGGTGTCAGCTTTGTCATCTGGCTTTGGGGCAGCTTTCTCCTTCTCTTTGTCGGGTTTGGCGTCTTCTTTGTCTTCTTTTTTGGCATCAGTTTTGTCTTCTTTCTCTTCACTCTTTGTTGCTTCTTCCTTCTCATCTTTTACGTCTTCTTTGGCCTCCTCAGCTTTATCATCAGTGTCTTCTGCTGCTGCCTCTTCTTGTGCTTCTTCTTTTTCTTCCTTCTCCTCTTCTCCTTTGTCGTCTTTCTCTCCTTCATCTTCAGCTGCCTCTGTCACCTCCTCCTTTTGCTCCTCTTCATCACCACCTGACATTAAAAGTTGAAAGAATTAATAGAACTTACCATGTATTTAATGTGAGAATAAAATTAAAGAATACTGACAAAGATGTACAAACCCTCCTCTCCTTCTTTTGCCTCCTCAGCTCCTTCTTTAGCCTCGTCCTCTTCTTCCTCTCCTTTCTCACCCTCCTCCTCTCCTCCCTCTCCTTCCTCCTTTTCTTCTTCCTCCTTTGCCTCCTCTGTCTCCTCTCCTCCCTCCGCTTCCTTGTCCTCCTCCTCCTCTCCTTCCTCCTTTACCTCCTCCTCCCCTCCCTCTTCCTCTGCCTCCTCCTCCTTCTCCTCCTCCTTCTCCTCCTCCTCCTTCTCCTCCTCCTTTTCTTCCTGCTCCTCCTCCTCTGCAGGTGGGCCGGCTTCAGCCTGCTGGGCTTGGCTAGCAGAGATGATACCCTCTGTAGTGCTGACGCTGGAGCTGAGCAGGCGTGATGTCATCAAGTAGGAGGTGCCAGAGCTCAGGCTGGAGAGGACGGGTCGGGCAAAGGCAGGTGCTGAAAAACTGTGGCTGTACAGAGAGGACACGCCCCCAGCCAGACCCACATTGAAGCGAGACTCCTCGCCCTCCAGGAGCTTCCTGTAAAAAACAGTGGAAGAGATAAATTATAATTAAAATGACACTTTATAACATTATATCATTTAAGTTTTGGTCAAAGTAATAGTTGTTGATCAATACCAGTGTTAGGGGTAATTTGTTAAAAAGTTCTCAGATTAATTTTTGGTTGTCACTTATACTGTAGTAGGTTAGCTCTGAATGTTGTGTACCTGCAGTAGGTGAACCTGCAGCATAGCTAGCTAATTCATCTATAGAGATGCCACAGAGGACAGCATTTACTTTGTGGAAATAACTCCTATTATTCTACATTTTTGGAGGGAAGGGATAAGAACATCAACATAATGCTATACAGCTCTGGCCAGGTTATTGTCAAGAGTAATAAAGAAGTGTAAAGATTGAGGACTTAAACCAGGCTGTGCAAAGACAGAGTTAAATCCAAGGTGCATGTACAGCTGGCTATGTCCTGTTTGAAAATTGTAACTGACATTTGCAGCAAGTCACAAAAGGGTTTTGATTGTTTAGTGATTCAAAAGTCTTCTTTCTTTCTGCATCTCCTTTCTCTCTCTATCGGTATCTCCTTCTTTTCTATTTCTGCATCTCACTTTTCTCTTTTTTTCTGTATCTCCTTTCTATTTCTGCATATACCTTCTCTCTCTTTCTGCAACCCCTCTTCCCTCGGTCTGTATCTCTTTTCTCTATATGCATCTCTCTTCTCTCTCTTATTGTACATTCCTCTCTTCTAGTTCTGTATCTCTCTCTCTTTTTCTACATCTCCCTTTTCTCTTTTTCTGTGTTGCATTTCCATTTCTGCATCTCTCTCTTTCCCTTTACAACCCCAGCACAGCTGTGGCAGATGGCTATTCACCATGAATCTGGTTCTGTTTTCAGATATTATACAATTTTTTCCTTGAATGATCAGGTCTGAATCAAACAACCAATCAGGGTAAGCTTGCATATCGAAGACCAATCACATGACTCTGTGAGGAGAATGTTTGGGGTTTTAGTTGCAACAGCTGGCTGCACTGCATTGAAATGTTCATGATGCTTGCTGCCATATTAATGGTCCTTTGACACTGGATTCTAACTTAAAGGAGCAGAGACTTTCATTCGTCTTTATTTGGCTTTTTCTAATGCAGTAATGTTTCATTAAATTATATATAGCTTCTAACTTTTCAACCCTATCTTTACAATATGAACAGAAATTTTGTGAATTTGTAAATGCTCTCAAATTGGGCCTTTTAAAATTTAAACAGATATTTTCACCTCATGTGACCTTGTTAATTTCTCCTAAATACATAATTAAATAACACTTCTTGAAACATCTCAGTAAAACTAGTTATTGTAAGAGGTTAGATGTCTTTGATTCTTCTCATTACAGGGTAGGATTTCACCCTCTAACTGTTGTTGCTTATCACCTGTATGCAGCAATCTCAATATCCAAAGCCATCTTGACATTCAGGAGATCCTGGTACTCTTTCAGGTAGCGTGCCATCTCCTGTTTAGTGCCTCTCAGCTCCCCTTCCAACTCTCCAATGGTGTCCTACAAAGAAGGAAAAGTCAAGAGTTTTATACTTAATAAACACAAAACATGGAAGGTTAACACTGAGATTTAAAAGTATTGCTCCACAAACTAAACGTCTGGATAATTAATAGCATATCATTTCAGATTTCACCTGCAGCCTCATCTGACCTGCATAGCAGCAATCTCAGCACTCTGTTTCTCCTCCATCTCATGCAGCTGTTTTTCCAGGGATTCATTGAGGCCTCTGCAGGCATCGATTTCCAGCAGCCGGGTCTGGAGCTGGCGTCGGTACTCTCCTGCTTCGTCCTTGGAGCTTCTCACTGCATCACTGTGCTGGGCTACGGTTTCAGTCATGGATCCCACCTTTCCTTTGAACCATTCCTCTGCTGCCTGCATGTTCCTTGCAGCCAGCCTTTCATACTGAGACCGGATGTCCCTGAGAGCCCCGGAGAGGTCAGGGGTTGCAGCTTCAGATTCCACTGCCACTTGGACACCCAGTTGGACCTGGGCCTGAAGCTCAGCCACCTCTCCCTCATGGATCCTCTTAAGGAAAGCCAGCTCCTCCAGCAGAGTTTCGATGCTCTTCTCCAGCTCAGCCTTGGCTAAAGCAGCCTGGTCGGCCTCACGTCGCATATCCATCAGCCTGCCCTCGGCCTCCTCCCGAGCCAGCACCTCCTCCTCATACCGAGCCTGCAGGGCTGTCAGGGTCTGCTCCAGCCGCTCTCTCTGTCCTAGGGCAGCCTGCTGCTCTGCCCTGGCCTCTTCTACAGCTGCCCTCAGAGCCCGGGCCTCCTGCTCGTACAGTGCTCTCAGACGGGATGGCTCAGTGTGCCTTTGCCTCAGCAGCATCAACTCTGCCTCCAGGGCTCGGTTCTGCTGCTCCAGCTCACGCACCCTCTCGATGAAACCAGCAAAGCGGTCATTGAGCTCCTGAAGCTGGCTGCGCTCCTGCGTGCGAATGGTGCGGAATTCCGAGCTGATCTGGGCTGCCTGGCTGAGCTCCAGCTCAAGGGAAGAGGCCGGCGAGGAGGAGGAGAGCAGCACCCGGCTGGGAGAGGAGTACTGCAGACGGGAAGAGGACATTGGGGAAGCATGTGAGGAGTAGACGGAGTGGGTCCTCCCTCTAGTCATCACTACACGTTGGGGAGCCTCGACATACCAGCGTCTGTATGACGAGGAGGAGTAGTAGGGGTCATATCCAATGCTACTCATGACTGTGTTTGGAAGGCAGGCTGCTCTCCCTCTCCTCTCTGTGTATGAGTGAGTGAGTGAGGAGGTGTGTGAAGGGCTCAGGTTAAAGCCTCGACTGCTTGCTGCTGCAGCGGCTCAGGCTTTTATAGCACGACGATGAGCTCTGGCGCAAGCGCTCCTCCCCAAACTCTGACAATGCAGACTCTATAGGCTTACACTGCACCGACAAAGAAAAGAGGCATGGAAATGAAGAGATCCATGAGAATATGCTCAGGAGGGAAAAGGCAAAGATAGACAGGTATAAAAGCATGAAGGGAAAAGATATAATTGTTACAGGATAGTCTTGTCCTGAGTTTGGCATTAGCATTTCTTATTTAAGCTTAGAATTAGTGATGCTACAGTAAAAAAAAAATATGTGTGAAGCAACAAATAGATATAAACACATATTTTAGAATATAAACATAACTTTTTACCATAATAACACTGCAAATAACTGTCATAAATGTCTAAGGTTGCCATATTATAAGGGGAAAACATACATATTGGGACATACATGCCAAGGTAACCACACTGCAGGAGAGAGAGAAGGGAGAGAAGGAGGCGGGAGAGAGGGGGAGGGGTGTCCTGATACAACAATCGTGACACAGCATCTCTCCATCTGGTGGCGAGCAGAACTACAGGCTGACCTCAAAAGACCTGCAGTGATTAAAAAAAATCCCACCCAAACAGAAAGGTGTGAAGTCACAGTTAAACTTGTGTAGACAAAGATTGAATACAGCTACATTTAAGCAAAAAATACATATCTCGTCATTTTTTTTACTCCAATATACTTTATCTGTGTTTTTTCCCCTTTAAATTTATCTTTTTTTTTTTTAATTCGATATACCCAACTGTGCAACTGACTTTCTGGCACTGCTTATATCCATGCTTACAGTGTCTATAAAAAGCACTCACCTCCTTTGATGTTTTAGCCTTTTAATGATTTTATAAATCAATTATGATCAATAGGATTTGGCTTTTTTGACAAAAAAAAAATACTATCAAAGTGAAAACAGATTTCTAAGTTGTGCAAATCAAACAAAAATTTGTAAGGTAAAATAGGTGATTGCATAAATATTTACCCCTTTCAAGTCAGTATTTCGTAAATGCACCTTTGGCTGCAATCACAGCACTGACTCTGTGTGGATAGGTCTCAATCAGGCTTGCACATCTGTACACTGCAATTTTACTCCATTCTTCGATACAAGACTGCTCAATCTCTGTCAAGTTGCATCGGAATTTGCCATGAACAGCCCTTTTCAAGTCCAACCATAAATTCTCTTTTGACTTGAGCCTGGGCTTTGACTCGGCCACTCCAGGACATTCACCTTGTTGTCTTCAAACCATTTCTGTGTAGCTTTCAATGTATGCTTCTCCCAAGCCGTAGTTCTCTTGCAGACTAAATATGATTGTCCTCCAGGATTTTCCTATATTTTGCCACATTAATTTTAACCTCTACCTTTACAAGCCTTCCAGGGCTGGCGGCCAAGAAGCATTCCCACATTATGATGCTGCCAACACTGTGCTTTACATGATGGTGTGTCTGTGGTAATGCACTTTGTTTTGTGTCTGCCAAGCATACACACATCTTGTCTGATGGCCATAAGGCACCATTTTGGTCTCACCAGGCTAAAGAACTTTCTTTGACTTGACAATGGAGTCTCCCACATGCCTCTTGATGAAGAGTTTACTTCAACAGCTTGTAACTCTTTCACAGTAGTCATGGTTGTCTTGATGGCCTCTCTCCCGAGTCTCCTTTTTGCACAGTCACTCAGTTGGTCAGGATGGCTTGATCTATGCAGATTTATACATGTGCCATATCCCTGCCATTTGTTCATGATAGATTTAACTGAACTCTGAGGGATGATCCTTTACTTGTATCCATCCTCTGACTTTTCAGTAACAATTTGTCCGAGTTGCTTTGAGTGTTCTTTTGTCTTCATGGCGTAATGGTAGCTCGGAATACTGATTAACCACTGACTTGACCTTCTAGACACAGGTATCGTTATACTACAATCACTTGGGACACATTCCCTGTACTCAGGTGATGCCCCTTTCACTAATCATGAAGCCACTAGCACCAATCGGCTGGACCTCTGTTAACGTAATCAGTCACTTTAAAGGAGGTGAATATTTATGCAGTCACTTTTTTTTTACTTGAAATATTTTTGTTTAATGTTTAACATTGACACTACTTTGCAGAAATCAGTTTTCAAATCAGTTTTGACATTCAAGAGGTTTTTGTAATTTTTTTTTGTCAAAAATGCCATAATTGATTTGTAAACTCAACAATAGTGTAAAACATCCAAGGGGTTAAATTCTTTCTATAGGTACTGTATGCCCTTATTTGTCAGTTTTTAAGTTGGTCTATCAGTTGAAATGAAGAAAAAATTGCCTTCCACTTGGACCACGGAAACCACAGCAGGTTCATTACACCTAGCTGCTGACATGCATTTTCAGTCTTGTGTGTCAGCTAAGAGTGTGTGCAGGTATAAAGAAGCTCTGCAAAAGTACATAGGGAAAGCTGAAGAATTCACTTTGCTAGAGCAGCATGCATAAAATCAGTGTATTGCAGTGCTTTGCAGCACTATCTCTTTGTTTCTTCACCTGCATTTGCATGATTCATACAGTAATTTGCCTATGCAGCAAAGGCCTTCGGTGCTCACAGACAGTGCTGTGACTGAACAGAAGTAAGGCAGGCAGTGAGAGGTGGGGGACCTGAGGGGGATCTGCATGGACTCTGCTGCAGCCTGACTCATCGTAACAGTTGTGATCACACAAACTCCCCTGTGTACAGTCTTTCCCACCCTCACAGCAGTCTTACAATCTGCACCGGGGCCCATTTTTTTGGCAGTCGAGATGCTTACACGACCTAGGGAAATGAGAAAGTGAAAATAGATCATTAACATCTCTTTACAAGCTAATTAGCTCACTTAAAGTGATGATTTAAAGGATGTTGCTTTGTTAATGACTTAAGTCATACTTTTAAATTTCCTCAGTCCTCGGGGCATCGAGGCAAAATAACAACCTTGTTGTGCATAACATCCAAATTTCTAGCACTCCAAACTCAATATGCAATGCAAACTGTCCCTGTGCTTTCTATTAACATGTAGATTTAACACCTCTTATCATGATTGTAGTTAGAGGAAACAAGGCAGCATAAGAAACACACACCTGTATGTGACATAAATGGGTCATTCTTCCCTTTAGCCACTATAGGGGTAAACCAACTAAAGTAGAAATGGCAGCTATACAGCCACTACGATGCACAATACCACCTGCCACATCACACACCAGTCCTCAATATTGGACTGAAAAATCTACAGTTAAAAATCTAGTTACAGTGATAATCAGGGATACACGGATACTGATACAGGTATCAACAGTGATACAAATCCTAAATACTTATACTCATAAAACATTGCTGAAAATATACTTAATACAATTTTAAAGGTCACATATTATGCAAAATATCCGGCTACGTCATGTGTTTTGTTGCTCTGATTGGCCCATAGAGATGTGACGGACACAACGTTCACCCAATCATACTTCGAGTTTTTTTTTTCAAAGCCTCTGCCTTTTCTCAAACGTTTCCTATTGAAGCTTTCCCAGATGGATGTGTGAAACAAATCCATCTGGCGTGTCAGGTTAGTCATGTGGGGAGTTAGCCCTGGCCCCAGGTTCAGTTGGCCCTCCCCGCATTGAAGAAAGTTCTGTCTTTTTCTCTGATCAGCTGGCAGCTGAGAAGAGGATCAGGAGAACCACATCCGTTTCCTGGTGAGGGCATGAAACAGAGGGCATTTTGGACATGCAAAAATCAGATACTGGAGTGTTTTTTCAGCAACAAACTTCACAGGCATGTTTTGGGGACCTCTGAAACCAATATAAACTTGTCTTAAAGGGGTTAAATATGTGACCTTTAAAGCATACTTTTGGCCCTTCATGTAGTATTTTAGTATACTCATGCAGTGAGTATGTAGTCAAAGTTGGAGCCATGTCTGCAGTGTGGGGATATCTTAACGTAAATGAGGGTGATCAAAGTAGAGAAGAATGAAAACTACACACTGCTAAATTGTCAAGTGGAGACATGAAGAACAACTGATGAAAAGGAAATGAACTTTCAAAATAGTTTAAGGAACAGTTACGGTATTATCAGTGTCAGTGAGTACCAAAATACGAGTACTTGCACTTGGTCAGAAAATCATGGTATTGGTGCATTTCTAAAGATAATGTTTGCTGTTTGACATGAAAAGGTCATTTTTTTTCTTTAGCAACTATAGGGGCAGACAAACCTAAGTAGAATTGGAGAGCTACACAGCCACCATGACACATGATATAGTTTATTGTACTATTTACCAGGCTTAAATATCACACTAAACATCTATTTCTGGGTTTAAAACACTTTTTAATTGTATAAAATCAGAGCATCAGACTATTATGTAACAAAAAACCATTGCAACCATATGGTAAACGTTCTCATTAGTAACTTTATTACAGTCAGTTCTTTTGCTTGTCATCACAGTGTCATGCCTACTCATATTTACAGATCAAAAGCTGACTATAGCAATCCTGTGAAAGATGATCCTTGACTTACTATGAATCTACTTTAGTTGCAATAAACTCATAACCCTATTCCTCTCACAAATAAGCTCAAAAAAGCTCCTCCTTACTTGAACTCGTGCATAGTCCCTCTTAAGTACTCACTGCTGATGAAGGCTCCTGGTCCCAATTCTCCTACAGGGCTCTTAGATACTAGCTGGCACTCCACTGCTAAAGTCCTCCAGTGAAATAAATCAACAAACTCCATTCAATCTATAAAGTCCCTTTTCCACCTTCATGCACATTTGCATGTCATGATATTGGTGCTACTGATGATGGGATGACTTTTTTGATGATGATATTAGTATACATGTAAATATATATATATATATATATATATATATATATATATATATTTACCTTTTAAGGATTTTCATGATGGAATGGTGATGCTAATGATGATCAATACACCCTGTGCATTCCCTCTTTATCTGATCACACTTCAAGTTGTTTGTTGAAACTCGATGACCTTGTTTTCTCCCCTCTGATCCTTCATGTGTTGTACTTACTGTCAGACGTATGTAGTGTTCAACAAAATTGTCTGCCAAATGTAACTGTACTCTACAGTTTATCCAAACTTTATGCTTTTTACTGGGGTTTGCAAGACGAAACAAACTGATGACATGCAATCAAACATGAACAAAGAGAAAACTATGCTTCAAAGCTCTATGTGGGAGCATTGCTACAGGTACTAATTCTCAGTCATTTCAACACTGATAGCTGTTTTCCATTTTTTGTTCAAGTCAGTTCACAATATGTTAACAGTGGAAGCACCACAAAGGCATCCCCATTGTCTTTTCCAGCTGCCTCATTTTTTCTACAGTCCAGTAACCTCACTATTTTCATGAGAATTGGTTGGGCTCTTTGCCTGGATATCCATTAATAGTATATTTTTGGTCAGTTGTATTTCTTCTTTTTCTATATATAGATCATAATTTGATTGGTGGTGACAGGAGACACTGACTTTATCTGACAGTTCAGCTCTGTGT
The DNA here is from genome assembly GCF_018320785.1 of Cheilinus undulatus. Taxonomy (NCBI): domain Eukaryota; kingdom Metazoa; phylum Chordata; class Actinopteri; order Labriformes; family Labridae; genus Cheilinus; species Cheilinus undulatus. The sequence goes on along the minus strand of NC_054881.1, from coordinate 26,232,277 downwards.
CTCTGTGGCTTTGCTTTCTAGGCTTCATCAGCACTTTTATCTCTGTCCTCTAGGTTCGAGTGCATCACTGCCTGCACAACATTTCATGAAGGGTACTGGAGAAAAGACAGCTTTGTTACTGGTCTCTATGCTATGCAGTATTTGTTGTAAGGTGGACATTTACTAACTCAAGCCTTAAGGATAAGTTGGATTATTTAGTATGATGATATGTGGTAGCAATACTGAAACAAGCCAGAATATTATTATTATTATCTTATGATCTTTAAGTTTGGGAGTCTGGATGATACTGTAAAGAACGGCTCATTTTCACATTATTTATTAGAGTGCTTCTCAGCTGAGCAAAGTTGCAGAACATCAAATGTACAACCTTGCAGCAACGCCATGCTGTTGAAAGACATTCTCTCTACTGATGCAAATTGCCCCTTTCAACAAGGTGCCCTTTTCTGAGATTTGCACCATGAGTGAAGTTATCCACTGAGTTAGATGTCCCATCTGTGACTTAAGGTCCTCCTAATGGATGCACAGTGCAGTATTCATTGTCTTGCTATGAGGTTGCCTTTCTGCTTTGTTCTTACCAGAGGAGATTCACCTTGCCACAGGTTTTAAGGGGTTACTGCACCTCTGTCATACTGTAAATATTTAAGACTTTCAAAAGTTTACTTTGACTGTCAGTAGTGTTGGCCAATGTAGAAATTTTACTTTTCATGAGTTCAAGTAATGCTTTTAATATTTCTGCATATTTGACATTATTAAAGAGATGTGACTTTACCTGAATAACCTGTTTGGAGTTCTATTCTCTTATTTTTCTTGCCACTAAGGTAAGCTCCTATTTTACAGCACAGCTCCTCAGTAGCTGCTCAGTTACTTGAAGTAAACTTTGAATTATAAACTTTTTACTTTACTTGAGTACAATAGTTGTGTCCTTTCCCACCTTTGACAGACAGTCTCTATAATCTGTGATAGACAATTTAACCTTATCAAATGTCTCTTAAGGAGCTCAGTCAATGATTATCCAAAGCTTGATCCAAATGGGGCAAATGAACTTGGTTAAGGTTACATTAGTCTCTCCACTGAAAGGCTTCCTCAGCTCTAACACTGACCAGAGAAATGCAAACCTTTGTTGACCATTAGAAGCTAATGATCTGGGTGGTCTGAGAGTTCTTAGCAGAGTTTCTAGCTACTTCAGTGCTGCAGCCCTAGTTCCTGGGCCTTTGGAAAGTAATACCTCCTGAACAGGGACTTTTCAAGGGGCACATTTTCTACAACAGAATGAAATGTAGACCCCGGTTTCTGTGTTAAAAAAGCACTGAGCTCCTCAAAAGGTTCCTTGATCCTGGGGACATTTTTTGGAAATCAAAAAGCACCTATTCTTACTCCTCTCTTTCCAGTTCTCTGTACTAGGAAAGTCATTATGTGCTAGATCAAATGTTGCTTAACGCATCTCAAATCTGGAACATTTTTTGTACAGCATGATGCGATCTTGTAATGTCTCCACTGCTTTTTCTAAGTATTTGTCTCTACCCAGTGAAAAAATTCAAGCCTATTTAAAGTGAAGGTGTGCAGAAGGATTGAGACATTGACAAAACTTGCTGACACCAAGTCTATTTGACAAAACTGTTCCATGCAACCACCTAAATCCCAAACTATGCTTAGTTCACTGCCTTCTTTGAGATTAAAGTTCTTCAAGGAGTTTGCAGAACAGCATGCAGCTATTTTAACAGGAAATGAATGATTCTATCTAAAACAGATTCAACAAATTATTACACCTTTAAAAATTAAGGGCCATGCAGTCTTGCCTAGGTTTGCTTGGCTCATTGATGTAAAACATTTATTAATAGTATTATGGGGACCTCTAGTGGTGATGTATATGAATTGCACGTTTCAAGTGCTTTTCAAGGGGAGGATTTTGCATAGACCCTCAGGAATTGTTTTCTTACATATGTTGTGTAAAATGTTTTGAGATCTGCTCCAGGGATTTAATGTTTTGACTTCTGAAAAAAGCTTTTGATATCTTCTCAGCTTCCTCCTGATCTTATGTTTAACCATTGTGATAACAGTAGCTGTGGTACGAGTGACCACAGTAGATGCAGCTTTGGAGGTCAGTTAGTTGTATAATTTCTGTCGCCTGTCTTGGCAGCAGCATGTACAGTAAGAGAAAGCTCATGAATGTGCAGCTGTAACCTGCAGTCATCTAAGCTATGTTTTGGCAACATGTTGCCCACAGTCTCTACTCCTACTCAGTCTTGAATCACACTGTCACTGTCACACTAAACAAATATAAAATTTCCTAAGCAGATAAACTTCTAATAAGCTCCCCCCCGTCAGGGACCATCTCAGTGAAGTGCCTCTCCACAGCCAACTCTGATCTTTACACTTTTGTTCCACAGATCTCAGTTTAAAAGTCATGTTGCTATTTTGGCTTAATGTCTGACCTCTGGCCTTCCCAGTTACCACATGTCCCAGCAGCCCAGAGGAGCTCTGCTTCTATTGGCTGGGCTTGTATGTCCATCACAGTATAAGGGCCTCTTACAGGTGGAATGTAAAGGAGGTCTGCCACTATAAAAAGAGTGTGGCATGCAGGGCCTGGCTCACTGTTGGTCAGCCAGTGTGTGTGTGCACAACTTAGAAGGGCTGAGGGTGCTGTGTTTGGTTTAAGGTAGACCAAGAAGACACACTGTAAAAATGGCTGCTGTCCATCGTTTGGTGATCGTCCGCCATGGTGAGAGTGCCTGGAACCAGGAGAACCGTTTCTGCGGCTGGTTCGACGCTGACCTCAGTGAGAAGGGTGTGGAGGAGGCTAAACGTGGAGCCCTGGCTATCAAGGAAGCAGGCCTCAAGTTTGATGTGTGTTACACGTCTGTGCTGAAGCGCGCTGTGAAGACACTGTGGACCATCATGGAAGGCACAGACCAGATGTGGCTGCCTGTGATCCGCACCTGGCGTCTGAATGAGCGTCACTATGGAGGCCTCACCGGTCTCAACAAGGCCGAGACAGCTGAGAAGCACGGGGAGGAGCAGGTGAAGATCTGGCGCCGTTCCTTTGACATCCCACCTCCACCCATGGACAAGGACCACCCTTACCACAAAATCATCAGCGAGGTAAAACTATGCAGAACTGGAAAGATGCAAAAAAACGTGTTTAATAATTTAGCATAGCCTATTACAGTGATTATCTTCACAAAAGAGACACCAAAGACTCCGTTACTCCTAGACAACTGGTGTAACATCTGTATATTGTTATAGAGTGAAAAATATCCTGTTGTTCCTTCTTTCTACAGTCACGTCGCTACAAGAATCTGAAGCCTGGTGAGCTCCCTACCTGTGAATCACTAAAGGACACCATCGCCCGCGCCCTGCCTTTCTGGAATGACGTTATTGCCCCTGAAATTAAGGCGGGAAAGAATGTAATCATCGCTGCCCATGGCAATAGTCTGCGTGGTGTTGTCAAGCACTTAGAGGGTGAGCATTACAGCCTATGGCTGGACAAAAAGCTGATGAAGACCAGTGTTAATTCCGTTGACTAAGCTATGACTAAAAATGTAAATTGGCTACCATTTTTAAAAAAATTTTGAGTTTTCATTGACTGAACCAGACTAAAACTATAAAGGTTAGAAATGACTAAAAAGTGACTAAAATTAAAGAAGACTTAACGTAAAGGCTAAAGAATGATTTAAAATGTTGATGAAGACAAGATAAGAGAAGAGTTGAAAGTTGAAATAAAACATCACAAAGTATCTTCCTATGCATTTGCATACAAGGCCGGGTCTTACATAATTGCAGACACTCACTCATACAAACACAGTTGTGGGTTATGGGGTCTAAAAATAGCATGTTGGGGACTGTAGAGCTCAGGGACAGGAAAGAGGGTCAGGACCCTGGTTCCCGTTACAGTCACGACCTTTATGTAGAAAGGTTGTACATTTTCAAGGGGTGGCCAGTCATGGATAAGGGACTTCTAAAGCCAGAGAGCTTCAAGGGCAAAAGTAAATGTCAGATAGCTATGATAGGTTGCCTAAAGATAAAAACGATGGTCTTCAGAACTGAAATGAATGCAATCAAGTTTAACAAAGCTGTTTATATTATGCAATATCATTGTCTTTTCTGCCTAGCAAGGCCCCAGACAGTCTGTAATGGTATCGGTTACAACTCTCCTGTTCTGTCTGCTGATCTGCATGTCTGTCTCCCCTTCTTTCCAGGTATGTCTGACGCAGCCATTATGGAGCTGAACCTGCCAACAGGAATTCCAATTGTATACGAGCTGGACGCAGACCTGAAGCCTGTTAAGCCTATGTCCTTCCTCGGTGATGAGGAAACAGTAAAGAAGGCCATGGAGGCCGTAGCAGCCCAGGGAAAAGCCAAGAAGTAAGGCTGCCTTTGAGGCTCAGAGGAGGCAGAAAAACAGACTGTTCCCCCCTCACCTTTTCCCGCCATCCATTTGCCCATCTTTGTAGTCCATTCCAACAGGTTAAATGTTTGATGGCTATTCTGGAGATGAGCCATTTTCAGCACATTAACCCTGTTTGTTTAAAATACACACATAGGGATGACCTGTCCATGAAAGCAGACAGCCGGGCCTCTGTCTTTGCAGCCACATGCCACTCAGCCCTTTTAAATTGTGATCTAGCCCCTATGTTGAGGGCCTCACCATCCTGGCACAACCAAAATAAAGAAACCCTGTTTTTATGTAGGCCTGTGTCTGATTAGTTTTTCTGTCTTATCTGCTCATGTCTCATTCTCCTTTCTTTCTTCAAATTACACTGTCATCCTTATCTATTACTCATTCAGTTTCCCTTTTGGAAATGACTTGTTTCAGCAAAGAGCAAAGGTGCTGTGAAATCTAATCCAGAAAGCAGAGAGGGAGGGAAAAGAGAAACAGCCAGAGACGAGTCAACGGGTTCATCCTGGCAGATTTCCCATGATGCAGGAGAGAGCTTTTGCCTTTTATCCCACACACAGAGAAGCAAAGAACTGTCTCAAGCAGTTAAAAATATCTACTCCAGTCTGACTGACCGATAGACAGATTATCCTTAAGAGCTTAAGATCTTCAACTGGTCTAGCCTTAGGACTCACCTCCACTTTCTTAAGGAGAAATTTCAAACACTCAAATTTATTTTATGAAAAATGTTGCAGTTTAGACCTTAGATGGAACCAAACTGATCACTAAACAGAGAGACAGGACAAAATAAACATCTTTGGAGTGCATCACAGAAGCCCTTCCAGTAATAACATTTGAATTGCTTTCTAGAGATCTGGAGGAGTTAACACATTGTCACAAGAAAAACAACTTTGCCATACCAAGATATTGAGGTAAATAAGTTCAGGTCTTGTGAAAATAACCAAAATGTATTTGTTGTCATGTCAAAGTGTTGTAAAATAATACGTGGATGCATGATGGCTTAGGGCTTCAGTACATCATGGACTTTTTGCCATTATTTTTTTTCCCAGGCACAGCTTTGTGACCCTTTTTTGGGTCCCAACCCACCAGTTGAGAACCACTACATTAGACCATCAACCTGCCACTGTGTACATTAGTAGTTAGTGAACTACCCTTTCATAGTGATGCATTCTTAGACACTTGGTTTTTTAAACAAGTAACTTAAGTAAATCAGGTTCCTTTAGCTTATATGGCCAAGGAGTACAACTATCTTGTTTATAATAAGTGTTTATAACAGACACTTTTATCAGGAAACTGTTAGTTCAACTCAGTCTTTCTGTGTAAAATTGATGTTAGTTTTTACAATTTATTTTTAAGAACTTTCATAATAAGGTTTGCTCACTGTATTTTAATGGTCTCATATCCTTTTTTAGTATCAGCCGTGGTTTTGGCATTGGGACTCTCCCATGGATGCCATTTTTGCCCAGTATTTTTCTTACAGTTTAGTCCTGAACACTGACCCTAACTGAGGCCAGTGAGGCCTACAGTTCTTTGGATGTTGCTCTGGGTTCTGTTGTGACCTCCTGGATGAGTCGTCGTTGAACTCTTGGAGTCATTTTGGTTGGCCAATCACTCCCGGGAAGGTTCAGCACTGTTCCCAGTTTTCGCCATTGTGGATAATGGCTCTGACCGCGGTTCGCTGGCATCCCAAAGCCTTGGAAATGGCTTTGTAACCTTTTCTAGACTGGTAGATTTCAATCACTTTGTTTCTTATTTGTTCTTGAATTTCTTTGTGTTTCTTTCTGAGATCTCGTAGCCTACTTCAATTTGTCCGACAGCTTCTATTTAAGAGATTTCTGATTCAACAAATCTGCTGGTGATCAGGCCTGGGTGTGGCCAGTGAAATTGAAATAACTGTGGTTAATCACATTTAATTCATGATTTAACGAGGGGGGCAACTGCTTTTTCACACAGGGCCAGGTAGGTTTACACCCCCCCCCCCCCCAAAAAAAAAAAAAAAAAAAAAAATCAATAATCATTCAGACACTGCAATTTGTATTTACTTGGGTTGTCTTTGTGAAATATAAAAATTGGTTTGATGATCTGAAATATTTAAGAGTGATAAATATGCAAAAACATCAGGAGTCAGAAAGGGCGCAAATACTTTTCACAGCACTGTAGCACTGTGCATGCAACAATAACCTAACAAAAAGCATAGTTCAGGAGTCGTATTGATTTCTTGGGGAGTAACAAGATGGTTGCATTGAATAGAAAACCTTATAGTTCACAAAATAGAAATCTACTTAATAGTGTCTGAAGCCATTTCCTAACCAGTGCTGTGGATTAACACTGCAATAAGTCATGTTTGATAACTGCATATTCTTTCTAAAAGGGAATGGCTAAAGGCTTTTAAATATCATTCCTATCATCATTATTAAATGTTAAGCAAATCTTAAGGCTGCTCAACGTCAGCTGTTATAATTACCATTATCAGTCCCCCCAATTTCAGGATTATACACTCACTGTTCACTTCATTAGGTACACCTGTTCAGCTACCCCCAAGCACAAAAGAAAGTAAAGAGAGATGATTTCCTGATATGCAGAATTGGTGTTCAAGAACCAGCGGGAAAAAAGTCATTCTCTATGTTTAGACGGTAACTACAATGAAAACCCTGTTTCTAGTACTATTTAAGGTAGTTACTTCTCCACCTGGGTAGATCACTATAACTTAAACTGAACACCTGAACACAGCCAAATCCCTGATCAGAGGTATCAGCTGATCATGAGAGAGAGAGGGGGGAAAGACTGAGAGACACTTTGTGTTTTCCCTTATTTTTTTATTTAAAATACTGGATTTTCAAATAAATTAGAAAAGCTTTACAGAAATCATTTAACATCAAAAACCTAAAGCACTGAATCATCTTCTTATTGAATATATTAGATATAAAGTAATGCCAACTGATTAGATTATGACAGAAGACCCTGTAAAATGAAAATGAATCTGTATTTAGGTTTGTTGTATGACAGGTCATTGTGTTATGAACTCCCAGGTCAAATTTCTGTCAAATAAAACATCTCTAGGTTTATAGAATTAAGCTTCAAAATCATGAAAAATGAGGCAGTAAACTCTGCACCAGGATGATGTGGGCGTGTCTGTTAAATGAGCTGAAGACATGTCCACTCAGGAGAAATATGATCCTCTTAAATAAAAAAAAAAATGCTACAATCTGAAAGGAGAAAAGCACTCACACTATTAACCTGCCCCTTGACCATACCTAACGATCAGAGCACAGCTGCCTGGCTCTGTGCCAGAGAAGAGACAAAGTCTGTTTTCTGGCTCATATCCAACAAATCTAGTGTTAAGACACACATTTTGACTATCACAACTTTTAACTGTCACAATTTTAGCTAAAATGTTAAGTTTTCAATTGTAAGACATGCCTCATGATAAAATAATGCAATAGAACCTTTGTGTGCCAGCAAATGATCAAATCTTACAAACTATGATAAGAAAAAAAAAGTTAAATACATCTGCTTGACTAAAATACTCACAACTGCAATGACTCATAGGAGGGATTGACGGAAAACAAATTTATGAACTTATCATATTTAGTCACGGTGCTCCAAAGATGGCATTGTAAACCATAAGTGAATTCACAATCCAGTTTGACCTGATATCTTTTTTTTCCCCTATATTGTTGGCTCTGAGTTTTTAAAATGATGAAAATGATCTGCTAGCAGACATAGGTTGTACTGCAAAAGATCTCACCCTGTGTCTGATGTGGATCCACATACACTACATTACCAAAAGTATTCACTCCCCCATCCAAATAATTAAAATCAGGTGTTCCAATCACTTCCATGGCCACAGGTGTATAAAATCAAACACCTGGGCATGCAGACTGTTTCTACAAACATCTGTGAAAGAATGGGTCGCTCTCAGGAGCTCAGTGAATTCCAGCGTGGTACTGTGATAGGATGCCACCTGTGCAACAAGTCCAGTTGTGAAATTTCCTCGCTCCTAAATATTCCACAGTCAACTGTCAGTGGTATTATAACAAAGTGGAAGTGATTGGAAATGACAGCAACTCAGCCATGAAGTGGTAGGACACTTAAAATGACGGAGTGGGGTCAGCAGATGCTGAGGTGCATAGTGCGCAGAGGTCACCAACTTTCTGCAGTCAGTCGCTACAGACCTCCAAACTTCATGTGGCCTCCAGATTAGCTCAAGAACAGTGCGTAGAGAGCTTCATGGAATGGGTTTCCATGGCCAAGCAGCTGCTTCCAAGCCATACATCACCAAGAGCAATGCAAAGCGTCGGATGCAGTGGTGTAAAGCATGCCGCCACTGGACTCTAGAGCAGTGGAGACGCGTTCTCTGGAGTGATGAATCGCGCTTCTCTATCTGGCAGTCCGATGGACGAGTCTGGGTTTGGCTGTTGCCAGGAGAACGGTACTTGTCTGACTGCACTGTGCCAAGTGTAAAGTTTGGTGGAGGGGGGATTATGGTGTGGGGTTGTTTTCAGGAGCTGGGCTTGGCCCCTTAGTTCCACTGAAAGGAACTCTGAATGCTTCAGCATACCAAGAGATTTTGGACAATTCCATGCTCTCAACTTTGTGGGAACAGTTTAGAGATGGCCCCTTCCTGTTCCAACATGACTGTGCACCAGTGCACAAAGCAAGGTCCATAATGACATGGTTGAGAGAGTTTGGTGTGGATGAACTTGACTGTCCTACACAGAGTCCTGACCTCAACCTGCGAGAACATCTTTGGGATGAATTAGAGCGGAGACTGAGAGCCAGGCCTTCTCGTCCAACATCAGTGTGTGACCTCACAAATGCGCTTCTGGAAGAATGGTCAAAAATTCCCATAAACACACTCCTAAACCTTGTGGAAAGCCTTCCCAGAGAAATTGATGCTGTTATAGCCGCACAAGGTGGACTGACATCATATTACTAAACCTTATGGATTAAGAATGGGATGTCACTTAAAGGGGACATATGCAAAAATCACTTTTTCAGGCTTTTCGGACAAAAATATGTTCCCCTGGCCTGTCCACAACCCCCTCAAATAGCAGAGTAATTCATTCCCTTCCATCCTCTCTTTCTCCACCTTTCAGAAAATATGTGCTAAAACAAGCCATTATCAGATTTTACCCTCACATGGGGAGTAAGCACCTGCCCCCAGGTTCGGTTGGCCCTCCCTGCTTTTAGACTCCTCTCCTGATCTTCCTCTCAGCTGCCAGCTGAGATGCTGGATAGCTGTGTTACTCTGCCGAATTTGATCTGTGAGATTGATAGTTCGAATCCCAGTCCGGTCCTTAACTTTGGATAAAAGTGTCTGTAATATTGTAACATCAGGATTGCTACATCCATTTCCTGAGAAGGGTGTGGTCAGGGATGTAGTCAGACAGTTAATTAACATTTAAAGCCACAGAGACAGCTTGTTCTGAGAAAGGCTGAAACAGAGGGGTTTTACACATGCAAAAATTCAATACTGGAGTGTTTTTCAGCAACAAACTTCTCAGGCATGCTTTGGGGACCTCTGAGACCAATATAAACTTGTCTTAAAAAGGTAAAATATGCCCACTTTAAGTTGATATGTGAGTCAAAGCAGGTGAGAGAACACTTTTGGCAATATAGTGTATGAAAGAAGCCCCGATCTGATTTGAAAAGATCAGATACTATGCGATCTGTGCAGTTCACATTGTCATGGTTAACAGAGTCATATCAGGGGTTATCCTGAGGTCACTTTTGTCTGCAGTGTGAATGCAGCCATGGTTGTTGGTGCCAGAGGGGCTGGTCTGAATATTTCAAAAACTGCTTAGCTAATGGGATTTTCACACACACAGCCATCCCTGGGGCTTACAAAGAACTGTCCAAAAAAAGAGAATATATAAATTGAGCAGCAGTTTGCGATTTCGAAATGCCCTGTTGACAGTAGAGGTTGGAGAGTGGTCAGACTGGTTTAAGCTGATAGAAAGGCAACAAGAGCACACTGAGCCACTCACTACAACTGAAGCAAAAGAGCATTCATAAACCAACAACATGTAAAACCAGAGGCAGATGAGTGACAGTGGCAGAGGACCACACTGGGTGCCACTCCTGTCAGTTAAGCAGAGGAAACCAAGGCTACATTTAATATGGGACCACTAAAATTGTACAAGAGAAGCTAAGAAGAAAATTGCCTGATCTTCAAAGATGCTGCAACATTAAAACCTACCAGACCACCAACAACCATGCCATAAAGTCTCACAAAAAATAACCTTCGTCTCTATTCTGATACTGCATTTGAACGTCAGAGGATTACCTTGACCTAAATGTATTTTTGGTGCCATCTAGTGGCTGATTAGATATTTGCATCAACAAACACTTCAACAGGTGTACTAGAACAGACCATTATCATAAATAGTTGTTCCTTCCAATACCACCCACTTTCAGTATTATTACTGGCATTATAACAATAAATGTATTTTAATCATTGTCATTTTATGTCTGGTCATCTCTTTTTTCCTCCTTCTATGTAACTCTCAATCACAACACAGTTGCAATAGCTGTACCAAGTTTGGTTATGCTTGAGGTTTCTGCTGTTAAAAAGGATAGTTTTCCTTGCCACTCTTTCTTGGCTAAATGTTGCACAAGTGCTTTGCTCATGGTGGATTAAAGATGTGTCGATGTACATAAGGCACTTAAAAAGAGCAGTTCTTTGTTATTTTGGGACAAAATTTTGACATGAATTAGCACTGTGCAATACCAGGGTTCCTTCACACCTTTTTAAAAATCAAAGACTTTCAAGACCTGAAGTAAGAAAAATTGAAATCACTTTTTGGACATGGTAGCAGAAAGATTTCTCGTTACACCAGACAAGAGATGAACTTTCTGATTTAGTTTTTTGTTTATAGAAAGTCAAATGGTAAAGGTCATAGTATACAGGTGCATCTCAAAAAATAAGAATATCATGAAAAAGTTCAATATTTTTTGTCACTCTTTTCTGAAAGTGAAACCCATAAATTGTATAGACTTGTTACACATAGAGTGAAATAATTCAAGCCTTTTTTCTTGAAATGTTGATGATTATGGCTTACAGACTCTTCTAGGTCCCAGAGTCTGGAGGAGGAGTGGAGAGGCACAGAATCCACATTGCTTGAAGTCCAGTGTAAAGTTTCCACAGTCAGTGATGATTTGGGCTGCTGTGGTATCTCCTGGTGTTGGTCCACTGTGTTTTCTGAAGTCCACAGTCAACGCAGCCATCTACCAGGAAATTTTAGAGCACTTCATGCTTCCTTCTGCTGACAAGCTTTACAGAGATGCTGATGTCATTTTCCAGCAGGACATGGCACCTGCCCACGCTGCCAAAGGTACCAAAAGCTGGTTCGATGACCATGGTGTTACTATGCTTGTTTGGCCAGCAAACTGGCCTGACCTGAACCCCATAGAGAATCTATGGGGTATTGTCAAGAGGAAGACGAGAGACACCAGATCCAACAATGCAGATGACCTGAAGGCTGCTATCAAAGCAACCTGGGCTTCTGTTACACCTGAGCAGTGCCACAGGCTGATCGCCTCCATGCCACGCAGCACTGACGCAGTAATTCATGCAAAAGGAGGCCCAACCAAGTATTCAGTGCATAAAAATCAACATAATTTTTAGAAGCCTGACATTTCTGTGTAAAACATTCTTTTTTAATTGATCTTATATAATATTCTAATTTTTTTGAGACACTGAATTTTGGGTTTTCTTACCTGTGAGCCATAATCATCAACATTTCAAGAAATAAAGGCTTGAAATATTTCACTATGTGTAACAAGTCAATATAATATATGAGTTTCATTTTCAGAAAAGAGTGACAAAAAATATTTAACTTTTTCATGATATTCTAATTTTTTGAGATGCACCTGTATATATGCCCAAATGTGATTATTTCTGGCACATTTAATGCCTCTATTCCATCCATTTACGGTATATATCATTCACAGGGAGTAGACTACTAAAAAAAAACACCTACCACTTAATTCCCTGAATATTGGAGAATAGTTATAGGATAACATGGAGAAAATTCAGGGGGATGGGCTGACATGCACATACAAGTTACAGGTGGCAATGTTTAAATGCTTAATTGTGACGTGTACAAGCATTATAAACAAAAAAGAATGTTTAAAATAATTTTAGGTTTGCAGGAAAACAAATATCGGAAAAAGGCATGTCTTAGTCAAAGTTCCCTCTAAATTAAGGCCCTTCACTAGTAAAAGTAAGACTTTTCAAGGCCTAAATTTCAAAGGTCCAATTTCAGTCTTTTAAGACTTTTCAAGGATCCCAGGGAATTCTGAAATACAGATTGACTTAAGTTTGACCTTTACTTTAAAAAAAAAAAAAAAAAAAAAAAAAAAGCTTCCATTTAGTCTTTGTCCACCCAACACATCAAATTCTTATGTCACAAAAATGGCTGGAGGAAGAAAAAGACCATCATACTCAAGTAAAAGTAGAATAATGTTGGTTACAATTTACTGAACTACAAGTACTGGTAAAGTAAATCACTAACAGTTTATTATTGAGTAGCTACTTTTGATGGCCAAGGAGCTTGTACAATAAAATATGAGCTTTCCTTAATGTGCAATAACAAGAGAATATGAATCTCCAACCAGGTTGGCCATCACAAGGCGTGCCTTAAACTAAAATAAAATGCAACTGCTGTTTTGTGATGAAATATGGGATCAATATTGTGCCATTTGCTACGAACAGTCATGTTGTCAAAGCCAAACTACTGGCCAGTTTTGGATCTCCATGCTTTGGCTTTAAGTGCTTTTTACTCGGTACTTGTTTTTCAAATGTAGAGAAGTACAATACTTCCCCCTGAAATATACTTACATAAAAGTAAAATTACCAATAGTCAAAAAAGTACAAGCTACTGAATAACTGATTTATGTGAAGGCTATTACTTTTCACACCTGACAAAAACACATTGGTGACACATTATACACAGTAACATTACCACACAGATTTATTTTGGGAATTCATCCGAAAAGATAACACACAGTTCACTCTGTAATACCAAATATCAATACATAAAAAACAATAGTAAAAATGACTGAATTAGTTAAACACACAATCAGACAAATAAACAAAGAGTTCATCATGACTGCAGCCAGGAGGAATGGTAAATGAGCTCTAATCAGTCTCTTTTCAAGTACTGTCATGCCCCCTACTGGCCACTGGGAAGAACATTGGCTAACGTTGAGAGATTATTTGGGAAATGATCCCAACAGTCGGTCTACATCTAAAAGCATTGATTGTCTGAAAAATTAAATCACTGAAATAAAGGAATAACCTTTAGTCTCTGCAGTCAAAGTTTGTGTACACTGAGTGACAAATAAAACACCTTTTCGAAGAGTTTGTAACCTGTGATCCACACATATCCTCATTAATGACTTCATCTCAGTATCCTCTCATTTTTTAATTTAACAGGTCGCTATCACAGCAGTCCAGATCGACATTTTAATTCCAGATAACAAGGTTCTCAGTAACCTTTAGGAAAAAAAAAAGGCCTCTAAGGTGGCAGACAGCTACCAGATCATAAACCTGATGAAAGCAGTTTTCCATCAGGCACAGGCTTTGATGTTGATCGTGATGTTTGGTGCAGTCAGTGTTCAAACAGGTTCAGGAGCTCAGTCATGGTTTACCTCTGAGGTTTTCTGATCATTTGCAGTTTTAGTACTTGCCTGTCTCTTGAAGGGTTTGAGGAAGCTTGGCAGTGATACTACCTTATATGGGTTTTTCTTAAATGTGACTGCTTTATAGGTTTCTGCTTTGGAGTCGTCTACATACTCTGAGGCACTCGTTACATTCTTTTCTATGTTGTTGATCAGCTCCCCCTGTGTTAAAAAAACAAAACAAACATCAGCCACGCTTGTATAATGGCACCAGTGAACATATCTATCATAGTCATTAGCACTTTTCATTTTATGCAGCAGTCTTACCTGAATCTCTAACAGCATGGCAGTGTCAACAAATACCTCGTGCAGCTCCTTGATACCGGACTCCAGACTGATGATGTCCTGATGACGAGATTCAATCTCACTCAGAGCCTGGCTTGAGATCTGAGCGTTAGAGTTGATCTGTTGAAAATAAACAGTTGGTTTTATCATCATCTTAATGACTCCACAGCCTATTGAGCCCAGGACTTAAAGTTTCCGACAACAAATAAAACCCTAAAGGTGATATTTCTCATTATTAGTCGGTTAGTCTGATAGATCATGTACTGTATTCTGCAATCTATTATTTCTGTTCAGCAAGCCACTGTAATGAAAACACTGTCTGACCAAGTTCTATTCAAAAACTAAGGACTACAGGCAATCTTACCAATCCAAAAAGTCTCATAGATTTAACAGTTGTTTTAATGTCATAAATAAGTATCCCTGGTTAACTGCAGTCAAAAAAGAAGAAAACAAAAGATTATGTTCATGGATAGGCTAAAGGCACTCAGAATATAAGTAAATATAATAAGTCAGAAAGTGAGATGTTGATCCAGTTCTCCTCATCTCACACTGAGCTCCTGTCTCCCCCTCTCTCTCTAGCGTCACGTTATGTCACTAACTTTAAACTTAGTTTTCATGGTAGTTTTGATGTTAAAATAAGAAGGACCTGTTTATTTTTATACTTAGTTGTCACAGCTGACAGTATAAATACCTTACTATTATTATTAGTAGTGATCTGACAGATTATCATAACTATTCACTATTCTCAAGCCAACACAATCACAGCAGATGGCTGACAAGTCTTTTCTTACATTTTAATTTTGCACTCTCTAGACTTTTTAAAAACAGTCTCAAGAAATCATTTATTATTTATTGCTGCTGTGCAAATACAGATTGAGACTGATTGACTTCACATAAGTAATAACTTCCACTGAGAGTGAATAAGTTTAGTCAGCTGATTTATAAAAGAGCACAGAGTTTACTCTCTCCATAGATTTAGATCCAGCCATGAAAAACACTTTTTCAGCTGATGAAATGTTAATTTCTGAATCAGAAAAGTTGTTTTCCAGACAATATATTTTAAATAGCTGTGTTTTTTGTAAATAGTCATGCAAAGAGCAAAATGAGACAGTCACTGTATAATCATAGTTATGGGTTGGGCTTCTGATAGAAGAGAAAAATCTTTTCCCCAGCCTGCACCGTTGCAAATGCACTGATTTTTTTCTGATGCTAATGTTAACATGCTGTCCTATATTAGGTCAAAACTGTCAATTTACAAAGGATAAAACACTGATAAACTAGAAAAGCACTCAGAGAGCGGAGACCTCTGTCACTAGCCCTA
This sequence comes from Cheilinus undulatus, assembly GCF_018320785.1. Lineage (NCBI taxonomy): Eukaryota > Metazoa > Chordata > Actinopteri > Labriformes > Labridae > Cheilinus > Cheilinus undulatus. The sequence continues at coordinate 26,216,588 of NC_054881.1, read as the reverse complement.
TCCCCCGATAGTGAAGAATCCTTCAAAAAATTCCTGGATCCGTCCCCATGTGCCCCCCACCACGGCAGTCACTGATTACCCCCTCCTCGGGGGCTGGAAACACAGTGAGGCAAAGCACTGGCTTCGCTATGGGTGGACTGTCATGGCGGAAGCTTTGCCTGCCGTTGCCATCAGATGCACTAAGAGTCTCACCCATGGTGTCACTGGACTACTGGAAGTCATGGCAGAGGGTGAATATTCCTCTATTCCTCCCAGCATTGTGAGTATTCTCGCTACAATTCGCTGTTTTTCTCTTTGTTATGCTTGGACTCGTCTCCTCAACCAGGCGTGCATCTTTCAAACTCTATAAACTCCAAAACTTTGAATAGAAACACACCCAAAAATGCAACTGGGATTGAAGTTACTCATGTCCGCCATCTCCTAGTGTAAAGTGGTAAATGTGCAACCCTCCGCCATAAGCCCTGTTTCCCAATAGTACAGAATCCTTTAAAAAATTCCTGAATCCAGATGGTGATCCAGATCACTCCCAAAATCTAATCAGTTCTTCCTTATGCCCTTTCTGACATTCCCTGAAAATTTCATCAAAATCTGTCCACAACTGTTTGAGTTATGTTGCTAACAAACTAACAAACAAACTAACAAACCCACCCGATCACATAACCTCCTTGGCGGAGGTAGCTAGCCAGAATAGAACTGAATTGTTGTCTGTATCTTACAAAATGCAGAAGAAGAATTTCTTCTTCTACGGCAAATTGGTAGATTTAACTGGTGGAACAATACGGCGCATGTCAAAAAATGTTTTGTTCAGATCAGATTAAGATGCATGATCACGCGCATCTGAATCGGATCATATCTTCCAGCATTCATGTGTACAGAGACGATCTATTCTCTGATCGGAATAATTTTAATCAGATTGTGAAATGTATCCGCAGCTAGTACGTATAAGCTAATCCCATTCAAATGCACCCGTACAAATTTACACGCCACCGATGCAGTAGTGGGAGAAAATTGAGATTAGAGTCTTGCCCAAGGACTGTTAAACAGGTCAATATGTTGGGTAAATTTAAAACAAATGTTCTTTTGTCTTTATTTAAATGTTTATTTGTAGTGCAGAAGGCCACACAGCAGCTTTAGGGTTATTTGCCAATGGCAAGCAGAGTTTTCTGGACGTTCCTCTTGATGATGCCTGTATACATCTACAATGTACAGGGTGTCAGATATTACAGAATATCTGGCAGGGTGAGGCTTTGCTCACGGTGAGGGGCCATTTTTAATCACATTTCATATAATTTTCGTTGTCTTTTAGAGCTCTGAAAGTAAAAAAAAAATTCACTTACATCAGATATGAAAACGGCAAGATTGTCACAGTGCAGCATCTCCTCCAGCTCTTCATCTGTTGTCACTTTATCAACTAAAACAGATTGTTGAAGAAATAACATTGTTAGTTTTCAGGCTTAAGTTCCTGATCCATAAAATCAAAAATACTATCCTCAATAGAAAGGTACTGAGCATGTGGCTAATTCAAAAGTCAACATTTTTGTCATTCAGTCTTAACAAAACCAACACTAAATGCCAGTATGGATTTTTTTATGTTTACCACAAGATGGCGTGATTACACCTATGCTACTCTGCTTGATTTTCACTCAACCAAAAACACTCATGCTGTTTATTTGAACAGAAGTATTTATACATGATCTGGAGGGAAAAGGGATATCTAAAACTTAATTCTGAGCTTGTTATCCCAAGTTACAAGAGAAACACAAAGACTGTGAACACCACTGCACTTTCCTGATATTATAGAGGAGAAGAGATTGGAGGTTGTGGCTCTCCTCCTCCTTAAAAATACAGTAAGTGCAATAGCCTGATAAGATCCTGGTTGATGATATGTGCACTGTTTACACAACAGGGAGGAGAGCAAGTGTTTATGTTTTGGATCCGTTTGTGTTCGCCAACTCACCAATCTCCAGCTGTCTCTGGATTTGTGCCTTGCATTTCTCTCTGAAGGAGATCTGAGCCTTGTGGTATCCCCTCATGACATCTGCAAACCAGCGAGTTAGATGAGAGTGCTGTTGAAAGACAGTCAGAAGAATTTAAATCAGACCACTGAACTGGTGTTTAAAAAGGATAACGTCATCTTGACTGTGCAGAAGTTTGAGGCCCGCAGACCTGGTTTTTGTGAATCCGTTGGATTACCGAGACACTTTTGTTGCTTTCCTCTGAAGGGAAGTCCTTCTGCATTGCTGGTACAACACATGAGACAGAAACATTCACCATTAATTTAAAGCTTCATTTAGAATGAATAAAACATGATCAACATTGATTCTGTGCATGCAGCCATAGAAAACATGTTTGTCAAATAATCTGTTCATGAAAGCTCTTACTGAGCTCTGCATGCCACAGCAGTATGGATCTTAGTGTTCACTCAGAGTGAACTACATAAGCTAGCCTTTTCTATCAATTTGCAAGTCAAATTTCCTGATATGATCTGTGTTGCCCTTACAACTAGAGGGAAGTGTGATGATACCAAAAAGTTCCTCTTCACTGTCTCAAAAAACAATGATCACCAGCAAATAAAGGTAACAACTTTGCACAATAACAAAAGCAATAGCTTTGTTTCAGTTATCTTATGTCCCAACAACAGTATAAGAAAAACAGATATACTGTGCAGAGCAAAAAAGTTTATCATCAGTAAACAAGGACTGAAAACCAACTAAAACGGTATAAAATTACAGTAAAATGTCCATAGTTTGTGACTTTAACTGCAGCATATTGACAGGAAAGTCCTTTTTGGTTTGTTTAGAAATTGTGGTGGCAATACTAGATAAATTTGTTTATACTTAGTAATAGAAGTCATTATGCCAATCTACTGTACAACCTAGACCAGTGGTTCTCAAGTGGTGGGTTGGGTCCCAAAAGTGGCTTGTGGAGCTGTTTTTAGTCAGTTGCAAAGCTGTGCCTGGAAAAAAGTGTCATTAAATCTATGATGTAAGGAAAGTCTAAGCAGATGGATACATTTGATCACACTGTGTTTTTCAAAATAGGGAGCATATTTGGGTCATTTTTTCAAGCTCTAAACTTATCCAACTCCTTCTCCAGGGAAAACAAGAATGTTTTTTCTCATTTTAATGTTACTCTCTCAAAATATCAAGAAAACATAAATTTACACCTTACCATTTGGAACAGAATAAAATACCCAACATATGAATATATGCATGCCAGTTTAGGGTTTCTTAAATGACATTTGTTATGTTTAATTCCATACATGGTGAACTTCAATATACTTTGTTAGATAAGTGTAAGTTGTTGAAAAATTTCAGGAAAAAGAGTCGTGATTGCTCATTCGAGAAGTGTGCTGGATCCTGTGGCTAGACCAGTTAAGGACCACTGTTTTAGACGGTGTGTAAGAAGTTTGATTCACCAACCGGCCCCACTGATATTTAACAAAGATATCAGCTGCTAGCTCATGTTATGTTGTTTACTCATTAGGGCTGCACATGCCCACTAAATCATATGTCTTCTTGCTCTGATTGGCCAATCATGAATGTGACAGAATATTTGTTCAGTTACCCTCCAAGAATTTTTTAGAAACATATTGTACCCTTTTAAGACAAGTTTATGTTGTTCTCAGAGGTCCCCAAAATATGCCTGTGAAGACTGTAGCTGAAAAAAACACTCCAGTATTGGATTTTTGCATGTCTAAAAACCCCTCTGTTTCAGCCCTTCTGAGAACGAGCTGTTTCTTGGTCTGTGGCTTTAAATGTTAATGAGCTGTCTTACTCTGCCCCTGACCACACCCCTCTCAGGAAATGGATGCAGCACTCCTGATGCAACAGACAGTTAATATCCAAAGCAAAGGACCTGACTGGGATTCGAACCAAGAATCTCCTAGACCAAAACCAGCAGGGTAATGCACTCAGCTATCCAGCATCTCAGCTAGCAGCTGAGAGGAACATCAGAACAGGAGGGTGGAATTTTCTTCCAAGTGGGGAGGGCAAACTAAACCTGGGGGCAGTGCTAACTCCCCACATGACATCATGAGGGGAAAATCTGAGAACGGCTTGTTTCAGCACACATTTTCTGAAAGGTAGAGAAAGAGAGGGTGGAAGGGAATGGATTTTTCTGGTATTTGAGGGGATTGTGGTCAGGCCAGGGGCACATACCACAACACAGACATGGGTGGCTGCCCTGATGGATGTGAAATATGCAGCTCATTCAAAGGACAAATGAAACAGTCCAACCAGCATTTCAGTTTTTTTTCTACTCAGATCATATCAAACTTTATTATTCTTTTATCGTCTCAAGTTTTTAATTGCTATTTGTCAGGCAAAAATGTGGATCACCATTTATCTGTTACAAAAAACAGAAGATACAACTTTTGGACCACATTGCCCAACCCTACCTCCGTTCTCTCTTATGTTGTCTGGGATTTTTCAGCCTGAATGCATTAACAACTATGAAATCAGAGGGTGACTCTCTCACTTGCAGCATTGTCAGTCACTGTGGACAACATTAACAAAGGATAGATGGGCAAACATCTTTGATAAGTTATCCACCTTTTAAGTCCCCTAGCTAAGCCATTTCTGTTCCATTAACAGAGCCTCACATAGGTCCATCAGCTGCTTAGCAAATTAAAATGACAGAACAGCAAGCACAACAGCGCTAGCTTGTTAAATATTCAAACAGTGGTGGCTCCACACAGGGGGGTTGAAATGGGCTCATTTGATTGGTGAAGGATTCACCAAAGGAATTTTAGTTCATGAATTGTATCAATGAATGAATCAAAGTGCATGTAAAGAGTGCTGACAATATGTTTTAAATAATAACGATGTTGACTTTTTTCTTGTGCTTTTGGGTTTTGTCCCTGACCAGTAACCCATAAGATAAAAAACAAAACAAACAAAGAAAAAAAAAACAACAACAACAAAGAAATAAAGTACAAACTAAAGACCACATTGCACAAATTCCAAAATGTATTTCAACTCACATTTTAGCTTGACTCTGACCAGGTTGGCATTTTTCTTGGTCTCACTGTTCAGCAGCTCCAGTTCCTCTTTTTTTTCTGAGAAAGAAATAATGAGTTACTGTCATGAATCATTTTTGTACAATAAAGTGAGTTTGAATCGTATTTTCATTCTGTTTATTATCCTGAACAAGTTTAATCTTTAAAATCAGATAATATAACACCTAAGTCAAAAATCATCAAATGAACCAACATCTGCAATCTAAGTTCAGACTGATGCCCTAAGAACATACCAATTGTCCAGGCATTCACCTTATTACCCCCTTCCACTCAACCCCCTGAATTTGTCTTTTGACTTCTGCTTTAGCAACTTTTCTTCTAATTATTGTGACATACTCTCATGGAACAAATAATTACTGGCATCATAAATACCATCAGAAAATTTGATTCAAATTAAATACAATCTAATATGTTTTTTGCACAAAGTCATGTAACTTCTAACTTACACAGAGACTCAGTAACCTTGCAAAGCAGATGGATATGCCTGTTTCCTTGTTGTTCACTGGCTAATCCATCTTGCAAAGGTCCTATCTGAAACGTTTGGGCCCGGTTAGAAAGTGACAGGACCAATCAGTGACGAGAAGCAGTACTTTCAGGCGCAGCAGAGTTGTGACATAAACAAGCAGCAGCAAGAGCTGGTGCATTTATGGAGGAAGAGATTAGCGTGGATGTTGCTAAAGCGCCAGTTTTATCAGAACTTGACAACATTTCTTCATTAAAAGAAGAACAAAGAACAGCAGTGAGTTGTTTTCTTTTTAAAAACCACAAAAGTTGAGTACTTGCATGTCTATAGTCGCCATGGTTCGCGTTATTCCTCAGTAGCTGCGCATGCACAGCTCGATAGCAGCTATGTCACGTGTTTTGTTGCTCTTATTGGCCCGTAGAGATGTGACTGACAGAACGTTCATCCAATAACACTCTGAGGTTTTTTTCAACTCCTCTGCATTTTCAGAAACGTTTCCTATTGAAGCTTTCCCAGATGGATGTGTGAAACACATCCATCTGGCATGTCAGGTTAGAGACTCAGACCATAGCCTTGTGTTTTCATGGAACATAAGGGGAACAGGACTGTGTTTTGTTTGTGCATCATCAGAATCCTGTGTTTTAACTCATTTTTTAATCCAAAAATTGCCATAATATGATGTCATGGTAGCCTATATGAGCATGCAGTTGCCTTGTTTCATCCATTAACCGACAGACTTCTGTTACCCTTTCTACAAACAAAAAGGCATCCTTCTCTCTCTGTTGTCTGTCTTCTCAGTGTGTACTCTGATGGGGGAGACGGATCTCTGACAGACTCAGCAGTATACTCAAGGCATCAAGTTTTTGCTTCACTGTCACTTGAAAACGTGTTCTGATCACTATCAAACCACATATGCATTAAAACCTCAGCACTTTGTAATGTACTTACTCTTGTCTTGGTTTGGATTTGAAAGGATGGCGCCATGTCTCCTCTCCACCTCCTCTGCCTGACAGGAGATCTTTTCAATGAGGCTGCTGACCTCCCCCACCTACACAGAGAGCGATTTACACAAACAGTGCTGCTGGAGATGACGAGACTCAAAACAAACTCAGGCTCTGTGAAGTTTACCTTTTGGAAAAAATCCTCCATGTTGATTGTGCTCTGTGTTGCAGCTGTCATATCATCCCGCCGCTGCTGCTAAAAACAAAACAGGGAATTATCAGGCTTCTGAAAATGCCCACCTGTTACTTAAAAACAATCATTGTAACGTTTCTAGCACCTGCTACATTTATGTGAGCTACTCAGAGGTAAAAAGGGGGCACTATATCCGCTTTAGGACGCTGCTTCTATATCGTAGCATGATAGGCTGATACTTTTTAACTCACGCGACGCCACTGAAGTATTTTAGTACCCTAAAACTGTTGCTGATGAGTATTTACTCCAGCCATGCTCCTTCTTCATGGCATAAATAAGAGAAAAATACTTGTGTTAATGTCGGTATTATCGTTACGCCATTCACCTCTACCTGCCTGGTGTCCTCCCGTGCTCGACTGAGCTCACCTGTATGTGTGAAAGAAAAGAGCTCATACACGCATGCGTGTTACGGTTGTATTGAGCAAACAAAGAGACGCTAACTGCCACCTGTCTGTGCAAAACTACAATTGAGACACCTGTGTGTAAGAAAATAAGGCACTTGAGGCGTGTTGTAAGAGAAAGTCTGCGTATTTGAAATGTAGCCTACTTATTTGTGGCAGTAAACTACTGTAAATATGAGATGGAAATGGGATATTAGCCTCTACATTTTCAAACTAGGCGTGCTGATCAGCTAGGGGGGCTTTTAGGGTAGCTTACGTTTAGCCTACAGAATGCTCTCTGCTTAGTTAGCTTATTATTCTACTGTCATATTGTAGTGTCATGCTCTTATGCATGCTGAATCACTGCAAGACTTTAAAGGTGTATTAAAATATGAAAAAAACTTTTTGTTTTATTACTCACATTTTTCTTTCTATGATGTTTTAAGATTAAAGGAAAAATATTTCTATGAGGTTATTTGTGGATAAATATGTTAGGGGTACATATAAAGCAAACCCTATGCAAACCAGCTTGCCTCTGACAAACAGACGTCCATTTATTAAAACATAATGTGCACCATGTGTGAGATTTACAAGGGTTATCAATGACTTGGTCTTTCAGTCACTTGACAATAACGCTTTTACATGAGATAATAAATCAGTGCCAAACCAACTGCAGGTTTCAATCCCTTATGATTGTAAACACCCAAGTCACTGGTCTGTACTGTTTTGTTTTAACTGTAGATAAATATTAACCTGTAGTCTTCTTTTATTGCAGTTTAGGGTGCAGCATACTCGTATAATTTATGCCTGCAGGTCTTACGCTTCCCTTTATGTCCCACCCAAGAGGACCCTTTGGTTTAAACTATAGATCTCACTGCATCTGGATATTAATATGACAAGCTCTTAGGTTGCTTTTAAGAGTAAATTCAAGACTTACCTTTACATCCTGGCTTTTAATTTTGAGCCAGTATTACTATTAGTTATTTTTACGCATGTTTTATTGCTGGAATTTAATTTGCCTTTCGTTTAAGTTTTGAAATTATCTGATCAGATTCCTTCTTGATTTAATCTCAGTATAAATGTATCCATGCCATCAATTTCTATTATTTTTTGTCTCTTCTGGGCACTCTAGGTTGCATTATTTTGCATTGACACACTTCTAAATAACACATATTGCGCAGACCTTTCCCTATGGATCAGGCAGCAGGCGTATCTAGTTCTGGTAAATACTCTGAAATATTTCACCCAAAGACAGATCCCAACTTTTGTACAAACAGAATATCCTGAAGGTTTTAACATTTTCCAAAATAATCCTAGGTTTTAGCATTTTACTTAGAGCTCAAATTGATTCTGATTACTCCCTTTTGCACTTTAATCATAGAAACACTGAGTTTTGCTGTACATGCTGGCTTAGGCTACTCCAAACAAAGCATAACAGAAGTTTTACTATCTTACAGTACATAAACTGACTTAACCTCAAATTCAGTGACGATATACAGGGACTGTAATGCCATTGTATTAAAACTGTTTAATTCGGTCCACTTTTTGAAGCTATAACAGCCTCCACTCTTCCTGGAAGTCTTTCCACAGGATTTTGGAGTGTTTCTGTAGGAATTTGTGCCCATTCATTTTGTAGAGCATTTATAAGGTCACGCACAGATGTTGGACAAGAAGGCCTGGCTTGCAATCTCTGTTACAGTTCATCCCAAAGGTACTTAATGAGGTTGAAGTCAGGGCTCTGTGCAGACCAGTCAAGTTCTTCCACACAGAACTCATCAAACCATGTCTTTATAGTTCTTGCTTTGTGCACTGGGACTCAGTCAGGTTGGAATGGTAAAGGGCCCCAAACTGTTGCCACAAAGATGGAAGCACAGCATTGTCCACAGTCTCTCTGTATGCTGAAGCATTAAGACTGCCCTCCCCCGGAGATAAGCCCGAACCCTGAAAAACAGCCTCATACCATTATCCCTCCTCCACCAAACATTACAGTTGGCACAGTGCACTCAGGCAATTCTCCTTGCATCTGTGAAATCCAGACTTGCCACATGTGACTGCCAGAGTGATTCATCACTCCACAGAATTTCCTCTCCTCCACAGGTCAGTGTTGGTGTGCTTTACTACACTCCAACTGGCACTTGGCATTGGACTTGGTTATGTGCATGCAAGCTGCTGGGCCATGGAAACCAATTTTATGAAGCTCCCACCACACAGTTTTTGTGCTTACATTAATGGTAGTTAAAGTTCTGAACTCTTCGGTTATGGAATCAGTAGGGTGTTAGCTACTTTTACACACCATGCAACTTAGCTGTCATTGACCCTGCTCTGTGATTTAACGTGGTCTTCCACTTCATGGCAGAGTTGCTGTTGTTCCTATATGCTTCCACTTTCAAAGATAACAATGCAGGTGACTGTGGAATATTCATCAGGGAGGACATTTTGTAAACTATCTTTAGTAATTAGCGGGGGTGGACAAATACTTTTGTCCATGCAGTGCAGTGGTTCTTAACATTTTCAGCCCGTGACCCTCAAAATAAAGGTGCCAGAGACCGGGGACCCCCATTGTACCTGAAGGTGGTTGAATACAGCCATGCACAATCAAGAATAGTCATGTGCAGACAAGGCTGTCCATAAAGGCAGATAAAAAGGAGAGCTCTGTGGCACCCAGCCAAACTGGGGGCCCATGGTCCGTTATAAAGTTAAACTGTAATATCTATATTTCATATTTTACCTTAAAAAATAACCACTCTTATTAAATGAACAAATATATTTTTTTAATCATTTGTGTAGTAAATAGTCTTCTTAACAATGTAACAATGGTTAATAATGGCAAAAAAATAGTGGAAAAGGGGGTGAATTGGGTTTTAAAAGTAGCAGGAATGGGTTAGATGTGGCAAAAATTAGATAAAAAATAGAAAAACAAAGGCAAAAATGGGTTAAAGTGGAAAAAATGGGCACAAATAGTGGTAAAAGGGAGTCAAAAAGTCGCTGGAATAGCTTTAAATTAGCCAAAAGGGGTGGAAATCTGGTGAAATGGGATGACAAATTGATATAAACTGGCCAAAAAGGGTTAACTGAGAGAGAAAAAATAGGCAGATATTGGCAGAAATTGGTTAAACTAGCAAAAATGGGTCTCGTGACCCCCAAGGGGGTGTACCTATTAAAACCAATCTCTGCAATTTTTAAAACTTGAATTACAGTGAAAAACATCACTCAAATTTTGGGCATCAAAAGTATAAAAATGGATGAAAAAAACAATTTCAGAACTCTAATATGTATGCCTCTTTGGACAAAAACATCAGCCAAATAAAATTGTTATAGTAGTGTTCTGAATGCACTTCTGTGAGGGAGCATGTTTGCATGATTGTGTTGCCACATTGGCTGGTTTTTGACAGTTAAGGTGCACTTCCCGTTTTTTCTTTACTCTTTTCAGAGGTGAATATGAATGCATGCTCAGAGACATAGATGGATCACTGCATCTACATTTTTCATCAGACACAGATTCTGCAGAGAACTGGCTTCGCCTGAAATAACAAACCCTTCCCTGGCCTTTTCACATGAGTGACACATACAGCCCAGAGCTTCTGTCTCAAATCAGAAGTGCTGCTTTTCATAAATAATGCAGTGTGTGCTTGTGGGTACTAAAGAGCTTCTTGGTTTTTCAGTGCATGGTACAATACCTTCCATTATCCTTGGAGTGGCCGTGAGCAGAGAGCTTGGGTTTAGATGTTGTTCTTTTGAATATGACATGATTTCTGCAAAGTTTGATGTCTGAAAACAGAAGAAACTATCACAACATGAACTTAAAGAACAGCAAACATTTTAAAGGACACACTGTATCTCTAAACCATGATGAAGCCAGAGGGGTAATTACAGTTGTAAGGGTGTGGCAGGTTGTTTGCTCTGTAACCCAGATCAAATAATAGTTAAACGTCTGTCAAAATGCTTTCATATAGCCTATCACCATGTCTCTATGAGAGTAGGATTAGTTCAAGATGCCAGATATTGAGGAATTTATCCAATCCACACTCTACAGCAGGATTGAAAAGCTTTCATATGCCCGTTTCCCAAAGACAAATAAAAGCTTCAAACATTACAATGAATTTCATACATTTCATAAATCCACAATTTTGTGTTCAAACACTAAGGCAGCTGCAGTGGGTCTATTTCATATTCACAGTAGAAAATATGGAAATTATAACCGTTCATATTCTACACACCACTTAGCCAGTAAGTGAAGAATCTGACATACATAAGTCAGAGCACAACACCTGCTTTGACTTATGTTGCTCTGACTCAGATGTGAACGCTCATCCAGGTCGGCTACATGTCTTTTTTAAAAGGCTTGAACGCATGAATTCAGCATGGAAGCAACCTTTCCCTCAGCACACCTGTGTGCATGCTGCCCTTCAGTCTACACTTTTATACATGTATTATTTATCAAGAAAAGATCTGGAAACATTCCTTTTACGAGAATGGAACCAATTGGATATCTCTTGGATTGAATATATTTTCAAAACAATGTATTTTTTTATTATTTTTTTTATTAGTTAATGCATTTCTATTTTCCTACCACTAGAGGTAGCTTTAACACAAGATTGTGGGGGAAATGCCAATCGTCTTTATCCTTTAGTCTGATAATCCATGCCTGAATCAGCACTTCAATATAACTCAATTTAGGGGGAATTTCTGGAGCTCTGCACATTTATGAGTTATGGATATTCTCTTCAAAACAAAAATGTTGTGTGCAACTATAACAGGTAAGAAATAGATTGCACCATCTGCTGCCAGCAAATCTGGAGGTGTGCATTCTGCGTTAGGAAAAGTTATAGCTCTACCAAACTTTTGTGCGTTGGTACTGGATAACAAAGGTTTGTTAACCCCTTATGAAAAAGAGTAGGAGGCACAAAATCAAGAAAGCCTTGCTGTTTCTTTACACCGTTGGCCTCAATTAACAGTCTACTATTGTCTCTGGAATAGCAGAACCTGCACTACTTTGCATAGGTAATTTTGTCGTTTTTGGCAAGCATCCTGTTCAGGCAATAATGAGCTCCTAATTACTAATTAGCAGTTAGTTCAGTCCACAGAACTAAAACAGATGTTCTAGCCTGCTCTCTCTTAATCCAGCATTTTTTCCTTTTAAAGATGTATGCTGAAAACAATATGTTTCTGCAGGATAACAGGGATGGAGCTTAAGATGTTGTTAAAAGCCATGGTAATGCGTGGGTTGGGGGAACTCTTTTACAGTGCCAACCTCTATAGTGCCACTCTGAATTAGACCAGGCCACAGAGTGGGACCTGCTGTCTCTGCAAACAGAGCCAGAAGCCTGGAGTGCTGAAAAGGCACAAAGAATAAAACTCAAAAACCTTTTTCTCTCAGAGACAAGAAAATAACAGTATCATCCATGTCTTTGCATTCAGTCAGGTTTTCAGATTTCAAATAAATACATCAGAGACAAAACTAGACATGTTAAATACTCAGGGATTGGCCCAAATAAGAGGCTCCATGGTAGTGCTAACCAAAAAAGTTTCTGCTTCTTAGGCACTTACATATACTGCTCTCAAGCTATTTAAGATACAAATTCAGGTTTAAAATGCCAAAAAATCATGATAGTTTCACCTAAAATGAGCCTTTAGAGTCAGCATCACTTTTAAAATTTACAGTGCCTATAAAAAGTATTCACCCCCTTGGATGTTTCACCTTTGAAATCACTCATGATTAATTTTTTGGCACCTTCTGTGCAGCTTTTGCTGTTTGCTTCGGGTCATTGTTTTGCTGAGAAAAAAAAAATCTCCAAAGGTGTAGTTCTTTTGACTGGATAAGATTGTCCTCCAGGACTGCCCTACATTTTTCTGCATTCATTTTACCTTCTACCTTTACAAGCCTTCCAGGGCCGACTGCCAAGACACAGCATGATGCTGCCACCACCATGCTTCACAGTAGGAATGGTGTGCTTGTGGTGATGTGCAGTGTTTGGTTTCTGCCAAACATAGTGTGTTGTCAGATGGCCAGAAAGCACCATTTTGGTTTCATCACATATTAACACACTCATCTGTGCATCGTGTCCAACCCTGTCAAAGCCCATATGAGAAAAAAAGACCACAAAACGATAAAATAATCTATTTCTTTAAATTACAGCAAATGTGTTCTTGACATAAAGATTTATTTTGAGTGTTTTAAATATGGATGCAGTTAAAGAGGGTAAGATATGGTAGACTGTTGAAATGAAAAGTTTGATGTGAAGAGCATTAAATGTACAGTTTGAGTCAGAGTAAGACAGGATAAACTGTGTGTAAGCATTGATAGCCTGACTTTCAGTTGTATGAAGGACATACATATTATCCACCCATGAATTTTTTTCCCCCCATAATTAAAAAAAAGTGTAAAATCTCAACTCGTCTCGTGTCTCGTGGGCCCAAATCTTGTCTTGTCTCATTTTGTGAGATAAGTGTCTCGTCCCACCCCCACCGATTAGCCAGTGATTGGACCTTCCTGACACAGGTGTCTTTATACTATAATTGCTTGAGGCATGTTCACTGCACACAGGTGATCCAGTTTCACTAATTGTGAGACTACGAGCACCATAATTGGGTCACTTTAAAGGGGGTGAATGTTTATGAAATCACACATTTTACCTTTAATATTTTTGATAATTGACATTACCTTATAGAAATTAGTTTTCACTTTGACATTAAAGCGGTTTTTTTTTGTCAAAAAAGCCAAATTATATTGACCATGACTGATTTATAAAATCTGTAAGTGGGTAAAACATCCAAGGGCGTGATAACTTTTTATATGCAATGTCAGTGCTCTTAAACTGTCCACATCATTCCTAAATTATATTACAACATGATCAATAAGGTTCACTTCTGCCTCCAGAAACACAGAAACTGTCTGACAGTTTTTTAAGTTACATTACAAAGGCAGGGCCGGGATTTAGTTAGCAATTAGGAATAGTATTTTGTTTTTAAATATCAAACACAACAAGCAACATGTGGAATTCTGGATAAGGATTTATTCAATTATTCTTATATATAATTATAATTAGAAAACAGATAAAATATATACACTACAGTTAAGCACATTGTTCTAATGTGAGCTATTGCTCACTTATGTTATAGAAGTTAGTAGTTGCTGTGGGCCAAGGGCCACATTGGCCCCCTGGGCCAAAGTTTGGACACCCTTATATTAACGTTTTATAGATATCTAAGGATGATTCAAGGCTTCTCTTGCCTGACTAAAACTGCTCCTATACACCATTTACCCATGAAATGGCAGGTGAACGACAGGTAAATAACTCTTTTTATCTCCTAAGGATGGCATCTGTCGGTGAATGGGATATATCTGGAAGCAAGTGCACATTTTGTCCTCAAAGTTGATGCTTTGGAAGTAGGAATAATGGGCAAAAAGGTCAGTGTGTGGGTGACTTTGACAAAGGTCTAATCATGTTGGCTGGACCACTAAGTTAGAGCCAGTACCACATGTCTTGTGGAGTGTCTGCTAAGGTCAGAACCAAAAGTAGCTCAACAACAGACAACTGGTGAACCAGCCACGGCGTCCAAGGTTCAGTCATGTGTGGGGAATTGGCTGATCTAACAGAAAAAATACTGAAGCTCAGATTGCTGTAGTGTCAGAACCCTCAGTGCATCACAGTTTGTGGTGTATTGGTCTGTGTAGCTATGGTTTATCAATGTGCACATGCTGACCACTGTCAACCACCAAAAATACCTTCAGAGGGAACTTGGGTGTCAGAACTGGACCTCAGAGCAATGAAACAAGGTTGCCTGGAGGGATTAGACAGCAAGATGAAGGTGCTCACATCATCTCCAAATTCTTCAGATCCCAAACCAGTTGAGCATCTGTGGGATGTGCTGAACAACAAAGTCTGATCCATAGAGGCCACCCCAGTGACTTACTTTGGAATTAAAAAGATATCTACTAACATCTTGGTGCCAGGCACCACAACACATCTTCAGTGGAATATCAGTGTCCATAATAGAATATCAAATAAGCCATGCATAGAGAGGGTCAGCACATCTGGAAGCTCCTGTTTAGGGATTTATTTAGCAGGTTATGTTTTGAGCCAGCATACCCAACATCAAACTTGCAAATGTATCTGTGAGTCGCATCTTAATATTTTAGACTTATACATAACCCAGCACAGTTCAAGTCCATTTTTTTACTGTATAATTTATCTAAATATTTTTAAACACTTGATGCCATAATATTGCTTGATCTTATGCTAAATTCAGCTTTATTCACTTTATTAAAACTCAATTTTTTTCATGGATTTATGTAATACTTTGGTGTGGAAAAAGTACTTGCCTCTCTCCTGAGTTCTTTCTTCCTTTTTTTTCATATTTGTCACCTAAATGTTTCAGATCATCAAAAAAACAAACAAACAAAAAAACAAAACAAAACAATAAACAAAGATAACCTGAGTTGTTACAAAATACATAGGAGTCCAACAAACCATGGTGGGAGCCATTATCCACAAATGGAGAAAACTTGGAACAGCCTACCAAAATTACTCCAAGAGCACATCGACCACTCATCCAGGAGGTCACAGAAGAACCCACAACAGACCTGCAGGCCTGACGTAGCTCACTGAACGTCAGTGTTCATGATTCAACAATTAGGAAGAGACTGGGCCAACGTGGCATGGGAGAGCCCAAAGGCAAAAACCAGTGCTGACAAAAAGCACCACAAAGTCTTGTCTCACATTTGCCAAAGCATGTCTTGATGATCCTCAGGACTTTTGGGAAAATATTCTGTGAGCTGACGAGACGAGGGTTGAACTTTTTGGAAGGTGTGCATCCCATTACATCTAGCACAAATCTAATACAGCAATGATCTGACACACACCTTCTTCTGACTTTTTTTCCCTCAATAAGGAAATCATCATTCAAAAACATTATTTTGTATATACTCAGGTTATCTTTGTCTTATTTTGAAATACATTTGATGATCAGAAAAAATAGGTGTGACAACCTATGCAAAACAACAAAAAAATGAAAAAATAGGAAGGTGGCAAATACTTTTTTCCACAGAACTGAACATATCAAGGCATCAATATAAGTTGTATGAGTCAGTTATCATTTGATAACGAGCAATATTCATTGAAAAAAAATACATTCACATCTTTAAAATTCCTTTTGATCACCTCACAAGATAGGCTGAGAAGCATTCTGTAAACTCTGGTGAAAAAAATGTTTAATGAAAAATAGTAAGCATTGGCCTCAGAGGGAATCTATCCTCAGTATCTGTCGGTTTTGATACCACAGTCTTTCTGTGGAGAAGTGCTAGAGCCCACCTTTACATATTAACAGTTTTAAATATAAATCAATAATGCATGTTTGCTGGCAGACTCAGCAGTGCTTAACAGTGATTTCACAGATCGCTACACCCACAGTCAGCAGGCGGGCAGCTTGGGAGCAATCTCACTCTAGCACTGATGACGACTCCCCCTGTGAAACCCCAGTGGGACATTAGGGGGGCAACACCCAGCTGTCAAGTGTGTCTGGCTTTATCTCTCCGTTTTGGCAATGATTAAAACACACTGTACTGTAAACTATCAAAGATGCATGAACATAATAAAGGATTGAAGTAAGGAGCTGAAACATCCGCAGCAGCTTTTACGACATCCTTCAGGCCCCCATAGAATTTAATTGGTGGAATGCGTTTAAAACAATAAGATTATCCACTTCTCTCTCACACACCCACATGAAAACATAATTTACATATCAACCTCTCTGCTGCTCCCACTCCTTACACCTACCACCTCCTGTCTCCTTCTAACGATATTTAAAAGCAAGTACTTTCATTAAAACACCATCACATGACTTACACTGTAATTTCAGCCATGGCACCAGTTAACTATGGGGTAAATGTAAGCCTCTCCACATGAACCACCTAATTAACCAGGCAGGCAGGGGTTAAGGTTTACGCTCAGTGCAATCTGGCTTAATTGCGTTTTCACTTTTATGATTAAAAGCTGGATCTGATATAATCACGTAATGCTCAGTGAATGGAGTACAGCACTAACAGCGTGAGGGTGATCCGCTGTGGGCTGATCCAATAACCTCCAACAAGGCTTAACTGTAAATAGTCTTCCAGTGGTAAATATCATAAATCAGAGATTCCCAGAGTACTGCAAAGTCGTTTGTGATAAGATGCAGTAATATAGGTTTATGTTTTATCCACTTTATCTCTTGTCTACTTTTACCACAGTTATTGACTTCCTATATTTACCAAAAATGACCTCCAGCAACTCAAAGACAACTCTGCCAGACAAAGGAGCAACAGATCACAGCAGAGATAAAGTACAACACGCCCCTAAACATAAACAGAACAGCTGCAATGCATTATGGATTGAGAGTTGGATATATCTGTTTCCTTTATAATGGATTTTTTTTCTCTGTGTGATTCTTAAATGTCAGCCAAGAAACAAGAAAGCATAAGGCTTTGCTGTCTGAGTATCTTGGGAGGGAGTAAAGCAGATAAGAAACTGTGTCCAACAATGAATAAATATTTCCCATAGTCCTCAACCAGAAAAATAACAGATCACACCAATATACCTTCTTAAAGGCTGTGCTGATCCAGATACTATTCCTGTTGCATTTAGTTTTAAATTAACATTGTTGCAACAATGAGTGGCTTAAACATTTAATGTAAAGGTTTACTATGCTGCATTCTAACATTTTATGTGGCAGGTATCAAGTACATCCTCAGTGAATATGTTGCTGAATAATAAAAAGTAAAAAAAGTGGCTCTTATGTAACTATCTATGGTTTTGTTCCTCTCAGCTCTGTGAGACAGCACATTAACCCCTTCCTCTCTGAATATTAGCCCTGGGACACGTCCACACCCACTCAGGGAAAATGTATGTAGAAGCATGACGGCAGAGATTCAGTGTGTGAGCACCGATGCAGCTACCAAACTAAAGAAAATACTTTGTTCAAAAGCACCTGGCAGATTAATAACAGAATGCAGATATGGCTCCATATCTAAAAGAAGATCAGTCTTTCCAATGACTTGGCCAGAGTGTAGAAAATACATTATAACCCCAATTCCTGAAAAATTGGGGCGCTGTGTAAATGTGAATAAAAAAAAGCTCAACTGTGCTGAGTCTTCTTTGCCAGATTTTTTGTTTGATTAATAACACGTCAAATGTTATCTGTGGGTGAAAAGCATTGTCTAGCTTGAATATGCAAGGCCTTTCATGAAAGAGACATTGTCTGGATGGGAGCATGTTGCTCGAAAACTTAGAAACTTATGTACATAGATGCTATATACAAATATACTTTCCAGCCTTGATAGTACCTTTCCA
Source organism: Cheilinus undulatus (assembly GCF_018320785.1). Taxonomy (NCBI): domain Eukaryota; kingdom Metazoa; phylum Chordata; class Actinopteri; order Labriformes; family Labridae; genus Cheilinus; species Cheilinus undulatus. Next base: position 26,198,204 of record NC_054881.1, on the reverse strand, counting down.
GATGTGTAAGTTGCACACATCACAGGCACTAATACAACCCCATACCATCGGAGATACAGGCTTTTGAACTTTGTGAAAACAAGCTGGACCACAGCATCCATGGTTTTCAAAAATAATTTGAAATTATGATTCATCTGACCACAGAACAGTTTTCCATTTAGCCTCAGTCCATTTTAAATGAGTTTTGACCCAGAAAGATGGCAGTGTTTCTGGACAGTGTTCACATATGGCTTCTTTTGCATGAAACCTTTGTGGATGGCATGGAAAACTTTCCAGTACAGAACCATGCCTGTTTTTAGTGCAGTGCTGCCTGAGGGCCTGAAGATCTCCAACATCCAATATTGACCTTTGGCCTTGACCCTGTGCTCAGAGATTTCTCCAGACTCTCTGAATCTATAATTGATATAATGTGGTGCAGTGTTGATTTTGTCGACTAAAACTATTCGTCAACAGCCCTTTTTTGATGACAAAAACTAGACTGAGACTAACAAAATAGATCTGTGATGACTAAAACTGACAAAAACTAAGTTTATTTTTTTCAAGATTACTAAAGCTAGACTAAAATGTAATGTACTTTTCACTGGACATTCAAAATCTATGATATTCCTCCACTGTGGATAAATCTGTCAGAAAACAATGCAGCTGCAGCTATTCTGACTCTCAGTTGTTGAAAGCATGGACCCCAGGTTTGGCAGAGTGCATAGAACACACTACCCTGATTTGGTACCAAATTTAGGCAAGAAAATAAATGCTTGGACTAAAAGTAAAGACTAAAATGTGAGGACTTTTTATGGACTAAAACTAGACTAGAATCAGACTAAAACTGAAAAGGATAGAAATGACTAAAATGTAACTAAAACTAAAATGCATTTCATTTAAAGACTAAAACTAAGACTAAAATTAAAAATAACTGCCAAAATTAACAGTGATGTAGTGTAGATGGTGGGACATTCAAAGTGTTCACAATTTTATGTTGAAGAATTTTTTTCTGAAAATGTTCCACAATTTTTAGATGCAGTTTTGTGCCAGTTGGTGAACTTCTGCCTATCTTAACTTTGAAGGGACTCCGTCTCTCTTAAATGCACTTTTTATAGTCTGCCAAGTTACTGACCTGTTGCCCATTAACCTTATTACTTGCAAAATGGGCCTCAAACTGGTTGTCATTAGTACCACTTTTCAAGCCTTTGTTGCTCTTTCCCTACTGAGATGTGTTAAAATGACCTAAAATTTTTCATGAAATGGTAAAATGTGTCAGTGTCAACATCTTAGATGCTGTTAATGCATTCTTTTTCATTAACATTTTACACTAACCTTGCAAAGCAGATGGATTTGACCATTTCCGTGTTTCTCACTGGCAAATCCATCTTACAAGCTCTCATCCGTACAGATTTGGCCATGTAAGAAAGTAACAGAGTCAGTCAAGAGTAAGGGGCAGTATTTCCGCGGCGGAGTCATGACGTAAGCAAGCAGCAACAAGAGGCCGGTGCAATTATGGCAGAAGAGATTAGTGTGGATGCACTAATCAGTTTTATCAGGACTTGATGACATTTCTTTGTTAAAAGAAGAACAAAGAACAGCATTGAGTACTTTTCTTTGCAGAAATGATGTTTTTCCTACTCCTGATGGGATTCCACAAGAGTCTAATCGTCACATGTTTTGTTGCTCTCATTGGCCTTTAAAGATGTGACAGACAGAACTTTCATCCAATCATCCTCCGAGTTTTTTTTAAAGGCTCTGCCCTTTCTCAAAAACATCTATGGGAAGTGTGTCAGGTCAATTTTACACAGCGCTCCAACTATTTTGGAATTGGGGTTGTATACAAAGCCTGAGTGGCATCAGCCAATTGGCTACTGAGGGGGAGGGTTTGAAGCCAAAGTGCGACAGCTGCTTAATAGAATACACTATCTTACAGCTAGAACGTGCCTACATGCAGTCATATCTGGTCTATTTCTGGATAACACGATGTCCTTACATAAGTAGAAATGGATGAGTTATAAAAAAATCAACCTGTGTACAGCCTAGGATCCATACAGACATAAACTATACTGAGAGAAAATTATCCTTTGAAGCAGGCTGCAAATATGTTACTTCTGCTGTAAAAAATCTGAAGTTAACATTGTGTGTGAGAATCCTATTGCTTCTGTAGCCAGCCTAAAGGGGTTGTCAACAAACTGCAGGTTTTTTTTTTTTTTTTTATCAACTAGAGGTTGATTCTTGGTCAGAGCTCAGAGGGTCAGGGGAAGAAGGGAAGCATTGTGCTGAGGAACATCAGCTTGCAGATCTTTATACTAATGGAAATTGTTTGAGCCATTGCAACACTTTTACACTCATCAGTAACAAGCACGATACTAAATCATAAACCAAAAATGCTCATCTGATCTGAATTTTAATTCAATATACTCCAACGTAAATGTTGCTGAAAAATAATCAATGCAGTATGCATAATGAATTAGTTCATTATGTTCCCACATATACAGTATTTAAGCAGGATATTTCATTTTAACACATATTCAACTGCACAAAAATCAGTAAATTGCAAATGCTTCTCACAACACCTTTTATTCTGTCCTGTCATCAGACTGAATATTTCCTGGCACAAGGGTATTATAAGTTTGTCAAATGTTGATTTGCACTCCATTTTCCTTTTGATGCCTGTTGGACAAGCATTAGCATGCTACATTTCACCACACATCCATTATCACTTGATGGGAGACATTAAACAATACTCTTTGATTGCTGTTAACAGATTTACCCTTGAGAGTCCTTCACTGAAGCACAACAGTCTTCATTAACGTCTCTGTCACTCTTGTTATTGTGTGTTTTGTGGATTAAAGCGTGTGAATGGCGGAGCAGAAAATCACTGACACGAGGAAAATTGAGGTTGAATAGACAGAAAAACCATGCACATGTAAGTGAGAAAATCCCAGTTTGGGACATGTGAAGAAGTTAAATAACAGTGACTTCAGTGTAACCTCACTCTGATCTCTTTTTCCTCAGATCAGCTCCATCACCTCACACACACAGACATCACAAACAACAGCTGTGAGATTCCTCTCCACCTTTTTCTGACCCTCAAATGTGTGAATGAAGTTTTCTCAAGCTTCCTTTTACCTAACTGAAGAACTCTTCAAGCAGAAAATAAAGTGCTGCTGCTCATTCAGCCAAGACAAATTTTAGGGGCAGTTTCATTCAGACGGCAAAGCTCATTCAGCTTAGAAGGGGAAATGAATCAATGATAGACCGCTACTTATTAAATCGACTCATTCCACATGAATTTTAATAATTTCTGGCACAATCAGCAACAAAACCTAAATAAATTCTCAGATGTTGTCAGTTCTTGATTCCTGTTAAAATAGATACACTGTATGTTGCAAGTGCAAGGCTGCAAGGCTGCAAGGCCTCTATATCTGCTCTCCAGTGATGTGATGTGAATTTCCAATCAGTCTGGCAACAAGTTATACAGTCAAATGCAACCTGTGATGTTGTGTACAGAAATATAAATCAGTAAAATGTCGTATTGGATTGAGGCTCAAAGCTAAGTCTGAGGGCAAAGGCTGATATAAACAGCTTTGATGTTTACCTGTCAGACCAAGAGGAGAGCTCACTGCTTTTTATTTGATTTGTCATCTCAATTGATCTCACTAGGTGTGGTTACCTAAAATTTTGATTATTTTTGTAGCTCTTAACACAGTAAAAGCTGCACTCTGTAAAGTGAATTTACTAAACAGTAAACCATCATTGTTGTTTCAGGGATGAATTTTACATAATAAGTTGTTAAATTCAATTTTAGCCTCAATCTTCCCTCTATCCACAACCTGGACACCTCTAGGATCCTTAAGCATGCAAGCAACATTGTTACTGCCCCATATGACCCCGAAATTCCACATACTCTGCCTGCAGAGCAATTGGTCTGCACATGGGTGTCAGAAGCAATTTATTTTTTAATGAAGTACATGTCATTACCTGCAATTTGACAGAATTTAACTAGAATTCAGCTGTCTGCCAGCTGATATGGACAGACTTTCCATAAAAACTTAATTTGTCTTCTTCTTTTTCTTCATTTTCTGCTCATCTTCACACTGATGATGTCACAGTTCCCATGAAAGAACCAACTACTTTGGTCCTAGCTGAGAACCAACTCTTTAGGTTCAAAACCATTTTTGACTGGATTTGAATGTGCTGGCTGGTTCGAAATTAGGTTCAGGAACCAGAGTCACAGTCTAAGTTGCAGTAAAAACTCAGCATGGAGTTCTCTAAAAGTGGCATTCTCTTAGTGAAAAAGCGGAATGGATTACAAGGTTACAGTAAAAACTTGGTGTGGAGTTTCAGTGGTTTAATTATTCTGTTTTAGAGAAAGTGGATTGGATTTGACTTAGTGACCCGGTCAAAGTGATGGGGTCCAAATGAATGATTTTTATGAAATGAGTAGGGCTTATTCCACCTGTATACAATAGGCCTGAAGCCTGCGGATCTGCTCATGAAGCGCACCGCAGCGCAAATTGCTCTCTTTCTAGTCAACTTGAGCAATTCCACTGTTCCATCCAGCTCTAGCACATCCCAAAAGCGCCACTCTACTACACTCAAGATACGCTCCAGGTCTATTTTCAGCACCAGCAAATGCAAAATAGAGAACTTAACCAAGAGCAGATTATTCCAAACTGCCAGAAAAATGGAAAGGTCTGACAGCAGACCTCTGTGATGGGGTGACCTCAACTTTGGGGCAGGAAGTAACGTACTAACCCTTGGTTGGGTTTTTCCTTAGTTTGTGGTGTTACTATTAATTCTATCCCCCTTACCCTAACCTTTAAGGCTCAGGTGTCTAACCCTAACCCTCTTTGGGTATTCCTTAGTTTGTGGTGTGTTAAAGTTAAATTTATCCCCATCAGTAACTTTTCAAATTTTATTCATAGAATTCTGCCATTGGGAAAAATATCCACTTTCCGTAACATCTGACAGCAAGCAGAAAATAATTGCATTTAGTACGCCATTCCAGCTTGGGTAATGTACAGCACTATCCATAGAGGTTTGCAGATGAACACCCCATCATAGAGGTCTACAGCCAGATCATCTTGGAGAAATGTGCAACAGATCTGTTCAGCTTCAAAATACAAAACAATGCATGGACTCCCAAAAGTAATCATCACTATACATTATACATTACATCCCATCCTGCGGCAAAAGCAACACCTGTCACCTGTTGGCCAGTGGGTCACAGAGCAACTACAACTACATTGATAAAGAAAACTTTTGACATCCTTTGTAGCAAACATATACCCACCCATGGCAACAGCAAAAAAAAAAAAAAAAGAAAAAAAAAAGAAAAAAACATGTTGAAATGGATGACATGAGCTACTGGCATTGCATTGGATAACTCACAGCCCTTACCAAGAAGGCCACCTTTAACAGCTTTTCATCCAGTAAACAAATGCTGTGGTTAACTTTTTCACAAGTAGGTTCTATTCTAAATAAGTAAGTCATTTAAGGGGGTTGGAGCTGAGCAGCCTGTCTCAACTTGACTTGGAAATGTCTGTTGGGCCCACAGTGTCATGGGGTCAGTCGAGAAAAACATGAATGTGATACAGCAACAGAACAGCAGAAATTAAATTCCACCTGAATCAATTATTAAATAATTGTTAGTTGTAGCAACTTTAATTTGAGTGCCTTTTTCTACATCTGACACTTAATATTTATACTTTACTTAATACTATTACTCTGATTGTAATTCCTGACTGTTTCTGTAGGAAGAGCGTTAAGCACTAAAAGAAGTGGTTGCTTGCTTTGGCTTTGTCACTGGAAGCCACTTTTACATTCAGTGTTTTCTCTCAGGCAGTCCAGCTCAAACCGTTTCATTGCCTTTTATAACAAGCTGCCAGCACCATTTATGTAAATGCCTCATGATTTCATCTTTAGCACAAAACTGTTGAATTTTTCTGCTTTCATTTGAGTTTCAGAGGGACAATGAAGGGACTCTCCCGAATAGCTTCACTTCTGTCTGAGCCCACTGTGAAGAGATCTTGTAATCCATCAGAATGGATCATAATTGAAGGTCTGACGTGACGAATAAAAGATAGAGGATTATGATTGTGAAGGAAATAGAGAGGAACGACCTATCCGGTATAATTTTATATCCAAAAGGGTATAAATGTCAGAGTGTGCCTCTCTTTTGAGCTGCTGTTGCTTGGTTTACTTCACACTATAAACAAACAAGAATAAAAAAGAAATTGTACAAAACAAGACAAACATCCAGGAAATGTAAAACATGGTTTGAATCAACCTTCACACCCATCAGCAATCACTGTTTGAAAAACACTATGGCTCTGATAATAGGCATGGATTTTCCTGTAGGTCCAGTATACCCAGGAGTGAGCATTAAGCTACTCCCAGGCAAGATTTCTTTTTCTGTGTGGCATTTATGCTGTCATTTCCATCAACATCATGATGTAGTTTTGTAAAAAGTGAAGTTTGTCAGGTCTTTCCTGGAGAAAAAAACTTTTTTGTGGGTTAAGTTTAAATGTTTGATTATTAGCTGCACTTTTATGCAGATATCTATTTACAGAGATGCGTAAATCAGTAAAAAAACACCGTGGATAGGAGCTGGTGTATCATTGGCGCCAGCAAAGTTCTGCTGCTTACAGCCTGGTTGTCAACATCAAACATTTGTACCAATTTTCACCAAGGCCTGCTGATTCACAATCAGTCAATACATTTCAGACTACAAATTTACAACAAACAGAAACCAGATTATGATCACAATATCATGACGCCTGTGTACAAATTCTACATCTCAGTAGCTGCAGAATCTGTGGAGCAAGGTTAGCTTTAATTGGAAAAGAGAAAGGAAAATAAGGCATTGATGAGCATCAGTGCGATGAAAACTTTGTTTTCCCAAGATTTTAAGTGATGCTGATATTTTGCATGTTTTTTCTCCTACACAGTATGACCTCCAACCTACACTTGGTGTACTCAACCCCTCTGTCTGCATCTTAAATTCAAGAATCTGACCTGTACACCCAAAAGGTGCAGAACACAGAACAATCCTCTGTGCTTGTTTTGCTTCTTTCTTTGGCAATGTGAAAGCTGACTGTAAAGTTATTTCCTAAAATTATATAAAGTAAACTTTATTATCTGTATACACAGACACTACATAAGCATTTAGAGGTAGTTATTTATGGGGTGTGCTGGGCTTTTAATGCTAGATTTGGGTTATTATTAACATAAATATTATCGTTGTCATTGAGATAGATAAAAAATAATTAATCAAGATTAATAAATAACGGGGTACCACTCTGAAAACAGGGCACAACAATCAAAAAGGACCTCAAATCCATGTCATAATTAAGATTTAAATAGTAATGTTGTTATTATTAAGATTGATAAATGTTAGTATTTAAATTAATAGACAGTGCAATACAACTCACTGACCCTCTTAACTAGCAGAAAATTACAGTGCATATGCACAGTAATCACAGGCAACTTCTCTTTGCATGTACAACAGGTTTAATAAAAAAAAATAAAAAAAGCAGAATCAATGGTTATCATTGACACTTAATTCTACCACATATTGTTTCACATTTGACTTGAAAGATAGTATCAAGACAAAGAAATGCTCTGGCTAAGTTGTCTATAAACAGAGTATAATAACGTCAGCACACAGAAACCCAGTGGACTGACTTTGATTATACAGTTGCACTTAGGCTTGTGTAGGTAAAGGCCCTGCAAGGGATAAATAATAACTTAATAACTACCATTTGATTCAAATTTGAACTAATTTTAACATTTTTTTTTCTAAATGATAGATAAAATTTAGGATTTTAAAAAATATGAAATTTCTCTTTGTGTTGCGCAAAGAGTCCCATGACCCCCCTTTACTATCTCACGACCCCCACTTTGGGAACCACTGCAATAGAGCAACAAATGCAGATGTATGTAAAGCTGTTCCTACAGCTGATTCTGCACAGATCAAAGCCTCTTACTTTTGATTACAGCCCATTAAAGGGGACATGTTTTTCCCTTTTAAGACAAATTTATATTGTTCTCAGAGGTCTCCAAAACATGCCTGTGAAGTTTGTTGCTGAAAAAAACACTCCAGTATTGGATTTTTGCATGTCTAAAAACCCCTCTGTTTCAGCCCTTCTGAGAACGAGACGTTTCTGTGTCTTTCGCTTGAAATGTAATGGCTGTAATTGGCTGTCTGATTCTGCCCCTGACCACACCCCTCTCAGGAAATGGATGCAGCACTTGTGATATTACGGACACTTTTTTTTCCCCAAACATTAGACTGGGATTTGAACAATCAATGTCCCATCCTGCAGTCAGCAGGGTAACCCACTGAGCTATCCAGCATCTCAGCTGGTAGCTGAGAGGATCAGTAGAGGAGGGCAGAACTTTCCTCCAAGTGGGGGAGGGCCAACCGAACCTGGGGCCGGTTGCTTAGGCCCCTGGTGAGGTCACTAGATGTAAAATCTGAGAATGGCTTGTTTCAACACACATTTTCTGAAAGGTGGAGTAAGAGGGGGGAGAGGGAATGGATTTTTCTGGTACTTGAGGGGATTGTGGACAGGCCAGGGACACATATTTGTGTTAGAAAAGCCTGAAAAAGTGATTTTTGCATAATATGTCTCCTTTAATGGTACTTCCATGGTTCCAGCAAGTTAAAAGTCTTTTGATATTAAGATTCAGCTTTAGGAGGAGGCAGGGTTCTTATTGTCCTTCTAAAGTGGGAGAAGAGTTGTGTGTCCTCTGGATACTGATATGCTTTCCGCAGCACTCCTGTCTGGATTACATCAAAGGAAAGAAAGAAACCCTTGCACTCTACCACCTGCACTAAAACATACACTAAAGCTGGAAACACAAAGCAACAGTGGAAGACATCTTGTCTGCTGCTTGGATGGCAGTGAAGTGGCCCTAGGGTGCCCCCTGGGGCTGAAGCAGGATGTGAATTTCTTTTCCATGCTTCTGTCCTGCTTTCACCTTTTTCGTTAAAAATTTGAAAAAATTATTTAATAACTCACTGCTGAAAGTAATTAGTTACACTACTAGTTACATCACAGATGCATTACACTGTCACTGAATGACTCAGTACAAATCTAAAGTTAAACCTTATATAGCCCACATCAACAGAAACCTTTATTCCAAAGAGGGCATACAGAAGATCTCTCTTTTAAGCTCTTTCATATCATAAGGTGACACTAAGCCTATATCTCTGCTTTTATAGATACATGTTGTTAAACGAAGCCCTGGCTGCTTGGTTGGTGTCAGCATCATGCTTTTATCTTCACCATCACTCAGGGTCAGGGGGTCTTTAGATAATAAAGCAAAGCTTCAACTTTTTTTGTTAGCATGTTGCTTTTACAGGTTCTTGAAAAGATTTGTTGTCAAGATCACAGCAGTGTACACTTTACTATCACATATGCAACTTGGAGTACATATCTCCAAGCCTCAAAAGATGTCTTGATTTAAACTGCTCTGCCATTTTCATTTCCTCCTCCATGAACTGGAGCTTTCAGAGTAAAGTCAGACATATGTTGCTTAAGCGGAAATAAAAAGGGGACTTTTCCTATATTTTTCTGGCAGTTGAATAACTTAAAGTAATACAAGTGACAAGGCTATTGTTTGATTAGTAAGAGTAATGTGATAACTGTGATAACTGGTTAACAGTAATGTGTAACAGATGACTTCAAGTCCTTTACAGAAACACTGATCATCAGGTTTTTAATAAAATCTCAGCTTTTACGGTATACATTTCTAAGGCTCGATGCTGATATACTCCTCGCCCCTACCACTTAGCCCTACCCATACATTTTGCACGCTCAGGTCAAGGGCTAGTGGTCCAGGGTGTCCCTTTTGTTGGAATGGGGAAGTAGGTTGAAATGCATGGCCCTTATGCTTGCACCAAATGTTCTCATATATAACGTATAAAGTGTGTACACTATCAATATATTTGTTGTTAAAGTTAGAAATATTACCTTTTTTTGTTTTTAACAAGAAAGGATGAATGCATCACGTTAAATCATTTTAAATTTCTTGTGTTTTGTTGGGAAAGCAGTCCATGTACCATTTAACATTTACATAAATAAACATACTGAGACGGATACTTCAAACATTCTAGGGTCCAAGTTCTTGTTAGTCAAAACATGGATAGACTGTGAGGATCCAAAAAAAAAAAAAAAAAAGCTGGCACAGAACGGCAGTCCCTAAGCTTCTTTTGCAGAAGATAAATCAGAAATCAATTATACGCAGCTCTAAATCACAGTGTGACAGATAACACACTGTGGAGTCTTCAGCTCATGAAACCTCGCAGGACATCCTGGTTTTAAATCTCATAATGAAAAGCAACTCAATCTGTTGATGAAATGTCCTGGAAAACTGACGGCCAAAACACGTGCATTCCTACCAGATGGACATCCTGCTAGCTTTGTGTGCTTACATGCCATAAAGTTTTAAGGCATGGCTGATCCTATTTTATAAGTTGCTGTAGGAGAAAGTGCCAGATTTAAGCACAGTTCTCTTTCCAGCTGAGGAAGATGATTATAGTAAGCCCTGAACTGTGTCTTAAGGCTCCTCTGGTTATTCAAAGATGACAAGTCAGCATTGCAGCAGATGAACCTCGTCGACTCCTGGAAGCATCACTGATCACAGCCATGACAGCACTGAAAGGGGAGGAAAAGTCTAAAAGACAGGAAATGTCATGGAAGGAGAAAAAGTCTGCAGGATCACCTTAACTGAACTTTTTTTCTGTGAAAACAACACTAATCTGAATGAGAGGGAGTGTTTTTTTTTTATCAGAACAAAGTTAGTATTTGAATAATAAAAAGGCATGAAAAATTCCCTGTCTGAGTGTGATTAGAAGGAGGATTTCACCTCTAGATGGTAGTGAAGGGTTTAACTGTAAAACATCCCTATTTTCAGCCACCAAATGTAGCAGAGCTGCAGATAAACCAGCACTAATTACTGTAATTGCAATTGTTTACTTTCGTTTTGTGAAGCTGATTGAAACTGAGTTTGCCTCCCCCTGAAACCCCATCAGGCTTTCATTTCCTTCAGGCTCCAAATCCCTCCCAGAGCTTCCTGTGGAATGTTAAACATGTTGGATCGGTTCAGTCTCAGTGCAGTCTGGAGAGGTGGATGTGTCTCAGATAACACAGGTAGCCTCTGCACAAAAGAACACACAAAGGGATACTGTGATGACCCGGGGCTGAAGCAGGGTGTGATTTTCTTTTCCATCCTTCTGTCTTGCTTTCACCTCTGGGTGAGGATTACGCTGTAATGTTGCTTCATGATTCTAATCCATTTCTGGCTCCCAAACCTTAAAGGCTTTGGACCTCTTGAAAGGAAATAATGTCTGCTCTCTCTATGACCCCCTGATCACAGCATATACTGCATGTTTCAGCTTTTAGCACTTCCGCAAAAGTCTGGAATGGTTTCATCTGAGTAAACAGGAGAGGCTTTTCAATCTCACAAGAAATTAGGGATGTTTAGAAAAGGTATGTTCTGTACTTTATTCTAATTATAATCGTACACCCAAAACAGTCCCAATCCAACACTTAGTTAGTTGACTGTAGAACTCAGGTGTTGTTCATCCCTGCAGGATATTCCACAGTCTATTGTAAGTGATTCAGTTAGAGCATGGAAGTGTTTAGGAACAACAGCAACTCAGCCATGAAGCAGAAAATCACAGAGCGGGGTCAACGACTGCTAAGGTGCATGAAAGTAGCTAAAGCTCTGCTGATCCATAGCTGAAGAGTTCTGAACTTCTCCTGGCATTAATGTGAGCACAAAAACTGTGCGATGAGAGCTTCATGGAATGGGTTTCGATGACCGAGCAGCTAGCCTCACATCACCAAGCTCAATGCCGGATGGAGTGGTGTAAAGCACACCAACACTGGACTGTGGAGCAGAGGAAGGTGTTCTGTGAAGTGACAAATCCTGCTTCTCTGTTTGGGATTAAGAAGGCAAAATCTGGGTTTGGTGGGTGACTGTGCCAAGAGTGAAGTTTTCTGGAGGAATGATAATGTTAAGCGGCTTTTTTAGGGTTTGGGCTAGGCCCCTTATCTTCAGTGGAGGCCAATCTTAATACTTGAGCATACCAAGATATTTTGAAAAATGCTATCCTTCCAACGTTGTGGCAACAGTTTGGGGAAGGCCCTATTCCCAGGCTATGTGATGCCCTTGAGCCAAATCACGCCCTCAAGACTTTTTATTGTGGCCCCTTAAAGAACCCCCCCCCCCCCCCCCCCCAATATCTATATTAATCTAAAATTGACCATATTGAAACAAGGAAACCACCAACACTCACAATTTACAGGAAGTTCAGAGCAGCACTGCTCAGTCTAAAGCCTCCTTCTCTACACTAGTTTTAGTTTTGAATTGAGGACTCTGTTCAATAAAATCATTACCTCACAAGGTGTACTTTCTGGACAAAAATTCAATTTTTGGTTTTCATATATACATTTCTCTTAATGAGAGAGAAATGCTCTGAAAAAGGCACTTCCAAGTTTGTGCTGGAAGTGAAGCTAGAGTGCATACACATCCTTGGTCTGCATCCAGTCTTTTCTGTGAAGTAAATATGCTGTATGGTGTGACCAGAGAGACCGAGACCACTTGCTGTAATTCATGGAACTATGAATTCTGCTCTCTACCAGAAAACCCTGGAGGAGAATGTCGGGCCATCAGTTCATGACCTCAAGATCAAGCGCACTTGGGTTATGCAGCAGGACAATGATCCCAAACACACCAGAAAGTGCACCTGAATGGTTAAAAAAACAAAATAAAGGTTTTAGAGTGGCCTTGTCAAAGTCCAGACTTAAATCTGATTGAGATGCTGTGGAAAGATTTTAAACAGGTCATTCATGCTGGAAAACTCTCCAGTGTGGCTGAATTGAAACAATTCTGCAAAAAGAATGGGACAAAATTCCTCCACAAGGATGATAAAGACTCTTTATCACCGCTGATAATAACTCTCAGTTATCACAAATGTTTGCATAGAGTTGTCGCCACCATTTGGTCGCGACTAGTTATTAGGTTGAGACAACATTGACTTTACACATAAGGCCAGGTAGGTTTGGATGGCTTTTTAAATGAAATCATTATTTAAAATTGCATTTTGTATTTACTCAGGTAATTGTTGTCTACTATTAGAATTAGTTATAATAATGATTATAATAATTTTCACAGCACTGGCCCTTCATGTAGATGCTTTTTCAGGAAGTGGCCCCCATTCCAAACTAACTGAATAGCCCTGCCCTATTCCGTTCCAGCATAACTGTGACCCTGTGTACAAAGCAAGGACGATAAAGCCATGGTTTGATGAGTTTGGTGTCTGGCCCGCACAGATCCCTAACCTCAACCCTATTGATCACCTTTGGTTTGAACTGGAATGTACTGCATATTGTGAGTCAGGCCTTCTCGTCCAATATCAGTGCCTGACCTCATAAATGCTCTACAGAATGAATGGGCACCAATTCCCACAGAAACACTGCAAGATCTTGTGGAAAACCTCCCAAGAAGAATGGCTGCAAAAGGGCCACCAACTCCATATTAAAGTACACGGGTTTTGATACAATGTCAATACAGTCCATGTTGGTGTAATGGTGAGATGGCTGAATACTTTTGTCCACATTGTGTTTCTTTGAGTTGTTGGAAGACTATAGAACCTCAAGTCCATTTACCATCTCATAAATAAAACTAGATAAATGACTGTCCTAGGTGTTTCCAAGGATATAAATCTTCATTTTTTGCCGCAGTTAATATGTTTGAGAGTTTTGCTTGAAGAATTTAAAAACAGAAGTTTTATATGTGAATGCACAATTTCTTAAAATAACAGCAAAAACACCAAAGCTATGTATCTCAATTTCCCAAGTGATCTCGCTCATACAGTATCTCATCCTTCTCTGTGTCACCTAATCAATTTCACTTGTCCTTGTAAATATTTTTTCCTGGTTCTTCTTGTGCCTCATCTTTTATTCATTTTTCCCGTAGCAAAGAAGAAAGAGTGAGACAGAAAGCTCCATGTCACTGAATTTCCTCAAAACAACACTGCTAAGGAAGGGTATGCAGGCATTCAGAGGAATCTCACTGAAATGTCTCAACCTTTCCCCGCCCACTTGTGGCAGCGTGAACACCTCCCAGGTTTTGTGCAGGCGTTGGTACAGAGTTCGTCATTCTTCACGAAACATGTCTTCTTGATAAATGGTGAGGGCAGGAAGGAGGGTAAGTGAAGATAAAGCAGCATAATACTCATCTGTATTCTATTCATTCCATCTTTCTCTTCTGTAGAGAAATTTATTTTTTATAAGTCTTACCTTTGGTATGTAAAGATGAAAAGGGGGGCATTGCTTTTACACTCTGAGGAAAAGTTTGATGAGTATGTAGAATAAAGTCATTTCAAAAGTAGAGGCCTTCAAGGCTTTTGGAAAAGGACAAAAGCCTGGTGGGCAAACATGGGGATACAGCTATTAGACACTGCTGATCTTTATTATTAATAGGAGCTTAAACTTTTGCATTAAACTACTGGGAGAATCAATAAGAGAGGACTAACTTGGACAGTATATCTTCCTTAACAAAGAAAGCATTTCTACAGCTCATGCCAAATGGCCTGGATCTGTTTACCATCCTAAGAGCAGCAGGAAATGTGTGCAATATGCTAATTAAGTAATGTACCTTCCTCTAAATTAAAACACTGAATAAACAATTTGTATGGGGACTCTTTGGCTGCTGACCATATCCTAATCCATAAAAATGCCATCATACCATTAACCTCTGTGTACAGTGCTTTAACTTGGCTTCACATCTTTTTATTTTGCAGATCACCATGCTAATTCTGTTTCCTGTTTGTGTCTTGTGGTGTTTTAAGGATTTCTGTCTTGAACAAGTGCCCACAGGCAAAACAAAAGTAGGGAGGATACAAATTCAAAGTGATGTGGCAAAGGATTTTTTTTTCTACTTATGGAGCATGTATCCTCAAACACGAACACACACTGGAACTGCACAAGCATTTTATCTGTAGATTTTCACAGCTAAAGCGGGGATGTATGTGCAGAATAAGACATATCGCAGCATAGGTACCTCATCTTATTTTATCCTGAGGCACCAGTTCTTCTGAATGATGTGAAATAAACCTGCATATGCAGATTGTCTAGACTGTGACAGATTAAAACAACTCAGGGTGAGCCAGACGTTGATGTGCAAAGCATCTGAAAAGCAATTCAGTGATGAAGAAACACCACTGGGGAATGAAATGCTGACAAGAGCTCTGATGTTTAAAAGAAATTTAAAGGAAAAATCCTTTTAAAACAGAATTATGTATATCAGCAGGTCTTAAAATGATAAACCAATTCCTGCTAAAGCACACAGTAAGTCATCTCAGGTAGCCAATGATGATTTGTGTCCTTTAGGCGAGTTTTAAAGGTCACTGTACGTTAGGAGGCAACTTTAGTCCAAAGATTGGTTTTCAACCAAACACTGTAGATCCATTCCAGGAGCAAATATTGTGGGAGCAGATACAAGCTGCAGAATCTACTAAAAGGAAAATGAATTTTTTCTTACCTCTTACATATTCGGAGTCCAAATTTTAAATCTGTAATTCAAACATTGAACAAGCACTGATAAATTGTGGCTCAATTAAAAAAAAAAAAAAGTTTGGAGATGTTTTTTTGAGGAGACATTAAGAGGATTTTTGTTTATTACCCTTTTATTAATTTTATAAATCAGTCATAGTCAATATAACTTGGCTTTTTTGTCAATAAAACTACAAAAAACACTTTATCATAGTGAAAACAGGTTTCTACTAAGTAATGTCGATTTGATCATTTCAAAAATGTAATGAAAAAAGGGATTGCATAATTTTTTCACCCCCTTTAAGTCAGTACTTAGTAGACGTAATCGGGCTTGCATATATTTACACTGCAGATTTTTAAATGAACTATATAGATAAATAAGTTCTAATGTGAGTTTTTAGCTAAATAATGAAATGCATTATTTCATATAGACTATAATCTATTTTATTACTATGGACAGACTGAGGAAATCTTTCCGCCCAAGAGCCAACAGACTGTACAACAGAGATGTTTTGAGCCCTTTATCACATCTGGAACAGATTATTTGATTTACACTTCCACATTAGCGTCACGTTTCAGCTCTGGAGATTGATTATTTGATAAAATTAGGGCTGTGGTTGTCGAGTTTAAAGATCTTGGAAAATGTTTACTTTCCAATGTTCAATGATACCTCTTGAAGTCATACATTGTCAACAGAACTAAAGTCAAAGTGTCGCAAAACAAAAGATATATTGGCCTTTGGGTGAGTTTTGAAATACATGGTTAAGTGTGTGGAATATAAAGCTCAAAATGACCCTTTAGGCACATTTGGCTGAGTGAGTCTATTCATCCTCTCTATGTTGGCATAAATTATGAAGATGCATTGCAAACAACTTAACTGTCTCCCATTTAGAATAATTTATGCAAAATGCAGTCAATCTTTAAAGGGCTTTTGGACTGTATTGCACTGTATTATAGTTTCAGTTCTTTAATTTGTCAATTAAGATTATGAAAGTCTAAAACTAAACCTGAATAAATCAAATAAATGATCTGAAAATATACGTATTTTACAACTGAGTTAAGATCTTGAACAAAATACTCTTAGCTTTCCACCAGTCACAGAATATGAATATTTACTTTTGTCTGCCCGTCAGACTGATTTAAAAATTGTCATATGCTCCTATCACCAAGATTATTATTTTTTAAACAACAGCTGCAAAAAGAGAAACTTTTGATCCTAAACAACCTTGTTTGGTTTTATAACCATGAAAATGTGAGTTAAATGTCCGCCAACTTATCCTCATTTACAGCACAACTTATAAAGGCTGTGCACACACACAATTTCCCATTATGAAGTGACAAGCAAATTTTAAAATCAGTAAATGTCAATAAACCCACAAAAGAGTCATCTTTCAGCTATGTTTTGATTTCTCTGTTGTGTTGTGCTGAGGCAGCTCCTGTAATGTATAAGCCCACCCACAGACATAGCTTTGCCCCCTAAAAGTCCACAGAATGGACTGTCCCATATCTCTTTTATCCATAACAACACATATCCCCTCATAACCATTCCCTCCACAACATGAATGCATCCAGCAAATTTTGATAATAGACAGATAGCCTGAGTAGCCTTGATTTTATGGGAACAGAGTAAAAACAGAGTAATCCAAACCTACTTGGCTCTATATGGAAAAGTAATCTCCCCCTAAATCTCACAGCTGGTTGTGTCACCCTTGGCAGCAACTTCTGCAAGCAAGCATTTTGCAATAAATGGAAGTAATTCTTTCCCATTGCTGTTGAGGAATTTCAGCTCATTCTTCTTCCAGAATTGAACATGGAGGGTCCACATTGGAGAGTTTCCAAGCATGGACAGCCTGTTTGAGGTCATGCCAGGTATTTACTCAGGTTGTTTTTGTCTAATATTAAAATTTCTGTAATGATCTGAGACATTTAAGTGAGAATAAAATGCAAAAAAGAAAGAAATCAGGAAGAGGGCAAATATTTTTTCACAGCACTATAAGTAAAGCATTTATTACCAAAATACATATATTTTTCTAAAGCAATAAAAGTTGATTGGTCAGATAATTGGTCAGATTAGTTTTTTGTTGCCTCTGTGGGCCCCCGAGATGCTGGGGCTTAGAATGCTTCTACCCTTGTGGTTGATTCTAATGACAGTAAAAACCTACTCTAATACTAATTCAAAACACAAGAACAATGTAAAGCAGGCATGCTAATTTTGGCCCAACTTGCTGGCCATTTTCTTGGAAGTACACTCTTTTATCCCAGCTCAAAGAGAGGAATTTTACATGTCTTAAGTCCAGCATTAGCACAATGTTCATTCATCGTTTTCAAGAAAGCCGAACATACTGCATGATGATATGTTTTCCCTTGGTGGACACTTGTTTTTCAGAACTCTATTCCATAACCTACACGAATGGTTGGCATGTCATTCATACCAACAGGGCTCTGCTCGACAAGACGTTTTGTCCTCACTTTCCCTGATAAAATCAGAATGGGCACAAACATGGCAGACCACGTCTAAACAGAGATGAGAGGTCACACAAGGAGAGAGAAACAAGCAGAGGCTATTATTGGAGCGCCAGAGGGAGACGTCAGTCTGTTACACAAACATTTATTGAAGGATTATACAGTATGCCTCAGTACACTCATGCACATGTACAGTCATAGCTGCCTGCACAAGCACCCAAACACACATTAACGCATACACAACCGCCCACACACCATATCACTCATGAGGATAGATCCTGACAAGCATATCTTTAGCCTCTTAACTCTCCAGAAATCTACTAATCAGTGGAAATGAAGACTTGATTAGAAAATAATGAAGCCAAACTTGTTCAAATTGTTTGATACGCTTGAGATCTCTGTAGGGAGAATGGGAAATTTCCAGAATTTGATTCTGCATTATGCAACAGCTCACTGGAAATACTGCAGTCGCGGCTCCTCTGGTATATCCCTGTTCTGATGAGGCAAATGTGCCCTGTCCAATCCAGGCTCAGAGGGACCTTCTTCTTCATTTTAGCAGCTCCTTCGGGTGCCACTAGAAAGAAGTTGTGGGTGCTTTTCATCCTACCAAGATGGAAACATAACCACATTCTGACACCCATGTCTCGCAGCTGCAGCAGAGTCTCACAAAAAGCTCTGTTCATTCTCTGAGACTTTGTCATGATAGAGGAGAATACCTGTTAGTGACAGAGAAAATAAAAAAATGACAGAAATTTGCAGGTTCCAGTTCCTCAAATGTGACAATTTACTGCTCTTCTCTGATGTGGTTTGCTGAAAATCTATGGGTGTGGGGCTTTCTGCTGTAACATGTGATTTCAAGACATCACCTCAGGGTGTGGGCAAGTGTGATGAGCAATTTTATGGGCAATTTCACAGACCAAACAATTAAGGTAATTGCAAAATAAATAATAGACCAGATGAAAATAATGAGAGGAAAATAACAATGTTACTCTCCTCAAGGTAACACTTTCCTTTTATTCATTATTATCTTTCTCATCTTTCTGGATTGGAGGAATCCACCCTGAACATTTGCTGGAGAAAGAAAAGTGGTCAAGACTGGTCAAAACAAGATCCTGAGAAAGCATAAAACCCCAAAAAGCACAGATAGTGCTGTTTGATATGGAGCAGTCTGAAGGTGAAGCTGAACTTGCATGATGCATTGTTTAAAGATCAGAAAAGTGAGCTTCTGAAAACCTCAACCTTTATATCATAGCAGTAAATATACCACAAAACTTCTGTCTTTATCGGACTCCTGCTGAACTCAGGCATGAGGCCTGAGGTTAATAAGGCAGCAGAGGGCTGCAGGGAAATCAATAAGTGCTCACCCCTCTTTCAACTTACATATGCCCAGCTATTCATAATTTATAAAGCGCACATACTCCTAAATACACTTACAGCCAAAATAGAAACCTAGCTGTCACCTCAGTTTAAACTTCCATTTATTTCCAAAGCTAAAAATATTTTTCTTTTAATTAGGGAACCTTAATGGATTTTGCATTCTTATGCCAAACTAAATCTTAAACTGTGTTGCTTTATTTATGTGTGACTCATCTAACATCGCCCACAGCAATGGCCCCAAAAATACAGCCACCAGGACCGTGTTTACCCTGCAGTAAAAAATCAATCTCCTCATGTGGAGCAGAAGATGAATAGTCTCATTGAATGTTGGAAACTGATCAGATCAGATGACAATCCTACAGATATGAAATGCCCACTTAAACTGTTGAGCATGGCTATCGTGACAGCCAAGTAGCGATAAGAACATAGTGTAGGAGGTGGATTGAGCCACAGACATTTCCCATAAGGAAAAGATTTGTGATAGAGATAATACAGAGGGACATGTATCACAAAATTGTGAAGTTGCATTTCATAATGATCCCATTTTTTCAATGTGCTACATAGAAATTGAAGCTAAATGTACTTCACAGCCTATTGTAAGAGAAGCCCCCTCCAAGACCCAAGAAAGAAGAAAAAGTGACACACTGCTGCCAAAAATGAACATAGATTTTAACTGTTTCACTTATAAAACACTAACAAGGCCTATGCATGTTTTTATTACCAAAAGACCTTTGTATAAACTACTTAATAACTGCTTTGTCATGGTTTAAGTCAATATTTGCAAATCTAATTTTGGCTGCTTTAAAGCTGACAAAGCCTCCAATTGTCCTTAGTACCTCTCAGTAGACTTCTTGGGTGTAATGGTTTGAAACCGGGGCCATAAATGTACGAATTTTCAATAAATTCCCAAATTGTTGTGCATTCCGTTCAGCCCCCCTCCTCGTCCCCGTCTCTCATTACGTCACTTCCCCTGGATAAAACATACGCTCACGCAGCGTCCCATTTTCCTCGGAATTGGGATGTCAGAGCTGGGAATGATGTTGCACCTGAGGTGAATGCCTTCCATTTGCTAGGAGCTTGTAACAGGGGGGCACTGGGGATTGCTCCGACTTTCCAAAGAGTTCAGGGTGCACTTTTGAAGATGTCTCCAACTGACAGCACAGAAAGATTAAATGAAACACGTGATCATCATCAAACCAGGGAGAAGAGGAGACTATATTTGCCTGAAAACTCACGTTAAAAGACGAAGACCACACTGGGCCTATGACTCTGTTTTTTTCTTTGTAATTGAGAGAGCAGTGACAGAGCTGGAGAACAACTGGACTTTGTCGAAACACGCCCACAAGGAAACGTATTTTACATACTTGGATGTGATGGTACTCCAGCGTCATGATCCCTGATTAAAGTAAGCTGTTTTAAAGCACATCTCCTTGCTCATAATACACAAGATAACACCGGAGATGTGTAAGAAATGTTAGAAATCACAGTTTTTTGCTCTTATTTGTTGGTAGTAGTTGCGGGGCTACATAAACATGTTTGAATATGTGTCTATCTTTGTGCAGGCAAATAATGTGATGCTTTGTTTAAGCTCCACAATAAAGTGCATGCTCTAAAACTTTGTAAACAAGTCAAAATTGCATAACTTTGATGCTCCCTTTATTATGTTGTAGGCCTATCACTACAAATATGCACTGGTGCATGGAGATGCTGTGCCATTACATAATACAGGTATACATGCAAATTGGCCTTATTGCATTTAGTACTAATGTAAAAGATGGAAACAACACAGCATTAATAGAGTAAAGATTAGCCTACTGTCTGTCAGAGCTGATGGAAGTGCACTAGAGTTTTTAACTTTCAAGAACTTTCAAGACATTAAGAAACATTTTCACCTCTGTATGACTTTAAAATAAATGATGATAAATGATGTGTCAGTAAGGTCAGTTAATATTACTTTGTCATTGCTATTACTAAGATATAGCCAGAAGTGAAATCAGACTGAGACTCCCAGCTGCTCTTTTATCTATGAGTGGCATCGTTATGCATGATGAGGATGTGAGTCTTGTGGTTGTTTTCTAGACTTTTCTTTATTTTCTTCTAGACTTATCACAATGTCGTACTTAAGCAAACACATTCATGTTGCCATTCCTTTAATTAAACACACTGTCTGTTATTCTGAATATTTAACATGGATTGCCAAAATCTATGAGGGATTGGACAGGCTTGTTGCGGGTACAGGCCAGAGTGGATGGCACATGCTGTAGTGGTCGGTAATGGTCAGAAATTCAGCGGGAGCAGGCGGGATAAAGAAAAGAGTCCGGCACCTAGTCTTTATATTTGGTGTTGAAACCAAGGACACATTTATTTAAGTGTCTGGGACAACATTAGCCTGCTCTTAGGTTTATTTTGTCCCCAAAGCTTGTGTGTTTATTTTGGGGCCACACAGTGTCCTTCTTTTTGGTGCTGTGGAAATGGCCACCCTAGTCTCTGCTCATCAGTCTTCAACTCAGTCTTCAGTCTTCAGACCAGCTGAGAGTCTCTGGGATGGTCTTTGGATGGCAGATCAGAAACTATTTACGGTTCGACAGAAGACAGAGGACAGAGGACTGCTGAAATAGGCAACTTGGGATATGGCCTTAGAGAGATGTCAAGTTATATTATTATAAATGGCTAAGGGGCGGGATAAAAGTCAGAGAAGCATGCGCTGTCACCACCCAGGGGCATGTGTATGTGCCACCTAGCATGGCACTTAGCCATTTGTAATTTAACCAAGTTGAGAGTGAGTTAAAGTGAGTCAAGTGTAGCTCATCTCGCTACAAGCTGTGTTTTAATTTTGTGTTTTTTTGGAGCTAACTAACAAATTGGCTACCTGTTAGCATGCATGCTACTGTAGTGCTAGTGATTGGACTCTAACGCTGGCACTGAGCCAGTGCTTGCGTGCAGTGGGACAAAACTGACTCTTTAAAAAAATAAAAGGACCAATTCATATATCTTCCACAAGATGTTAGCGTAAAAGAACCCAGGGTGCTGTAGGCAGTTGATACATAAAAAGTGCTACACATTGTTGTTTTTTTCCCATGTGTTCACACAGTAGTATTGTAAACCAAGCCAAGTATATACAAACACAGAGCTGACCTTGCATCATCATGTCACAGCCTGATTTCCCCACTGGGTAGTTAAACATTACCATGCGCCCATTTCTCCAAGACGCTAGTCAGCTGGTTAGTCTACCAACAAAATGAGTCACGGGTTGCCTTGAAGCAGTGGTGAGCTCAAACGTCTCATCGACATTTGGAGGGATAAGCTTATAAAGTGTTTGAGAACACTCACAAAAACACAGAAGCAAACAAACTTGTGAATCACTGGATGCAGGAGGGGGCTTTCAACAACTTTGTAAATTCACAACTAATCATCACAACACATTAAACCGTGCTGCGTTTATTGGCAGTTCCCCCAGTTCAGTGAGCTGGATTAAATCATGGGAACCAAGTTAGTTGAATCAGTCAATGTTGAGTTCTGTGACACTCTACTGATGAGACGTGACTGCCTGTTGCAATTTTCAATCCAAGCAGTGAGGCAACCCTAATGGATTGCAAATGATTTTTCTTATTTTATTGATTGATGTACTAAGAAATTACCTGTTAGCCATATGAAGACTAGCTGCTGCTGCTTACACTATTTGCTATTTGGTATGGTTGCTGCCTTGACTGTGCATTCACTAAAAATGAACTGCTCCATGGTTTGACTGAAAGTAAGCCCAGACCACCTCTGCCAAATGATAGCTCAGTTGAGTTGTTCCAAGACTGAATTGTTGTTTACACACACATTCAAAAAAGACACAGCCAAATTTGACGCTCACTTGTTTAGTAAAAGTCTCTCCAAACTAAACTTAACACAAAAAATAAGGAAATTTGTGTTTGGCAGATGAATGCTTTTTGGCAATAAATCTTATACTGTTGGAAAGTCTGTTTATTACCCTTTTAAATAGTGCCACATTTGTAAGGAACATGCATCTGTGGGATGAGCAGCAGAGCTAAGTACGTGGGTTGCGCCCATGAAAACCTTTCTCTTCTCTGCCTGACAGTTTTCAGAGTTAAAAAGATACCTTTGTCACTGTTATGCTTATTTATCTAAACCAATTCAAATTCTAAATTAAGACAGAAAAATTACATTTTTTTGGTAAATGAAAATTGTTTTTGAAATATTATCAGTCTTATGAACCACTAATATATTAATATTATCATACATTATTGGTATCTGTATATGTATTGGTGCTGAAAAACTAATATTGTTTGACCCCTATTAAAGACACTAGTTGCTTATAAACTATGGGTATTTGTTAACAAACAGATGGTGCAAAGCCAAAAAAGGTTTTGTGAGAACTATGGAACCGTTTGACTGATTTAGTACAATTATATATTGAAACTAGTACAAGTATGACTCTGCTAATGTATACAGTGTTGCCCATTGTTTGCAAGCTGTATGCATGTAAAGTTAGGTATTCAACTGCTGCCATGATGTAAATGGAAAACGATGAATGGACTTGAGCTTGTAAAATAATTCTCTAGTAATCTGACCACTTGTAGTCCTTTCTTCATCTGTCATCATCCTCTTCCATCTCCTAGCAGTTTCACCTGAGAACTGAGATGAGCAAATCACTTCTCTTAAACCAAATGTTGGTGTGTGAACTAGTATTGAGCCCAAGTTGCAAGTAGGTTGAGAGCTGGCAACTCACACTCTGTGGAAAAAGGACTAATTCCATTCCAATGGTGTGGATCATTGCCCTCTCGAAAGCACTTTAGCTGGTATTATTTATCTTTTTGACCCATGGCTAACTATTTGTCTTTCAATAAGGCTGAGAAGGTGGTAAATTGCACAGGATTGAGCATTTTGGTGCAGTTAAGCCAAAGTATAATTTTCTTATATAAGAATGAAGGTTTCGTCACATACCCAGGTTCTGATTGAGGTTATGGGGACATGATGTGGACAAAATACGACATGAGAGTGGTACTGTATGGATCTACAATGACAGAAGTATCTGTGCTTGTTCTGAGATACTATATCTGTGAACAGCACATTTCCATGTTTCATTCTAAGCTCCTTCAAATTTAAACAGAAATGCTGGTGATTCAGTAGCTCTACTGACTGAAGTTACATTTTTTGTGACTGTTATTATGTTTTCCAGTCCCAGAAACTAGCTGCACCGAATTTCTTTGATTGGTGGATAATGCAATGGCTAAGTTAACCATGTCAGTACTTTACATCTATTGAATTTGCAACATTACTTCAAGCTTTTTCAGCCAGCAGCATTGCCAGATTTTTTTTTATAACTCTCTGACTCGGTCTGCTGTTGTGTTTCTTGACAGTCTGTTATTGTCAACAGCTGTTTGTTGCCAGGGCATACCAGCTCACATACTTTCAACATGCTCTGCTTTAAAAAAGCAGCTTCTAAGAAACACTTTGAAGTTTGAATTATATCTTCATGCACATAAGCAGGCGTTCATAGCTGCATCATTTTTTTGCTGAAAAATTTGTGAACATATTCTTTTGAGAATGCAGACTGCTCTTCATTCTTTAGCTGTTTGCTTTTCTTGAGTGCAAGGTTGGTGAACTTGGGTTTGTGTTTGGCTTTGAATTGTTTTTACAGCTAAGACTTGCTGCTTTTATATTTATTTGAATCTCATTTTTCTGTCTTTATGACTTGGCTATAATGCTGTTGGTTTTTGAGACTCCTGTCAAGATGCATTGTGGGGCATGCCAGTCATGGACACCATTCTTCTGTAAAGCAGTAGAGATATGTACACAAGCAAATTATATTCTTTGCGAGCTCTGCATGCGGGCCTTGAGTTCAACACGTGCATTAGATCCACTTCCTTTCAAAAAACGAGGAGTCTGATCACTAACTTACAAATGAGCAGTGAAAGATCAAATGGAAATAGTGTTACTTTTTTGATTGGACTGTGCATGCCCTCTCTCCCTGCAGCTTTGATAACCAGCTGATCAAAGAGCAGCTGAGCCTCCATAAGCAGCTCAATGTGTTGACTGATCCAGGTCCTGATAGTGAAACTTGTTATTAGAGGTTCACAATATGCTTGATATGAATACAACGATCCCATAAAAATTTCATTTTTTTGCCCAGTCATATAGCTCCAATCAGCTCTGATCCAGATACTCAAAAGCCACTGCCCTGAGGAAGTGATAGTTAAAATGCAGCCAGCACAAAGAGATATGACCCCTGCTTGTCCCCTACTTTATATAACAGAAACCACAATTCCTGATTTAACTTGCCATTCATATTTCTAACTCATAAGTTGTAAAAGTTCAAGCTCAACTGTAAGAAAGGTAGACTTGTCACATTCTTCCATTTATAGAAAAAGTATTTTCAGTTACATCATTACTGTCACTTTTTAATAATAAGATATGCAAATATTTTTAGTGGCTTGTGCCTGTTAGCTGACTGCTTCATCCTATATCTGGCTAGTGCTGTGGCCTCTGGAAGGATTGTATTGGAAAAGCTGTCACATTTATCTTCTTTATGCTGTCCCACACGACTGCACCCTTGTGAACTCATGCAGCCATTCTGAGCAATCCAGTCAACATCAGAATACATAAAATCAGAGTGAACAATGGCTCTGTCTGCCAGTCCAGAGTTTGCACATTAACATTCAGCTGTTGCTGCAAGGAGACAGGATTTCTTTTCGACTGAGGAATGCCAGTTTCCTGCACTTCAGTAGCTCATGAGAAAGGACATGAAGTAACAGAATGAGACAAAGGTACATGTGTTTACTATTTACATCATTTTCTTTTTATCGCCAAACTTCAGCTTTCTTATTACTTTGGTAAAATCTTTTTCAGACCAAAAGGGAAAAGTGGATGGAAGTCATATTGACCAATTCTGATGCAATCTCAGGAAACTGGGGAACATCAGCACTGCCAGGATTTCTCAATGAAACAGCCTACAGTGCTTTCAACAAAATTATGATTCAGGTAAGAATGCATATTCAAATGTCCAACTAGAAAGATGAGTTGACAGGAAAGTTGAGGAGGAGGCATCCTAATCAGGTGCAAAAAAGCACCAATAATGGCATGTTTCAGCACAAAAAAGCTCCCTTAGAATGTCTGTGGATGAGATCAGCCACAGTGTGGACGGAGTTTATTTCAGTGGCTCATTTCAGGATCTTTTTCTTCAAGTCACTACCCTGAGCACATCAGTTAGAGTTGGGAAGTGGACTGCATTTATGATCGCTGATATGTGGGTCTTCGGACCTGACATGATTAATGTCTGGACTTACAGTGAAAGCCAGGTCTAAAATATTACCCCCATGTGTAATTTATTTAGTTAAAAGATTCAGTGATATTTAAAAAATCAGCAGCTGCTCCGTTTGTGGCATCATTGATGTGCCATTAATTAAATTAATTAAAATCACCTGCTAAAATGACTCTCACACTATAAAAGACTGTAGTGCACCAATTTCCGTTAGGGAGGACGCACTAGTGAGCCATGAGAGAGTAAGACGCTTTTCTAGATAAACTTCTAGATAAAACTTGTTCAAAACTTTACAAATCTGCAAAAATATTTTATCATCACAGCTTCTCAAAAAGAATAGACCTTGCGTAAACCCCAGGACATCCAAACTCTGCTCGACTTTCACTAAGGGAAAATTTAGATGCAAGAAAAACGAAGCCTCTGAGGAAGGCCTGGAAGCTTCGGACCAGCCTGACCAGGAAAACCCAGAGACAACATCTAGGATGATCCCTTGAACAAGATAGTGCTAGTAGAGCTAAACCAGAGTCGACAGAACTCTATCTCTGAGTTGAAAAATGTATCCACTGCACATGAAGCCCCACTGAAGGAGCTGGAGGCATGTGCCTCTGACAACTCCGATACTGTACTCTAAACAACTGTAGATCGCCTACTAAGCGAGGTCTTCATGCACACTCAAGATGGAATACTATCAGAATCGTGGGAATTCTGGAGGGAAGGAGGGCTGCAACTGAGAGATTTTATCTGCCAACTGCTGAGGCTCTGTCACTAGGGAAGAAGCCTCTGATACATTGGGCCCACCAGATCAACTGTCCAAGACCCAAATCAGGAGATCCTCCCAGGCCCTTCATCCTGAGATTACACTCATCATATCAGTGAGAAAATTCTACAAAAGACTGGAGAAGAGGGATCTACAATACCAAAGGACAAGAAGTGAGAGAGCAACGATGGGAGTGTGCAACTGAATGAATGACAGAGGAGCAGGAGAGCGCATTTAAATGTTGGCTATCTGCTGTCGTTAGTGTCTGTTACAGATATTAAGCCCTGACCCACGACCTTTTATTACTTCACCTTGGTAAATGATTGCAGCATGCTGTCTGATATGCTTATAAATTACAGAGTGCAGGCCGGAACAAGTGACTTGGCTAATAGTGATTGTTGTGAATTATTACAAAAATCAGAGGTTACTTTGTTGGCCATATGATTCTAGGACACACACACACAACTTTCCCAGTCTACAGAATTTGAATAGACTAAAGTACACATTACAGACTGGTTTCAGCAGATTTTTGTACGATGACTCTCAGTGCACAGAGAGGAGAGAGAGAGAGAGGGGAGGATCCTAAGGGGATTTATCCCTCAATGGTTCACCAACATGCTGCTAAAAGAGCTCCAAACCTTCTCCTGCCTAATGAAAACTTGACTTTTAAGCATATATGTCTGAGCCCCTATAGTCATTCATCCTCATGTCTGCTCTGTTTGAATCCCCCTGACATCTCTGGATGTGCCATGAACCGAGCAGCTCTGTGCATGATTTTGGATGCCTTTTAGCGCTACACCAAGACCAAACATGCCGACCTCTCTTGTCACAGGACAGTCTATGTCCAGACTAGGATTAAATGTTTACTTATAGAGTAATTTTTACTGTTATGAGAGTTAAATACCCCAAAGGATTTATAAACAATGTCCCGTTTAAACATAAGCAATCAAGACCACATTTTAATTTCTCGTTGAGATAAAAATAAATGATATTTAAATAAATTAAGTTGTTTTAAATCTGGCATGACAATTGTATATTAATGAGGGATTAAATCAGTTGAGCAATTGAACTGAGTCAGCCACCACAGTGAGATACGATGTCCTCTTTGTGGCTGACAGTCAGTTACACAGGGAGGAACACAGGCTGCTATCCAGAGAGCAGCTGTTTTAAGTCCACTCAGGAGAAGTTTTGTTTTATAAGGTAAAAAACATTTCACATTCATTAAGGCTCGACATGCAAGAAACTGGTCAGGGGTGCGGACAGGACTGGACCAATTAGGATGAGAGTGGAGTTCAGCTATGCATAATGGTTTAATTCTCCATCTTTGATCAAATCTTTTCAACTTAATGGAACAAAATTAGACAAAATAAATCCTTCGTCTTCAGTCTAGAAAAGGATGCAGTCTCTTTTGGACAGTATTATTGCTTATCTGAAGTGGTTTACTGTGCATCTTTTTTATGATGTTCCTCCTGCTCTAAGGAGACTTCAAAGTGCAATATTTATGTTGTTTATCTATCACATGTTAAGCTCTTGCTTTGCTATAATTATAGACAGTTCATAATAAATGAGGGAAAATTTGTATTTTAATTCCTTATTTAGTAACTATTAAAAAATAATATTTTACAAAAAAAAAAAAAAATCAATTTTTTTACCCCAAATAAAACCACCAATGCACTCAAAAAAATTCAAACATGTTTGAATGACTGCGACTGAGGTCGGGTCGGGTCTGTTACCCTCACACACTTAGAGATTTTTGTGCCATCTAGCTATGCCAACTGTCATGTTAAAAAAAAAAAGCAGGGACTAGAAATGTCTGACTGCACTGGAGAAGGCAAAGAGACAGCAAACGTTTTCTTGAAAATACAAAATGAAAGCACAGACATTGTGAACAACATTGTAAAAAAAGCTTCTGCTTGATGTGATAAAACATTTTACTGATCTTTTGGATGATTTGAAGTTGATGTAATAGCTAAGCTGTTCAGTAGTATTCCACGTTTGGAAAAATATTGTGAAAATGATCATTTTTTTCAAAGACCATTCCCTTAGGGAAATAGAGGTGCCCACCCACTTGCTGTACTACTGCCAGTAGCTTTGAGTTTTTTTACACTTAAAGCAGGCCTCATGGGAACCAGAGATGATAGTCAGCTCACAGCTCATGATTTTCAAGGCTGAGTGCACAATTTTATCCAGCAGTTTCCTCTATCGAGCAGCAGAGTTCCCAAAGCATGCTGTAATTGAAAAGGTAAGCTGCTCTACAGAAAGATTGCATCCTTATTTCTGTGGCCCACATGTCATAGACTGGTGCAGGACTCTTTGTAGGCAAACCTCTCATCTTTTTTTTTTTTTTTTTAACAGAGAGGGAGAGTGGTACTACAGAACATGATACTGTTTCCTCTATCTACCTCCCTCAGATTAACAGTGTCCATCATCTTGAGAATTCTAACACCAACTCTTCAAGTTAAAGCTTCAATGGGGATGGGTTGTTAAGCAACATCAGTTTAACAGAGGAAATTACTACTGTGTAACATGCAAACATCTCCACTTTTTGGAAGCTCATTTAAAATGCAATCATTTGTACAATGATGAAAACTTTACAAAGTCAAATGTGGAGCACTAACTCTAAAACTTTGGTCTTTTCCTCATTGAGAGACAGTGTAGCCTGAGCATATTGTACATTTACATGCCGGAGTGAAAAATCCAAGCTTCAACACCTCTTAATCCTGCAGCTGAACGGAGAAACAAAGATGACAGCGCTATCTTATAAGCTCTGGATGTGAAAGCACAGTGCACTGACCCCAGACAAGGCTTATGTCGTGGATTTGCATCTTTTTATGCTTTGCGTGTCAGCCTCCATCCTTCAGATATAGCCTGTGTTAGCCCTCTGACAAATGTACAAGTGTCCACAGTTTCCATTACCTATTTTCACTAATAAAGAAGTGTTACGCAACTTTTAAATATGTGCACATTTACTGATGCATTTTGAGTCCGTTTGTGTCTTTTCAAGCTCTCTTGCACTTTCTTACCTACTTAAGAAACATGCTTAGTGTTGTTAACAGGTTTGTCTTTTCATTGTGTCAATAGATCTACTGGGAATTGGAAATTAGATGCATAACTGAAGGTATATATATGCGTAAAAACTCCTAATATTATAAATTCCTTCATTTAAAGGTATATTTCTCTGAACAAAATGTTTTGTTCTCTTAACCATCAACAGTATAATGGACTTTAGACAGAGCAGAGATTAGATGTTGTTTATATGGAAGTGCTCGACTGGGTATCTAACAATGCGTATGTGTGATTAATGGATTAGATATGGGGCTGTCATGTCAGATTATACTGAGTGACAAGCTTCACTGCTCCATCTCTCAGATCATATCAGAACCATAACATTCTTCACAATTTCCTGCTTCAGTGAATTTGCTTCTCAGCAGTTAAGATATGGTAAGTGTGTATGAACATGTAGGAATATCTCTAAGCCACAGGATATCATTATGGTTGAAGATCACTTAAAGGCCACTTTTTAGGACATCAGCCTTAAAATAAGATGCAATGACAGCTAATATATGGACATTTCTGGAGTAAATCAAGGGAAAAATGATATTGATATTCAATTTTAGATGCACCTGTGCTCAGAGCTCATGAGAACATGTGAGGGTTTGAATCGAAAGCTTTACCTTTTGCTCCTTCATCACCAGCACATCATAGCAAGGGTAAATATCTGTCCCAAGGCCAGGACAAAATCAACAGTGCTACTTTATTTGAGGCTCAACAACTGGCTACAACATTCTTTCCAGCACCCTAATGTAAACGTTCATTGGAGGGCTGATTACTGTCATGCTCAAAAAATAAAAGTACATCCTCACGCCCATTTCTTAAAAATGGGAACAATCCACCTTGGCCTTCCATTCCAGAGGAACTGTCCCAGACCTCTATGTGACACAGGGGAGGCATGTCAGCCACTGCTGCCAAGAGTCTCCAGACCCTTCAGCATCTCAGGGTGAATCTCATCTAAACCTGGCACGTTGCCACTGCAGAGCTTTTTGACTGCAGCAGGGACCTCTGCCAAGGTTGCAGCTGAGGCTTCCTCGTAGGTCATCAGGGTGTTGGTGGGTTCAAGAATTGCTGAACCCAACCAACACGTCTTCCGATGAGGATGATGAATCTGATTTTTTAATGAAAGGAATATATGTAGATTCGTGCTGGAAATGGCATGTTTTCTTATTGTTGTCTCAAGGCAGAGTTAGCCTTGTGCATTGCCTGGCAGCACTTATATCTAATTGCTTTTGGAGCAGTGTGGCACTTACACTGAAAATTCTTATAAACAGACCTCTGTAGTTTTCATACCTTGACAGTTTTGGCTGCACACTGCTGCCTTCCTCAGAAGTGTCACGTGATGTTGCAGTGACGTGTCTGGCCAGCTGATTTATACAGACTTCTTTGGCGCTGTCTTCCTACTCGGGGCAGTAGGATGACAGCGCCATCTGCAGTCTGACCTCTTCAGGACTGTATCCCAGGTGTGGGAGAGTTGGTACGCCCCCTCATCCCGATTTACAGTCTGGTGGGCGCGTTTCCGGATCTCGATGGCCTCCCTGATCCAACGATGGTATATATTGCTTTCTGAGCCAATGACCTTTGCCTTGTCACAATCCACGAGATGGTTCCCTCTCTTGCAGTGGTCTGATATTGCAGATTTAAGTTGTTCCTGTTGGGCTTGTCGTTTCGTGGCTCGGGTGCATGCTTTCGCGATTTCTTTTTCACATTCAGTTTTGTGTTCTTTTTTGCATGTGTTAAAAGCTCTTCCTGTTTCGCCTATGTAAGTCGTGTTGCAGGACAAACAAGGTATGTCCTCTTCATGCGTGATGAGATTTGTCCGCTCAAACAGTGTTCTTGCCACTGAAAGTTTGTGGGTGGTGGGGTGTTCAGACGTCCAGAGGAGGTATTGATCAGTGTGAGTAGGTTTCCGGTATATTTTTATTCTTATGCTGCCGTCTTCTGAGTGTTTAATGTCCAAGTCTAAGAAATGTTTTGTACTGTCTGACTCTTCTTCTTGTGTGAATTTGATGTTGTCTGTTGCGTCCAATGTGTTGAGATGGTTTGTGAGTCCCTGTGTGTGTCCCAGTTTGATTATTTCAAGGATGTCGTCCACATACCTCTTCCACAGAGAGAGGCCGAGATGTGCCGGTGCTGATCTGAGGGCCTGCTCTTCCAGATCTTCCATGAAGAAGCCACTCATTATGGCAGACAGTGGGTCCCCCATCGCAAAACCCTCTTTTTGCCTGTAGATTGTTCCTCTGTATTGGAAATATGTGGATGTGGATACAAACTCTAGTAACTGTGTGATGTCACTGACTGTGAGAGCGGTCCTTCTGTGTAGTGTTTTGTCTGTTTTGAGACGGTTGTGCACGATGTGGATGGAAACTGTTATGGGAGTTTTGGTGAATAGTGAGACCATGTCATGCGAAATGAATATTTCATTTTTTTGCATTGCGATATCCTTCAGTTCTTACGCCAGTTGTTTTGTATTGTTGCAGTGTTGTTCAGTGAGTGGCTTGATGAGGTCTATGATGAGGGATTATAGGTTACTGATCCAATGCTGTCAACTATAGGTCTCAAAGGTGTACTGGGTTTGTGTATTTTTGGGGTGACATATATTCTTGGTGTTATACTAGCTGAGGGGATGAGGTGTGTAAGAGTCAGACAGTACAACACACTTCTTGGACTTTGACATTAAACACTCAGAAGACAGCAGCATAAGAATAAAAATATACCGGAAACCTACTCACACTGATCAATACCTCCTCTGGACGTCTGAACACCCCACCACCCACAAACTTTCAGTAGCAAGAACACTGTTTGACCGGACAAATCTCATCACATATGAAGAGGACAGAAAGGAGGAAGAGCAACACATTACAAACGCATTAAAAACCTGCAAATATCCAAAATGGGCCATAAACAAAGGGAAACAGCAAGCACAACAAAACAAGGAAAAAAATAGAAGGAAAACCAACAAGGACACAGACAAACAAAATAGGGCCATGGTAACATTACCATACATCTGAGGCATAACTGAAAAAATACAGCGCGCAATGAACAAACATCACATCAGTACTCCGGTGAAACCACACACAGAACTACAACAGTTGTTAGTGCACCCCAAGGACAAAATAAACCAAGATCACAAATGCAGTGTAATATACGAAATACCTTGTTTGTCTTGCAACATGACTTACATAGGCGAAACAGGAAGAGCTTTAACACACGCAAAAAAGAACACAAAACTGAATGTGAAAAAGAAATCGCGAAAGCATGCACCCAAGCCCCAAGCCACGAAACGACAAGCCCAACAGGAACAACTCAAATCTGCAATATCAGACCACTGCAAGAGAGAGAACCATCTCATGGATTGTGACAAGGCAAAGGTCATTGGCTCAGAAAGCAATAAATACCATCGTTGGATCAGGGAGGCCATTGAGATCTGGAAACGCGCCCACCAGACTGTAAATCGGGATGAGGGGGCGTACCAACTCTCCCACACCTGGGATACAGTCCTGAAGAGGTCAGACTGCAGATGGTGCTGTCATCCTACTGCTCCAAGTAGGAAGAAATCTGTATAAATCAGCTGGCCAGACATGTCACTGCAACATCATGTGACACTTCTGTGGAAGGCAGCAGTGTGCATCCGAAACTGTCAAGGTATAAAACTATAGAGGTCTGTATATAGGAATTTTCAGTGCAATCAAATTGGAAGACCTGATGAACCTAATCGGATTACTAAGTGTGGTACTTATTAGCCTCCTGTCTAGATCCTTGCTGGTGCTGTACTTACCCTCAGATGTGTGTCACTTTGAAAGGCAAAGCTTTTGATTTGATCAATATATGTCCCAGCCCTAACCTATGGTCATGAACTCCGGGTAATGACTGAAAGAATGACATTGTGGGTGCAAGCTGTCGAAATGAGATTCCTTAGGAAGGTGTGTGGGCTCAGTCTTAGAGCTAGGATGAGGAGCTCAAAGTAAAACACTGCTCCTTTACGTCAAAAGGAGCCAACTGAGTCGGGCATCTGATCAGGATGCCTCCTGGACGCCCTCCTGTGGAAGTCTTCCAGGCACTTCCAACCCGGAGAAGATCTTGAGGCAGACCCAGAACTTGCTGGAGGCATCATATATCCCATCTGGCCTGGGAGCACCGCGGAATCCCCTAGGAGGAACTGGAAAACGGGCAGGGGAGAGGGACGTCTGGGTTGACTTGCTTTGTCTGCCGCCACTGCGTCCAACCCTGGACAAGTGGAAGAAGATGGATGGATGGAGCATATGCAAAATTAAATTGCAACCCTGTAATGATGGTGTGACTCATTCCTCACTTATTATACCTCCTTGATCCTTGCGACTTCACGTGCTGCACACCTGACACCATCATCCTCCTTGAGGTTTCGGCTTAAAACTGTTTCACCTGACTAGAAATATCTTTTGTAATATTTACAAAAACAGTTTCAGCTTTTATATATAGATATACTTTAGAAATGATGCTGTCAGAATATCAGATTTAGTCCCCCACACTTGCTGAAAGAAGATACAAGTTCCAAAAGAAAAGCCATTTATTTGCACTTTAATACAACACATATTATTAAAATGTAACACTCATCCTTGCTTTTTCAACTGTAGTTTACAGTAAAATACTGCGTGAAGTCTACATGTTAGACTTTAAATGCCACACATAAATAGCCAAAAGTAATTCAAGAATATGATATCCATCTCACCATCCATCTTTGCATGCAATATCATTATGGGTCACAGCAGAGTCATCTTCACAGCCCAGCAGTCAGTGTGGTAATATATGATAATACCTTTCGGAAAGCGACCTTATCTTCTTGCTATCTTTAGAGGCGTAAAGAGAGTGTTTCTGTTTACATCAACCTAAGCCTGTAGAAGAAATTATTTCCCTAGTTTCCTTGTATATGGCGCTAAGGGAGGCTGAAGAGGTTAGATCTGCAAATGGAAATTGACAGAAAAATAATAAATGGAAAGAGGCAGAGGTAAGGACAACAGGAGGGTCCTTGGGAGACAAACAGTACTCGTAAGTCTTCATGTTGATAGGCGCGTTGGCTTAGATGAGGCAGTGTATAAGTGCTTTTTACATCATTAATCATCTTTTACTTGTGCATTTGCGTTTGAAAGATACAATCAGCCAATCACAGGCAGTTGTGGGCATATTGATATAAATTGCTGCACTGGAATGTAGCGTGCTGTGAGTGAAAGTGACAGCTGACAATAAACACTCCCCACACACACTGTAGCAGTGCTGACAGCTGCTCCGTTAGTGGTGAAAAAGTGAGAAAGGGAAAGAAGACAGATGGAGGAAAAACTGTGAGACTGAGAGAAGGAGATTGAAGGTGAGAAAAGGTTGTAAACATCGAGTAAACACTTGTCTTCTGTGAAATGGAAAGCACAGAGCAGCTCCGACTGTTGCATTAGTGACCCAGTGAGAGAGCGACCATTGGCACCAGAGACACACACACTCAAACACAGGCTCGATACGACCAGAACTGTCCCAGGTCACCTCTGCATGTTTTTCTTTTAGCAGGAAAGGCTCATGCTGTGTAGCTCGCTAAACCTCAATCAATGCAGCTCCTTGATAAAAATGTCCTTCACAGCTGATGTTTTGTGTTGTATCAATAGGTGCACTTGCTGACTTTTCCTAGACACAACAGCATACCCCTACTGTATGGCTGTTTGAACAAGCGTCTTACATTTGTGGCAGATGTTGCGTGGGCAATTAACATAAAAACAAATGCTGAGTAGAAAGGAAGGAGACAGTGACATAGTGTCCAACTGTGACGCAGCATGTCTCATCATTATCTTATTTTGACACAAGGCCTGCTGGTGACTGTGTGAGTGAAGAAGACAAGGAAGTTGAGGGAAAGGGATGGGGAGGAAAGATATAGCACATCTCAGAGATTACAAAAAGGTGCAACCATTAAAATAATTGGTGGAGAGAGGGTAAATGTGGGAAGAAATGTGTTGTGCAAGAAATTGCAGAGGGAAAAAGAAGACATAAACATCAGAGAGAGAGGGCAGCAAAGAGGGTGAGTCAAAAGACACATGAAGACAAATTGCAGCACGGCTCTGTTCCTGTGGGGGAAACAGTAAAACACTGCAAGTATCAATAATTCCCCACTCGTTTTGCATCTCTCTTTGTCTGATGCTATAAAACAATGGCTTCTGAACATCTGCTGGGCTGAGTTCATTCACACAATTCTGTCTTTTTAAAAAAGCAAGGCAAATAATTTCAACATATACAAAGGGATTTTGTTTTAATTGTACTTTTATTTTCTCAGAAAGTCCCAATGAGATTTAAATTCTCTTTAACAAAAGAGATCGGCAGTGAAGCCCACATAAAAATAATGATCTCATTGGAAATAGCATAAACACCAAAGGCTGTCAGCATTGGTAAACTGATCAAGACTAATCAAGGTTAGATTAAGGTAAGGTTTTTTCATGCTTTTTGTCAATGTCACCACACTTTGCATCTTCTTGGTAGACAAGTCAACTGGTAAATGGATTTAGGCTTTCACAGCGCTTTCCTAGTCGTCTGACAACTCAAAGCACTTTAAAGTGCAGGTCACGCCTACCCATTTACACCCATTCAATCCACATTCACACACTGATGCTAAAGATTGCTATGGAGAATTGACGATCAGTATTAGCAAATCCCATTCAGATGCATCCATACCTATTTACACGCAACTGGTAAAGCAGTGGGAACAAATTGGGGTTAAGTGTCTTGCCCAAGAACACTTCAACATGTGGGGATCAAACCCAAGACCTTCTGATTGTGAGATGACCTACTGAGCCACAGTCACTCCTAAGTCCAAAGCAATCTGTACCTCTTGTTATCAAACATTTCTACTTTTTCCATTTTCTT
Organism: Cheilinus undulatus; assembly: GCF_018320785.1. Lineage (NCBI taxonomy): Eukaryota > Metazoa > Chordata > Actinopteri > Labriformes > Labridae > Cheilinus > Cheilinus undulatus. Next base: position 26,160,862 of record NC_054881.1, on the reverse strand, counting down.
ATTTCATTCTTTAAGACAAAGCAAGTTCCTCTCCCATGGTTAAGTTTATTTTAAAACCTGTGATCTGCATCAGTGTTCATTTTTGCGGCTTTTTTTAATTTTAGTCTTTAAATGAAATGCATTTTAGTTATAGTCACATTTTAGTCATCTCTATCCTTTTTAGTTTTAGTCTAGTTTTAGTCCATAAAAAGTCCTCACATTTTAGTCTTTTCTTTTAGTCTAAGCATTTATTTTCTTGCTGAAATCTGGTATCAAATCATGGTAGTGTGTTCTATGCACCATGCCAAACCTGCGATCCCTGCATTCTACAACTGAGAGGCAGAGTAGCTACAGCTGCATTGTTTTTTGATAAATTTACGCACAGTGGAGAAATATCATGGATTTTGAATGTTCGACGAAAACTACATTAAATTTTGGTCTAGTTTTAGTCATCCTGATGAAAACTACACTTAGTTTTTGTCAGTTTTAGTCATCACAGATCTATTTTTGTTAGTTATAGTCTAGTTTCTGTCATTGAAAAAAAGACTATCGACGAACATTTTTAGTCATAGTTTTAGTCTACAAAATTAACACTGATGTTCACAAAGTTCATTATTTTCTTTCAGAAAAAAAGCAGGTAAGGGGGATAAAGAGCTTTCTGCACCCAGCCACATCGGGTGGCATGAAAGTTGGCATGGTTTTTTTCTTTTCTTTTTTTTTTTTTTTTTTTTTTTTTTTTTGCTTTTTGCTTCAGGAAATGCAGACTGTTGTTTAAACACACTTATATTTACCCGTCTATTTATTTACTATTCAAGCCATGAACCAGCCTAACTTAAATATGGGTTTGACTTTTAATACACTTTTTTTAGTCAGCTTCAAAGTCGGGCCTGAATCTGAGCCTGGCCTCCATGTGTTGATATTATAGATCTCAGTAAGTTAACCGGAAGCTTGTCAGATAGCAGTCCCAGTCTCTTTTCTTTGGATGACATTGGGACTTGAACCGGTGACAGTCTGTTAGCTGAGCAAAATCTCTGAAATCAGACTGAGCTAATACTGTCCCCTCAGAGCAGCACATTGTAGCCTTATGAGAATTTTAAAGCTTTTGTAACTATATTATTTTACACTCTAGAATTTGTTAAGTCATACAGGCTACGTTTACATGCACACATTGGGGGTTCCAAATGCATCCTTTACATGGGCACTAAATAAAGTGATCTGAGTATGACATGCATATACACGAGCCAAACGTTTAAACAGAAAGACAGCAATTAGACACTAACAGAGCTGTCCTGCTGGTACAGTCTGTCAAAATTACTCAAATTTTTTCTCTAAATCTAATCAACTAAGTCATGGACATTGTTATCTAAAGCTTGATCCAAACAGGTCTACTGGACTTGTGTGAAGTTGCTGAAGACATTTCATCTTTCTGAAAGGCCTCTTCAGGTCTAAAAGTGACTGGGGCCATAGAGAAATGTAAGAATATTCATGATCTGAGTGTTTACCTAAGAGTTACTGACAGATTAATTGACCCTGTTACCAATGAGAAACTTCTGCCCTGTAGCTCCATGCCTCAAAGTTCCTGGGCCTTTGGAAAATCCCACCCCCTGAGCAGGAACTTCAAGAATATATTTGCTAACCCAGAGCTAAAATTAGACCCTGGTTCAGGTTTTAAAGAGCAGTGAAGTTGTTGATCTGACAATACATTAATAACAAACATTAAACTCAGGGCTACTCTTATAAACCACTCAGAGTTCAAGCTAGTGCCTACAAGAACATTCTTCATTTGGCCCTGTACTGATAAACAAATATGTTGCCTTTTACATCACTTTTGCTTCTGTTTGTAGAGATTGTTATTCTCCCAGACCGATAATGGGCTTTACATTAATCCCTGTGATGTTCCTAGCAGGCTCTCTGCTTGTTGTTGACTACAAGCCTCCATCAGCCCAGCACAAACCCCTCAGGCTACATACATCGACAACAGGGATCCACAACATGCCTTCATATTCCAGCAGAGCGTAATGAAAGAGTATGGACTCTATTTCAAAGACTGGCCCTCTCAGTGTCTGTCTCTGCCTCCCCCACTTTCTTTTGTGTTTTCGCTCCACCTATCAATAACTGTCAGTCTAACTCTGTTGTTCCTCCATGCAGATCAGGATGAAGTAAAAGTGAAGCTCAGAATGACAAGGAGGGTGGATTTTGGAAAGTGGTGATGGCGTGCAAAGACTCTGAAACATGCAGGAGGGATCATTCTTAAAGGCAAAATACATGCAAAAACACAAAATAGCATTTGACTTTGCAACAATGTGAATCTCTGGATTGTCAAATCTGACATTTTAATTGTTTAAATTCTGACTTTCCTGCACAAAATCCCATCTTATAAAATTATTCAGAAAAGACAGATCATTGGAGCAAATAGCAGTCAGAGAGACCAGACTGCATTGCTCACAAGGCCGCCTTGTTTCGACCCTGCAGGAAGACAGGCTGCCATTTTGGTTTGTTTGTCATCGTAATTTGAATTGACAGAGCCCTGGCATCGTTTTGTGTCCTTGCTGTCCTCCTAACATGGACAGATTTGCTGAATGTTGGCAGACAGGTTGTGTTACTGTCACTTCTGTCTACTTGTGTGCTGTGGCGTGGCAATGGAGACTCATGAGTTTCTGCACTCTCCTCTGTCCCCCACTTTTTCAGCCTGTCCAGTCTGATGGCAGTTCACCAATGTACATGGCTCTGCTTGAGGTTTCTGCCTGCTCAAGGGAACTTTTTTTTCTCTCCCTATTGTCAAGTGATTGCATATGGATTAATGTGTATGTCAGTAAGTAATGAAATAAAGAGCCTACTTGACCTGACCTCTATCTAAAGTATTGCATGTTTTTATTTGGCACTACATAGGTAAGAAAAAATCAACTGATTAATACAAAAAAGAAATATGATTGTTGCTAGGGTTAATGACATCCATCCATGCATTTAATTCCAGGGCTGGTTTCGGTGGCAGCAAAGACACCACTCTCACCAGAGACGTTTTACATGTCGAAGGGCATTCCCTGGCCAGAGGGGATACATTATCCCTCCAGCGAGTCCTGGATAGACCCTTAGGTCTCCTCTGAGTTGGGCATGTCTATAAACCCTCCAAAGGGAGGCGCCCTGCAGGCATTCTGACCAGATGCCTAAACCCCTGAGCGGACTCCTTCCCATGCAAAGAAGCAGCAGCTCTACTGAATGTTTGAACCCCTCACCTTATCTTGAAGGCTGAGCCAGCCATCCTCCAGAGGAATCTCAATACAACCGCTTTTGTCTGAGATTGTGTTCTTTCAGTCCTTACTGAAAGGTCATAACTAAAGGTGAAGGTTAAATATCTAGCTTCATCTTAGCTGAATGGCCCAGCACAATGCCAGCAATACTGCTAATGCTGACCCAATCCATCACGCTCATGCTTCACTTAGGATAAACACCAGTTGGACAAGATGAAGCCAAAATACCCCCATGACAGGTGCTGACAAAAATTTGGAACTAGTCTTTGCAGTAGGGATTGGAGTGTGATTTTACATCATACTGTCAAAATAAATGCTTAACTTACTGATAAATGGTCCCTCAGGTCAGAACTGTCCACAGAGGAAGATACTCTTGTGTTTGCTTGCAGCATATGTGCACACACTCATGGCTATTGGGTTTCATTGACTCCTGTGTAAATGTTATATTTCCTTTTGCTGTTTCTGCTTTGCTCAACCAATCTGATGGACCCAATACTGAAGAAGCGGCAGTTGTTGTCAAAGCTGTCTATCATTGCGTTATACACAATTTTACAGCATCAAATAACAATTTTTTAAAAAGCTGAATGAACCAAAAATAGTATGACAATTAGAGATGAGTATCAAAAACTGATACAAAACAGGTATTAATATTTCATTTCAATACCCTGCCATCCCAAATGAAAGACAAGAAATACGTTATGGAAACTGTGTGATTTATATGTGTAGTTACTCCAGATTCCTTTTCTTAACCCATGTTTGACTGGCATCTTATAAAGACATTTCTGCAAACCATTGAAGATACCCAGACAGCCTTTTTTCTACTGCCAACTTTCAACACACCTTTTTTCTCTCAAAAGTATCGATTCAGGCACCCTTTAGGCATCTGCGCTGAATAAAGTTTTGATTTAGCATCGGTATCAGACACAACCCAAATCCTAGTAATAAAATAATCATCATTAAACCAGTTCCAAATTTATTCGAGGTGCATTTTGATTTTAAAGTGGTGCCTATGTCCTATCTGTTCACAAAGAGGAGGCCTTTATGACCTTGTCTGGTCATAAAGCTCTTCCTCTTGTTTTCACTTTCTCAGCCAATCTCTGCGATATTCAGTCTGTCTGCGCAGCTCCCCTCTGTTTTTGTCTGAAATGTGCCTTGAGGATTTAAAAAACATACAAACAAACCAACCTTTTGCAGTGGATTTCAGAGGCAATATGACAGTGTGCTAACTTAGCTAACAGGCTGCTAACGAAAGTCTCTTGTGATGGCAAATAGGGACTTTCCTACAACTCAGTGGCTAATGCTGATTGTTCACTGAATTTGTATGAAAGAATTTGTTCATGTAGTTTTGAATGTTGTGAATCTTTCTCATGTTATTCTGGAAACTATGGTTATTCATTTCACACATCTGGGGTTGGTATATCTGGCACAACTCCACCAACTTCTTAGGTGCATGGAGGAGGAATACAGTCTTGAAGTAAACACAGATCTCAATCAACGCTTGTAGTTTAGAGAACCACTTTATTTGACCGATGCGTTTTGGCCTGTGTCCTTCATCTGGGTCATCAAGAAACACACTGCAGGCATTATTTAAATAGAGTAGGATGAGATTGAAAAAAAAAGTAAAAATAATTAAAAATAATATAAATGTAACCAATAAGATTCAATCACATGTATATACAAGCCACTAGAGCGGGGGTTGGGAACCCACAGCTCCGGAGCCGCATGTGGCTCTTTTGCCCCTCCAAAGTGGCTCTCTGCAGCTGTGCCGAATTAGAAATAAAAGATTTTTTTTTCCATTAGACAAATATTTTTTGTAATTCTATATAGAGATAGTTTTGTATATTTTATCCAAAAAGTGTAGCTCCTTTATTCACTTCTAACTTTACTTTTACAACAGGCCTATTCTATCAACTTAAAAATGCGTCATATCGTGCATCTCTGGGAATGAAGGTCTGGATGCAGTATTGTCACAAATAACAACTGAAGCAGGAGTTTTGCTCATCAGGCAAGTTGCGTTTTGAATTTCTGAAATGTTGTTTAGCACAGCAAGAGGGAAGGTTGGTATATGAAAATGACGATCAACTTTGATAAGTTTCACTCTCAGCCGGAGTACCGTCGGACCCTAAGAGGACTAAAGTAGTGTCAGCGGAGAATGTGAATGTTGAAAATGTTAATAATAGTGTGGAAAACTAAGACAAGTTCACACTAAACAGCATAAGTCAGGTAAAGAAAGGGATAAAGGAGGCCAAGGGATCAATAGAGGGTTGTTTGAGCAAAATTAACAGGTAAGCTCATGTTTTATTATTTTTTACTCAGCTGCTGTGAACTCAATATTATCATTCAGAAGATTGATACATTTGATGATTATTTAAATATTTTTGACGTGTAATGAATGTAAGGTTCAGTGTACGAGTGTGCATTTGTGCTGTAAAAGATCAGATTGTTGATTTTTGAGCTGGAAATGTCACATGCGTTAATGTGGCGCTGTCCACGGTGCTGACGTGCCGCTCACAGAGAGGGAGAAAGGCTGTTAACAGCTGATTCTACTCTCATTGATATTTGAAGTGATTATCTTGGTTGCTTCAGTTTGTTCTTCTGACTGTATTGTTTAATGCAGTCTGTGACTCAGTGATCATGGATGCTATTGTTTACTGGTCATGCCAAAACGCGTCTTTCCTACTGAACACCTGTGTGTGACGTAGACAGACAGACGGCAGCATAGAGAGAGGAGATGAAGTGGAGAGGTGAACAGTAGGCTACTACGATATCCTGCATTAACTGTCTGACATCAGGTGTAAGGAGTGTGTTTTGATGAATAAAGAAGTAATGATAATGATTATATCAGTATCATTAAGGATAAAAATAGTCACTTGCTGATAACAGCACTTACAGATAAAAAATAAAACTATGTACAGTTGTTTCTATTGTAGTTCTAAATCCATAAATGCATCGAAATGAAAATTAGGATTAAAATGCAAAGTAAGAATAAAATCACTGTGGAAAGTTATAAGTGTGATAAAACATATCAGTGGATGACTACATACCTTTGCTCAATCAGCTATGTCACTAGACACAAACCTAGGCTAACTGACTGTGTTACCTTGACTGGAAGGTTCGAATGTGTTTTGCGGCTCTGAAAAGATTTTCTGGAAGGGGGTTCTGGCAAAAATGGCTCTTTAGCCAAAAAGGTTCCACACCCCTGCACTAGAGCAACAACACCAATGGGTAAGTTAAATGGTCGGGTGTCTTCTAACCAATGACTACTAACAGAGAGGCATTGGAGTGTCTAACATACATCTTGAGTGCAACCAGATATAAGCTGTTTCTCAAAGTCCAGGATCCTTCCTCTTCCGAGTCAGATCCCTAGGAGGCAAGGCCAGAGTCCTCCCTGGCAACTCTTGAATGCACATTTGGAACAGGCTAATGAATGTTTGTGATTACATCATAGGAATGGTCCTGCCATGCTGAGCAGAAGTGTCTTTATGTTTCATCAATGGCTTTATCAAAGTATGCTGAAAGGGACAATATAGCATGCAGTTAAACACAGTTAAAAGATAAATGCACTATTATGGACCTTATCTTATAACAATAATAAATGCAATGTTTCTGATGGTCACAATTAATTGCATCCTTTTTATCACATTAAAAATTTTTACTCTTGTGCATTTCTAAAGTGTTTTTGCGCCATTTTGATATTTCTACTGCCCTAAACTTAAGGCAATTGACTTCCTGCTCAGATACAGACCTGCTTTTATTGGTAGATTGAGGATTATTAATTTGGTATGGATTGAAAAGATTATTAGGGGACATTGAAGGGTAAAGTTGATAACACAAGGTGCAGATGACTTTTGAGTTGTCCACTGAACTGTCTGAGTTTTGTTTGAAGTAAAATGAGACATGAAGGGGCAGTGGTGGATTATTTCATATCATGGTGGCCACAGGGAGATGCTGACGTGACTTAACCAAGGTGTGTTAAAAGGACCAAAAAATGCTCCAATTATTGCAGTAAAAAAACATTAGTGAAATAATTGTGGACCTTGATTAATCACAATTAAGTCAATTAAACTTGATAGCCCTAATTTAACCATATAAGTAAAAAGTCTGAGGGCATAACAAGGTTAAAATAGGCTGGTTACACAGGGGTTCCCTAACATTTAAGCCCGTGACCCCATCGGGGACCCCATCTTCACATGAGGGGGTGAAGCGCACGATCTTGCACCAAGTATTATGTACAAAACTTGTATTTTAGATAGATTTTACAATTTTTACTTCTATTCAAGCACAAATATTACTTAACAACAACATTTTGAATTTAATTTGAACTCATTTTAACAATAGTTTTAAAATAATAGATAAAAAGTCGGATTTTAAATCATATAAAATATCTATTTGTTTTATGAAAAGAGTCCCATGACCCTTGTTCACTGTATCGCAACCCACCTGGGGGTTCTGGCCCCCACTTTGGGAACTACTGAAGTAACATACAAACAGTTGAATGGCTTAACAAATAAGTGTAGCTACAATGTGTATATCACCTTTTTCTGTCACTTTTTCTCTCACCCCTCCCTCCTCCAGGCTCTGCTTTAGAGACACAGGCTTCATGCACACTGTGCCAAATAAGAGCAATCGGCAAAGCAGTTGGCGCCTTCTGCAAAAAGACTGCCAATGTGTGGGGTGGCAGCTCCAGAGCAAGTGTGCGAGACAGGTTCTGGAAGATGTTCATCATGTGGTATTATTCCAGACAATATTCTAAATTGTTACTGTGTGGCATTTCTGTCCACTTTCATCTTGGTGATATTTGGGAGATTGTACTGCAGGGAGAAGCTTACTCCTGCATTTTAACCTGCTGCTGGGTCATTTCTTCTAACCTATTGTGGATGTTTAAATACACCACGCCACCAGGGATCAGCACATCAATGCTGCCGTCTTTGCCTGCTGCCTGGTACACATTGCATATGACCACCAGGCTCGTCCCTGCAGATGTTGAGTCCACAGGGTGGCGGCTACATATTGTTTTTTTGTGTTGAACCTGGCCAGACCCCATGGAGAGAAGCCAGGCTACCAGACACTGGCCAGCAAGCTTCAATTAAGGCTAGTTTTTTCACCGTTCCATTTTTTTTAGTCTAATGGTGATTTGCAACAGGACGAAATGTGTCTTTTCAAAATTATGGGTGCATCATCAAATGAAATCATTGTATGTAGCTAGTCTTTATGAACTCAAGCAATTATACTCTTACATTTCCATTACCATTGTAGCCTCTTGACATCCTCCACATTAAGAGGCGTGTTTTGAACTGTCATGCGATAATGAGTCCAACATACATGTGCAGCACTTCAACAAAACAATTAGTCTATAAGAGGAAGCTGACAGAGGAGCGCCCACGCAAGCACACAAGTTTAGAGTGTGCCTATAGAGACCAAAAATTAATTCAGTCTTCATGGATAAGTGGGTTGCTCTGATACTTGATGAGTTGGTGTAAATAGAATAAATAAAGTACACAGGGGCACACTGATGAAGAAATATATAGTTGCTGAGGATATTCTTTTTCTGCAAAGATACTGCTGGTGACCTCTCCATCTTTCTCTCTGTATATGTGTCCACTTTACCACTACTTTCTCCCACTCGTTGATTCCTTTTATGTTTGATTCCAAAGTTAACCTTTCACCATGTATGCCTAATGATTTCTTCTGTAAACTGATTGACAAATTCACATACATTTTACATACAAACTGTAACTTTTAATAGTGATTAGCACTCAGGTTTGCAACAAAGATTTCAGGTATGTTTTGTGCCATCACCTCATTAGCTTTAAAGTTTTGTTGTAAGTTTAGTTTTAAGCAAACTTCTATTTACAGATTGTGGATAAAAGGGCTGAATCTGTAGTTGGACTGAATTATGGTGCCATAAATGTTCTGGTTTATTTCTAGCATGTTTAATAATGTCTATTAACATTTCAACTGGCTTTGACTGTTTACAGGAAAGAGTCCAAGCAATCCTGGAAGCCCTCAGCAGTTATTTTGCAAGTTTTTAGCCGTAATTAATTTCTATAAATAGACATCCACACAAAAGTGGTGCTTATGATGCCATCTTAGAACTCCATTCTCACTTTCAGAGTGGCTATCCTTTGACTTGAAGCACTGCCAACACACAGAAACACAAGTCTTGGCTGGAAGTCCTTCATCTCAAACTATTTGGCTGTATAAAAAGCCCACATAAAGTTGGCTGATTGCTGCCAGGGGCTATATCCTCGTCAGGTGACTGCGGATGGCTTCTGAGATTAAATAGCCATAAGTATTAACAGGTGGAAAGGCAATGAGGGGTCAATTCAGTTGGCTCAGCATCACCACATGATAACGTAATGCCGGACAGTATGACATTGACAAAACACTAGATCATTGGTTCCTAACTTCAGGTCTGGGCCAACTGCAAGGGATGAAACAGAATTCTCTGGAGGGGCACAAGGCTTTCAGGGTTTTTCCTGCTTATAAGATAAAGAAGCGGCCGCCTCCAGCAAATTTCAGAGTGATGTGGCTGTAAACTGTATATTTCTGACAACCACTCTGACAGACCATTCATCTGAGACAACGTACTGTATATCTCAGAACAGAACTACACTCCAAATAACATTTGGTTAAACCTCTGTTCATGGTTAAACTAAGGGTTAAGGCAACTGTTAGAATACCAGAAGTTAAAGTTAAAAACCTGACCTGCAAAACCTGATTATAAAATGTTCTATAAAGCAGAATAAATATTCTGCTTACAGGAAAAAAAAGATTGTCCTCCATGAAAATGTTCTAACAAACAGTTGAATGGCTTGATGATAATTGAGTATTTTTATGTAACATACTGCTGACAAAAACTGGCAAAACCCTGGAAAACACTGCCCTGGATAGTGTATAGAAATGTCTTTTTGATAGCAATGTGTGTGGATCTATTTTTTGGGGGGATTTATTGGTGAGTTCAATAATAATTGATGTTTCTTTCTCACAGGTATGTATCACGTTCTTGTGCCCTTGGGAGTACCCTTTCTCAGATCCAAAAGGGTCCAGGGAAAAAATGTTCACAAGTACTGTTCTGGATTAATCCTAGAGACGATGCAAAGTTCCTAAAATATCAACCATAGTTAGTTGTGACAAGTAAATGGCATAGTTGAAATTTAAAGTCCTTGTTCTGTCAGAAGGGTGGTAACAGAAAATGTGGGTGACTGACTTTTCAATATAAGTATTTGTAGTCAGTGTCATCTAAAACATGTCTTCTAATGTTGCGGGAGCTTGGATAAAAATAACTATAATTGCAATCTGATTTTATTCTGCACAGAGCTGGAGTAATTTTCCACAACACAACAAAGAACAGCAGTTGTCCTGAGGCTGGAGGTTTTCAACCTGTTGCCTTCCGGTCTTTATTAAACAGTTAACCACGGCTTCCCTTTTGGTCTGGAAAAGAAACATGACATTAAACTGATTAAAAAACAGAAAATGAACATGCTCTACATGCACTTTCAACAAACAATAGCTTTTGTTAATTATCATGACAAACAAATTGGGTTTCCTGTGGCTGCTTCACAATAAAAGGCACCCTGTGTTTTAAATAAGATGCTGCAGCAAAGGTTCTGTTTACATTAGCATATTTATGCCCTCATTTGCACAACAACTGTCCTCAGGAAAAAGAGAACAATGCTGCTTGAACAAATCTAAGTGACACGTTGTTGAGGTAAACAAAAACAGTGTGTTTAACAAGTAGAGATAAACTATGCTGGATTACATGAATGCATCATTTATGTGAATCTCTCAAGGCCATTTGAAGCATGAGAAAAGTGGCCTTTCTTTTGGTGAAATCAGTATCAAAAGACAATTAGAATAAAAAGGCAAAAGAATAAATATATGCAAATTATTTACACCGTTTTCCACTCCAAATGCAAACACAGTTGTCAAATATGGACATACAGTAACTGCCAGGGGCACTAATGGGAATGTTTCTATGAGGTGCTAATGGAGAGAGGGAAAAACCTCTATGTTTTTAATCATACTTGAAGATCCTCTGTGGAGTTTAGGATGATATTAAGGGAAGATGTTGGCAACACTGTTTGTAAAAGGCCCCTGTTTCCTTTTGCCAAGAGCAGAGTTAGTGATATTGACCAGAGTGTGCTGAGAAATAGCCACAGACAGTAAAGACTAAAGTTTGTTTATAGATGCTTTGATTAATGAGAGTACAACTTTCTTTTGAGATTATGCTCATTGCTTTCAAGTGGCTTTTTAATTCACCCAAGCTACGTGTATGCAGTATGTACAGTCACACAGCTTTGGATCACTGTGAATTTTTCTCTCAGATTAAAAGTCTGGGGACCTGTGTGACAGAAGGAGGCAGCTTTTTGTGCCTCTGCTGCTAAACTTGTGCAAATTAGTTTAGTTTATTTTAGTTTTTTTATTCATCAAGTGAAAGTGTGCAATGACATTGATCATTTATACAAAATAAATGAAAATATGGTTGCATCAGATTTAGCAAGTCGCTAATTTTCATCTGTTGTCCCACATAAAACTGGCACAAAACATACATAAAAGTACCATCAACAAGGGCAAACACCTGACAAGACCACAGCTGACAAGACAAAGTACACAAAATACACTAGTAATCATTAAAGAGGATGATAAATAAGTCCTACCATGTGCAAATTGTATAAAGGTGATAAAGTAGTCTAAAATTTTCCCATATGTATTTTAAAGGCTAAGTCCTAACACACTATATAAATAAAACCATAAATAGATACTGTTCTACGAGATATATAAAATGCAGAGCATTATCACAAAATGACCATGATATAATATTACCATATAGAGATACAGGTAGGGAATTGATATTTCATGAACACTACATGTTAGCAACATTAAGTAGTGCCTAAAATGCCACACTGAAGAAAAATAGTAACCAAAATTCATCAGTAGCATTATGAGCTACCAAAAAGGCAAACACAAGGATTTGGTGACATTTTGATTTCATTGATTCAACTGCACTTATGGATTGCGGATATTATTGATTCTTTATTCCAATTCAATGCTCTCTTTAGCGTATAATTCAGTACATATTTCAAGAATAAAACTCTGCTTACCATTATTGTTGAAATATACAATATGGCCTAAAATTAATATTGCAATAATTTTGGCTATATTGCGATACACTACATATATTGCGATGTTTTTAAATCTCCTCTAAATTACATAAATGTTTAATTAAGCCCTTTGATGCATAAAATGACCCCAGTTTGATGATTAATGTAGACCCTTCAATTGGATTTTTAAAAATTTGAAAGCAGAAGGGTAAAATCTTACCTGACACGCCACGTCCATGTGGGAAAGCTTCAATAGGAAACATTTGAGAAAAGGCAGAGGATTTGAAAAAACCTCGGATTATGATTGGGTAAACGTTCTGTCTGTCACATCTCTACAGGCCAATAAGAGCAACAAAACACGTGACGTATCCGCTATCAAGCTGTGCATGCGCAGCTACTGATGAATAACATGAAACATGGCAACTATAGATATGTAAGTACTCGACTTTTGTCATTTTTGAAAAGAAATTAACTCACTGCTGTTATTTGTCCTTCTTTTAATGAAGAAATGTTCTCAAGTTCTGGTAAAACTGGCGCTTTAGCAGCATCCACACTAATCTCCCTCCATAACTGCAACAGCTCTTGCTGCTGCTTGTTTACGTCACAACTCTGCTGCGCATGAAAGTACTGCCCCTCGTCGCTGATTGGTCCTGTCACTTTCTAACCGAGCCCAAACGTTTCAGATGGGAGCTTTGCAAGATGGATTCACGAGTAAAAAACAAGGAAACAGGCATATCCATCTGCTCTGCAAGGTTAGGTAAAATCAATATCAGGTTAAATTTAGCACACTTGTTTAATTTACAAAAATACTTGAGGTTTCGCAAATAAGAATAAATAATGCCAGGCCTTAAGCTAAACAAATGCATAAATCATGAAATACTTTCATGTTTTATTGTATAAGGAAAGTTACCAGACGCTTTTTCTGTTATGTTTACTATTGTCGATTATTAAAAATGTGATTAATATTTTCCTCACTAAGGGTGAAGTAAACCTACACAAAACCTCACCAATCACAAGATGCAGCCAATGGCCAAAACCTTGCAGGCTAGTCCATCCCTTCATGCTCACAGCATTGATTACATAAGTTCCGTTATGTGTGCTGATGCATATTGGACCAGTTTGTGACAGATCCATGACAGTAGAGCATCTTTCAGACCTTGTGCACCCAGCTCTCCAGTGTGATCATCGGTAAAAGAGTTTGTCTGTAGGTCCAAACCATAGTTGTGCAGAAGTGGATCACTTTTGTGATCTGCTGGCCCACATTTTCTCTTACTGACGTGGACAACTCTGGCAGGGAGTTTTCAGCAAAAGAAAAAACCATGCCTGGGCAAATCAGACTGTGAGTCAAGTGTCGACCCCATATTCATTTTCGTTTAATGAAAGATTAGGTTTAAACACAATTAGGCCTGGCTGATCTAGCTCATGGGTGAGTGCAGTGTAGCTGTACTGTAGGTCAGGAGGCGTAAACACTGAGTGGGCGAGGGAACAGCAGCATCATGTTAACAAGTTAGGCTTTCATTCTCACATGGGTGGTACTCATGCACCAAGAATGTAGAGAATTGAAGACTCCCCTAATTTACTGCAGACAGCGTGCATGTCTCAGCCAAAATAGATGGGAAATGATTAAAAGAAAGCCATATTTACCCTTTTTTAGCAGATCTACATGTTCACATAGCACAAGTAAGATAAACACAGACAGTAATGCAAACTTGCAGACTTTGTTCACCTTTTGTTATGCCTGGACTGATTTCTAAAATTATCATTTTGCATTCTCAAAAATAATGTTGCAGTGAGTATGTTCAAATGCATTGTTTTCCATCTTTTTCCTTGGCTCTCTTAATTTTTCTCCTTAAATGCAGCCCTTCTGACTCTCTTCATCCTGCCAGACTCCTGAGGTCTTTTCAGTGGCTACTTTAGTATATAATAAGCAAGTTCAAAAGTCTGGATAGTGCAAGTTTAGGCATTACACCTGCTGTAAGCCACCTGTGAATTTTTGTTCCAGATGGTGTGTTTGAGGATCGCACACACATATTTCATCAAATTTAACATCATTTTGTCCTGCAGTATTCCGAGCTGTGCAAATCTGTATTCACCTCCTGTCTTGTCACTTAGTCCTCCTGCTTCTGATGAGGAAGGATGATGTGATATAACAAGGTTTGTCACACTTACAAAGAACTTAGTCCTTCAGTAGCACACTGAGCCTCTCAACAGTAACATGACAGATGAGTGACTGATTACAGCAGCCTCATTCATCATTGTTGTATTTATTTACCGCTCAGCCCATAGTGTGAGACTTGCTCATTCAACTGGTACAGAGTTCTGGTGATTGGACATAGCATGTTTGTTAAAGAAAGAAAAATCTGCTAAAATGTAAGCTGTCTAAATGATGGATGCATCTTGAGCAGAACCTGAAATCTAATACATTAGCCCCTGATTTATGGGAATGAAAAAGGTTCTCTGACACTGAGATTCTTATTGGAAGATTTGTAAGTCATATGCAGAGAACTTCTCACATGAACCAGCACATTTCTACTGATGTGAACATTTATTTTCACTGATAAAGGCCCATCTCTGAGCTGACTGTACAAGAATCCTTTTGTGTTACATCTTGGAGTAATTCTTTATCAAACCTTGAGTTTTAATCACCAGTAATTGCAATAACTGATGGTTAAAACTCAAAAATTCAAATAACTGTATTTTTTCAGTCCCCATTAGGCCCAGTGTTGTAATGCTTGAAATAAACTTGTCTTAAGCCTGATACAGAAAAACTGTTTTGGTCTGTATAGCTCATGCCCTTACTGGTGCGGGCTGTATATTTTTTATAACCTATCAGTCTTAATGATATTAAAGCTAGGAATTTTGCATACATTTACGTTTTTAGGGAGGTAGTGAGTTAATTGGGGGTAGATGTTTTGTACTTTTTTACCACAAGGCTTAAGGCCCACCCTTAACTCCATCTCTGACTGTTGAAAAGTTGGGCAAAGATAGCACTTCCAAAGAATGTCTGTCTTTAGGCTTCATGGGAAACAAGTGAGTGACATCAATGAGACTACGTCAGTGTATTAAACAATATCAGAACAATACAACATCAACAATATCATATGTATTTGGCCAGTTATTCCATTAAATAAAATACAGACATTAAGATATGGTTTGTTATTTCACCACATCAACCTTGGTCCTGTGCTGGCCAACTAACAGGACTGCAACAGGCCCTTGCCCCAACTCTCCAGGTACACTTTATTGCCAAAAGTATTCACTCACCCATCCAAATAATTGAAATAAGTTGTTCCAATCACTTCCATGGCCACAGGTGCATAAAATCAAGCACCTAGGCATGCAGACTGTTTCTACAAACATCTGTGAATGAATGGGTTGCTCTCAGGAGCTCATTGAATTCCAGTGTGGTACTGTGATAAGGTACCACCTATGCAACAAGTCCAGTCATGAAATTTCCTCGCTACTAATATTACACAATCAACTGTCAGTGGTATTATAATGAAGTGGAAGTGACTGGGAACGATGGCAACTCAGCCACAAAGTGGTAGGCCACGTAAAATGAGCAGGTTCAGTGGATACTGAGGCGCATAGTGCCCAGAGGTCGCTAACTTTCTGCAGAGTCAATCGCTACAGACCTCCAAACTTCATGTGGCCTCACATTAGCTCAAGAACAGTGCGTAGAGAGCTTCATGGAATGGGTTTCCATGGCCGAGCAGCTGCATCCAAGCCATCACCGAGTGCAATGCAAAGTGTCGGATGCAGTCGTGTAAAGCACGCCGCCACTGGACTCTAGAGCAGTGGAGACACGATCTTTGGAGTGGCGAATCACGCTTCTCCATTTGGCAATCTGATGGATGAGTCTGGCTTTGGCAGTTGCCAGGAGAACGGTACTTGTCTGACTGCACTGTGCAAAGTGTAAAGTTTGGTGGAGGGGAGGTTATGGTGTTGGGTTGTTTTTCAGGTGATGGGCTTGGCCCCTAGTTCCACTGAAAGGAACTCTGAATGCGTCAGCATACCAAGAGATTTTGGACAATTCCATGCTCCCAACTTTGTGGGAACAGTTTGGAGATGGCCCCTTCCTGTTCCAACATGACTGTGCACCAGTACACAAAGCAACATCAGAGTGTGACCTCACAAATGCGCTTCTGGAAGAATGGTCAAAAATTCCCATAAACACACTCCTTAACATTGTGGAAAGCCTTCACAGAAGAGTTGAAGCTGTTAAAGCTGCAATGGGTTGACCAACGTCGTATTAAACCCTATGGATTAAGAAAGTTCATATGCGAGTCAAGGCAGGTGAGCGAATACTTTTGGCAATATAGTGTATCTTCTAGGCTGATCCTACCTCACACATTTAGTTTTTTCATATAAGGTTAGGGTTCTCACCTGAAAATTTTGAGTCACACCCATCATTTAATTTTACCTTTATTCCCTAATAAATGGTGAAATTTTTTTGATGTTGGTATTTTTAAATTATCTTTTAATTATATATTGTATTAAATTATCTATTTGAATAATATGTGACTTAATTTCTGGGTGAAGTTCACATTCTACAGGGATTAACTCTGTTTATCCTTCCTTGTTTAATGTAACTCTTTCATAAATAAAATCATAAAAAAATGAGACATTTCCTGTAGCTGCAGCATCTGACTGGAGGAATATAAAACATCTTAACATCTTACCTTTAACCAGTGATTGTTTCCAAAAAAACTGAGACCAAGGGGAATGAAGTTTTAAGCAAAAACCATTAAGATCAGCCTAAATGAAAACCAAGATCATGGTTTACACAAATAAAAAAATTAAGCAGAGAAGCAGACATTAAAAAACGAATAGGAAGAGGAAAATGTATAAAAACAAGCTAAAAATCAGTAGTAACAATAATAATAATAACAGTAACAATAATAACAGCAATAACAGAAGTAAAAGTAATTATAGAAATAGAAATTAAAAAGGTTGAAAGATGATCAAAGGAATAAAGACACAGACATCCCATAGAAGCAAGTCTATAAAAATGATTTTTAAGAAGTGATTTAAAGCAGCGACTGTTTCTGCACGCCCCACCAAAGGATCCCAGGGTGTGGGCTACATATATTGGAGCCAGGCTCTTAAGTGCTTTAAAAGTAATGAGTAAAATCTTAAAATCAATTCTAAAACTAACAGGAAGCCAATGTAAAGATGCTAAAATGGGGTGATGTGATGTCGTACAAGGCTATTTTTGATTATATGTGAGGAATTTTGTAAATTGAGAGAGCCATTTTGAATTTGCAGTTCTTAAGTAGTAGAAAGTTTAGTGCCATCCAACATTTAATATCAAACAGGCAGTCTTTGACCGCAGCTAGTCTTCTAGGGTCCTCAGGTGTCACAGGCAGGTGTATCTTTGTGCAATGATAGTCAGAAAATAACAGTTTTCATGACATCAAAGGTTTGACAGCTGGAGGTTGCATGAAATTTGCTGGAGGAAGCTGCCTTATAATTTTATATGCAGGAAAAACCCTGATTTCAGTGATCACTTTCAGAGCTCCACATCACCAGATTTTTCTTTTGATTTGTAGTGCTGAAGCTGTTGAACTATTTTGCTGCTTACATTTTTTTAAAAGAAATTGAAAACCCCCATCTTTTAGGTAGGTGTTGAAGCATGTGGCAATTTAAGTTTGAACTTGTCACCCATCTGGGTTTCCATTGTATTATTTACAAAATGTCTTGTTTTTTATGTTTAATCTATTTTTAAAATCTTATAAATTTTAGCTATTTATTTATTATGTCTTTCTAATTGGGCTTTAAAAAAGTATGTTATTAAAACAGCTTGCTAGATATTGGTGGTGTTGGTGAAGGTAGAAAGTGCTGGTGATAGAGATGGATGTGAGAGGTTGGCCCTCTGATGAACTCAGTGAAAAGACCCATGGGTGCTTGCTGGATAAAGACTGAAGCTGAATGGCCAGAAGGAGTACATTGCTCTGACACTGAAATGAAAAGTGACAGCAGTATTAAAAGGAACAAAATCAGTCAGCAACAAGATGGTTGGCTCACAGAGGTGGCTAAATCTGACTTAATGGAATAATTACACCGTCAAACTGCTGTTGGGGGGGGGGGGGCAGAGTGACAGAGTGAGTGTGAATAAATAGTGCATGAAAAAATGAAGGCAATATTTAGAAATTATATTTATAAGACGGCTGGGTTGACGGTTGGTGTGAGGCTGTGCAGGATTTTTGAATTGATTGAACAAAATGTAACTGGTGTTATTTGTATTGATCATTGTGTAACTGCAGCAGCTGTCCACAACTTCAATATCTTGCCTTGAAACTTAAGAACTAAATGGAAAAGTCTACATTTGCTATAGAAGTCTAAAAGCGCTTGCTTTTTAAATGCTGTTCCTTGTTATTTTTCTTTAGCACTCTTAAGCAAAAGCACTCTCCTTCCCCCACTCCCCACTCTTATGAAATAAATGTCATGCATTAGTTAAAAAGTTGAATAAAAAGAAATGGTACATCATTTGAAATGGAAGGTTAAGATGTAATGTTGAAAACTGTATATTGTGCCCTTTAATACATGCACTCGCTGGCATATAGTAACTCATAAAACTCTTAGAACTGTGTGGATGTTTTTTTAAAGTGGAAGTGTTTGGGCTCATTCATTAAATAGCTTACTGGCTGGAGGATTATTTGCCTGAATGGCTCTCTTAAACATTCAAAAGCTGCTGCATAATCTCAGTAAACACATTGTTGGAGAATGATTAAATCCTTAATTATATTTTGCTTTTAAAGATGTTTCCAAAGCTGAGGAAAATCTCTTTCTGTAAAGATGCATTAAGATATTAGAAAAAATGTTTAACTCAGCTTGAGACAAATTGTGCCACATCCTTTCGTCTCAAAGCTCTGAGAGAAATGAGAAACTCAGGATAGTGCTTGTGGAGAACTTCACTCCAGAGTGCATGCAGCTATTACTGTGAGAACACATTTGTCACAGAGGAAGTACAGACAGACTAAAGAGCTCATGCTTACAACCAGGTGAAATTGCTCCTTCTAAATAGAGCAGTTCTGAAGGTTTGCCATTAAGAATCTCACTTTTACTGCAATAGGCACTTACAGGCTCTGTGGGACAGGTTGTCTGCAGGCAGAGAAATGCTGCTCCCTGTGAATGACGCTGCAATGGTTTGAGTTTTTATGGACAGCACGGATGACTGGCACAAATACTCTAGAAAGTATGTGTAGAAATCTCACCTGAACAATTGACCGTTCAGATGACATGCAGACATCTCTAAGAGCGACTGTGGCTGGAAGTTCTGAGTTTTCTCAACTAGTCGTGCCATGTACCAGGTTTTGATTTATTGTGTTCCTGATTTTTTTAGTGTTTTCCTGTGTTTATTCTGTATATTTCATGTGTCTAATTTTATTTGATATTTTGAGTTGAGTTAGTTTTTTTCTCCCCCTTTGTTGGCATTTGTTCCTTGTCCCCTGTGTTTCATGTTTAGTTTAACTCCCTGTGTTTGTATTTGTTTCCTTGCTCCCCTCCTAGTGTTTCTTATGTTTTGTATCTCTTCCTGGTCCAGTGTTCTTGTTGTGAAGTTTCCTGTTTTATTTTGTAGTTGCCTTCCCTTGTGTGTGATTCCAGTTATTCTTCCTGCTTTAGTTTCCCTCCACTGTGATTACCCTCACTAGTTTCACCTGAGTCTCATTAGTCACACCTGTCTCTCTTTGTGCAATCACTCCCTGTGTATTTAAGTTCTGTGTTTTTCCCTGTCCTTGTCAGATCGTTGCATGTCTTCCTTAGTGTTACTCCTCATGTTTTTCCTCATGCCTCATGCTTTATACCTCCTTTGCCTTTTGGACTTTGAGTTTTGGTTTAATGTGGATTTAATTTGGAGTAAGTTCTTTTTTGTTAAATTAAATCATTTTTGAGTTATTCTGCATTTGGGTCCTGCCTTTTGTCTTTGCATTTTGCTAAATCTGACAAGTTGAGGTTTGACCTTCAGTCTCTGCAGCCACATGTCTAACCCATCCACTGTTTCTGTGGAGCAGCTTCGTTCAGAGCAGTTGGTTTAAGAGATCACAAGTTCACATTAGAATAAACAGAGCAAACAATAAAGAGAGTAAAGACAACAAAAGAATTCAAGTGTGAATACTAATAAAGTAGGGTGACATCAGGTAAATTGGGCCACTTTTTGATTAATTACTTAGGAAACTAAGAAAAAGCAATGCATGACACTGGATTTTGTTTTTATAATCAATAAGGACTGTTTTTAATATTTTTGAGTTCAACTGATGTAATAAAATATAATTGTTTAGCTCTGAAAGCTTTTGAAACATCAGCTGTCCCACATTTTTGAGATGATCAGTGTTCAGGTAAAATGGGCCACCTGATCAGCTAAAATGAGCCGCTTAAAATGCAGAGCAAAACAGAGTCATTTCTGATAAAACAATCAGATTAACTTTAATTTTAACACACATATAACACAATATAACATTCCTTTTTTCTTCCTCTCTCTTCTTTTCTCCCCCTCTCCTCTTTGTCCCTTTCTCCTCCTCTCCTCAACTCTCACTGGTTTTCTAGTGCTCTTGTCTCCTCTCTGTTCCTTTCTCTTCCTCTCCTTTTGTCTCTCTTCCTGCCTCCTCCTCTCCTCTCTTTGCTGTTCTTTCTTGTTTGCCATAATCTGGGAATATCATACTTTTATGTTACTTACGTACACATGTTACATACGTATAGGCTACCATTAGCACTTCTAGGAAAGGCTAATATCATGCCTCTTTCACCTTTTCCTGTCAAGTGTGTGTGTGTTTATGTGTGTGTGCATAGCTCACAATGCACCCTACACCAAAGCTAAAACACACACACACATTGGACCTACATAGAATAGAATGAAATTGACTGTACTTTATTGATCCTGATGGTAATTCAGGAGGGATAACATAGAAGGGAAATGTGAAGAGGTGTGCAATATATGCTGTAACATATTTGTATATTCATATATTAATGCTCTTTAATAAGAGGAACCATCAAAATATTTGCTAAAACTCAACTCTGAAGGTGGCCCATTTAGCTTAAACGCATGGCCCAATTTACCTCAGTATCTTCAGGTAAATTGGGCCACCAACAAAAAAAATGCTTTTTCATTAAAAATAAGTTAGCTAAGCAAAAATTTGGCATTTTATCTGATGAAGGCTATCACAACATGCATTATACATACTTTTTTGTATATGTAAATCTGTTTTTTAGCGATTTATCAACCTTATAATTTTTAAGTAAGATTGGTCTGCCAGGCAACTCACATCACAGTTCTCCTCAGCAGTCTGGAAGTGAGGTGGTGCCCTGACCAGCATAGCAACCACAGACCAATCAAATCAATTTTTTTGTATCAAGTTCAAATGTGGCAACATTTGAAATTATTTGCAGCCATTGGCTGTTAAATTTTAAAGAGCTAGGAGGCTCAAACCTTAAATGGCCCATTTTACCTGATGGCCCAATTTAGCTGAGGTCACCCTATTTATTTATACAATCAAAAAGGCCAAACTAAAAGCTTAGTTTGAATTATCAAAAGAGCAAACAAAAATCCAAAAGCAAGCAATGAATCCAACAAAAGTCTATACACAAAAAAACCCATAAAAGATCACAGGAAATCCAACAGGAATACTGATCCAAGGACCAACAAATATGAAAAAAGACTACTCCTATGGTTCAAACACATACGCACTAACATTACCTCAAACATTTCCAACACTTTTCAAAGCCAAAGAAGTCTTAATTTTTATAAACACTGTATGAAAAGTAAGGAAATTTGTGTTTGGTAGATTATTTCTTTGTTGTAACAATGCTTCCTGGTGATAAATCTTATACCACTGGAAAGCCTGTTTATTACCCTTTTAAATAGAGCCACATTTGTAAGGATCATGCATTTGTGGGATGAGCAGCAGAGATGAGTATGTGGGTTGCACCCATGAAAAATGTGCCAAATCTTCTCTGCCAATGCCAAACAGCTTTTTGCTGTTGCTATTGACTCTTGTTTGGTGTTTGGTGGATTGGGTTATTGAAGTTTGAAGAAACAAGACATTTTGACAATTTAACAGTTAATTCATTTAACAAACAGGAGCCTCAGTAGTGTGTGGGAGAACCATACACAGCCACAACAGCCTGGCTCCTCTTCCTCATGCTGGTCACCAGCCTGGTCACACACTGCTGTGGGATGGCATCCCATTCTTCAACCAGCATTTGTCGCAAGTCAGCCAACATGGTTGTGTTGGTCACTCTAGCATGTACAGCATGCCCAAGCTGATCCCACAAGTGTTCAATGGGGTTAAGGTCAGGACTGCTGGCAGGCCATTCCATCCTCTCCACTTCCAAATTCTGGAGGTAGTCTCTGATAAACCCTGTCTGTGGAGGCGAGTGTTGTCATCTTGGAGGATAGAGTTCTTGCTGACAGGGTGAGAAAACAGTACTCTTGGGGTGTCGTCTTCTTAGGACGCCCATTTCGCGGCCTGTCTCTGACATTCCCCGTTATATGGAACTTGGCCTTCAGTTTGGAGATGGTACTAGGTTTCACCCCAAACAATGCTGCAACTTGGTTTTGAGGAACACCAGCTTGAAGTTGCCCAACCAACGGGCCCTTTCCAGATCAGTCAAACTTGGCATGCCAATTCTTGAAGCAGACATCTACTGACCACTGTAGCAGGGCCCATGCTCACAGGTGCTGCCAATCAGGTACCAGAAGCTCAAAACAAGAGTCAATAGCAACAGCAAAATAAGCTGTTTGGCACTGGCAGAGATCTGGCACATTTTTCATGGGTGCAACCCACATACTCAGCTCTGCTGCTCATCCCACAAATGCATGTTCCCTACAAATGTGGCTCCATTTAAAAGGGTAATAAACAGGCTTTACTACGGTATAAGATTTATCACCAGGAAGCATTGTTACAACAAAGAAATAATCTACCAAACACAAATTTCCTTACTTTTTGTTTTAAGTTTAGTGTAATGGAACGTGTTTTGTTTCGGTGGCTGTCATTGCAGAGCCCTTATGACTGTCAAAATGCTACATGTAACCTAAAAGACTGCTTCATAATGAAGAAGGTACTGCTGCCCTTCTGTTGCTGCAGCTTCATGTTTTGTGCTGCTTTATTGTGAGGGTCTTTAATTATTCTCTGCCATGGGTTGTGATGATGGCGGGTTGAATTTATCAGTGTCACAACTAATGCTTCGCTCTGAAAGTGCTTGTCTGTTAGCCCTTATGATTTAGGCTTGTTACAGAGAGGCTGTTCGGCACATAAAAGCTCAAATTTCCCTCCAAAATAACAGAAAAGTGGCTGGTCTCTTCATCCATTCGTGTGTTTTTACGCAGCGCCAGAGGTTTTGATGCTGTATGATACATATAAACGCGACACTCACAAACATATACGCACACACACTCGCACTGACGTGTTGGTTCGACTGAAGGCTTCTGTCTGTTTAGGGAAAATGTTTCAGAATTTGCAGGATAAACTAAGACCTGAACTTTCTCCTGCTTTAAAGCGCCTTTCTATCCATGGAGGATCAGCACGTCAACGCCGTTTAGGTGTGTGTGTGTGTGTGTGTGTTTGCTCCAGTTGTGTGTCTCTGTCGCACGTGCGAGCCAGGGCAGCCGGTGTGTCTAAATATTGTGTAATTAATTCTTTGTTTGTCGAGGGTGATGTAAATGATGAAAAGATGCGATTACTTTAAATGCTATTGAAACTTTTAACGTTTGTATATTCAAGGTTAATTATAAATTTGCCATAAATCGACAATGAACGGTTATAAAAGAAGAGAGACACTCCGAAACTTTAAATAATTTCATTGAGGCAGTGAGAAACAGAGGCAGAAGGATTAAAGTCTGTAACTGATCACTTAGTAGTCAGAGAGAGTTCAACTAAACGGTGATTTTTGTTTTTCTTATATTATACATCAATTGTTTAATGTTCTTCAAATGTGAGCTTCACGCATCAAAAGTCATCTGCTATTTAAAGAGATATTTTAATTAGTATTAGACACACGTATCCATACAGTAAAGAGCAGAGGACAGGAGAAGTTGGACACTCAATATTCTCTGGTGGAGATTTGTCAGAGTGAAAATTAGAGATGTTCTCGTAATCTGCTGTAGTTTTTTCTAATAAACAACCAATTAACAGTATTTTAATATTAGCATAAACTTGATATCCATTAAGAAAATAAAAATCTAAGAGTTTTGACTCTTAGATGACTGTCTCTAACAGTCTGACCCATATCTCAGTAGTGTACTGTTTCATATGTACAGGGAGAAGTGCTTTATTAAGAGGAGAGCTGATATTGATCATATTGGTGAGGGAAAGTAGAGCACATGTGTTGTATCATACCCTTTGTACCAAATTTGGCATATAGTTCCCAAACACCCAAAGTTGTGGCTAGTGGAAATACTGAATGGCTAGTAAGTTTGCAGAAGCACTAGTCACCGTGGTTGGTGAGCAAAAAAGTTAATGTCAAGCCCTGGTTGTGACCCCAGAAAGGATTTTCAGGTCAAGTAGTGGCTAGACGTGCTGGTCAGCACGCCAACCTCTGAGAGTTACTACTAGTTTCCACCAAGCAGTCCGGTTCAGTTGGGTGTGGCACAGCACGCATTTTTTTGCGTTTCCATAGAGCATTAGTTGGAAAGGGTCCCCAAAAAAACAACTCGTACCATCCCACTTTTTGGCACCCTTCCTTACCAATCTTACCTATCCAGCCCAAAAAGGTGGAGCTACACACACAACAACAGCAGGTTGATGTCGGTGCACAACACGACTGCTCGGCCCCAGGCTGCAAAACACGGAGGTCTGCTCTGTGAGGAGCAGGCAGAAACAGGAGAAAAATATCATATTTGGGATATATTGGGATATTTGGACTCAACAGAGATCCACACTGTTTCCTAGTCTGTGGACATTGATATCTGGCCACAAATCAAGTTTCCTGATGTTTATCTGGACCTGATTTTAAGAACACAAAGCAGAGCCTGAAGGCTCACATCAGTCTGGTCTATCCGCAATGGATGTGAAATTAAAATAATGCTGAAGTCTTGTGAATACAAAGCTTTAGATCGGTTGATTTTCTGTATTGTGGATAGTTATTCATCTACTTCTTACTTTAGGTAACCTCTGAAAACATCACTCTGTGGTTGTTGTTCTTCTAAAACTCCGGGCTGCAGCCTATTTTAAAACGAGCTCAGCGCACTCAAGATTTCTGACTTAATCTCGTTTGATTTTACACCAGTTAAAAATTTAGCTTATTTTTAATGTGGCGAATTTTCATGGTACAGCTCTTTAACTTTTATATTATGTCTTATAGACTGTTATAGACTAGATATATTTGCATATTAACATACAGTTACAACTGAGAACATTTCTGCACACATATTCCTTCTGCCAAGGATCTGTACTGATCATGGTCAACATAATTAAGATGAAGATATCTTTTGAAGCACTTGCAGCTGAAATAAAGCTGTTTAATGCTTATTCCCTGCTGATTTCTGTTACTCATCCTTTCTATAACTATGTGGTTGGACCAGCAGACTCGTGCTGCACGTGACTTCACATTCAGCCCGCCCACCAAATGAGGGTACAGGTGTCTGTGGAAATGTAAACTATTTTGGGGTTTAGCATACTGAACCATACCAAACCATACTCAATCAAACAGGACCACTTGGTGGAAATGAGGCTTACTTGTTTTGAATTGAGGACTCTCTTCAATTAAATTGCACTTTACATGGTGTACTTTACAACCAGTGAATAAATAGACAAACAAACACAGATAAGTAAAATGACAAAGAAAAAAAAATGTAAATTTTAATATTTGCAGCTAATACAAGTGGCTGCATGGTAGATGTGGTCATACATAGGACTGAGCACTGAGGAGAAAAACTGTTACAAAAGAGACATAATTACATATAAATCTCAGTAGGTAAAAGCAATCTGCAGAGAAAGTAATGAGGAATGTCAGGCCAGGCTGTGAAATAAATAGTGCTAACAGTTGGAGAAATGCTCCTTGTCAAAGTCATTACTGTTACTCTTTGGTGTCCAGATTGAAGCCAGCAAGCAAGAGCCTTTTGCGGATTGGGCTCTTTGACCACTTCTACTTTATTTCCCTGTATGAGTTCGTGTTGGTTTGTTTTTCCCCGGTAGAGAGAGAAAATTGTCACAGCACAAGCACACCTCTCCTCTGGTCCAAAACGATTTCTTTTGAGAGCAGTAGAAGTCAGGAGTAAAATATAAAGCACATTTTGGAGGGCTGTTAGAGCAACATTAGACTGGACAGTCACACTGAGGATGTTCTCACAAAGCACCAAAGGGTCAGTTTCAGGGCCCTCAGTGTGTTGCTTGTAACTTTACTTTCAAACACACAAAGTTCTTGAATATCACCCCCACCATCTCTGTTTAATTTAACTGAGGCTCTGTTTGCAGACAGTCAGAAAGCATGAGCTTTGGAAAGTCCTTCCACTGATCTACTGCCTTGTGGATAATGCAACAGTCTGGTTTTGACCTCTGAAATTAACTTGTTAATCTTTTTTAGAGACAGTGGTGAGATGTTGCTCACTTGTTGACCCAAGTGCTGAACACAGGCTCAAAGGCAGAGAGTAGTATTAAAAACTATGGGAAAATAATTTTCTGCAAAAATGCATGAGTAAAACTCAAGTGGAATCATGTCAATAGTGCTGAAGTACTTGTGTCGAGGCCAGCGTGACCCACCAACACACACTGATGTCCCAGATGGGATCACTTGTATATTTTGACGCATGCATTTCTCTTTTCTGCAGATGCTTACAGGAGATATCTATGGCTGCTAAAGAGTTGGAAGTTCTCCAGTCACTAACATTGTCTCTGCAGAAAATTAATAGAACTTTGATTCCCACAATGCTGAATGCCAAAAAACTAAGCTCTCACTCAAAATCAGCTGCTTTTATTCCTGTTTTGCTCAACAAGGCTTGAGCAACTCAGTTAGTTGTCATTTCCAGTCATATTAAGACACTACAGTCATTTTAACCTGAAACTTCTCCCTGGATATTAAAGTTATAGAAAAACCAAAATTCTAAAACAGTTGGGGCACTGTGGAAAATGTATATAAAAATGGAATGCAATGATTTGCAAATCCCATAAACCCATATTTTATTCACATTAGAATGCAAACATCATATCAGGTGTTGAAACAGAGGCATTTTACCATAACTATTACTATTTTTCAGCTCTGATAATGCCTTTTTAGATCTGTGAGCTGCCCTTGCCATAGACACTAATGAAACCCCATACCATCAGATGCAGACTTTTGAACTGTGCACTGATAACAACGTGGATGGTCCCACTCCTCTCTAGCATACAGGAAATACTGCCCATGGTTCCAAAAAGAATTTCTAATTTTGATTCATCTGACCACAGAACAGTTTTCTGTTGTGGCTAAGTTCATTATAAATCAGCTCTCATACCCAGTCATGTTACCGACCTTATGCCAATAAACCTAATTAGTTATAAAATGGCAATTTTTTGACACATGTTGCCATCACCAAATTTCAAATGAGCTAATTTTTTTTTTTTTTTTTTTTTTTTATGAAATGCTATGTCTCAGTTTCAACATCTGATATGTCATCAATGTTCTATTGTGAATAAAAATTGGGTTTTTGAGAGCCATTGCATTCTGTTTTTATTTACATTTATCTCAGCGCCCTGACTTTTTTGGAATTGGGCTGTAAATCAGCTTCTGTAATGATTTATTCATAGGCAATTCTAACATCTCCTGTATCTTCAAAAGCCAAAGTATTTGTGCATCACAGGCCCATTTCCTCTTCTTAGCTGCATGATAGGTGTGGAAGTAGGAAACTGGTCTGTGGACTTATATAAACATCCACAATAACCTGCAGCATAGACCCCATTGTCAGCACAGTAACAAATGTTGACGTGAGTGGTTGTCATGGTTTCCCTTCTTTCATTCCTTCTTCTTGGTGGATTTTACAGACCAACTACATGTATATCCTCCACTGCTTTGGGCTGTGAACAAACACAATTGTGCTAAATCTTTTCATCCCTCTTAAATTAAAGCCCCAGAAACTACATGAGTACAGTGATTCTCTGTGTGATCAAATAAATCATTGTTACAGTAATAATGTTAAAACCCAGGAGATGGAGGCTTTGTAAATGTATGGAGGTAAATAACCTCACACATTCTCTTTATGTGCCAGCAAGGGCTGTATTTTTTTCCTCTGTTTATGGCAATGTGATCCCTCTAACCTGGAACACCTCACATCTTCTCCCTGGAGCCACTTTGTCCAGCTCTGATTCCTACATCTTTAGCTCTCCCCCCAGTCAATCAATCTCAATCTTTCTCTCTCTCTCTCTCTCTCTCTCTCTCTGTTCTGTATACTCTCCAGTGGCAGAAAGGATCCCAGAGGCAGACAGCTGGAGACAAGCAGTTCTTGTGCAGTAATGGCCTATTACAAGTCATTTTTCACACATAGTGTCACTATTTCCCAGCCAGTCCTTCAATTCAGTCACTCTGTGAATGGAGTCAGATAATGAACCAAAAATGGTCAATTTTACAGCGGGACATGAGGTCAGACACACATACACTTACACAAATACAGGCACATGCAGTATAAATAATGCCCTCACCTCTTCTATGCTAGTTCTTCTCACTGAAACTCAGGGAGCTCTGATCTTGTAGTCCATCTTGCTTCTTTAATTAGTGCCATTACCCCCCAAAAACACTGGCAGTTTCTCACTATCATAATAATGGTAAAAATAAATGCTGGTACTTGTTTCAGGAATCAGGATTTTGTTATGGCATGTGACAGGAAAAAGAACATTTTTAAGGTCTTTTTTGTCATTTTTACTACAATAAACTTAATTTTGTTGTTGTTTTAAATAGAGTCACATTAGTGCAAGTATTACAGTTTTGTAATGATGCACATAATTCAGGCTGGGTCTATCAGTTTAAACTTCTACCCCCATCATATTCTATATGCTGTACTTTAAAAGACCTATCTTGGATGTTTCCATGAAACATTTATGATACAAAAATGACCTCTTTTTCACCTTTGGACTGCTCATGAGTCATTATGGGATTTAAGCAAAACATGCTGCTGTTGCTGCCAAAAGAAAAAGTGTGGTGCTGTGCATTAAAAGGATGTTCCCAGGCGTATATTCCCCCATTTGGCTAAATGCCCATTTAAACAGCGTTTAACTGACTAGTCTAAAGAGGAGAAAATACTTAGTAAACAATCAAATTCTCCACAGGGTGTTTTGTGATGTACTCTTAACAGCAGGGCTAACATTAGCAGATAGCTCTGCCAGCCTTCTCTCCTCTTTGTCCTCTTTCTGTACTTTGACATGTGGCCTCTTTTCACTGTCCAAGGCTGACATATAGAGACAGGCAACCAGGCACTCTCACACTTACAGTCTTGGACGAAAGTATTGGCAGCCCTGGAATTTTTCAGGAGAATACACCATTTCTTCCAGAAATTGTTCCAATTACAAATGTTTTTGGTATACACATTTCCTTTATGTGCATTGGAACAGCACAAAGAAGGAGAAGTAAAAAGCCAAAATTGACATAATTTTACACAAAACTCAAAAAAATGGGCCGGACAAAATTGTTGGCACCCACAATTTAATATTTGGTTTCACATCCTTGGAAAAAAAATAACTGAAACCAACCACTTACCATAACCATCAACAAGCTTCTTAGAACTCTCAAATGAAATTTTGGACCACTCTTCTTTTGCAAACTGCTCCAGATCTCTCAGATTTGAAAGGTGCCTTCATGCAACAGCAATTTTGAGATCTCTCCATAGGTGTTCAATGGGATTTAGATCTGGATTCATTGCTGGCCACTTCAGAACTCTCAAGCGTTTTGTCTCCAACCATTTCTTGGTGCTTTCTGAGGTATGTTTCGGGTCATTGTCCTGCTGAACACCCATGACCTCTGACGCAGACCCAGCTTTCTGACACTGGGCCCTACATTGCGGCCCAGAATCTTTTGATAGTCTCCAGATTTCATGATTCCTTGCACACAGTCAAGGCACCCAGTGCCAGAGGCAGCAAAACAACCACAAACATCTTTGAACCTCCATCATGTTAGACTGTAGGTACCGTGTTCTTTTCTTTGTAGGCCTCATTCCATTTTCTGTAAACAGTAGAATGATGTGCTTTTCCAAAAAGCTCTACCTTAGACTCAACTGTCCCCAAAATGTTCTCCCAGAAGGATTGAGGCTTACTTGGGTACATTTTGGCAAACTCCAGTCTGGCTTTTTTATGTATTTTTGTCAGCAGTGGGGTTCTCCTCGGTCTCCTGCCATAGCACTTCATCTCATTCAGATAATGGTGTATGGTCCGAGCTGACACTTTTGCACCCTGAGTCTGCAGGACAGCCTGAATTTATGTGGAAGTTGACTGAGAATGTTTATCCACCATTCCAACTATCCTGCATTGCATTCTTTGGTCAGTTTTTCTCTTCCATCCACATCCAGGGTGACTAGCCACAGTTCCATGGGTTATACACTTCTTGATTAGATTACACACAGTGGACAGAGGAATTTCAAGATCTCTGGAGATGTTCTTGTAACCTTGCGATTGTTCATGTTTTTACACAATCTTGCTTCTTAAGTCCTCAGACAATTCTTGGCTCTTCTTTCTCTTCTCCTTGCTTGGTGTGACACACACAGGCACACAACACAAAGGTTGAGTCAACTTTTATACATTCTAACTGGCTTCAGGTGTGATTTCTAGATTGCCAGCACCTGTTACTGCCACAGGTGAGTTTAAATGAACATCATTTGCTTGAAATAAAATGATTTACCCACAGTTTTAAAAGGGTGCCAATAATTTTGCCCAGCCCATTTTTTTGAGTTTTGTGTAAAATTATGTTAATTTTTGCTTTTATCTTCTGCCTTTATGTGTTTTTCCAATGCACATAAAGGCAATAAACATGTGTATACCAAAAACATTTGTAATTGCAACAATTTCTGGGGAAAATGGTGTATTTTCTGGAAAAATTCCAGGGCTGCCAATACTTTCTTCCATGACAGGACACCATCGGCCAATTAAGTGTCACCAACTAATCTATCAAGCCTGTCTTTGGTGGTGGGAGGAATCCAGAGTACCTGGAGAGAGAGAGTGGGAGAACGGGTGGAAGAAAGGCCCTGACTGAGAAGTTAACCAGGAACCTTCTTGCTGTGAGGCAACAGCGCCAACTTCTGCACCGTCATCCAGCCCACTCGTAAATCTCTAAGCTAATTTGATAAACAAATTTAACCTTTTACTTGTCAGCCTAGGGAGAGAGGGGGACTCTGTCATGCTGCAGCTGTGTCATAACACTGGTAACTATGATCCTCAGAATCCAGACTAACTCATCTGTTTAGATGGGCTGTGAAAAGCACTCCTAAAGTTTGTTGAAGGTCCAGGGGGTTGAAGGGGTAATCAGTGCTGATGTCCGTGTTGAAAAAAAGCTGGAAAGATGTTAATTTGAACAAGCTCACTATTATTATATGTTCACAGTCGGCTTAACTAAAAATGTACTTTGTCCAGCAATAACTAACCTGACACGCCAGACAGTGTTTGGGAAAGGGCAGAGCCTTTGAAAAAGAAACTTGAAAGATGATTGGATCAACGTTCTGTCTGTCACATTTTTATGGGCCAATCAGAGCAACAAAACACGTGAAGTAGCCCCAAAACAAAGTGCACCTCTACTAAAGGAGTAAACTCCATAGAGAACTACATAACAAGAACCATGGTGACTGTAGACATGTCAGTACATGACTGTTGTTGTTTTCGAAAAGAAAATAACTCACTGCTGTTCTTTGTTCTTCTTTTAATGAAGAATTGTTGTCAAGTTCTGATCAAACTGGCACTTTAGCAGCATCCACGCTAAGTTCTTCCACCATCATTGCACCGGCCTCTTGTTGCTGCTTGCTTACGCTGATTGGTCCTTTCTAACGGTTCAGATAGGAGCTTTGCAAGGTTAAGCAATAACGATTTCACAAGTTAAGTCCTGCTTTCCAAATGATATAGTACAACAATAGAAAATGAAATGTCCTAAAATGAGTAACGTTTCTATAATGCTGAATGAATCATTAAAAAAATACTATGCTATGTTACAGTTTTATCAGCGTAATGATGTATTACTGTATTAATCACACCAGTATAAGCTGGTAACAATGATGCTGACTTTATTTATTATTTAAGTGATTTTTTTTTTATCTTAACTTTAATCAAAGTATTGCAATAATGTAAGCACATTATTCACCACAGATAGGGTTTCTTTCAAGTTTTGTATCCTTATGACCAGAGGAGGATGTAATAATGATGTGATTAGGCAGGTAAAGCTGTTGATAAACATAGGTGGAAATCCCAATGATGATGACATGTAGAATTAGATTAGTAAAAACAGTATATTCCAAAAAATGTATATTTTAAGGGGTAAAACTCTACGACTTTATTTTATTGTTGTTGACATAATAAAGGTAGGAAAAATAGTAGGCTACTAGTTTTGGTGGATGTACTGAACACACTGTCTTTAGAAACTGAGCACTCCTAAAGTTCTGATTCTAAAGAAAGTGTGTTTAATACAATCCTCCCTGCTTCTAAGATCATTTAGAGATGATCACACCATCAGAACACCTCCAGCTTTTATCATGTTTTTTGTTGGTTTTGGTTGTGTCAGTAAAAAAATATTATTCCAGCTATGAAGCCAGACATGACTTTGTCACCAGAAGCAGTGCCAGTAACTGGATAAAACTGATAAGAGGTGGTCCCAAAGTTGTCTGATTTTTACCTTGATGAAACTTGAGTCCCTATCCTTTAGACCTCTTTCTGCCTCTGTCCATCTGTCATAGATCTAGTAGCTGCTGCTCAGCAAAATGACATGACATGCATATGAGCCAGCATTGTTTTTATAAGCCTAGGAAGTGTAAAATAACACCAAAGCTTAATTTGTTTGTTCAAACTGAATGTCTTATCTAGTGGATGGATTTTAATGAGGGTTCTAAGGCATCTGTGACATTTGTGATGCCCCCCCAGAAGGATAGCATTCTGGATAGTAGCATGGTTTTAGCATATTAGCATTGTGGTTGTGAGCATGGAGAATTGCCCTTTCCCGCATGCACTGCACTGAAAATTGCAAGTGGGAGTGGGGTGATAAAATTTACATCAGGGAACCCGTGGTTATTCAGGGGGTCTGTGCACAGGTAGCTGCTTCATACCCTTTTCTTCTTCCCATCATGCTCTTTTCCATTCTGTGGTTTATTCTTTGAATATATTAATCATAGGATTAAACTTTGTTGCTTCTTGGATACGTTGAAAACGTAACATTGTGACTGGTGCAGAACCCCCACCATGGTAAATCTCCCACTGTGAGTGACAAGTGTGAAAGGGGCTGATGTAAAAAATTGGTAAACCAATGCTGAGATGATAATCTCATTAACTCTCAGTCTTAAAACATCAGAAACGTAAGGAAGTGTTGGTTTGTTTTAAATGTAACTGTATAATCTTTTAATATGAGCATTGCTTTATGTTGAAGCTTATTTGCTTGAAGAAAACTTCCCATCTCATCCAACTCATTTTGCATGAAGGCAAATATTTGCATACACTGCAGTTTATTTTGCAATAAGAGGTGTAATTATAGCACACAATTTAAACTTTAATTTAATTTAGAATAATATAGGCAGAGGAGCTGCACATTAACATCCCTCTCACATTAATCTTTCTTCATCAATTATTCAGGAGTTCCCCTGAGTAAAACCATAAACGCAGCCATCATACATCTCTGCTTTCTTCAGTCCTTTCCTCTCTCTGTCTTCATTTGTCCCATCTCTTTTTACCTCCTTAAACTCAATCTAACTTCCTCCATTGTTCCACTGCACATCACCAACGAATAATGACATCTAGATGTCACAAACAGAACATGTATTTTTACCTTAAATTTTTAATACGTCTGATTAAAAAAACAATACTCTTCAGTGATAAAATTGATTTTGCATGTCAAGAATAATGTAATCGTACACCTGCGATCGACTGGCTATGGATGTAATCATACATTTTTTTAGTACTTGTAAAATAATCAGTACAGCAGGCACATCTCATAATGATTTCAAAATACATTATAGAAATGCTGGGCCATAAAGCTTTAACGTCTAAAAATATTAACTTGAACTGTTCTGTTTCTTGACTGTGTTTGATAGTCAGTTCAGAAGTTTAATTACATTATGATGTCTGTGTTTTCTCTAGCTGGACCTGTATCCTTTTAAAGACTCAAGGTACGAAGAACTCTGTTTTGAAAAATTGGCTGCACTCAGAGCAAAGAACAAACATAGGAGTGTAAAAAATACTGAATAGCAGGACTATTTCTAAGCCTTTAAAGACCTACCCTAAGTCGTTCATGCTATGCTGCTCAGACACTGTTAGAGTTTTTAACTGAAATAAAGTATGTAGCCTATGAAAGAATTGTGCTTAAGCCTGATCTGAAATAAAAAGATACTGTTTCTTCAGGGCTGATATCAATTATTAGTATTTATGAGACCAGTAACAAACATTTGGAACCAATATGCATTTATGATGACATACAAAATGTTCTTACTGTGGCAAAAGTAAAATTGCATTATCACAAAAAAATGAGAAAAATCAACAATTTGGCCCAAGGTCTACCTGAATGAGAAACAGTACAGAGCAACACAAGAGCAGCAGGAAAACAGGAAGTGACTCCCTGTGTCAGTGGCACCGAGGATTAAGTGTTAATTGGCTAGTACTAATGTGACATCTATCCAATCAGACTGTTTTGTATGCAGGACTTCAGTGACATTGCGTAGAGTGAAAATAAAGCCAGAGGGGAAGACACACTCTGCAGTATTGGCAAGAACATTGAGAGAATAGATCTTCAACCAGGTTGTAAAGTCATACCTCTATAACAAAGTAATATACACAGCAACACTGGCATTGTTAATTAAACTCTTATATAGTGAAAGTTACCAATTAAAAAGTGTCTTGATAGGTCCACACTCCATAAAGTTAGACTAGACTTCTGAAAATCTTAAATATTTAACAATATGACAGAGCTGCAGTAAATCTTGAAAATCTAGGGCAAGACGTGTGTCCTCTGGCAAGAACAAAGCAGAGAGTCAACCTTATTGCAGGGTAATGCATACTAATGAAGAAAACACACTGTGCATCCTTTAGCAACACCTAAAGTCACAGGTGCGAACTCTAACTCGGTGGATAACTTCACTCATGGTGAAAATGTGTCTCACATCTAAAACAACAATCCACCAGAAACTTGACAAAAGAACCCCAGCAGAGATTGCTGTACAATGGGAAACACAACTAAACATGTATAGAACACATCTAAACACTCTCCCCAAGGGCATAATGGGATACTCACCCACACATCCCCCCAGATTTTAAATCTGTGGTTGTGGATCCTAGAATTCAATTGAATTGAATCAAAGTAAGGTAAAATATTCTGATCCCAAGCATACAGCATCAGATCACCTATGGGTTCCAAGATAGGTATGAACTTGATCTTATGTGCAGTCACTTTCGAATATGAGCAGAAAGGAAAGTTATCAGAAAGCTGCATTGTGTTCTCAAACTTGGACATTTCCAGTGGGAGGACAAAGACAGCTGAACAACGTAAAGACGGCAGTTGTGACAGCAGGGAAATAGCAACAGTAGACACAGGCGTGTTCTCATTAGCCCCTGGGTCTGATGGATACACACTTGAGAACCTGTCTGCCACATTTTAATACTCACAGAAGTCCATCTTAACACTGGGATAGGCAGATGCAGCTTGTCAGATATATCCCTACACGACTGCACTTTATGAGATGGAGTTTCAGTGTTATTTCAGGTAAAAACTCTGACAGAGCAAACATTCTTTGAGCAGCACAGCATGGAAGAGTTAGGTTAAGACTTAATAGGCTTAGAAATATTCCTCCTCTTCACTTCTTTTTTTGATGCCTGTCATTATGTTCACCCTATCCTGCCATTTTTATTCCACTAAAATATTTTACTTTATATTTTTCTATTTGAGCTCGGGTACACTACTTATGTTTTTACCTTGCTCTGAGTGCAGGCAATTTTTCAAAACAAAAAGAAACAGAAATTGGATTAAAATACCCATAATTCCTGGAAAGGCAATTTAAGGCCAGTGAACTCTTATGCTTGTTTTCAGACCACTTTTAAGTTGAGAACATTCAAGATTGAATTGAGATAGACCCTGGAGTCTGAATGTTGTTATCTGTCCTTTTTGGAACATGCCAGGCTTGTTTGTTAAATAGATGGCAAATTAGACTGCACCTTTGGAGCTTTTGGAGGAAGCTTTGGCACAGGGCCATTGAGGTTGGATTGTACTGAGCATGACCTTTACACACAACTCATCTATGGAACATTACAGAGGAGGCTGGGGCTGAGAGGATGCTGGCTGTATTGATGCAGATGGGGAACTACACAGTAGTACAATTTGACAAACAAATATCCAGGCTTTTATTCAGTTGACTTGAGCACAGTATAAATGCAGGCGATGCTTTGATAAGCAGATGTCCAAATACCAAACCTGCCAAGACAGAGTCTTCAACGGCATCATCACAGAAATTGTAGTCATGGAAGAACAGGTGTTAACACATAAGATATAAGATATATAAGAACACATAAGATATAAATATATATATATATATATATATATATATATATATATATATATATATATAGTTTACTTTGAAACACATGCTGATAAATAAATGTCATTTAATTGTGTTTTTCAGTACGGTTTTGTCTTTCTATGTTTATAGCATGAGGAGGCAGCAGTGGTCAGTTCATCTTAAGGGAGAGGACATCTAGAGTCGTCCAAATTATCTCTTTCTGTCAAGAAATCAAGCTCTTTAAGCCTAAGTGATGATGATGGGATGATGGGATTTGCAGCAGGACAGTGATTTTAACTGTGAAGCAAATCTACAACAGCATGGCTTAAAGAAAAAGAAAATCCACCTTTTGGAGCAGTGAAGTCAGAACCAAGACCTGAATCCAACAGAGATGCTGTGGAAACCTCAAAGGAGCCGTTCACACCAGTCAGCCTAAAAATATGGGAAGAACGGTCCAAAATTCCTACTGAACGTTGTGCAGGTCTGATCAGCAGCTACTGGAAATGCTTGATTGAGGTTATTTCTGCCCAAGGAGGTTCAAACAGTTATTAACTCCAGGGTTTGCTGACTTTTTCCAGCAGCACATCATCAGCACAGACATGGAATATTATAATTATTTGTGTGGTATTAGGTTGAGTACTTTGTGTGTGTCTGTACTTGTGACTAATATCGGGTCAGGTCACATTTGATCACCAAAGCTAGATCATTTCTAGGGGTTCAAATACTTTTCTTGCCACTGTATAAACACAAAATACAATTTTGGTGCATGCAATAAATGCAATTTGAAATGATAAAATTGTGATAATGATCATTTGAGTTGGACACTGCATAGTTCTCTTTGGGGCATAAAACCCATAA
This sequence comes from Cheilinus undulatus, assembly GCF_018320785.1. Taxonomy (NCBI): domain Eukaryota; kingdom Metazoa; phylum Chordata; class Actinopteri; order Labriformes; family Labridae; genus Cheilinus; species Cheilinus undulatus. The sequence continues at coordinate 26,123,051 of NC_054881.1, read as the reverse complement.
TTTGAATACAATTCAGTTTAAAACTAAAAACAGGCACAAAGCCAGAAAAAGTGGGACATCCTGAATGCTAATTCATGTGCCTGTGCTTCTCTCTACTGTAAATTAATAATGTTTATCAAAGCAAAACCATCACTGATCTGCCTCAGGGATCCCAGAAAATTATGGGTGCAAAAATGCAAAACCCACAAGTGGCTATGAAGAGATTATGGCTGTCCCACTTAGTTTTCTCAGTAGTGTGTCATAAGGGGGTCATGGAAGTCAAAGGAAACATTTTAGGACTGTACTGCATTCATGTTTTCTCAACACCTCTGACTTATTGACCAGCGGCAATTCACGGTGCAAATAGACTAAAGTACAGACAAAGAGAGACAGCTGAGCTAAGAAGTTTGAAGATGCTGAGATGCAAGCATTCAAGAGAAATAAACACTGGGAAAAACTCTGTTAAGTTCAACATTGCCATGGGTTTAATGTGTGTCAGTGGTGCATCAGATCAGATTGGGGTTGAGAACAGGTCAGGAGCTGTTGGGCATCAGTTAACTGATGTTTTCATAGGGACTGGATTTTAATTTGTTTCATTGACATTTAAACTCCACTTAGCCATCTCATTTCAAAGAGGATGAGAGAGAGAAAGACAGAGAAAACTTCAAATTACATTTAGCTAGATTCTGTTTATCTAAGTAGCAGCTGACTCGTGCTTGTGTTAACTGGCATAAAATTGGTGGAATCAATCCACTGTAGTAGCAGGCAAGACATCAAATACATATCTTGCGTTTACTTCAAGGATATGTTATACTTTTTGGCTTTAGTTTGATACTTAAAATACAAAAGAACCTGTGAGCAGATATTTTTACACTGTCCAACTCAGGAGAGACAATCCAGTGACGAAACCCCACAAGGCATCAGCATACTAGAAAATGTTGAACAATACTTTTGACCACAGCCCAGAGGCATCTGATCAATAGAGGGTGTGGAGAGGAAGTGCCATTCAACCACTCGCAACTAGGAGAATGACAGACCTCAACTTAAAGGTTTTTTAAAAATTCTACAACTTACTTTATACATAAAACCATACCAGTAACTCCTTATTTTCTGCATCTTTTTAGAAGAATTAGAAGAAAAAGAGATGTGAAAAAACACAAAATTCAGAAATCATAGATAAGTAAAAAAAAAAAAAAGTCAAATTTAAAAAACCTGAAATGTCTCATTTTGAAAGATAAGATTTGAAAAATAGTGCCTGTTTAAAAACACTGGGGTTAATGTACTTTAATTAAACACTTTAAAGTAAGTTACTTGCAGGGTCCATGAAGGTGATTGGAATCAGAGTCAGTGAAGGTCCTGGTCCTTGTTGATAGGACTAATGGGTCCGCCCATTACTCCCAGATAATCCACTCCGGTTCCTCCAACCCCAAAGCACTCTTCTCCACAATCAACAATCTTCTCAAACCCCCTGACAATGTCTCCTCATCTTTCAAATGTAACTCCTTTCTGTCATTCTTTCAATCGAAAATCGACACCATCGACAGCAGCTTCACCACCCCCCCCTCCCCCACCCCCCCACCCTCACCTCTGCTTCTACACCTGAAACCCCCTTCTTCATCACCCAGCCTCTGTCCCAGTTCTCCCCAAGATCTCCAACTGACCTGCCCACCATCACCATCAGCATGAAGAGTTCCACCAGCGTCCTTGACCCAATCCCATCAAACCTCCTCAAAAACTGCCTCCCAGCCATCACCCCTCTCATCACCAACTTCATCAACTCTTCCATCAGCTCTGATTCTGTTCCCCAATCCCTCAAACTAGCAGCCATTACCCCTGTCCTCAAGAAACCTGGACTCAACCCTGACCATATGACTAACTTCCGGCCCATCTCCAACCTCCTCTTCCTGTCAAAAATTCTGGAACGTGTCATTGCATCACAAATCAAATCCCACCTCTCCCATAACAACCTATACGAACCATTCCAATCAGGCTTCCATTCCCTACACAGCACTGAAACAGCGCTCCTTAAAGTCACCAATGACCTCCTCCTCTCATCTGATTCCGGCCACCTAAGCATCCTCATCCTTCTGGACCTTACAGCTGCTTTCGACACAATCAACCACTCCATCCTGCTTTCCTGTTTGAAACACACATTCAAATATCACTGGCACTGCACTATTATGGATCAAATCATACCACAAGGACAGACAACAATTCATCTACATAAACAACTGCTCCTCCTCCACAGCCTCTCTGTTGCAGGGCGTCCCCCAGGATTCGGTGCTTGGTCCTCTCCTATTCATTATATACCTGTTACCCCTTGGCCATATCATACATAACCACGGTCTCCATTTTCATTGCTTTGCTGATGACATACAACTATATGTCTCCACCACCTCCATCACCACAGATACACACTCCATTTTGAACAACTGCCTCACTCCCATAAACTCCTGGATATCCAACAACTTCCTCTCACTTAACTACAGTAAATCCAAAATCATGGCCCGAAATCCCTCACCAAATCTGCCCAAAACTTCAGCTTACACATTGACTCATCCACCCTATCCCCTCCCCTCAGATTTACAACCTTGGTATTATTTTTGACCCCCAACTCACATTTCAACAGCATGTTACACAGATCATCAAAACGGCCTTCTTCCACTTAAAAAACATAGCCCGCTTCTGTCCACTACTCTCCTTCTCTGCAGCAGAAACTTTAATCCATGCATTCATAACATCCCGACTTGACTACTGTAACAGCATTCTATTTGGCACATCCTCCAAAATCCTCAATAAACTTCAGCACATTCAGAACTCTGAAGCACGCCTCCTCACCCACACCTGATCCAGTGACCACAACACCCCTGTCCTTCAAGAACTCCACTGGCTCCCCATCCCCTTCCGTATTTTAATTTAAGATCCTCTTCCTCACCTATACATGCCTAAACCAACAGGCCCCCCCTTACCTTACTGACCTCCTCCACCATCACATTCCTACCCGTACCCTCCGCTCTGCTAACTCCAACCTCCTCTCCCCACCATCTAGAACCAAGCACCGAACCTGGGGGGACAGAACTTTCTCCATCGCAGCCCCCTCCTTCTGGAACTCACTCCCAACACACATTCAAAACTGCACGGACTTACCTACATTTAAATCACTATTGAAAACTCACCTTTTTAGAATGGCTTTTAATCTGTGGTTGTGATGTTCTGTCTTTTGTGTTTGTCAGTCTGTTTATGTGGGCTTTATCTGCTTTTATTGTTCATTTATAAGTGTTCTGCATTGTTTTTCTGCATTGTACAGTGTCTTTGAGTTTTATGAAAAATGCTTTATAAATAAAATGTATTATTATTATTATTATTATTATTATTATTATTATTATTATTATTAAGAGCAGCAGTTTTGGGTTCTTGTGGAATGAGAATCTGGTCTTTTTGGATTGCAGCCTAGGCTGGAGGGTAGCTTTAAAAAGTTTGTGTCAGAGGTGGAAGAGCTTGGTGATAATCTTTCCTCCTTGCCTGAGGGTCCTGGAGGAGCAGAGGTCTCACAGAGATGGCAGATTGCACCATTCACCTTCGCCTTGCAGGGAATGACACACAGGGTGTTAGGGCTTAGCACTTTCTGAAATCTCTTTCTACTGTTTTTAAAGCACTGAAATCCTGGTTGTTTTGACCACATAAGGTGATCTCATGATCAATCTCTCACCTGCACATTAACACTTGCCAGGAATGAACCAAGCGAGAGTCTAGTCTTCCAAATAAGAAGTGTTAAACACAAGCTGAGGAGAGATGATCTCACATGAACAATTCGCAAACTCTGATGGTGCATGTGCTACGTAAACAGATGAATTAGATTTATTCTCAGGACAGGGCTCTTGAGCAAAGGAGAAACTTTGAAAATTAGGTACATTTAGCCTGATGTCAAAGTTCTATCTGTCATTTTGTTTAATCTATCAGCACTACACCTCTCATCCCATTCAGGGTCACAGGGCTGAAACCCAACCCAGCTATCAATTGGAGAGAGGTGATGTAAACCCTACCACCAGTCAGTCTCATGCAGGGACAATCAACCAGTCCCATTCACACCTACAGGCAATTTAGAGTGACCAACTGAACTAGCAAGGTTATCTTTAGACTGTGGGAGGAAACTGGATAGAGGAGGGAAAATGCACGTTTAGAGGACATCAGACAGGCTCATTTCAAATTGTGTTTTACCACTGACTTTTAAGACAGGGCTAATCCTCTTACCTATGACATACAGAATAGATAATAATGCACACCAATAACAACATCTCTACCACTAACACTACTTCAAAAAATGTATGACTTTGTAAATGTTGTTGACATTGTCAGAGAGACGACCAGCTTAACAACTGTAGTCTAAAACCTGAATGGCAATCCACTCAGGATTTTGTTCCTGCCTGCTTTTGGCAGCGGTTCAGTTTGGTGCACTCAGCATGAAGTTATAGCTAAGCCAAACCTTGGCACACATCAGAACAGTTTTTATCAGCCAGATATTCTCTAAATATGAGTATATCCAAACTAATCATTCTCCACCCTGCCTTTAAATATTTCTTTTATTGAACTGTTGCAGGGAAATATTACACTATACCTAGCTCAAAGAAAACAACAAGGTTATTAGGACTTAATACAAGACCTAAATCTCAACTGGATGAGCATCTTTGGGATAAAGTGAAACAGGATTTTCCCAGCATGAATGCACCACTGAGATCTCAGCAGGGATCTGTGTGATGCTAAGACACCAACAGGAACCATGATTGTTGTGGAGGCTGTCTGGCACCTTTTTGGTTTTCTCGCATTACTGTTTCACAGCTCCTGTGGAAAACAGAGAAAATATCCACTAGTAATATGTTCTGATTTAGGTTTTATGCTGTATATCCTGTGATATTCTGATGTACAAATGTTTTTCATTTTTTTATTAGAATTTTCATCTTATATGCTGCTTTAATCCCCTTCTGTTTTTACTTCACACATTTTGGTTGTGTTGTTTAAGACTGATTGTTTATTTTTTGGCATAAAATGGGAATTTGTTCTCTAATATGTATATTCAAGTGAATTCAAAACCACAAAAAGGTAAATAAAAAGAAAAACACAGGGATGATACAAATGGCACTAACAAACAGAGGTATGATCTGCAGTTTGTGGGGTAAAGGGAAGGAAGGAAAGCTTTTTCTCCATCTTATCTGACACCACGCTGATATGAAGCAGTTTCATGTTTTTTTCTTTTTTCTTTCACATCTGTCTGTTTCATGTCTCGGCTGCAGCATTTGGCCTTTGATAGGATCTTCAGATGTCAGCACTGTGAAGGGAAAATGCTGGCTGAAGTCTGCAATCCATAAATCATATCCTTAAAGAGCAGCAGTCATCTTTCTTATGTAGATGAGTACGTACATATTTGTGAACATGTCACTGTCAGCTGCATCTTTTTACCCTGACTTTACGCAGTCCTTCTATACCAGTCATCTCATTAAGTCTTTGTGAAGTTTTTGAGCCAACTTGTGAATGCAGCAAGTAAAAGGTATGGGAGTAGCAGAGACTATAGAAGGTATTGGACGAAGTCTGAGTAACACCAGTCATTTTGCCAAAGGGGCTTTTGAAGTCAATCCACATCAGTTGACATGTTGAAAGTTCTATCTTGAGCTACATCAGACCAAAAAACGGACAAAGAGGTGCAGCTGAGGTGGGTGTTAAGCCTCCTGAAAGACATGCACTGTACAAAACTCATATCCTTCAAGAACCATGAAAATCTGAAATTATGAGATGTTTTGCACTTCTTTTCAGCCTCAGACTGGAATGAGTTTTATCCACCAACAAACTCCATAAACTACAACCATGCCTCAAGCTCATTTTCCTACTGGAGCTGCTCATGCCTACTACCTCATTTTGTCTTGTTGCTCTGATTGGCCTGGAAAGAATATGATGGACGGAATATTCATCCAGCCACCTTCCAAGAATGTTTTTGAAAAGTCCTGCCCCTCCCAAACACTTGCAGCCAACAAAGTTAAATGCTTTGTTTTGTTTTGTCTGCCTCCATTACTTATTTAAACACAATCATCAACCCTCAAAAGATGAGCTTTGCAGATGTTGCCTGTAGTCATGGAGGTTATTAGCATAATTAAAGTGAAGTATACCCAAATGAGCACTCTCCATGCTTTGTTGGCCTCATCTAGCAAATTTCACAGGTCTAGCAGCTCACAGCCGGCAGTGTCATTGCACATGCATACTTGGCGCAAACATAGAATAGCATAGAGCTTAGCTTTTTAGATGATAACAGCACCTCATCCAGCAATTTACATTGGCCTGATATGGCAAAAGGACTAAAGCTTGAATAAGTGCTTTTCAAGTCATTTGCACTGCAGATTACCTACTACTTATTCACATCTAGTCACACCACATTCACACACTGATGACTGGGGCTGCCATGTAGAAAGTCCATCAATATTAACTTCATACACATTCAAACATCACTGACACAGCATTGGGAACAATTTAGATTTCACTATCTTTCCCAAAGACACCTCAGTAAGTGATTGCAGATGCTGGGGACCAGATTGAGATTGAGAAACAACAGACCCTCCCACTATTTTCCACCCATAATGCTAATATTGGATACCATCCCTTATTTGTATGTGTAGGGACTTTTATAATGCTTAACTATAAAAAGGTCCCAATAAATGTGAGAAAGCTGGAAGGAAATCCTATTTCTGTTAAACAGGCTCTAATTTTAAAAGCAGGGTCAGTAAAAAGTTCAAGTGTAGTCTGTGTTCTTTTTGAGAAGTGTTTACATTCCTCTGAGCCATCATTAGATCTCCTTGAAGCATGAATGCCAGACTTGAATACTGATGGGAGTATTCCTTGCCAGTCGTGACCATTCCATGACCCTTGCATGTTGAGGTCTTTTTCATCCTTTCATCATTCAAAATGAAATAAATATATATTCTGACTCTCCTCTGCACTTTTTGCAGCCATTATTTTTGTATTTCAGATGAAGATGCCAAAGAACATACAGAGAAAGATATATCTTTGGGGAGGGGGTGCTTGAACCAATCTAACATTAATTTTCTTATCTTTGGCTTTCATTATTGTTTCCAGAGAATTCATTTTGACAAGTCACAGTAGGAAAAGCACAGGTGTGAATAATTAAATTAATGAAGGCTGAATTAAACAATGGCTCACTGTCTAACTGTCAGGCCTTACAGGGACACTGAAAAGAACAGAGACATCGTTAACATTATTAATAACACCTGTGCTTTTTCTGCTAAGACAAGTTAAAATGTCTGCGGTGAAAAAAAAGGTCTGCTGGCACACCATCGCTTATAACTTGGATATCTGCAAAATGATTCATTACTACTTGTTGTTGCCAAGTTACTTTAAGTCCTGTTTGATGAAATATTAGAGGCTAATATCTTGCCTCTGTTATGACAGTTATTCATCATTTATGTGCTGACTTTTTTTGATCCTCTGTTCAGTAGTGTGAATGAGAAGACTTGTGAGAAGTAGTGATGCACTGATCCAGCTATTTAGCATTACATTTGGCTTTGGGTATCTGCTGATACTAAGACAATTGCAGTGTTAAATTAATAACCTATATTCCTTAATATGAGGTGAGGAATCATTTATGTGCAGCATCAGTTTTCCCTCACTTTGTGTAAATAAACACTCAAACTGAAATTATCATCGATCCCACTGTGTACCACTTACCATTGCATCACTAGCTGCATTTCAATTACACTTAGAAATGTGCAAAATCTAAATAAAGCAATCAAAAAACTGGTAATGGAAACACCTGATTTCGAAAAACTTCTTAAATATGGCTAAAAAATTATACGCTTTCATGAGGAGGTTTTTCAGATGTTTCGATATAGAAATTTATCGCAAAAGTGCAATGGAAACACTTCTTCTACATTTGCAAGTCACGGGACATAAAGTATGGTGTCACATGACCTGTTCACTCTGAGACGGACTTTGCTTCTGAACTATAATCCATTGACTTCGTCTTTGTCTTGTTCAGAATTGTAGAAGTAATTATGACTGTACCAACATGCAACAGGTTTTTAATGTCCAGCTTCCTTGCAGCAGGGTCTCGCAAGATGAGATTTTACGAGAATTGTGTGGCTCGTGCCCAAAACTCCCTCCAATGGAAACACATTCAAAGCGCAATTGTATACTCCTGATGGCCAATAAGTGATAAGAATTTGGTTTTTTTTTTCATGTGTTGTTTTTTAAAAAAGTTTATTTTAGGTATTAATGCTCATCTGGGGTTCAGAGGGGTAGATATATATCAAGCAAATATATTTATAACCCATCACCTGGCATCACTTGGGTGTGTACATGAAAAAAACGTTTCTGACAAAATTTCTGCAGTTTTCAAATACCTGCTGAATCAGCACTTGATCTGGCAAAAGCCTTCAGCTTTATCCTAATGTTAGCTGCTAATGCTAGTGGCTAGTTCTGTCATTAGGATGATGAGTCATGGGACTAATAAGATTCGTTTTGTAAACACTTGAGGACTTTTTTCCACTCTTCTGAATCTTTGTAGAGCATTTTTTACAAACACAATCATATATTCTTCCTCTGAAACATGGAAAAACTATGGCACTAGTAAAGCAAAGTCTTCTAAAGACTGGTTAAGGTCTGTGCTGTGGTCTCTGCAATATTTGCAAAACAGGCCAATCATTTATCATTACCGATAATTATCCTGCAAATCTTTAGTCTTTACTTTGAGCCATATAATTTTTTTTGTTTGAACTACTTAAGTCAGCCAAATGTAAAATTAGCACTAAATATCAAACACATTATTGAACGATCAGTATGCTAATTTCTTTACCATGCACTGAAGCAAGTACTGGCATACCTTGAGTGCTCTCTAATCTCATCTCTGCTTTGGTTTTATTGATAATTTACACAGTGGAGAAATATTATGGGTTTCTAACATCCAACATTCCAGCACTAACATTTAGTCTTGTTTTACCTCTAATTTACACATACTCTGTATGTGCCGCGATCCACTTGCAAGCGCACTGCTGAGAAAATGGCAATTTTTTCAGCAGTCTTTCTAACTCCACTGCATACACCCCAGTCCATCACTTGCACATCCAAGAAGCTCCAATCTGCTCGAGTTACACCCCAGGACTAATTTCAGTGCTGGGTGCTATCAAACCGCATCAATCCCTGCAGAGCAGATCAATCCAAATAGCCAGAAAAATGTGCAAAGCATCCAGTCAACTTCAAAATACAACACAATACACAGACTCCCAATAGCAAATCATCTCTATATCAATGGCACAAACAACAGGCCATCGGAAGGCAGTGGGTCACACAGATCTACTATGGTGCTACTGATGAAGAAAAGTTAACTTTAAGGTTGGAAAAACTGCTGAGTTTTGCATGAATCCGCACATCCTTTGTAGAAAACATAAACCTTTTAACTTCTTAATGTTTTCACCCTTGGTGGAAGCAAAAAGAACCCGTGGAATCATGTCAAAATGAATGCCAACTCAACCCCAGAAAGGCTAAATAACCCATTATTTACATACTTTTCTCCCGTGAACTCAGTTCACCTGTTATCTGAAGTCTTGAGCTATTCAGGGCTGTGTGACGCTGTGCAGACTCCAAACACGCTTCTCATCGTTGGTAAGAGCAAAGTATTGCACACCTAGTGCAGGCAGAGAATGTGTAATTTAGAGGCTAGTCTCCTTGATGAAAATGAAATTTACTTTCGTCTTGGTCTTGTTTTTTTAAAGATCTATTTTTAGCTAGTCTCAGTCTTGCCTTCGTCATACAAAAAAAATGTTGACAATCATTTTTAGTCATAATTTTAGTCTCTGATATTAACACTGAGGGAAGTTAATTGCTTTTACATCCTTTAACTCTGCAGATAAATGTTATCCCAGTATGCCTGCCTTCCTAAAACTTATGGTTTAACTGCCACCCACCGCCACAGGAGCTTTTAACAAATTACTTTTATGTCGTTAGAGCAACAAGCATGAAATACATCCATTTTGGTTGTGAGTTTCCACCCTATGATGCATAGGCAGACTGAAGAACTGAAGAGAGTGACATAGCACACATATGTACTGGCTCTAAACACTAGATATTATGGAATTAAGCTGTATGGATTTGTTTGTTTTGAATCCCCATTAGCTTTGCCATGAGTTCATCTAAAGATAGATATTTTCAAGTACCGACCCTATGGACTGACACATTGTTTCAAAACCAAATCAAGTTACTTAATTCTAAATCAGACTGATATACGATGCCAGGATCTGATCGGCCCACTTCTAGCCAGAAGTTTAGGTTTTCTTGAAAGAAGAATGCAGTGATTTGTTAAGTACGCTTGGAGAGGGTGGAATAAGTTGTGTGTTGTTAAAAGATTAGTGCCACTTTTTGCAGTAGAAACACATTCATAAACATGATGTCTCTGGATTAACTTGCTTATTGAAGCACCCAAGGCCGCCACTAGAGCTTGTCCAAAGCACATATATTTATAAAAGTTATTGAAAAAGTCTCTTAATTACCACAGTTAAAAGTCCTTGTTTTGTTTGTCACATCCCAATAGGCTATCAACCATAATGCAACTTGGCATTAAGCCCTCTTCTTCTGCAGAGTTCTTTTTTCCATGAGTTCTGCCTCTAGTCCTTGACCAATTGACTCCTTATTCTGATATAGCAATAGTAGATGGAAAAGCACATAAATTCACATCACATCATCTTATTCTGAATCAGTAAATAATGGTTTAAATGCACTGCCTCCTGAACAGCAGCATGCCTGGCTTTCCTAACAAAAATGAGAGAGAACGGGTTTGAAGTAGGGCCATCCATGATCATGAACATCTTTTGTTAAAACCTTTCATTTAGGCCTTGAACACTCACACGTGTTTTCAGGTGTTGAATTTATGGGGGAAAAAAACATTTTTTTCACAGCAGATATTTTGACCTATAATTGCAGGAGAAGCACTGTTAAACTGATGTCATCACTAATAGCTCAAATTCAAGTAAGCACAATGATGGTGACTCATAATACAGAGTACAAAGGCCCTTGAACTACAAAAATCAACTGGTTTGTGTAAATTACTCCTGTGCTGCTGTTAAACGGTTTTCTCCTTTATAAGCTGATCAGACTTATGATGCAGTACATTTTCTAGCACTGAAAGAGTTCAGGTATTGTAGCATATGCCATGCAATTCAGCACTCTGCCGCTTCAGTCATGGTCCTGAAGTGCTCTGGCATCCTGATGGCCATCCTCCATCCATGCCCCATCTCTCTAGGTATCCTCCCAGCTGACCACTCCATAATGTACACAGTTATACCCAGTGTCTGGAGTCCAGTCGACGCCTCTGGCCATCTGACCTTCGTCCACATGCTCAGATACAGGAACACCACACTGTCTTGCTCAACGAACCCATCGCCACATGTGCGAGTCCAAGTCTGTGCCAAACTCGCAGTCAGTGGATCAATGCATTGTTTTGCCAAGGTAGGTGAACTGCTCTACAACTTCCACGCCCTCATTATTCAAAGACAAAGATTTAATTACAGCCTCCAAGGCATCCAAAATGCCTCCTCACTCAGCAAGTCAAGAGCCCCACAAGGACATCTACTGTATCATCATCAAAGTCACCAGTGATCTGGACATCGCCAAATTATACTCCACAGTTTGCTGCCTTTGTTACCTGCACCATCCATTCAGGTACTGAGGAGCATAGGGGCTAAGATGCACCTCTGCCTCATACTCAAAAGAAGTCACTGGAGCCACCACATTTCACAGCACTCTCTGTACCAGAATACAGGAAGAGACAGCTGAAATGCAGCAGAGAAAGCTGCTATTCAAGTAATTGTCACAGTTCTGAATGAAGAAAAGTTACTCAAGTGGAAATTTACTGGAAAGACAGTCTTTTTATATAAATAGGCTGTCCATGAAGTAGAAAGTTGAAGAGACTGGAGAACAGTAGAAGGTGAAAAAATTCCAGAAAAAGTGCTCTCATACCTTTCTGCCCAAAAGGCCTAACTGTTTCAACACCCAGAATGTATTGGGCTCATTGCCTTCCAAGACAACTATCAGGCCATTCCCCAGTGGATAGCCTTCACCAGATCTTCTGGTGGATAATTAAATGTAAATACAGAGGAGGTTTCCATGTGTTAACCTGTCAGAGAATGACCAAGTGGTTAGATGACATATGTTTGCTGAAACTTCATGGTGAATTTTGCTGCAGCATTATGACCCCACTGCTGTTTTCACAGGTTCATAATGACCACAGCTGCACCAGCAGCTCTCGCCAGCTCCTACTCCCTTTTCTGTTGTTACACCATATTTCAGCTGAACAGTGTTCTGGCTTGTAAATGTAACTCAAAATGTCTGATCCCAGTGTTACAGTAATAAAATTGGTCCTGTATCAATAGTAGAACTGCTGGTGCTTTGTTTTTGTTTTTGTTTTGTTTTGTTTTTTGTTTTTTTTTTGGGGGGGGGGTATCACCAGCTGATGCAGATGTGATGTATCAATGTGCCACACATCTTTGAAAGCCAAAGCAAAAAGACTGGAGTTTGAAAAAACACTTAAAAGGTAGGGGTGTAAAGCTACAGTTACTATATTTTTTACTAATGACCAGCGATGGTTGAAATATTGGCTTAATATCATCTCACACTGTTGCAACTGGGCACCTGATTTTTTAAAAATTATTATTTAGAGGCTTACATCTACCAAAATTGATATTTAGGACTTTACTTTCTGCTTCAACACATTTTTTATACGGAGTTCTGACACATGACGGCCCTCATAAAGGCCCTATTATCTCTATTATTCTCCACTTCGTTTATTAAAAAGAGAAAGAGGAAAAAAACTGTTGTTCAAGATTCTGCATGTAAAAAACTAAGCAGCCCGTGCAGCAGACATGATCTGATGCAGAAACGTGGAGAAGGAGGAGGGGAGGCAGAAGCAGGTGTGAGACAGGGGAGCCGAGGCTCAGTACATCATGAGCATGAGAGGAGTGAAGCAGTGAGTGAGGTCAGTCTGCAGACGATCATAATATAATAAACATAGTTAGACTGTGGGTTTCCTTGATAAGATGTATAAAAAAATGCACTTTTTGAGATTCAATCTGAAGCCTTTTTGTGATCTCAGAGCAGAAATATTTCCACCAAAGAAGCTTTCAAAGCAGTGCTCTTTGTTTAAAGAGGGGGTATTATACCTTTCCGATTTTTAAAACATAAATGTCCATACTCCACATATGGTTGAAGAGACAGCAGCGTAAAGAAAGCATTTCAGATAGAGGTTAAAATAAGGGTTTTTCAGGACGCCAGTGTGAGAAACAAGGAGTTTTATGAGCTGTAAACCATGTAAAGCTACTACGTGGGTATCAGAGAGATGGTGTAAAGCCTTGAAAAAAGGCATAATACCCCCTCTTTAATAAAGAAATGTTGTCTTGTTCTGATAAAGCTACAGTTACTACATTATGTGCTGATGACCAGCGATAGTTGAAATATTGTCCAAAAATTATTTCAAACCTGCTGCAACTGTGCACCCATAATTTTTTGTTTTTTATTTAGAGGTTTACATCTACCAAAATGTATGTTTAGCACTTTCCTTTCAGCTTCCACAACATTTTTTGGATGGAGTTTTCACACTTGAAAAACCACGCTCTAATATACGATCATACTGGGCAGACAGCAGGCCACGTCAGAGTCAGAGGACAAATCCACAGAGTGCAGCTGCGGGTGTTATGCTTTTTCGTTCCCTTCAGGAACAACATTTGGGATTAGCACAAAGACTGAGCAAAGTGCACAGCCCTTTGTGCATGGAAGTCTGTGTTTATGCATGCGATAGTTTTGTCATAGATGTTTCTGTCATGATGTTGAACTGCAACTGTAATTTATCGTAGCTTACATTTGGCTTCTATCTTATTGACTTGTGTGTCATGTTGTTTAGTTTTCTGCTTGATTTGTAACCTTTGGCCATATTTAGGATGTAATTACGCTGCAATCAAAATCAGTTAAATGTGTCAGAACAGAAGGAGGTGTGTCTTTCAAATATGCATCAGTGCCAGCAGAATGAATCCATAAATCAGTGTGACAGAGGGCAGCTGCCACATCACCAGAGGGCAGATAGAAATAATAAAAGTGTGCCAGAAGGAACACACAGAAGATGAGAAAGAGGGGCCAGCATGGGGTACATGGTTTTATATGTTGTCATGTTTTAACACTTCAGTAACAATAACAGAGTTCATGACATCCATTGCCTCTGTCATCTTTCTCCTGTCTTACAGCAGCAGCTGCCTCAAACATGGCTGGAAACATTTTCTCTCTCTCTGCACACTCCAGGTCATCTATCAGATCTCAGACTTATTAGATGTCAAACTGTGTGTGCTTAATCATCACTGCTAGTTCTGTTTTCTCTGTGGTTTTGAAAAATGCAATCTGAAAATGCAGACCTTACTTTATTCCAGGTGATTAATTCAGCTATTGCTGCCTGTGTTGGGCTAGGCTCAGGATTTGCTGAATGATTGACTCCCTGTGGGCGCTGGTGATTACAGTTATTTCAATGTTTGCACACTCTATCATACTCGAGGTTATGCTCTGCGCAGTTTGTCATAGCAAGACCAACACAAATGAGTAAATAAATGGAACCTAGATGTGGACAGAAAAGAATGAGATGTTGTACTCAGCGGTTGGTCAGTATCCAAAATATCAATTAGGTTGATTAGCCTGAGCACCTCATGATCAAATGGTTTCACAAACTTAAGTTAAAGGAAAACAAATTTTGGAAAACAAAACAGTTTTAAACCCAGTATTTTAGGTAATCCATTAAATTACTCACATTACATTACTATAGCAACAAATAACATTACATGTAAGTTCTGCAATCAAAGAAATTCCTCATTCATTCACATTTTCTTAAAAGTAGAAAGGTGTAACAAGGTTTTCATTTTTAACTGAAGCTAACTGAATAAAGATAGCTACAATTAAAAAAAAAAAATCTTACCTGAAACTAAAATGAAAAAATTTACCAAAAATATCAGAAATTTGTCCCTACAGAACCTACAAAAATCAAATAAATTTATGGAAAAATATCCTGTATTTTTTTTCTTTGACAAGTCCTTGTCTCAGGCCTGTTGACTGTTATCTTGGATGATCTTGTTAACTTCAGCAGTTCAATCTGTTTCTGCCTTTCCTTTTGCTATATGATGAAGACATTTCCATCCATTTTAATCTGGATGTACACTGCGCAATTTCAAGCAGACTCTAGCTGTCATGGTCAAATGTCAGCTCACACTGCAACTGAATCGTTTATGACACACGGCCATCACAGGATTTATGTGCTCACACAGCACAGTAGGGCGGCAGAAATAGATTCTTTTAGTAATCCAGTATTCTATCGACTATTCGTAATCAAGTATTTAATAAAAAAAACATTGCATGCTCAGCATTTTTGGATCCATCTTTTTGCTTTATTCAAGAACAATGGTACTAGACAATGGAAAAAGATGTGTCAGTTAAATAAACAACTACCTTTGTACTCTACTTTGGCATTCTCTAAAGAAAGTGCAGTAAAATTCTGATGGCAGATTTTTTTTTTCAACTCAAAGGCAAAATAAATAATTAAATAAAATCATGCCATAATTGGGGTTTAGGGATCCTCAATGAGAAAACACATTATTTCATGTACTGTAGTTTATCTCCATGCTCCAGTTTGTCATTAAATTAGCTTTATTTTTCTAAAATGGCATTTAATTCATGAAAATAATTTTCACATCCTGTATTTCCTGCAGAAGTGTAACATTTCACATTCTACTAAGAATTAAAGCTCCATCATTCACACAGTGGTCTAATAAAGCCTGACAGCTGTATTCTTACATTACAGAAATATGATCTATTTTTACAAAGGACGTTCACTTAATTATTCCAACCAAATTTTTGTTTTAATTGAACAGCTATAAAAATATGAATTTTTAGGACCGTCTCCCGACCTGGAGGGCTTATATTTAACATGTGAAGCTGCTCCTATGACCTGCTGAATCCAACCTGTCAGGAGCAGCTGGCTGAGATATAGCCAGCCGTCATGTCTCCTTGTACACTGCACAACTAACATTACATGATCTGGCCAAGAGTTGGTGAGACCTTCAAGTAAATTATGGGACTCAAATTTTGTGTTTCTAAATCAGGTGAAAACCACACAGTCTACAGCGAACCTCCCAGACCATTATCATTTCATTTTTATACTAAAGTCTTGTCCTTAAACTGTCACTTAAGCTAAACAAAAACAAAAAACAGTTTGCTTTTTCTCCTTCCAGCGATAAATGCATCCTTAAAAAGTTTGGGTTCATCAAGTTTCTAACTGACTAGTACAATGATAAGATCAAGAGGCACACTTCTTTTTAAAGATTAATTTTGGGCTTTTTATGCCCTTTATTACAGACACCAGAGGACAGTGGATAGAACTGGAAACAGGGATGAGAGAGCTGGGGAGACACATGTAGGAAGTGCAACAGGCCAGATTCCAACTCGGGTCAACCCCGTACTTGGGGCGCACCTTAAGCCACTATGCCACCTGCACCCAAAATGCACATTTTTAGATCAACAATATGGACAGTGCATGCTCAGAGATTCAACACATCTTGTGAACATTATTACATTTGTTACACAGTTTCATATCTAAGTAAACACCAACTGATTCCCACTTTGATTACAAAAATAGACTGCATTGGCAAAACTGTGGATTTTCCTTGAAAATTGTTACACATACCAGTGCTGAACATCTGGCATTCTGGACATTTTCCCTATGTGCAGAAGCCCTTTGGTACCAGTATGATTTATCTGTGTGGGGTTTCTTTTCTTTTCTTTTGTTAATCACTGGCCAAAGCAGGGGCGGGTGCTCATTGGTTGTTTTCTTTATAATGACAGTTCTATGGTCCATTTGTGTCTCATAAAGGTCCTATTATACCCCTCACTTCTCCACTTTGCCCTTACTCAGAAAGTGAAAGTGTGTGGAGGAAATGAGACATTAGCTGAAAAAAAGACAGGATATGTGAATAAACTTTGTAAGAAAAAGAGGAAAAAACTGTTGATCAAGATTCTGCATGTAAAAAAACTGAGCAGCCCATGCAGCAGACATAATCTGATGCAGAAACGTGGAGAAGGAGGAGGGGAGGCAGAAGCAGGTGTGAGACAGGGGAGCCGAGGTTCAGTACATCATGAGCATGAGAGGAGTGAAGCAGTGAGTGAGGTCAGTCTGCAGACGATCATATTATAATAAACATAGTTAGACTGTGGGTTTCCTTGATAAAGATTCATTAAAAAAAGCACTTCTTGAGATTGAATCTGAAGCTTTTCTGTGATCTAAAGAATGAAATAGATGGCTGTTTGAGTCCTCTGGAAACACCTGGAAGGTACTACATAAAAGTTCTGATTTATGGTTTGATCCTGCTTACAAAGAAGTAGGTCTGAGCTGGTATTTTAATGAATATTATGCGAGTGTCAAAGCAGAACAACAATTTCAACGATAGCAGTCCACAGGAACATGACCAAAGGAGTCACAGCAGTAATCACAAGGACTGAATATTACCACTGATCACCTGAATGAATTATTTTTATGAATCACAACATTCTGATGGAATTCAATTCAATATTGATTAATGTAGAGATGTTTTAGCAGGAAAAAAAGGAGAAAAAAGAAATTGCTTCAATATTAGAGGTCTCTAAAACATTTCTGTGAAGACTGTTGCTGAAAAAGACACTCCCGTATTGGATTTTTGCAGCTCTGGTCAGAATGAGCCGTTTCTGTGTCAGTGGCTTTAAATATTAATAAGCTGTCTGACTCCGCCCCTGACTCCACCCCTCTCAAGAATGGATGTGGCTTGATGGATGGGGCAATCCTGATTATCCTGTCATATTTTTGTTGGAAAAGCCTGAAAAAGTGATTTATGCATAATGTGAATAGTAGCTTTTGAAGTATTAAAAATCTAATTTGTATTCAGTCCTTAAGTACTCCCACTTAACTTGAAAACATAATGAATTTTAGCAGATATATATTTTTTAAATAATAACTTACTTTTTATGCCCTATTTTGCAGAGATATTTTGTCCACTATACTTACCTCTGACCACAAGGTAGCCGGTCAAAACAGATGTGATGCGTGTGATTAGATGAGACTATGCCACTTGATTCTCTGCATTGAAATAGCATTGTGCTAACCTGGTTTATCTCATGGATCTTTATATTTAAAGGGAAAAAGGGAGAGTGTCAACAGTTCTGCTTTATTTTTGACTTGTTAAAAGGGGTTAGTTTGTTTTTATGCTTGCTGTTACATAAAGTAGAAGAACCATGGTTTGATTTTATCAAGTTAATCAGATATATAACTATAAACATGTGATTCCATACACATCTGTTTTTGCATCTAAAGGTGTATTATCATTTATGTGGCACAATTTCAAACCATTAAAAATCATTTTACATTATGTTGTTTGCTAGATGGTAGTGTATACACTGCTGTGTGCAGAAGTCAGCTCCTGCTGATGCTCTGCACTTTCATGAGAGTGGTGTAGCAACATTTCATCCACCCACATAGCTTCATCTATTTAGATATACTTAGATCTGGTACATTAGTAGTCATATATAAAATGACTCACATCTGAGGTGAAAGTAAGTAATAAGCTGATACCTATCAGGCACCTATCATACTCATCAATCAATTATCAATTATGACAGATGAAGGCATACATGAATAGCAGTGTCACTTAAAGCGTGGTTTACAGAAATTTTTCTTTTTGTGTTTGGTGTGGAGGAATTTTATAATCCTGCTCTGAGCTTTGACCTCCACCCCCTCATACACATTTGGGATGGACCTGGCCTCTGCACCCATCACCACTGTATGACACTGCTAATTCTCATCTGGCTGAAATTGAAGCAAAGGCTGTTGACGAAAGCCTTCCCACACAACTAAAGGGAAATTCAGTTGCATTTTTATGTCCATAGTTACAGATATTTAATCAACCGCTTGTTCGTTTGTTGGGTATATTTTCTGGGCAAATTTAGATCTTCTTTTCTTCTTCTTGCCTCCACATCACTTATAATTAATGGTTGTGGAGAGAGAGGATAGCAGATAAAACAGGATAAATTGAAGGTTTTAATCAAAAGTCTTCTTCAATGTCTTCAGCATTATATCCTGCCCAAAGCAGATGCTACTTCCATTGCCTCTGGGTCCAGACAGAGCCGGGGGAATGTGGCTCTACACAAACACCATTAAATCCTCCTTCAGTTCTCGTCTCATCTCCACATCCCTACCTCCCTTTCCTTCCACCTCCTCATTCTCTCATTCTCCTCCTTTCCATCCTTTCCAGTCCAGGTGGTGGATAGTAGAATCATATCCTCATTACTGGCCTGTCTATACGCCGCCTTGAAGCATCCAATCCACACAAGTGATAATTTCTCACAAAGCGCTGGGGGAGGAAAAAGAGGAAGAGAAAGGATTGGGGCTGGAGGCTTAATGTGCTCAATGTATCTCACATCTGTGGCTGTCACAGTCACTCTGAAACAGAAGGGGAGGAATAATCTCCGTGCCACTTGCACAAAGCTGAGCAACAAACAAATTGCGGCCCATAACAAATTACAGACGCCATTTGGTGACATTATTTGTATGACAAAGCATGTTAGCTCAACAGAATCGGAGACCTAAAATGAGACTCAAAGCAGCACGTTGCATAATACCAAATTACCTTGAAACACCAACCTCCAGCTTGCTCTGTGGGCAGAAATTAAAAAGAAAAGGAAAGCAATATGTGGACACACAACGCTGCCACATTAGATGAACCAGCTACAGAAAATCTACCTGAAATGTTTCTATTCTGCCCACAAAGGCTGCAGGTGGATCTAGCATTCAGGGCCCAAGCTGAAAATGTTTGTCAGTTCATTAAAGTAAAGGCAGGTCGCCTGCTTACCTTGAACTGAACAGACCAATTGTCTCCCGATCAATACTCTGAGCAGGTACCTCATTGCAGCTCATATATAATCAATTTGCCAGAGAGCATTACAGCTGAACCTCACCTCCTTCACTGTAACACTGGGGTACAAAACACGCTTTCTACGCCTGTCACAGGGAGTGGAACTAAAGTGGTAAATGAATTCTTCACTGAATATTCCCAGCAGCAGCAGCTGTGCTGAGACACCATATGCTGGCTGCTTTGTACAAATGATGTTACAGAATGTGTGTGCTAGACAATAAATCATTGTTCATGAGGTTAAAGTGAAACTCTAAATAGAATTTATCTGTCTCACCTCTTGTGGGTTTGAAAGCTTGTATGAAGAATGCTCAATGAAAGGTGACAGCACATGTGGGTAGATAGTGACTATGTGCGCTGGGTTTTCAAGGTGGAAAAACACATCGTAAAATCCAAAATAAATGCTCATGCTCATAAAATACCATTGTCTGCCATAATTGTTCCACCAAACTCCAGCCATTTTTACTGTCCCTCATTCTGACTCCCTCTCTCTCTGCAGGCCAACAGGATCAGAGCAGCACCATTTATCAGGCAATATTACATTTTCATGTCCTTGCGTACCAGATATGGACTTTAAAATATGATGGGAGAAATTTACAAATAGTCAGAAGATATGGCCAGGCTAAGTGAGGTAGAAATGTATCATCTGTTTACTTATAGGCCTGAACTTTCCTCATATCTTTTAGAAATGTTCACTCCCATCTTCTTACATCCAAAAGAAACCTTATATTTTACATCATTTCTTAGGTTGACAGTGAGATGTATTCCAAAAAGTTTGGGCAGTGTGTAAAATGTTAATAAAACAGAATGCAGTGATTTGCAAAATCTCATAACCCCATATTTTATTCACAATAGAACATAAAAAACATATCAGACATTGAAATTGAGACAATTGTGTAGCTTCCCTTCTTCTTTTGACAACAGTCTACAAACGTCTGTGAAGTGAGGGGACCAGTTGCTGGAGTTCTGGGAGAGGAATGTTGATGTAGGATTCTAGCTACTTAACAGTCCTGGGTCTTCTTTGCCAGATTTTTCATTTAATGATGAACCAAAAGTTTTCTACTGGTGAAAGGTCTGGACTTTAGGCAGGCCAATTGAGCACCCAGACGTATCTGCTGCAAAGCCATGCCATTGTGATGGATGCTGGATGCAGTTTAGCATTGTCTTGCTAAAGTATGCAAGGGCCTTCACTGAAAGAGATGTCTGGTCAGACAAACCTCTGCTTTTCAGCATTGATAGTGCCTTTCCAGATGTGTAATTTGCCCATGCCACTATCAGAGATGCAGGCTTTTAAACAAGCTGGATGGTCTCTCCTCTTTTGTCTGCAGGACACGGCATTCGTTCCGCTAAATACTACTAGGCTGTTACACATTATACCTTTAATTTAAAATTATTATCTAATAAATGTCACAGTTAATTATGCAGCAGACACCAACAGAATGAAAAATTCCTTTCCATTCCCCCTCAGTGATCCCTCATCATTCTTCTGTGTGTTGCTGTGGCTTCCAGCTGAGTACAGATGACCTCTGGGGAAAAGTTATTGTGAAACATCATCTATCAGTCCCAGGTGTATTTAATTTTTAGTATAATTACTAGAATTGCAAATTTGATTTCTTTGAGAGGAGCAGAACAGGTCTTTATTAACTGCCCTTCAAAATAAAATAATAAACTAGATGAAAACATAAAAAAGAAGACCTGGAAATTGGATATCTGGGGCAATAGGGCAGGTGCTCAACTTCACTAGCGTGACACACTATTGGTACATCATATATTGCCTGTAAACAAAATGCACTGTTAAATAATGTGATGTGAGATTATTGAATTTGTTTGCATTTTGTCGTGATGATCACATCCTTCATGTCAACATGATTGCAATAAACTCTGAATAATTCCCACACTATGCAATTTGCCATTGAGAAGTCCACACTAGAGCCCCCTGCAACTGATGATTTCACATTGGGAAAGCTCTTTGCATGTACATACTTACCAGGAGCATGCCTGAAAGTCTGTGAGTCCATGAATCTGTTAGTGAATGATTTAGCATTCAGCCTTACTCTTCCATACTAGCTTATGCTGTCTAAGCATGCTCCACACTGTTCCTGCTCTGTGCTCTGAACAAGAAGTTGGACAGCATAAGTCCATGCAGGTAAAGTTGGTAAAAAGAAAAAAAAAAAAAATAGATATATATATATGAAGATATCAACATGGCAAGTTCTGGAGCAGAACCAAACACTTGTAGATAGGCTTGGATGTGGCCACTTGCTAACTTAATTGTTCTGTATATGTTGTGTAACAGGTCACCAGGTGGAGCTACAAGCTGAAAGAGAAGATATCACCACCCGCTGAAGAGGAGTCAGACTTTTGACGATAAACAGCCTAACTGAGCTAACTGCAGCCTGACTTCGGTGTGCACATGTAAGTACAGAGTGATGTACAGCTACTTAACAAAGCATACGTCCATGAACTCTGCCACAAGTCAAAATGTCTGAGATAATTCAACCAAATGACTGAAATATGCTATAGTAGCTCCATCCAACTCTTTCTCTGTCTGACTCTGTTTAGCTTCCATTCCATTAAACTCAAACCAGTTTAAGATAAAGATAAATCTCTGCTGCACATGGACAGTAGTTCAGTCAGCACTCCCAAACTGTCTTGGGTATAATTAGAGCAGTGATATGCAATCAGAGGCTGTCTTCTAAAAGCAACAATACATTTCCCTACATACTGATCTGCTATCTGTCTCTATTCATCTGCTGCTCTATTTATCTGGTGTCTCTTTATGTTGCTTTTCTGCCTCTCTTTTCTTTCCCTCTTTCTTCAAGTTTTGCAACTGGAAGCAAATGGAATCAATGAAATGGCATAGCTGCACGACAATAGCACAGCACCACATAGCTTGCGATTTCATATAAAAACCTATTTCTAATAAATAAAACTGCTTATAGGTTTTAGTTGTCCATGAAATAACAAATATTAGTTGTGATAATTTTGTTAGATCTGCACCTCAGGCAGAAAAATGTCAATTGCAGACTTCCTCCACATCCTGAGGCAGTGGTCAGGATAAATGGGCTTTACTCAGCACCAGTTTAATCCTGCTAAGAGCTGCTGTCTCACAGCATTTCAATTCTTCACAGAAAAAGACACAGAAAAAGGTTAATATAGTCAGGCAAATGCTCTGCTGATTGTAAAAATCGTGACAGAGAGTTTGTTGAAATTGCTCACGATTACAAAATGAAATTCTTCTCTCTTTTTTGCTAGTCATATTTTTGTAAAGAACATCTGAGGTCTTTCTTGCTCTTTAAAAGGAGAATGTTCTTGTAATAAAAAGGCAATGTTTACATTTTGAATTTGTATTTTCCTTGTGATTATTCCTCACCAATTTGCCATTTATGTGGAAATGCAAGACCGCTGGCTGGTAGACTCATCCTTGATGATTAGTCACCCTCTCCTGCGTATGGGGATCATTTTCTCCCTGTGTGCATGTAATTATGCCTCATTTGGAGACAGAAACCAAAGCCCTGATGGCAGTGATAGCAGGCTGATACAGAGCTGAATATATCTTCGCTGAGATTTAATCAATGCATTGATCAGCTGCTCATACTGAGCACCTGAGATAAACAGCCTAAAGGAGCCAGCTCAAAGCATTTAATCTACACCAACCCTGCAAACACAATCCAGGTGGATTAGTGGGGTTTCATTTGGGGAGGGCCATTAATATTTATAAATTAATTTCACACATTGTTTAACTGGAGATGGTGAAAGAGGTTGTCTCTTTGTGAAATAATCACCGGAGCCCAGGAGGTTCATTAGGCATCAAACTAATCCCAGCAAATCCACCCGCCTCTCTCAACTCTCCACCACAAACTGACTGGCTCCTAAATAACAGTGACACCTGGAGCGCCAACACATTTGTCCTTGTCGTTTCATGTTCTGCTGCCACTCACAGAGGCATGTTGGGTAGGAAAATAGGTGGACCAGCCAACAGAGTCGAACCAGCCAAACAATCATTCATACAAGCCAATCACAATATTTTATAGTGCCTGTAAGCCAGAGGACAGAGCCTCTTTATCACAGTGTCATCATGACTACAGTCTCCGACACTCGCTTAGTAAATGTGTTGAAGAAATAATGCATGGATGTGTCAAATAATTCTTACAAATTTCTTTGGATCTAAAGAAGAGAGGTTAAAAGCCAGTACCTACAGTCATTAAGGCAGATATATTGTTGTAATTATGGACTCTGAGCTAAATTCTAAAAGCCACTTAAAGAAAGTTAGAAATTTACCCTTTTATCATCTTAAAATACTGCACAAATCAAAGAATTTCTGTCTAAAGAAGACACAGAAACTTGTTCATGTTTTTTATTGGCAGGCTGGATCATTGTAACGGTGTTTTTCACAGGTTTGACAAAAAAATCCATCAGACAGCTGCAGCTCATCCAGAACACTGCAGCCAGAATCCTAACCAACACCGAGAAAGTAGGACACATTACACCAGTCCCCAGATCTCTACAACAGCTTCCTGTGTGTCAAAAGATAGATTTTAAAATCCTACTCCTGGTTTATAAAACAGGATATGGTCTTGCTCCACAACACCAATGAATATGACCGAAAGAGAGGAATGGGAGAACTTCTTTCACTCAGTTCTTTGAATTCAGTAATTATTTATTTGTACTTGATTTCAAATTTTAATTTAGTTTGCACCCCACAAATGTGACTTCAGATATTATGTTTATTTCAATAGGCATTGTATTTTAATGACTTATTTTTGCCCAGTGTGATGATCATTTTATTTTTCTTAGCATTATAAATCTTTTGTTCTGAAAGCTTTTTGAATAGCTGCATGTATGGTACACTATAAGACAAAGAAATGGTGGTGCAGCATCCAGCACCTCCATCCATGGGAAGCTTGTAAGCTGGTTGAGGAGTACAAGTACAACACTGTAACACGATACAGTACTGTGGTAATATTCCAGGTGAAATACAGCTGAAACTGAATTTTCAAGAAAATAATTCAAACAGAGGGGGAAAAATAATCCTTGGAGCAAAGTGTCGAGTAAGAAACAAGGATGAAACCATTATTCATGGGGGTCAAATGTTTGAGGTCATGGCCAATGTGACCACAAGGCATTCAAATTCTTAGCAAGTTGACTTAACAGTGCCTAGAGAAAAATTTCATTGCATCTGGCACAATAATCCAAGCCAAAGGCCAAAGTCACTGCTTGTGCCCGTCAAACTCTTTTCCTCTTATCTCAATAATTCACAATGATGCAATTTTAGTCGAATGTCTAACAGGGAAAATCCTGAAGTGTTGACATTTTTTGAAAGGGGTCATATTAATTATGTATCAAGCCTGTTGTGCATTCTGTAGTTGAATCATACAAGAGGGGGGGCTCTCACTGCTTTTGGCTGACTGCTGAGGCCAGCCCTACAGATGGCTCTGTATGGATCTGACTGACTGAGATATGGATATGGCTTTAGCACTGTGTCTGTTTTACTAGAACTGGACTCTGTATGAGATAAAGAATAAAAAATACCTTAAAGCTCTTCATGTTGTGAAAGGTGTTTTCGCTCTTCTGCCGACCTGCTTCGGCATAAGAGCATTCTTGTGTGAATGCTTGATTACAGCGGCTGCTAGTGGAGTGATTAGCTCGGACAGCCACAGCAGCACTTGTCTTTATCAAAACAAGGGCAGAGAGCAACACTGGAAGCTTTCCTGACAGAAAAGATGTTTTCGCTTTACTCCCGCTATCTTACGGCATGAGTATGCGCAGGAAAGTGGCGCTTCAATTACAACCTACATTTCTTTTCAAAACAAGCACAGAGAGTCACACTAAAGGCTTGTCTTAACAGAATATTTTTTGCACTTCTCCTAACTGGCCTTGGCATAAATTTTACATGAGGCTCAACCATTCATGATCTAAGGCAGCAGTGGCCTGCCCAGACTAGTGCATGTGCGCTACATCACTGCATCATTTGTTGTTCTGATAGCCCATCATGAATTTTGCCAACAGAACGTTCCTCCAATCACCTTCTGAAGATTTTTTGAAAAGTCCTGCCCTCCCCAAACTCTTTCTATTGAAGCTTTCCAAGATGAGTGTGAAATATATTCAGTTGATCTGCTATTTCCTGCTGACAACGCTTTATGTTTTAATTTTAAGGGTCCTTCAATTCTAGACCCAGACATTAAGGACAGCACAATTACACACCCCAAACACTAATCACTCTGCCAGAACACACTATTAAGTCCAGCATTTCAGCAGATATCCCAGATAATTGCGGTCAGCCATGTATTAGGTTTTAACCTAGTCTTGTTTGTAGACAAAAGGCTAAATAAAAATTGCTAGCAAAATAATCTCCCTGGCAAAATACTATTGATAACAGGGAAGCTTATACCTGGGAGCTGCCAGCTGCCCTTATCTTTATCATTTATCCCATTCCTAGGGGCTTGAGTCAATCAATCCCAGGGTGTACATATACTCTAGATAGATAAGAGCAACCCATTGGGTTACTTTGTCTAAAGCTTTTACAAAAACTGTACAGTTTAATACGATTTAATTTAAGGCCAGCAAGTTAAACATCAAAATGATTACTCTTCTTCTTACAGGGACTATAATATAAACAAAATAATAGACCTATGAGTTTGACAAGCTGTCAAGCTGGGCTAATGGTCTCATTGTGTGAGTGGAGATGTCATAAAGAAGTGTCACATCCCTTATGTCTGTATTTTAACCGTGTTAAATAAGTTAGATCAAACATTTAAAATGTCATTAATACATTAGCGCATAGGTGAAGCGAGTCTGTGGGAACGTAACACCAGTCCCACTTCCTACAACCATTCAGTCTCAGGCCTTGTTTTCATGGAAATGGGGCTGTGGTTACACTGAAGAGCAGGATTGATGCTGCCCTGCTCTTACCAATCGACTGCCAGTCAGTCACTAACCTGACACCCAGACTGTTTCATATATCTATTGCATGGGATATATATATTTCACATTCATCTAAAAGTGCTTGGAAAGACCAGGACTCAAGGTGATTGGATGAACATTCTGACTGTCATATTCATTCAGGCCAATCAGAGAGAGACAAGACAAAATGAAGTAGTAGGCATATGCAGCTCCGGTAAGCTCAGCAGGCAGTTGCTGTCGTTGTTTTTGAATGTGGAGCTTTTAATTGGATAAAACTTGCTGAGGCCCGTCGGTAGAAGAGCTGAAACATCTTCCCTGCCAGGAAAAGCTTTCAGTGTGGTTCTTTGTTCCTCTTTCTATAAAAAAATGCTGTCCAGATCTGATACAAACTGCTGCTAAAGCTACATCTGAGCTAATTACTCCACCAGGGGCCTTTATACACGCTGGCTTACAGTACAACTGAAGAAGCAGGTCAGGAAATGAGCAAAAATATAATTTCTGCCATGTAAAGCTGTGATTCTGTGCTCTTCTTTTGATAAAGAAGTGTTGTAAATTTCTGAGGATGCTGCCACGGCACTGTTGCTATGTCTGAGCTGATTGCCACACCAGCAGCAGCCATTGCTACCGGCTTCCAGTAAAACTAAACCCTGCCTGTTGCTACCCCCCTATTTAACTCAAATAACTCTGATATGGTCAAAGCTGTTTTCAAACCTGGCACAGTCATTTCAGATTGAAGCTTTGCAGGATGGATTGGCCCCCAACCTCTAGGTGTTCAGCTTTACCGAAATGTTAACAGATAGGACATGGCTCAATCTACAAAACCAAAACAGTACAGTACATTCTGATTAATTTCCACGAGTTCAATTTTAAAAAAAGTTTTTTATAATTACCTCCGCCAGGGAGGTTATGTTATTGGGTTGGTTAGTTAGTGAGTCAGTTAGTTAGTTTGTTAGTTAATTTGTTTGTTAGTTAGTTTGTTAGCAACATAACTCAAAAAGTTGAGGACGGATTTTGATGAAATTTTCAGGAAATGTCAGAAATGGCATAAGGAAGAAGTGATTAGATTTTGGGAGTGATCCGAATCACTGGATCCAGGAATTTTTTTTAAGGATTCTGTACTATTGGGAGATAGGGCTAATGGCAGAGCTCTGCACTGTTACCACTTTACACCAGGAGATGGAGGACATGAGTGACATCAATCCCAGCAGCATTTTGGATGTGTTTCCATTCAAAGTTTTGGAGTTTATAGAGTTTGAAAGACGCACGCCCGGTCGAGGAGACGAGTTGGAGCTTAACAGAGAGAAAGACAGTGAATTGTAATGAGAATACTCACAATGCTGGGAGGAATAGAGGAATATGCACCCTCTGCCATGACTTCCAGTCGTCCAGTGAAACCATGAGTGAGACTGTCAGTGCATCTGTTGGCACAGCAGGCAATGCTCCTGCCATGACAGTCCACCTGTAGCGAAGCCAATGCTGTACCTTACTGTGTTTCTAGCCCACCAGGGAAGGAGTAATCAGCAGTAATCACTATTGGGAGATAAGGCTAATGGCGGAGGTCTGCGCTCTCTGAGTGCTTTTCTAGTTGAATATGCAATTCTGACATGTTGCTGTCCTGCAGCGTTCTGTACAGGATTAGAAGATTAGAGGAGGAACAGTGAGAGAAAACATAACACTAACACTATAGACATGTCTTGTTCATGTTGGCTTACATTTTATATTCCGCTGAAAGAATTACATCAATGTATGACAACATATGAAACCAGGTAAGAGAATTTAAAAGCCTTTGAAAGTCTTTATGTAGTCAGGATGGTTTCAGAAATCCTGACTTGTGTTTGTATTTGGATGGTATCTCCACAAATGTGCAAACAAGAAACATTACTGCCAACAACTATTAGGCACGACGATACATCTTTCACTCTGTTGTCAACAGTGAATTCTGACACGCCATATAATACATGACAAGAAATGACAAACCTAATGCTGAGGTTTTGCATTTTTCAGTAGTGCTGCCATGTGTGGAAGGATGCGAAAGGTTACAGATTTTACTGCTGAGACTTGAAGGATTTAAATTTATCCCCTCTGAGGCAAATCTATCTAATATGACAGTTTAATCGGCTTAGAGACGTTTAAACTGCGATCAAAGAAAGGACTTCAGCTTTCAAAGTTTTTGTGTTTTTGCAGATGTGTGGCTGCTTAACTCTTACCAGAGAGCAAAACTCCACCAGCAGATTGTTTCATACCTGCTTACTTTAGTACCTACATGCCTAAATACTCAGGCAACATCTTGTAAGTGAAATGTTCTTGGATGGCTGTTGCTGCAAATTAAACAAATGTAGGATTTTCAAGGCTCTTGATTGCAGCAATAGCTAAGATAAGGAACAATACCTAGAGGAAAGTGTTAAACATTTTTATAGCCAACTATTTGTTGTACATATGGGCAATAGAATTGACAGATTTCTATCATTTTATCCCTGATCTCTGTTACAAAAGAGACATCAAAGTTTGGAAATTCCTTAAACTGCATTCAGTTCATGGACCAACCTGTATAATAGTAGCACCTGTAGTTGTAAAAAATGCCTGAGGCTGAATTTAATGAATCAAAAGGAGAGTTATAAACACAGGACTGAATATAAAAGTAATTTTCTTCATCCCATGTTTCAAACACTTCATACTCCTTGTGAGATAAGGTGAGTAATTGAATTCATCACATTCATTGCCCGAATATCTATCCTCTTTAGGGTTTTTATTTGAAAGAAAGATAAAGGCAAACGTAGATAAAAAGACAACAATGTGTTCAAGGATAAGTTCTTCCTTCATTGTTAGTTTATACTCACAGTTACTGTAAGTGGCTGTCCATGCTTTTTAGTAAATGTTGCTGCCAGTTCACCTGATCTGACCACCAGGAAAGAGAAAACTGTATTTATTTCCTCCAGGCAAGACTGATTACTGTCTTTGGCTCACTTCTTTTATCCCCTTGACTTGCTACACCTACAAGCAAGGCCAGGCAAGGACAGGTACAGGTGTTATGTGCATACAAAAGAAGATAGCTGCTGTAAAGGTCTTTAGAGGAAGATCTTTCCATGTTGAATTACAAGGCTATGTTTGTACTCATTCTTGTGGAAATGTCTGAGGAAGCAATTCCCATGAATCAACATTTTTAATACAAATGACACTGAGTGGGTGGGTGCATGTGTTTGAAGTAGTAAATGTTCAGCCCCTCACCCTTTGTATTGAAAGGGAATATATGCATCTTTTCTATATAAAATTGTTTTTTTTTTTTCAAGTTAACCCAATAGTCCCATAATTTTCAAAAGGGAGGAGGTAGTAAGCCAGAGTAACCCAGTTTCCTTTTATGCAGCACAGTGTAACTTTAGTGGAAGGTTCCATATGCTAGAGATGGGACAAATCAGATCCAATATTGTCCTCAGGTATGATATTTGTTCATATCACTATTAAAATTTTAATACTAAAGAAAAAGTATAATGTATGTGAAATAATATTAAGTCTAATGCATTTTTAAATATTTTGGGATCTTTGAATAAGATTCTGTGTTTTAAGTTTACTGGAGCTTTGTGTATACTTACACATAATGGCACCATAAACAATCAGAATATTCATTATGATTTAAAAAATTTTAGCAGTCAATATCACTGTCTGTACCAGAATCAGTTCTAAGCTAAACCATCAATAAACATGTTGCTTTCATCAAGTTCTCAACTCAGTAGTTGTTTTTATTCTAAAATGCTTTCATTGTTAATGCTCAGAAGTAGCTTAACACACCTCAGCAGGGTAGAGATGAAGCATAAAACTTTGAGGCTAGTTAGAAAGAAGTGAACATATAGAGACTTAAGAAAAACATTTTTCATGAGACAGGAGTTGAATCTGCCATCAAAGGCTTGTTTTAAGGGAAGAAAGAAGGATTCTAACAACTGAATTTAGATTTAAATGCACTGTCTCTTTTTGATTTAGTAATACTGTGATATAATACAGTTGCTGGAAAAGGGAAGAAAAATACTGATATTATATTTAGGCTATGTCATGTTTGACTATGCAAGATTTGGCTTTCTGAGAGTTGAGATTTTAGAAATCTTTGTGTATGGTAGTCTTAGGCAGCCTTCTCCATGATTGTTAACCTTGCAAAGCTAGATGGATACGCCCGTTTCCTTGTTTTTCACTGGCGAATCCATCTTGCAAAGCTCCCATCTGAACCGTTTGGGCCCGGTTAGAAAGTGACAGGACCAATCAGCAACGAGGGGCAGTGCTTTCAGGCACGGCAGAGTCATGACTTAAACAAGCAGCTTTTCTCAAACGTTTTCTATTGAAGCTTTGCCAGATGGATGTGTGAAACACATCCTTCTGGCGTGCCAGGTTACATGATTGTGGTTGTGTACTGAACCAAAACCGCCTTCTTTGGCTCTATTCATATAAAAAGTGATATCATGTTGAGTACTTAATACACTCTCAAGAATTCTCACAAGAATTTTTCTGATGTACTACTTGAAAATCCAAGATTTCTAGTATGAAACAGGAGCACAGGTGTACCTGACTGCCCCACTATGCATTGTGGCTCTGAGTTGAACTCCCTCGCCATCCAACAAGTGGTGTACGAATCAAAGTAACTGTAATGAAACATGTTTAAACATTGGTAAATAACGAAAGAACTACATCGCTATATTAAAAAAGAATGTTTGACTTATGTGGAGCTTTTTTCAATTTGGAGTACAATATGTACAACTTTTCATATTTGAAAAAAAGAAAAAGAAAAACTTGTTCAGAGACATTAGATTTTCCCACAAAAGTCTCATTTTTGACCCACACTAGTACACAAACAATAGTTCAAAAACTACAGATAATCCATTTACTTATTGAGGGAACAGGTCACAAGTTGTCACAACTTTTTCCCAGCATGCATTTTACCCTTCAATCTGTAATCACGCAGTCTTTTAAAATGAATCCAGAAGAATAAAAACCACTGAAGAAATGGTCAAAACAAAACCAGAGTTCTCAACCTGAGCAAAATGGAGTTTCTGTGTTAATTCTTTTCCTATAAAGCTGTAAGTACCAAGGATGTGTTCGCAAATTCGCTCTTCTTCATTACTCTTCATCCGACTCAAACGGGCCATGTGACAGTATTTCATAGCTGCAAACAGTGAAGGCTCGCACCTCATTTGCACAAGCAGCGCACAAGCCAGCATACATAATTAATGAATGGACCTCTTTGTTGGTTTTACTCTGACTCTGAGGACTGCAGCAGAATGCCACACTGTTGCAGAAGACTTTCATCTGAAATGGTTTTGATGCACCTAATGGAGATCCCATTAACACCAGACACTTCTATGCATAGCTTTGGAAAACATTCAAAGTGACAAATTCCCTATTTTCTCTATGGTTTACAGTTTATGTATGCATATCAGAGGAGTACTTGAAATGAGTTGGTCTTTGTTTGCTTATACCTGATGATGTCACCTTACAGGGGGACTTTTGAACATATCTTCTAGTCCAATGAAATATGGCACAAAAAGTAAATTAATTTTAAATTACAACTCTCTTGCAAGGAAGACCTGAACTTTGAAAGACTTCAATGCTGAGACATTTTGTAAGTTTAAAGGTAAGTTTCAATAAAAAGGGAACTTCTGCATGTCATTTGCTTAGTTTAACATATATTAACTTGGGTTTAAAAGCTAACTACTTCCTATCTGAAAATATTTCTTATTTGTTTGATTGTATTTACATATACATTAACTACAGTATGATTTAAATCTCCTGAACTTGTATATTTTTTTCCCAGTAGTTTTTATTATGGACAGAGATATAGCAGACTGATAAAACTGATGAACTGTCTTTAATCTTACTTTTAAGGGCAGTGAATTGCCACCAAAATGCCAAGACTCCAGCTGGGAGATAGAGTTCATGAATTTTTCATATGTTCCCTAATGTCTGACATTCTCCCTGCTGGAATGATTTGATCTTCACTGTCTAAGAAAATGCTGTGATTAATTCTTTAACACTGCAGACTGCCTGGTCTGCTGTAACACAAACCATCTTGTTGAAACCATATAGCTTTAAGAAATGACTTAAATAACAAATATGATCATTTGAATGCCAGAAATCAACAAATAACCAGTATCACAGATATTTTCCTCCAATACCATGGGCATATTTTCCTAATACATGAGCCAAATGATCATGTTGCATGCCTTTTGTTCAGAAAAAGAAGTGCTAATTGGTCATCTTAAACAGTAAGGGGTGGAAGTATGAAGGACAGCTATCTCAAAATAAACTCCCAGTAAATCCTACCTTTCATGAATGGCTTGATTAAACTTGATCCTGGTTTATATCTCTACATCTAATCTTCACTGTAACATTACATGCATGAGTGCTGTTGTGTCCACATTCCTCTGCAATACTCCATCCAAAAGCTACTTGGCAGAACGATTTTTATGCCAGTTCCTTGTCCTGCCATATTTCCTGCTTGATTGTGTGCAGGAAATCGTGGCATGTAGGAGTTCAAGCAGATAGATATTGAGTGGAAGCTAATTTACTTCAGTTACTGCAAAGCTGAGGCAGAGGATAGGATTTTTGCATTTGTTTGGCCACTGAAAGAGACATTGAAATACACATCTGATATTTTTGACATCTGGCAAGTAGATAGTACATGCTTTATTGTCATCTGCAGCTATTTATATTGCAATAATGTACATAAAATATGCCTGTAGGCAATATTCAGCGACTGGCAGTCTGGAGCAGACAGTCTGGCAGTCATGTTAATAGTCTGATTATGGGAAAAAAAGTATGTCCTCTATGAAAACACTCTAAAACATCTAACTCAGCAGAGACTAAAGCTAACAAAGTTACTAGGGAGGTTACTTTATGCTACATTTGCTTAAGCTAATTTTGCTAACTTAGCTACATAGCTAATGTAGCTACATTAGTTTGCTGAATCTCATGCTGCCAGAGCTAATACATTGGCTTATGTCAGTGGTGCTAACTTCTAATCCCCTGGAGCAGTTGAGCCTGTAACTAATCCTAAAACGGGAAATATGTTGTAGCTGCAAATCATGTTCCTTTTATTCCTGACAGATGCAGCGTCTTACAGTAGTAGTCTACAAGAGGGGACATCTTAGAGCTGCAGTCTAGAGCCAGACCCCCCCTCTAAGCTTCTGCATAGGGTTCAGGACTTCACAAACCAATGGCATATACATTTGGCTCAGAAGAATAAATCAGGCTTGAATGCCCCTCAGCAAAACTTGAGGACAGGAATGATTTGTGGCCTTCCAAATGAAACAGTGGATGTGGCTGCAGACACAATGAAAGAGTGCATCAAACACTAAGAACTGAGATTGAAATCAAGTTTGAGACTTTATTGGAACTATCAATCATGTATGTGTCAGAATTTTGCGCTGTTCTCTTATTGGCAGAAGGACAAAGAGAGCAGTTCGGCTAGAATGGTCATTGACCCAAAGTTTATTAAGGATTACATATAAAGTTTACAAAATGTCACAAATATCACCCATCTGTATGTCTTCACCCTCGCTCTTCGCAGAGATAGGAAAAGAGTGAGCTCCCTGAGCAGAAAGCTCCTGACCCTTGATAAGTGTGTCTTTTTATCTTCAGGGAGGATCCTTCTCCACTTCCTGACAAAGAGGAGTCCTGTGAATTACGTCACTTCCCAGTCCAGTGTGGCCTCCTCAGTGTGTAACATAGAGTGGTCTCACTAACGTTAACCTTAGCTGTCATCATCCCTGTATACAAAAAGAGCCACTCACTTGTATCTGTAATCTTAGCAGAGGAAAATGTTAACTGTATATAGAAAATACAATGTGTTATCTTGTAATATTTCACATATGGTTGATAAGAAATTGTTTTGCTCCTGCTCACTAGAAAAAGACATAAATGTAAAGTAAATTTGACAGTAATATGTAAGATTTGACTTTCTATTTCCATAATTGTAGAAAATACTGACCATATTTTTTTCTATATGCCTTAGGTTAAGAAAGAAAAATACTCAGAGTAAATCCCTGTCAAATGGAAGCCTGTTACTAACCCAGCTAAAATGAATATGACAGCTGGGTTTTTGTGTGCATTATGAATTCACAACTGCACAGCATATTTTACACTGTTGTTCAGTAATAACAGATTATTTATTTGTGGGTGCTTCTTTTATGTCCAGATGTAGATTTGTATTTGCAGCTGAAACTACAGAACTTTTCAGTTAAAGTTGGACACCTGCGGCTTGCAGCAAGTGTATAGAGAAGGTCATTATCTATTATTCATGCTCTGGAGATAACTTCTCTTCTCTGCTCTCTAGGTAACGACTACAATTCATCACTGAAAGCACAAGGGAGAAAAATAATGAATTATTAAGGTTTTCTTATGTGCAGATTTTCAACCCTTGTGTATTTTTTAGTCAGTTTCATCATACTAAACATGAGAATGTTACAATAAAAGAACTGTCAAAGCTAAAACTACTGTTTTCATGTGTAATATATAATCTGAAGTAAAAGTTTAGATTTAAGGAAAGATGTCTCTCTCTATCAGCCTTATTTCACTTTTTTTATTGAATTACTTTCAAAATCTGCATCTGTGTCCTCTTTCCTTACTTTAAACCAAATATGACAGTTTCTGCTGGGAAGCACTTAAAACCCTGGGCCCAGTTGTTCAAAAGTAATCCACAAGGATTCAAGCTTTCAGATGGGATTAGATCTCCCAATCGGCTGTTCAAATGCAAAAACAGGAATTATATAATCAGATAAGGTAATTCCATTCTGTCTCTTTCATGCATTTGAAACCTTCTGCTCAAGTTGTTTGAAACATGATAACTTAAATTTAACAAAGACAAAAACTTCAGGATCATTATGATTCCAGTGAGGGGCTGCAGTCAGGCTAGATTTCAGAGAAAACATTTAAGTAAACTATTAAAGTGGTCAAACAATGCAACACCTTTACAAGGTAGATCATCATTTCAGACATCCGAGAACACATTTTAAAAACATACTTGAATATCGTCATTTTTTGTGACAAAGCAGACAAAGAACATTTAACGGTAGTGAGAAAATAACAATACAATCAACAAAAAAGACAATTTCAAACACATGGGCTACATGAAAGTCAAAATCAGCAAGGCAGTGAGGTTTTAGTCACAGACTAACCTGCAAATTCCACATACCATGACAGTGCCACGCACCAAAGTGCCATGGGTTAGCTCTGACCAAAGGCGAGCGACCTCGGCCACTGGAAGTGTCTAAAGTGCTGCGCGTGCAGCACTGATCAGCGGGCAGAGATCACGGGAGAACTGCGAGTTCACACAGGAATATATAGTATGGCAACAGAGGACTATTTTACCTTTTGGGGTAAATTTGTCATCCTTTCCGGTATAAGTCCATGATATTTTTGCTTCCGCCATTGTGTGAGTACATTAGAAAGTTAAAAAGTTCATGTTTGCTTAAAGGATCTGTGGTTTTATGTAAAATTATTTTGCTAAATATCATTTAAAGTTCTCTTTTCCTCATCAAAGGCAACTTTATGGTTTTTTCCACTGACCTCCTGGTGACCCTTTGCTCTCGCTGCAGTATGACATGTAATGTTGATATAGTGATGATTTATGATCGAGAGTCCATGTATTGTGTTTTATTTTTTGTAACTTTGCGAGTTACAGCAACAACTGAAGAAGTATCCCGGACACTTTTCAAAATAAAAGCCCTGTATGACAGTGTGGGTTGTCTCACCATAGAAACAAACTGATGGGACTTTTACTATCAAAGACCCAGTGAAGGTTTTCTGTATCTGTCATGTCAGCCTGGAAGGAAGTGACAGACAGCATACAAACACACAGGTGTAGCAAGTTCTGAGCGCGGCTCAGAGAAGAAAAAACTTTTCTGTTTCTTGATTACTGAGCAGTCATTCAGCGGACATTCTGACTGAACTATATGCTCTTGTTCATGTTTTGAAAAGTTAACTGTTCTAACCTGCTTATGCACAACACTAGCTCCCATTGCTTGTGGATGACAGTTGCATAATTAAAAAGACAGTGTGCATAAGACCAGACAAAAGACTACGGACAATATCAAACACGTCTGATAATGTCGTAACACCAGGACTGCAGTAAGACTGCCTCAGAGCTGCTCATAGTGAGTCTTATTGCCACCTTACACCTAATGATTAAGACAACAGGAGCAAATTTTGCAAGATTCCTAAGATTTTACTTCAGCTTTGGAATTTTGTCTGCATCTTTGAAATCACACAAAAAGTTGTTAGATGTAAGGCCGCCTTTAGAGTCGGGTCAAGGGGGTCTTTCTTAGAAAACGCTTATTTTAATCTACAGCTTTGACTTTTTTTCAGAGGAACATGTTTCCCAGAGTCTGACTTGAATTTATCACATAACTCTAATTTAGTGCTGATAAAATGACCTTTTGGATCTCTGAGTGCCCTCAGCTCTGAACTCACTTTATTAATACTAAAGAGGCTGATGGTTTAGCAACTCATATGTAGCTTTAGCTACAGAGTCAGAGGGCTAAACCAGATAAATCAGAGGTAATAGATAAAGTATTTTAAATTAGAGTAGTCCTCCCCAACACCTGTTTCTCCATTTAAGACCAAAAACATGGCAACAGGCATTGACATTATAGAACTGTATACTAGACACATGCTGTGCATCATTTCACATCCTGAACCTTTACTTTATGTGCATAAAAGCACAGCTCTTAAGTTTAGTCAAAGCATCAGTGGTGGAACAGGATGATTGCTAATGGCAAATTGAAAATATCAAAGCATGCATTCAGCAATCTCCAAACCTACTTTTGTACCATATTTCTTACAATACAACTTCCAGTTAAGCGAGACTGTTAAGATGTTTTATAAGAATTGTATATGGAGTTTGAAATATACTGTGATGAGTTTTGCTAGATCCTTGACTGCTTTGGAGTTTTGTTGGGCATAAAACATTTAAAAGCAGGGATTCTTGTACATGTTCCAGTCCACTTCATTCCACAGGTCTCTACTGATATGTACCAGTAAGGCTAGAGAAAAAGCAGGCGTTTCCGAGTTCTTGATGAGCAAGATTATGCTTGCAGCACTGGATGCTATTTTATTCCATTTCATCACATGGATCCATTTCAAGACCAATGATTTTTTTGCCTTTGCTTGATGGAAAAAAAATCAGCATGTAACTTTTAAGACAGGTATGATTCTGCCTATCAGGCACTTGTTCAGTGGCTGGCCTTATTCATTGTAAACGACAGCTCTGTGGGTCTTCATCTCCTATGAGGAGTTTCTAAGTTGTTGGTGATATGGTTAAAATATTGTTGCTGGAATGAGTGCAGTTATTAAAACATACCTCTTCTACAGGTGGTCAGAGTAATTCCCAAAGTCATTTCTCATGACTCCCTTGGCCAGCCTAGGACCTAGAAGGAGCAAAATCACCAGATCTATGCACACTTTGAATCCTTTGGCGAGCTAAGAGCCCTACCACCTGTGTATGCCACTGCTGTTTGACCAGGCTCTAACAGCATTTAGTTTAAAGCATGTGGATAAAATGACTGACATCACAACACAAGTAAACAGCCTCTTTGTTACAATTTGGGTTGCTGGGAAAGCACAATGTTAAGTGATTCATTCATTTAACATTGGTGTATATTGGCAAACTTTAAGCCAATTAATGATTCTTTTTAATAGGTTAAAATTGGCCAATTAAATCAGCTGAAAGATTAACCAGCCAGGCCATAGTTAACATCACTAAAGGTGTGAAGTATTACATAAACTGTTTCATATTATACACGTGTTGAAAAAGGAGAATCTCAAAATTTGAACAAAGTCCAGCAGTATAGACTTGCAGACACACAGAAGTGTGAGAAAAACAGGACAAAAATTCCACAGCTTTGTCAGTTAAGATCAAACAAGAGCATGTGACTGAGAGAGAACATTTTGTGAAGAAGAACAAACAAGGCCAGTCTTAATTGTAGCTAGCCACCACCAGGCTGGGCGCCAGCCCACGCAGCAGCTAGCCACCACCAGGCCAAGCTCAGGCTCCAGCAGCAGCTAGCCACCACCAGGCTGGGCGCCAGCCCACGCAGCAGCTAGCCACCACCAGGCCAAGCTCAGGCTCCAGCAGCAGCTAGCCACCACCAGGCCAAGCTCACACTCCAGCAGCAGCTAGCCTCTTCCAGGCCAAGCTCAGGTCAGCTGCAGCCACATTTTCGAGTGGTATGAGACCAAAAAAGGTCTTTCAGGAAGAAGAAATGCTCTCATTGAGCATGATTCATGAATTACTTGACCAACAGAAATCATTTTTCAAAGACTTGTTTGGGCAACAAGAAAGAATTTCATAATATCATGGATAATATGATGAGAGATGTACAAGATATTAAAAACAGCTTACAATTCTCACAAGCGGATATTGATGACTTTAAGAAGAGACTTTCTGACCATGTTTCAAGCCTCAAGAGTATTTCAATTGAGTTTGCATCTGTCCAAGATTCTTTTGATAAACTCTCTGGAAAACAAGAGTTCCTGGGAAGTCAATCCAAAAAAATAACATCATTATTGATGTAATCCCAGAAGAGAGAAGTGAGTCCTGGCAATGCACATAAGGTAGTGTCAGACAACTGCTTGTTGAAAAACTGGAACTTGACCTCAAATCAGTTGAGTTTGAACTTGTGTATCATAAGAGGAAAAATGAGGAATCATATTGTTCATGAAACAGGTACTGAATAAGCCTACTCTTATTTCATAAATATCATAACTACCTTGTTAAATCAGTGCTTTCCACTTTAATGAATAAGACAAAAAAAAGCTAATTTTCACAAACCCTGGTTTACTTCAGCTCTTAAAAAAATCCTCTACCGTGAAAAATAAGTTATATAAAAGATATATTTTAAGTCCAACTCCTCTAAATTTAAAAGAATGCAAAACATAAAAATAAATATGTGCATATATTACATAAAGCTAAGAAGACATATTTTTCAAATAAGTTTGAAGACTCAACAAACAATATAAAATCTACATGGAGTGTTATAAACTGGCTGAAAAATAAAACAAACCATCATTAGGTCCTAGTTTACAGTTCCTCAAAGCTGATAAACTGGTCAGTGATCCATATGAAATCTCCTGTAGCTTCAATAACTATATTGCTAATGTAGGTGCTTATCTCTCACAGAAAATTGGCAACATTACCAACAGTCATTTAGAATACCTAGGGAAACATTATCGCTGCATCTTACACTTTGAGCCCCCGTCACTAAATGAAGTAAGGGATTTAATCTAAAACCTAAAAAACACCTCAACTGGTCATGATGAAAGCAGAAGTTCATTTGTGAAAGAGGTATCAAACTATATACTGGAGCCCCTCACTCATATTCTGAGTCTATCACTGGCAACTGGTGTCCCAGAAAACCTTCAAAAAGCAAAAATAATACCTTTGTTTAAACTGGTGACCAATGTAATTTTACAAACTATTGCCCTATACCATGTTTTTCAAAAATTCTTGAAAAATGTATTTATAGTAGAATTGTAACTCATTTACAAAAAAAATGAAATTTTATTTGGGCATCAGTACAGATTTAGAAAGGACCATATTACCTACATGGCACTTTTACAGCTAGCAGTCAAAATACAGGCAACTCTAAATAATAACAATTATTCACTAAGCTTTTTTTTAGATTTGTCTCAAGCATTTGACAAGGTCAATCATGAAGATCTGTTTGCTAAATTACAACATTATGGTTTTCAGGGTGACACACTGAAGTGGTTGACCAGCTACAGTATATAGGTGAAAGAGAACAGTGTGGAGTAAATAATGGTTGTTCTTCCACAAGGATCCGTATATGAGCATTTATTATTTCTTATTTACATGAATGATTTTTCATCAGCTTGTAATTTTTCTTTTCCTATTTTGTTTGCTGATGAAACAACATGATTTCATCAAACACTAACTTTCATACTCTAATAAATTATACAAATGAGGAATTAGCAAGAGTTGCAAAATGGTTCAAACTTAATATATTCTCACTGAATATTACAATGTTACAATGTTACAATGTCATTTAGCAGACGCTTTTCTCCAAAGCGACGTACATTTGAGAGCAAGAACAACACAAGCAATGACCTAGACAAGAAGAAACAACATCAGTAAGTGCCATCAAGTGCTCCAGGTCCAATTGGACGCAAGTGCTGCCGTGTAGAGTTTAAGGCAGAGTACCTAAAATATACGTTGTTTATGTAGTTTGTTTTTTTTTTTTTGTTTGTTTTTTTTTTGTTTGTTTGTTTTTTTTTGTTGTTTTTATGTTTTTTTTTTTTTGTTATTAGACAGCAACAATGAATCAAGGAAAATGTGGGATCACTAATCGCCATTCATTAGACTTCACAACAACTATTTACCAAGTACCAAGTGCTGGATCATTCCCAAAGAGCTGGGCAAAGAAATCCCAGAAGTAGAGCAGGACAGTGCCAGCTAACTATAGTTGGGAAACTCATTCAACCACTGGGGGCAGCAGTGGAGAATAGTCTGGCTGAGACTCAATCTACTACTGGGGACAACAGTAGAGAATTGCCTAGCTAAGTGCAAAGTGTTCTCTGAAGAGCTGGGTCTTTAGCCTTCTCTTGAAAGTAGACAGGGAGTCTGTAGATCGAATGGAGTTGGGTAATTCATTCCACCATTTAGGGACAACAGAGGAGAAGAGTCGAGCTAGTGACTTAGGAGCATGATGTGCTGGAAGTACCAGGCGCCTTTCGCTGGCTGAGCGTAGTGGGCGAGAAGGGGTGTAGACCTGGATGAGGGACTCCAGGTAAACAGGAGCAGTTTTAGTTACTGCTTTGTAAGCAATGATTAGAGTTTTGAATTTAATGCGAGCTGCAACTGGAAGCCAGTGTAGAGAGATTAAAAGAGGCGTGACATGAGCTCTCTTGGGTTGGTTGAAGACCAGACGTGCTGCTGCGTTCTGGATCAACTGCAGAGGTATAACTGTGCATGCAGGTAGGCCTGCCAGTAATGAGTTACAGTAGTCAATACGTGATATTATAAGAGCCTGTACTAGGAGTTGTGTAGCATGCTCTGTCAAGTAGGGTCTGATCCTCTTGATGTTGTAGAGGGCGAAACGGCAGGATCGAGCAATCGAGGCCACATGGAGCTTGAAGGTTAGCTGGTCATCAAACATGACACCCAGATTCCGGGCTGACTTAGTGGGCAAGAGATTATTTGATCCAAGCTGGATATTGATCTGCGGTTCCATAGTGGGACTGGCTGGGATGATAATGAGCTCCGTTTTGGGCAGGTTGAGCTGAAGGTGACGTTCCCTCATCCATTTAGAAATATCAGCAAGGCAGGATGAGATCCGAGCTGAGACAGTTGTGTCATCTGGTGGAAAGGACAGGAATAGCTGTGTGTCATCTGCATAGCAGTGATAAGAAAAGCCATGGGATGATTGCACCAAGTGAGGTGGTGTATATTGAGAAAAGTAGGGGACCAAGCACAGACCCTTGAGGCACCCCTGTTGATAAGCCATGCAGTTTAGACACTCCTCCCTTCCATGATACTCTAAAAGATCTCCCTGTGAGGTAGGACTTAAACCACTGTAGGGCAGATCCTGAGATACCAAGTGAAGAGAGTGTGGAGAGGAGGATTTGGTGGTTTACTGTGTCAAAGGCAGCAGACAGATCCAGCAGTAAGAGAACTGAGGACTGACCAGCTGCTCTGGCCAAGCGAAGTGATTCCGTTACCGACAAAAGTGCAGTTTCAGTAGAGTGGCCCCGCCTAAAGCCAGACTGATTCTGATCAAGTAGATCATTGTTCTGCAAGTGTTCTGAGAGCTGGTTGAAGACTGTGTGCTCCAGTATTTTTGATAGGAATGGGAGAAGTGAGACCGGCCTGTAATTTTCAACCAGGGCTGGGTTGAGAGTGGGTTTTTTGAGCAGTGGTGTAACCCGCGCTTGCTTGAAAGCAGCTGGGAAA
Organism: Cheilinus undulatus; assembly: GCF_018320785.1. Lineage (NCBI taxonomy): Eukaryota > Metazoa > Chordata > Actinopteri > Labriformes > Labridae > Cheilinus > Cheilinus undulatus. The sequence continues at coordinate 26,080,220 of NC_054881.1, read as the reverse complement.
ACACCTGTGGACAGAGAGGAGTTAATGATACAACTCACAGCAGGGCTGATTGTGGGCTCAATCGCCTGCAAGAGATGTGATGGTATCGGATCGAGGGGACAGGTTGTGGGCTTAGAGTCAAGCAGAAGCCTGGTGACCTCGCTCTCACTTAGTGGAGAGAATGAGCTAAGTGATGCATCACTAGCTGGTGGCAGAAAACTGAGGTGGACAGGCTCAGAGAATTGGTTGCTGATGGTAGAAACCTTGTCAGTGAAGTAGGAGGCGAACATGTCTGGAGTCAACATACTGGAGGGTTGTGGGTTTGAAGGAGAGAGGAGCGAGTTAAAAGCAGAGAAGAGTTTGCGTGCATCAGTGGCAGCACAGATCTTTGATTGATAGAACGCCTTCTTAGCAGATTTTAGAGCAGAGGTAAAACAGGACAGTTTTTGCTGATAGGCACTCAAGTCAGTGGTTTGTTTGGATTTACGCCATTTTCTCTCTGCCGCTCTGAGCCCTGCCCTTTGGGTTCTGATGACCTCAGTGAGCCAGGGACAAGGTGGAGTATTTCGAATAGGCTTAGACACCAGAGGGCAGAGTTTGTCCAGAGAGGAGGTCAGTGAGGAGCAGAATGTGTCTGTGGCCTCGTTAACAGTGAGTGTGAAGGACTCGTTACATGAGGCTAGTGCAGCTGAGACCTCGTCAGACAGCTGTGTTGGGTCAAGTGACTGAAGGTTTCTGTGGTATGATCTTAATTGAGTAGTAGATTGTTGAAGTTCAGGTAAGCCAAGTGAGAACTGAATGAAGTAGTGGTCAGAGAGGTGAAGTGGTGTTACACTCAAATTAGCCGTGGAGCAATTGCGAGTTAGAATCAAATCCAGTGTATTACCAGCCTTGTGTGTAGGAGGCGTTTGAACCAGTTTCAAGTCAAAGGAGGACAGTAGTGAAATAAAATCAGTAGCCTGGGCTCTATCCAAGTGGATGTTCATGTCACCCATGACAACCAATGGTGTGCCATCATCAGGGATGTCTGAGAGTAACATGTCCAGTTCCACAATAAAGTTGTTCAGGTGACCCCCAGGTGGGCGGTATACCACAACCATGTAAGCCTTTATTGGGGCAGTGATCTGTACTGCATGATATTCAAATGAGGTGTTATTGTCCAAGGGTTTGAACTGGCTGAAGTTCCAGCTATGAGAAAGAATAATGCCTGTGCCACCTCCTCGGCCAGAAGAGCGAGGTGTATGAGAGAACACTGCATCAACTGATAGAGCAGTTGGTGTTACAGTGTTCTCAGGACGGACCCAAGTTTCTGTCAGGGCTAGGACCTGAATGTTAGACAGTTTAGTGAGGGAATTGATGAATTCTGCTTTGTTAACTGCAGACTGGCAGTTCCAGAGGCCAACTGTGATAAAAGGTTGTGGAAAAGAGGCATTCTGCAAAGTGGATAGATTATGCAGGTTTCGTTTTCTGTAACTATTGTGCTTCTTTCTGTTCCCATATATGACTTGTATTTTTTGGTTGCACATGTTGCGTTAGACTGCTGGGGTGCGTTAGACTGTTATGAGGCAGTGCTGCCTGTCTGTGGCCTTGCTCGGTGGACTCGCACAGGTAGACTCGCTGGTCTTTACCCAATGTGGTCTTCACACAATTGGGCTTCCACAAGGGCTGACGCTTACGCTTACGCTGACGCTTCAGCGCAGTCTGTGTACTTATATAGAGAGATATGCCACAGATGTGCACAATTGAGTTGACTGTGCACAGCCGCTAACCGCCCCAGCTGGCAAATTTAGATTCAAACTCTCTTAAAGCTTGGACTACAGTGAAACTCCGCCCCGGCAGTTTACACTTTAGCAATCAATAGAGGGAGCCACACGCGTCAACTGCCTCACCTATTGTTGCAGAGAGAGTGAAACTAACACGTTCAGCCTAAGCAAAACTGCCAACAACCTACTTCCAACTGAAACAACCAAAAGCAGATTCCTCTTACCAAGTAGCTTCTCCCTTCCTATCTCAAAGATCAGAGCTATATTAAAAAGTCAAATTTCATAGTATTTGCAGGAAGAGGAAGGAGTTGTGACGAGGACTATGCCAGACTGTGGATCAACGGGAATGAAATTTCTCAAGTATCCCATTTTTAGGTATCCTAGTGGATGCAAATTTTAATTGGAAATATCACATTCATTTAATCCAGAAAAAAATTGTGGAGTCATTAGGGATCATTAAGTAGATAAGGCTTGTTTATTGATCTTGTATTATTCTATGACTAATCCCTGTTTCATTTATGGTAACATAGTCTGGGCAAACACCTGTCCAACCTTCTTGAAATTTACTCTCTGCAAAACGTTTTGTAAGATTGGCAACTTTTTCTAATTTAAGAGAAGCTTCTGCCCCCCTCTTCAAAAACTGAACATTCTTTCAGTTTATGATATAAACATTAATCAGATATGTGTGTTCATAAACAAATATATGTTTTTACCTTTGTCTTTACATCATCATTTAGAAACTTCTTCAAATTAAATTCACAGAATCATTCATATAATACCAGACAGGTTGATCATCTTCACCTTCCTTGCTATAAAACTAAACACGGCCAGTTCTCCATTAGATATCGTGGTGTACAAATATGGAATGCTAAAAGACATGTAACTGAGAGCTTGTCATCATTAAAAACTCTTTAAGGTAAACTGTCTTCACATTTAATTCATGAAGCTTAGTTTTTATGTATTAAATTTGTTCTAATTTTTTCAGCTCCTTTATAGTTTCCATATTTCTGTTTGTTTATTGAACTGGTTAGTCTACGTTTGTGTATTGTTGATTTTTTTTTTCTTTTTTACACATGGATGAACATATGCAGGAGTATGCATGCATAGTTTGAAATGTGAGGTCCCTTGCATAAGCCTGATTAGCTTCTTGACCTCTCCTGAAACATTTTTTATGTTCCTAACTCACTTTATGTAATCTTTTGTGTGCAAATAAAATAAAATAAAATAAAAATAATTCCTGGTTTTCAGATGAAGCTCAGGCTCCAACACACAAAACTAGCAACTCCTGATTTCATTAAGTCCCAAAAGCATTCTAACTCAAAAATATAAATAAAAGCACTACATATATATATATATACATATATATATGTATATTTATATATATATATATGTATATATATATATATATATATATATATATAAACTGCTTATCTAAGACACAACATACTGTGTGTTTGGTTTTCTTTTTGTCAAATCTGACACAGACGTATTCAAAAAGTTTAGGTGTAGCCTGTTTAACACCACTGTACATCAGCCCTCTCAGCCCTAAAATCAACCCAGGAATTCTCTCACATCATCACCTTGCAAGCCGTTTCTGTGCAAGATGATACGTGTATGTACGCACAAATTAAACACGACATCCTCACTGTGACTACGCACAGGTATTGAGCAGCAGCAGATTTATTTCATAGCTGATTTATTTTCCTTAGTCTGCGGGTAACATGCAGCAAGAAAGAGTTTGTGCAGAGGAAGGGTTGTCAGCAGCAAATCAAACAGGTCATCGAGTACCAGCCACTTCTTTACTGGCTGTAAAAGCACATTCCACTTTAGTTTGACCGCTTCATGGCAGCCTGTTGGGGCCCTTCTCTTGTATTTTTCACCTCGACAAGAAAAATTGTGAGGTTTTAGTCTCTTACACTATTATGAACCTATATTCTTTCCTGACAAGTGCAACATCTGACTCTAACACTGCCTTTTTATCATTCAAGATAAGATACCAGATTAATTATTACATAATCAAATTGAATTATGTACGAGATGCTGGGTTATTTTATCTACTCAAATGCTGGGTTTGTCCTGTTGGGTCATTTTTCTGGGTTATTTCCAGGGAGTTGGGTAGTTTTTGTGTAAATTACAATATGCGGGGTCAGTCCGTTGACGTTTCACACACTGCAAAGATCGCCAACCTCCAAGAGTATGCTGTCTACACCGTGGCTGGGTCACTATCTCTGTGCCTTCCAACTGCATCTGACACCATACGTCCGCCTCCTCAACAACAGCGAAAGTAAAGAAGAAAAAAGGTTTGTATACACTTTCCATCTACCTCTACCATCTAAGTCCTATGCGAATGAGAATTATCACTTTGTATAGTTAGTCAAAATAGTTAAACATGTTGTATGTAGTCTTTTTGTCCATGCTAAGTTAAGATGTCAAGTTACCTGGCAGCCAAACTGAAGAGAGTGAGAGATAAATTGAGTGAAGAGGAGCAGACAAATTCCTGTGTTTATCCTGACATGTTTTAATGCTTATGTCTTCTGCTAAAATGCATTTAACACATTTTTTACATTTTTTTAATCTAACCTTCATTAAACCAGATAAAGACCTTGTGAAAGACATCTCTTTCTCAAGAGTAGCCTAGCCAGGTCAGCAGCACATGCCATGATAAAAAAAAAAATCCATGTTCAAGAGACAGATTACAAACAATCATTAAAGCAAACAATAATTTAGAAATCTGGTTTGCAATTGAAGTGGAGGGCTTTAAGTCACAGAAACAATTTGAAATACAGACACCGTTCAACAGTCTCACATTGTCTACCATGAAAGATAGAAAGAACAGTTTCCAGTGAAATAAATCCTGAGAGTTTCAAATCAGTCTGGAGAGTATTTGATTCTCTTGAAATTCTTTTCTCCAGGTCAGTCCTGACACGAGAAACAAGCAGCTGGAACATGTCACAGGATTGGAGGGCATAGTGGCTTTTAGTTCTTCCAAAAAGAGTACTGTGTCTCTCTAAACAGAGCTCCATCTAGTTCATCATGTGCTGTGTGCACATGATGAACTAGCTTGCGTACGTGTGTGGGGTCAGTAAAATGACTGGTAATACAGACGAGGACCTGCAGGTTATCGGACAGGCCTGAAAACCATTGAGTTCTGGTCCTCAGCCAGTCTACTGGTGCCACTTTTGTTCCCATCTCTGAGCGCACTCATTTATTTTTTGGTTACATGACATCTTACTAAAAAACTAGTGTAACCCTATCATTCTTAATGATCCAACCCTAATACTACTCAGGGAAAACTGTGAATAAACATGATTTTTCTAAACCTAAAGGAAAATCAATACAGGTAAAACAACATTTACCTGAGAGTAGAAAGTCATCACTGATGTGAAAATGAAGAGCCAAATTGTTGTATTTCTTCAAGGAGAGTTCTGATAAAGGTTCCTTGTTCTATTGTTTCAAATATAATTCCATGTTGGCTTTGAAGTCAATACTTTATTTCAGGAGCCATTTTTCATTTCCCTTGAAGTTTTCTTGTTGGCAATAAAGGCCATGTTCTGCAGTTTGTTTACTCCAGCTCAAGTTGTTGAGTTGTATCAGGAGTAAACAGCATCCTTGGACTTTCAGCTGAAACCATTTTCTCCTTTGATAAATGGGTGTTTTTGCTCTCTCTGCCCCTCTTTGTATTTTTGTCTTAAAATTCAGGAAAATACATGCTGCAAAAAAGAACTTCTGCTTCTGTGAACTTTGTTTAGTTGATGTAAGGTGGATTTGTTGCAGACATCATTTTCTTCTTAACTGAAATCAGTGCATTTTCAAAGGGTGGCCTTAGATGGCATGGGCCCTCCATGAATTTTGATTGGCCTGCCACATTTGGCTCTAAAATCTCCTCTTTGCCCAGTCAGAGTCCTAACATTAGTTCAGACCAACTTACTTTATTTGCTAAGTCAGATGCAAGCAGTTGTAACATTTTGAAATAAAGCAAGACTTTAGGGATTTTTTCAGTTTCATTTTTTTTGTATTTAAATGTTTAATTTTTGTGCACTGAGAGCAAAGCTAAACAGAGTCACATTCCTTGTTGTGTAAGCCTACTTGGCCAATAAAGCTGATTCTGATAGGTAGAAAATGTAGTGGAAATGCCCCAAATGTTTCTAAAAGGGCCTAAAGTTTTGATTCAAACGTTTATTATTCCTGTTAACCATCAGGTCTTGTACCTTGGAGGACAGTAATCTTTAATGTGTCAGTAAGGGCCTCAGCCTCAAACCATGCTGAAAAAATGCAAAGCACGTATCTCCCAGTTTGACTTAACTCAGCTCCACCTTTTTAAAAATGAGAAAGAAAGCACAGTGAGAGGGTGAGTTCAGATCTGGTTCAAATGCAGACTGACATCTCTGCATACAGGAGGACAAAGTTAGACACTTTCATGCATGCGCTCTGTCTGGGTTATTCTCTGCAGGACCCCATTCAGGTGATAGTCATGATGGCTCATTCTATTCCAGTCCATTTCCCCACCAAAATAAGACTCTCATTGGCAGAAATGAAATTGAATTACTAACTTTGTTGGATATCCCTCATTCTCATTGGACCTTTAACTGACACAGTTATTACTTTGAATAGACCTACTCATCTGCTAAACTTAGGCTGAAAATCCTGACCTTATAGCCCATGCTTAAGATCTATTCACAAGAGGTTGGATGGCATTGTTATGAAATGGATCCATTTCATAGAAGCGCGTTTTATTACTGTGTCTACTTTCTGTTTCTACTCCCATCTGTCCTGTTTTGGGGAGTCATTAATGTCAGAAAGAGAGGGAAGAATGGAAGTTTACCATCTTACAGGATTAAAATGACCTCTTCCTTGGAGCACACAGTGAGTCAAGCTTCCATTCAGAGGTCTCATCTTTAACTAATCAGCCCTTTGTTTGTGTTTATCAGAGCAAATCCTTATTTCTTTGTATGTGGAGTGTAGAAGTAATATCCTCTTTTTCTTATGAAATTTGGCTTTTATCTTTTAAGTGCCTTTACCTTGACATACTCGCTCTTACTATCAAGATTTCTTTGAGCATGGGATCTGGTAATGGAATAATTAAACCAGGTTTCAATTAGAAAGTCCCCTGCTATGTTAATTGCTTTGATAAGTGGAGTTTGAGATAAGGTCTTTAATGAACCAGTATGTTATTGGGCTTTTACAGTGTTAATTAAAAGGAAGAAGCTTTGATTTTTCTGAGTTAACTGCACATGTTATCATCAAATTTCTAGCAACATTTTGATCTTTCTAGTCTCCTCTTAGCCCAGACTTAAAAAGGTAAAAATATTTTAAGAATATGTATAATATGATGGGAAAATCAAGTTAAATCTTGCAAGGAAGGGGAATTTGAAAATTACTGGCAAAAAAAAATCTTCATTCTTGTCATATTAATCTTGCTCTATTGCTCTATTTGTCTATTTCCTCATTTTGAACCTCAGGAAAGTGTTTCCTCAGTTCATAAGTTGCTGTAGAACAATTTGACATTTTTTTCTGCAAACCTTGAAATGCTTTCAAGCGTATTGATTGAGACTACCACTCTCCATTGAAACTGTAGTTTGTATTTAACCTGAAATTCTGAAAAGAAAAAAGCTAATTCACATGTTTTACAAAAATCCCAGTAACTGGTAGATGATGCTGGCTTGACTTGTATTTGTCCCTGTTACACAATAAGAGGTGAAAGTCTGGCTTCCCTAGACTCTGAATTCCCCGCGGCTGTGGGTTTTGGTGTCTGATTTCAGCTTGTTTTGTCTCCAGCTGACTGTGGTGGAGCTCCACAGGGAAACATTGCCCCGGAGGGATTTCACTGACAGGGTGGAAGTCAACTGGGGAGAGACTGATGAGTCTCACAGGAGCAGGACTAGACTGTTGCCAGACACTTGGCATTTTGGACTCTGGTTACATGTCAGTCTAGGTGAGTACATGTATATTAAGAGCTTTAACTGCTGTTTTCACGGCCTCAGGAAACTGGTTAAATTTGTACGTTCTATAAAAAGTTTTATTGTTGCTATAACTTTAAAATTCAATATCTGTAATGAACCTTTACATGTAATTTTTAAGATTAGGAACACCTAACATATAATGCTAATTTATAGGAACTGAAACACTATCCTGGTCAAAGTTTGATCACTGAAAGATTTTTTGATTGTTTTTAATTATTTATATTTTGAAAGTTTCAACTGAAATAGACACAGCTAAAAACAAGGCTGGGCAAACAATAGACATAACAGTTTTATAATTAGCATTCACAAATGTTGTGAGCTTAAATTTTTCTACATAAGGAAAACCACATCCAATGTATGTCCAATGGTTCAATTCTTATCAAACTGGTAATATCATGGGGGGACAGGTGCTCTCATTTTTACCTCATTTGAAATAACGTACAGCTACCCAGCACAGCACACATGACACAGACATGATGGGAGTACACTTATCCATACGGATACACAGGTCCTACGTGGATTTAAGTGAAGAGAAAGAGGAACAGGAACAAGAGGGAAAGTTCTGTGTTTTCACCTGAAATGCAGAAATGAAAGCTTTGTCTAGGCTTTGAGTGTCTGAAACTAAATCACACTGATCACACGGTTCCTCAACGACACACACTCTAGAGCTGTTCACTGTGCTCACATGCAAATACAGAAACACTGCCGAGCAGTCTGATGGGTTGTCAGCTTTATGAAAATGTAACATTGGTAGGACAAATTAGACTATGGCGATAAAAAGCAGACAATGGCAGAGTGCCATAATGGGCTGCACCATTGTGCTTGGGTTAGCGGTGTTGCTTCATAACAAAAAAGTTCCTGGTTCACCTTCCCATCTGGGCCTTCTGTGCTGAGTTTGCATGTCCTCCCCCTACATGCATGGGTTCTCTCCTCCCACCACCAAAGACACACTCAAAGGTCAATGGGTAACTTTGCCATAGGTGTGAGTGTGAAACAAAGCAGATTGAAGAACTGAGGGGTTTCACAAGGAGTGGACTGTGGCTGGAATCAGTGTATCAAGAGTCACCACACACAGACAGGCCTAGGAAATGGATTACAAGTGTTGTGTTCTTATTGTCTGAACCACAGACATTGCTATGAGCTTCTCACCTGGGATAAGGTGAAAAAGAACTGGACTGTTGCTCAGTGGTCTCAGGTCTTGTTTTCAAATGATGCTCAATTTGTTTGGAAACAAGGTCCTAGAGTCTGAAGGAAGATCTTAGAGGCCCAGAATCCAAGGTGTGTGAAGTCCAGTGTTGTCAGTCAGTGAAAGTTTGGGGTGCCATGTCATCTGATGGTGTTGGTCCACTGTGCTTTATCGAGTCCAGAGTTTACGCTGCTGTATCTTTATGGAGATACTGATTTCCTTTTCCAGCAGGACTTGGCCCCTGTCCAAAGTGAAACCAAAACTAGCAGACCTTTACTGACCATTGTATTACTGTGTTTCATTGGCCAGCCAACTGGCCTGACCTGAGCCCATAGAGAATCTCTAACAAAATGTCAAGAGGAACATAAGAGACATGAGTCAACAATACAGGTGAGCTGAAGGCTGCTAACAGAGCAGTCTGGGCATCTTAACAACCAAGCAGTGCCACAGGCTGATTGCCTCCATGCCACATTGCATATGTGCAGGACCTCCAAACATTTAATGAGGGCATACAGTAAATTAACATAATTTTACAGAGGGTCATATTTCTTTAAAAAAAACTTTTTTTTTTTTTTTGAACAAATGTTTTGTGAGTGGGCTGGGTGGGAGCGCAAAGTGCTGCACATATGTGCTCATTCACTATGAAAGTGGGAAGATCTGCATTTTATTTCCCTAATTTTTATTCTGTTAAAAAGTAGCTGTGTTTAAAACATTCTTCAAGGGGACAAAACTGCTGAGCATCATCACCGTTATCTGACTTTGTTGTTTGGCTGTTCAGCTGTTTCCACTAATAGGATATTGTTTTTTTATGTCTTAATTGTGTAATTTTTTAGAGAAATAAATGGCATGAGAACTTTTGGCATTTAATGCCCCCCATTTTATTATTTTGTATAATGAGGGAATTCCAATTAACTGTTAATTATGAAGCAATGATTTACAAATAGAATAAAAATGCTGGCATATGAATTTCTAACCTAAAGACATTTATAAATATAACAGTTTATTTTTCGCAATCATAGATAAGAACCAACACTAAGGTAGCAGGGACAATAAACTTAAAACATCATCTTACTTGTGACTTTGACTCTCACCAAACTACCAAAGTTACTGAGAACTCCAGCAGAGTGTGCCAATTAGCGTTGAACGCAGCCTGCTGAAACAATCACTTAAATAAAAATAATAACGGCCATTAGTGCCTGCTGATCCATGAGTGTTTGCTTTCTCATTACTGCCGTCTATTCATCCCTGTGACAGCTGTGGAGGATGTTTACTGACCTGAGATTTGTCACGGAGGGGAAACAATTGCTACCATCAAATTAGTCTTGGGCGCCTTGACTGCTTAATGTGCATGATGGCTGATACATGTTCCTCAAGTGGGCTGCAGGTTTTCTTCACTTCCTTGAGAGATGTGCCTTTTTTGGCCTTGTTTTTGAGTGCACCAGTACAAATTCAAGAAAAGCATTCTTATAGTACTATAGCAGTCAAAATCTGTCACGTCTGAAGGATTGAAGAGATAAAAAAGCACCATTCACAGTGAAGGATAAGGGCTCCCTTCATGTCACTGTGCCACATCTAACTGTTTTTGAACATAAGGGTGCTGAGGATCGTATATTCTGCTCTAAGAGTAATAGCTTTATCCAATTCAAACAAAACTCAGCTGAACTGAAATACTGCACTTAAGCTTAAAACCAGGAACAGAGATGTGACTCATGGCACATAGTGCTGTTTTTCGTTATTTCTTTTCTCCTTTAAGCCTCTCCCTCTTTTCCCATTCTTTTCCTCATCTGTCTTCATGCCAGCCGTGTGCACAATAGAGAGGGTTTTAAACATGTGTCACTGAATCCTAATCTGTGCTTCAGCACCCTGTGAAGCACGACTAAGTCAGGGAAAGTCTAAAATATCAGTCCTGCATGCTGGTTTACATTTATCAACAGTAACACATTAAAACAATTACACACTTCAGCATTAGCTAAGCATTCATCGATATTTAATGCATTATCTGTATCCTACTTTAATACTTATTTGGGAAACACTTCAGAATAACTATTAAAGGGATATTTCAGTATTTTTGAAGTTGTGTTGTATTAGATACTTGGCAGTAGTCAGGGCAATAGCCTCCAGTGATTTCAGTGAGCATTACCCCTCTAGGACACACTTGGGAAAGCTAGGCTATACAGCACTACAGATGGGTACAGTTTATCTGCGTAATTTAGCAAGTTTAAGGTAAAAAAAAAAAAACAGTGTTGGCTTAATTGTATGCTATAGCTACATTTGTAGAAGCGTTTTATTTTTCAGACTAGACTACTGCCTACGTGCTCTTCCACCTCAATGTATCTGATGAGCTGTTTTGGCCTGTGGGCTTTGTCAGCTTTTAAATAAATACTTTATGTGTTTGTAGCCCATCAATAAAAGATTCCTATTTCACCCTTTTTCTGCTTGCAGCGTCCATAAAAACAGCAGTTTCTGATTTGATGAACTGAAAAACAGGTAACATCATCAAACGGCCGAATTTGGGCAGCAACAACTTTTAAACTTCACCAGCAACCTTCTTAAACAGACTCACTGGGTCAAAAATCTTTGGTCTGAACTGGGCTTAAGATTTTGTTGAGGACCTGAACATCCAGCTGTTCCCACACGCTGGCCTTCATTTATTTAACATGCCCTCAAACTGAAAATTGTGTGTACATAATTTCCATACAGAAGTCAGTGATTATCAATGTGGACATAAGTGGAGGATGTAGTCAAATCCTTTGCCAGCTCAGGGATAATTATTTATAATTAGTATTTATGAATACTGAAGTGGCTGTTAAAATAAACAGATGTTCAAACATTTATAATTCGATAGCTAGATTAGATATGGCATCTTAAAAGCATTTTACATAACACTTCATCTCCAACAATCCATATAGACCACATGGCTTTGTAAATGATGTGTGAGCTTCAAGCTGATTTCTTCATTATTGTTATGGATGAATGAGTGTATATTTGTTGTGCCTCATGTGTAATTTTGCTGGTGATTGTTGAATCATTTTGTTTGACAAGTAGGCTATTTAAATGAGAATTAGACATTGCACAATGGTTGGTCAAACACTGTATTCATTTGTTATCAGAAATGTCAGGTTTTTATTCAGCTCTTTTTTAAGTCTCACTAACAGTGAAAATTATTCACATTAATCTACACTCAGTATCACATCATAACAATTTGAAAACAGATTTTTTAAATTTATTTATTTATTTTTTTTTGCAAATTCATTAAAGATAAAAAAAAATGAAATATTGCACTGACATTAGTATTCAGTCCCTTTGCAAAAACAATCAAAATTTAGCTCAGGTTCCTCCCATTTCTCTAGATCTTTGCTGAGATGTTTCTCCATCCTGATTGGAGCCTACTTGTGGAAACTGATTGGGCATGATTTAGAAAGAGCTGATCACCTGGCCAAACTGAGCAATCATTTAAACAAAAAAGTCTTGAAATACTTTTTACTTCTTGAATTACATCACAGGAAAAACAACCTTTTTCATGATGTTCAGTTTTTCTGAGATGCACCTGCCTCTTTTGATTTTAAAACCTTAAAAACATTTTGTGTTTGATGGTGAATAAAAATAAATAAATTTAAAAAATCAAGTATTAACCTTTGTGGTGATGCATTCTTTTCTGTTAATTTTATTGAATATTTTTTCAGTAAATCACTGTAAATACTGATGTCAAACACTTTTAAAATCCTTCCTCCTCACGTCTTCATGACAGGCTCCAATCCACAACGTTTGTGCTGAACCAAACATGGTTCAGACCAATCAGCGTCATTAAAGGAGAATGAAGCAGCTATGGGGGCAGGTTAAGTTGAGCTGAGAGCAATAGCTGCCGCTTGGTGTAGCAAATGTAGCTATAGTGTGGCGGCAGATTTTATCAGATGTTGACTCCATTTCTACAAGAGCAAAGAATCTCACCCAAAGCTTATCTTAGCATGAAGATGTTTGTGTACGTCTCCCAGTACATCTCCCAGTAGACTTCAGCATGAATTTTAGCCACTAATGGTCTCCATTCACTACAGCTCTAGCACTAGCCTGTAAAGCTAGGCTAGCTCTAGAGCTGCTCATCTCTACTACCTCATTTTGTCTTGTTGCTTATTTGTGATATCAGCCATACTCTAACAACTGCCGGCGATGACAATACATGCTGCAGTAGTATGAAGCAACATACACAAACTACGATATATTACAACATTATCATTTAAGATTACACAGCAATAAAGGTCAATGGAGAAAGAAAGTACATGTATGTATGGTTTGAAAGTTAAATAACCACCAATGACAATGAACAAAGTAAGAGTTTAACATTTATCAGCCTGGCCAATTGTTGAGGTCAATATTTAGCATTTAATAAATTGCCGTATTAGCGTTTTATCTTACCGATTATTAAAAGGTGGGCTACACTGACTCCATTGGAAGGTGTGTGTTCCTCCCAAGCTTTGTTTACACTCTGCACAGTCTCACAGTGTTCCTCCCACAACACTATCTGATTGGCTAGATGTCACATGACAGTCATCCAATCTGCAGTGAGGCCTGAGTGGTTCCTCTGACAAGGAGAGTGTATGGCATCACTTCATGTTTTCCTGCTGCTACTGTGTTGCTTGGTGCAGCTCATGTCAACAGAGCATGAGCTAGTGTTTATTTTTCTTGTTTTTCCTGCATGCAATTTTTCTTTTGTCAAATTAAGTACAATTTGTTTGTCATAACAAATGAATATTAATTCCAAATATCAGTTAGCAGTCTTTTTCCTTGTAAAAAGATATGCACACTGTCTTGTCCTTCTGCCTTTTTTCTCTATTTAAGAACATCGTTTTTGGAGAATCTGGAGCAATTCGAGTAGGAATAAGATTGTGATTTAGAGTTTTGATTTAAAAAAAAAGAATACAGTGTTAAGTTATACATTGTTGATTTTTTTTTCAAACATTTGAGATGTTGCAATATTCTGAAGCAGCAACAAGCAATAAACTTCAAATATTGATCATGGTTATTGTTAAGCCTACTTTGTGATTTGCTTATTTAAGTGAAAGATATTTTGTTGAAGGACACAAGGGTCTGTAGTTGTTGGGAGTATTTTATGTGGTAACTCATTGAGTGCCATTGACATATATATACGTCAAAGTGTTTTTGCGGCGGCTGGCACAAGGGGGCGCTCTCACCTTCCCTGTGGGTAAGTTTGGGGCTTCTGGGATACGTAGTTGGAACACTATGGTTGGAAGTGAAGGTAGATTAAACATCAGAGGTGGAGACCCTGGGGTCAAAGAGCAGAGCGATCGTTACTGAGGTAATCTAAGCTAAAAGTTCTAACTTAGACGCTGGAAGAAACTTTAAACTTTTGCCTGAGAAGTCGCTTACTCACTGAAACTGACACTGAACTTAACGACAGCGAATCCAGGGATCAGTGCTTTTATTGATCTGCCTCGGCCGACAAAAAGGCTAAAGAATGCCGCAAGGTCTCCCCCGTGCGTCGGAGAAATAAGGCAGCCTCTCGCCAGCTGGATGCATACGCTACAAGCAGGAGAGGACGTGGGTGTATAGGGGGTCCTGTGGAGGCCATCCAGTTCCAGAGTGTGGATGGTATGACAGTGACTGGAAGCATTGTAATTTATTTTACAATAAAATAACATTTGTAATACAATTTTGAGATGTCTTGTATGTTATTTAAGGCAAAATTATAACATTCAAATCACTTTTCTGCTTGACAGACTCTCTTTCACAAAAATTCATTTTCCTCAGCTTTCTAGAAAAAAGTGGTCTTTTTGGTGAAACTAGCCTCTATTCAACTTAAGATAAATAAAGAACAGAACAAGCTACAAACAAACATTTTTTTTTCCATGATGAAATAGAGAGCTTCTTCTTTCATTTGAGCTATTTGGTGTTTTTAGAATCATAGTACAAAATATTCTGTGGGTCTTGAAAGATGATTCAAAATGGCCAAAAATGCTGGCACATGCCACTTTCCATTTTATAAAAGGGCTGGCACTCAATGAGTTAATTTCTGACGTATTTGTGACTCAAAATTATTTTTTAATACTAGAAGATCTCAAGTCAAAGTTAATTTGCATACACTTTAAATGTAGGCCTGTTTATAGCTGCATTGATAATTTGTCATGCACTGATTATGAAGGAGCTTCTGGAGAGCTCTGCAGTTATAACGGCTTTTCTTGTCTGCTGCGTTTGCTGTATCTTATCAACTCATTGGCATGTATTCTTTTCACTGAGGCACAAACAAAGTCCTCCCTCCCTCCACATTCATTAAAACATCCCACTCACCATAGATTAAGAGCTTCACAGTGTGTTGTTTTCAAGTTCCTCCTACACTGTGTTGTGTGCACTATACACTGTATCTTCATCAGGATTTAACAGCTACATCAATCAAATGCCCCAGTCCCCCAGCCTTGGTTCTGCTTCAGCAGTGTGATCTGAATGTGAAATCAGAGTGGACATAAAGATGGAGCAAGCCCCTCCTTTTACAGTTGTTCCCCATTAGTTAAGACACATTTCTGCTCCAAACTGTACACACAAAATTCACTTTATATTACATTAATAACATCACTTTACATGACTTCAGAAAACCCCATGGTTATAGTTGCTCCAGATAAACAAAGTTTGTCCTTTTTGATACAATAGTAAGTCCATAAATGAATACGTTTTTTAGAATAAATGATACAAGAAGTACAAATGCAACATTTTCACAAAAAGAAAAATTCAAAGTACAAAAACTTCAGGTGCATTGGAAAGATGTGGACAAACAATATATATTAGCACATTGATCACTCATCACTCATCATCAGATAAACCTGCTGAAGGTCTGAATACCAAAATGTTGCAAATCTTAGAATTACAAGTGCAGACAGCAGTGTGTGGGATTTTTTTACTTTTTTATTTTAATTTAGAAAGGACTATTCACAACAGTCTCAGTTTTCATATTGCATATGTGTTAGACCAGACTCAGCAGGCAGGGAAGCTGTTGAATGCAGCTGCTCAAGGTATACAGCCCCACTGAACCGTCCATCCCGGAGCCCCATTTGGATGAATGTGGGTATGTACTGTGGAAGAGACACTTCCCCACACCCTTCTCTGATTGGAACCTCGTTAATACATGTACATTTTTTTTATCCTTTTGTAATCAAGGTATTTATTGTTTTATCCATAGTCAAAACTGAAAATTGAATAAAAAAATGTTATATTAATTAATACTGTTCATCTAAATCAGCTGCAGGGGTGGCATGTCAGCCTTGATGTTTAAACAAACTTTGTCCAAAAGAAATATCACCCTGCGGAATCTAAAAATGGAAATGTCAGAGGGGAAACTCTAGGCTCTGTATACCGCAGCAGTTTAGGATCCTTTACCCACTGTTATGAATCGTCTGCTGAGGATTATGGTTGTTGCTGTACTGTACCTGAAGAGAGAGCGGTACCTGTCCTCCCACCGTTATTGGGTCCTGTGCTGAGAATACGACAGGAATATGGGTAATGCTGGCTGGTAAGGGAACTTGGTTTGTTTCTGGAGCCGTACAAGCAGTAATTCAGGCTACCTGCTGAGCAGAGCGGGACCAAGTATCATGAAAATGGAGATCAATTTTTGTTCCGTTTTGCCATCTGTTTACAGTAGGATTTCCTCTTTTTAGTCACATTCAATTAAATTAATTGTTATTCCTGTCCAAGACACACACATATATGTTGACTACTCAGCATTTTATAATTATATCTAATATAATATACATCCCATCTATCAATCTATGTGGGTCATTCCTACAATTTGGAAGCATTTCAGGGTGGTGACCTGAAAAAAATTGGAGATGTCAGTGTGTGGATAAGTCTCTCTCACATTTCTCACTGTATCTTTTCTCTGATATCTGTTTCTTCTGCCTTTGTATGCTATTGTCTCAATAATACCGACACCAATAGAACAGCTGACAGCTGCCTAAGTAGAACAATTAGAAAATCAACAATACACCTCAAGGATCTTCTCCTGATTCATAGATGAGCTGATGTATTTTCATTTTTACTTATGCCTTTTTTACTGCAAATGTTTTAGATCCAATGGCGGACACCTGACAGAAAGTTTGTCCTCATCGTCTGCAGCTGAGGTTGATTCTGAACTTGAAGCTGCCACAGCTGGGGAACTCAAAACAGTAGGGGACCTCTGAAGTGCATTGAGCAGCCAAACCTCAGACTCACTCATATCCGTGTGAGTGTTTCTCCTCCTCTTTCCTATAGCAAGCCTGTTATCTGTCCACCTGGAACGTTGCATATGATGGAAGATAGATGACTGGCTAGCAGACTGACTGGCTGCTGCTACTGTGAACAGGCTGTCTTGGTTGTTGGCAGCTGGATGGCTAGTTGTAGTTTCACACAGCTAGCTTGCTGGCTGGCTGTGCAGCTGGTTAGTCATAGGCGGTGATAGCTGGCCAATGGAGGGCGCTCCTGAGCCAGACACACATAAAACATTAAGTATGAATTAGAGAATATAATCCTTTAAAATAAAAAATATCAATATGTATATGTGTTGAAGACATGATATAGACCCAGCAATATGTAATTATAATGTAAAACAAGTCATCTACATGCACACTACAGCTGCAGTCAGTTGTCAAGTGCGAGTGTCGCAGCACTGTGAACCGAGCCGTGACAGCTCGACCCAAGCCGTCTGGTGCAGTTACCTGTGATTCAGGTTGTCACAGACAGCTGGATTTAGAAAAGGAGAAACATTATCCTCATTTTCAGAAACGATTACATCTACCTTTTTTATCTATCAAGTCTATCTAAATCTATCTATCAAAATGCTTTGCAAGATCTGTCTTGTTTTAACGTAGATTTCCGCTGAGAATGAGTCATTTTCTAGACAAATTCAGCTCCTATACAGCCTTTAATTTCTCATGGATTTTCTAATAAAGAGCAGCGCTGCTCATGAGTGCAGCAGGAGACTTTTCTGAATAAAATTTCTCTTTCCCCTTTTTTCAAATATATTTGCTTCTTGGAAATGATTTACACTTTATCATTTTTCTTAAAGTTTTAACACGGAAACTTCAGCCCTATAGACTCTCCTGTCTCCTCCTCCATTGGCTGCACATCAGCTGATGGAGAGGACAGGATTGAAGTTTCTGTGTCAAGGTTGATAAAGATAGTTGTAATCACTTCAATAAGCAAATATAATTGAAAAAGGGAAATACAAATATTGTTTTGAAAAGGCTATCTTTTTCCTGCTGTTCTTTAAGCAGGAAGCGCTGCACTTTCTGAGAAAATCCAGGAGAAATTAAAGGCTGTGGGAGGAATAGTCTCTTTGTTATAACAAGACTGGTCTAGCAAAGCATTTTTGTGTCTATATGTGCAGTGAAATTTTGCTGCCTTCCTACAATGAGGTGGTGGTGATGAGGAGAGGGATTTGGTGATGAATTACTCTTGTGCACCTGTGTGTAATAAAAATGTTGCATGTTATCAAACACACATGAAAAACAGTGAACATGCAGTACTGTCCTTGCTGTAGAGACAGACTCATTGGGCAGTAAATCACTTTACTACAGCGTTTTTGTGTCTCTATATTACATAAGACCTATATTTCATACAAAACAGGGAGACCTGAAACAGCAAAAATGAACTTCTCCTTCATCTTTCATCGTCTTTGTGATAGCACAACTCAGTTTTTTGTGAAGATTATTGTGATGCCACACCAAGGGTGAGTTTAAGGTAGTTTCCAGCCCCAGAATGTAATTTTTTCCTTTTTAATTGTTGTTACAATTAAAAACTCTTAATTCCAATGATCAGTTCTAAGTAATTTCTTGTTAAACCATTTATACACCACTTTCAAAACCGTAGTCCATCCTTTTCTCTTTTGATTAATTAAAATAAAATCTTGATTCCTTTAGAACCAAGTCTCTCATCTACTGTGTGTCACCTCTGTGTCAAAAATTTAGACCAGTATCCACAGTCTTGCTTTGTGCTTTTGTGGTGTTGGTACAAAAATCTTAACTTATTCATACACCAAAACACCCCCTCCCCTCCATCTGGCCTCAGCAATACTTCTTTCTGCTTGATCTGGTCAGAGGATTTCATCCACATCACAGGACATGTTCTCCCTAGCCAGGCATTGGGGTAAAAATCTAGTGTGCTTGTTCAGCACTAGCAAGACTTGACAGTTATGTCATCAGACCAATTCCAGGTTAAAGATTTTCCCTGGTGTAGGGTTGTCAGTCACAGACCTTGCACCGCCACGCAGAGAAAATTCTTCAATGGGATTGAGGAAAGGTGAGTAAGGTGGAAGGAAAACATTTAGGAATTGCTGATTCACGCTGAACCACTGCCGTAGCAGGACACTGCTGTGAAAATTGCTGTAAATGATGACAGAGGTGGAATAGTCTGCCTGCTTGTTCTGATGTACACACCCAAACAGCCTGAGGGCCACCCAGGAATGTTAGGAGATGTGTTCTCAAGGCAGTATGATGGACGAGAAACCTCATGACTACCTATAGAAGGGTTTGCCTTACACTGTGACCAGGGATTAAACTATGACCTATTCATCAGTGATGTTCCTACTTCTCCTTCTGCTCTTTGCCGGATTAAATCCAGCTTCGCCCACAAAAATGCATATGAGGTCTTTTCATGGAATCTGGCTTAATCCAACTAATTCATTTTTGTGTCAAAATATTACAAAGACTGTGCACTCCTCATTTACATACCATATACAGAATAAAGCATCTAGTGGAGCCTGACATTAGTACAGTATTGTACTGTAAACAATCAGCACATACTCATATGTTGCTCTTTGACCCTCTCTGAGTCATGCTGTAAGGATACTCTGTAGACTTGCTTCATACAAACCCTGTTGAGTTGGAGGACTCCATTTGTAAATAGTGGGAAGGCTGACACTGTTGATTCCTCCAGAATCAAGGGAGACAGGCCTCTTATGTTCGGACAACATAACTGCCTCTCAAGGCAGTTTTGCAGTTCTATAAAAAAAAATGAATTTCCAGTTGTGCTGTAATTGTAGTTTTAACCTTTGGTTACCATCATGCATCACAAGTGGAATACATTTACATCCATGGACAAGTTGAGCTATGGTAACAGCTTGATTAGGTCACTTAATGGACAAGTGTCCTTGTCCCAGTATACATTTACAGTGGGAGAATTGATTAATTGACAGGAGTATGTCTGCCTATATAGTAGATGGTTATATGCCTCTTTCAGGAAGTTGGGGTTGGTATTTAAACTGTAGTATATGTTTAAAACAGACAGTTTCATCTCATTTTAATCTTCTTGGTAATCTCTCACATGCATTTTAATCAATACATTCATAAAGACAATACCTGACAAGAGTCATGCAAATAACCTAGAATCCTATGTGTCGTTTAAGAAATACCACACCCAGGGAAATAACCATCTAAAAGCATTAGAGCAAAAAAGGAGCAGTTGGTTTCATTTTACCAGCCTTTGAAGTCTGACTTAATCAATTTTATGGTGTTAACAGACCCACATGTGGCCAAAAACACATCCATCCAACTTTTACCCAGCACTGTCTAATATGCTATCAAATCATCATATAATCATATAAGATGATATGATCATAAACTTATATTCATCATACAGTATAACAATATAATATAATTATATAATATAATCATATTCTATGGCGCTACTTATACCTGTCCAGCTTTACTTTGATGCCATAAAATCATGATGACAACATATTTATGGTGAAAACAGGACATTTTAAAGTGTATTAAGTGCCGGAGGACCTGGATTCCTCTTGATATTGCGCTATATTTATCTATTTATTTATTTATTTTTTAAGAGAAAGAAAACCATCCACAATGAATTGTGTGAAATTCCATCAAGTGAAAGATCCATATGTGAATCCTTGGAAATTCTTGGTTTAACGGAGTCTGTCCTTGGAAAAACTTTGAGGATCGTCAACATTGGAACAGTCCTCTGATGACAGTCGATGATCCTTACATGGTTTTGAGAAACAGCAAGTAATACCACGGATGGCAAACCAGTTTTTGGCAGTTTTTCACCACTGGAAGGTGCAAAGTCCTGCTGGAAAAAGACATCAGTGTCTGCATAAAGCTTCACAGCCGATAGAAGCATTTTCTTACCACACTTTTCCCTTCCTTTGCTTTGGTACAGTCGCTGAGAACAGCTTGCCCTTTCAGCAGTGACCTTCTGTAGCTTACCCTTCTTGTGGAGGATGATAGTGATTGTCTCCTGGACATTTGTGAAGTCAGCAGTCTTTATTGTGGTTGTATGTACTGAACCCTAGTGAGACAATGAAGGCTGGGGAAAATTTTGCAAATTGGACTTTCCAAAGTATTCTAATATTTTGATATTATATTAATATTTTTGTGAGCTGTTTGCTTTAATCATGAAGATTAAAAAAAATGTTTCACTTTGTACGACACGAATAAAGAACATGGAAATTTAACTTTCTGAAGATAATTGAAAGAGAAAAATGAACTTTTTCATGATATTCTATTTTTAGATGCAACTGTATAAAGTGACTTGTGTTTTTCCAAGTCAACCTAAATTCAGAACAGCACAATATTTTCACATTCACGTCAATTACTAAACAAACAGTAATACAGTGGGACATGGACACTGGACATGGGCTACAAATGTCGTATTCCTCGTGTCAAGCCACTTTCTGAACCAGAGACAACGTCAGAAGCGTCTTACCTGGGCTGTGGAGAAAAAGAACTGGAATGTTGCTCAGTGGTCCAAATTCCTCTTTTCAGATGAAAGTAAATTTTGCATGACATTTGGAAATCAAGGTCCCAGGGTCTGGAGGAAGAGTGGAGAGGACCAAAATTCATGTTGTTTGAAGTCCAGTGTGAAGTTTCCACGTCGGTGATAATTTGGGCTGCCATGGCATCTGCTGGTGTTGGTCCACTGTATTTTCTGAAGTCCACAGTCGACATAGCCATCTACCAGGAAATTTTAGAAGACTTCATGCTTCCTTCTGCTGACAAGCCTTATGGAGATGCTGATATCATTTTCCAGCAGGACTTGGCACCTGCCCACACTGTCAAAGGTACCAAAAGCTGGTTCAATGACCATGGTGTTACTGTGCTTGATTGGCCAGCAAACTGGCCTGACCTGAACCCCATAGAGAATCTATGGGGTATTGTCAAGAGGAAGATGAGAGACACCAGACCCAACAATGCAGATGACCTGAAGGCCGCTATCAAAGCAAACTGGGCTTCCATTACACCTGAGCAGTGCCACAGGCTGATGGCCTTCATGCCACGCTGCATTGATGCAGTAATTCATGCAAAAGGAAGCATAGAAATGAACATACTTTTCAGAAGCCTGACATTTCTGTTTAAAACATCCTTTTTTATTGATCTTATGTAATATTCTAATTTTCTGAGACACTGAATTTTGGGTTTTCATTTATCTGTAAGGCATAATCATCAACATTTCAAGAAATAAAGGCTTGAAATATTTGACTCTATGTGAAATGAGTCTATATAATATATGGGTTTCACTCTCTGAAATGAGTGACAGAAAAAAAAAACGCACAACAGCTGTAAAGCAGTTATTAGAAGTCAGTGATTAGAAGTACAAAGAGTAAAGAATTGAAGCTTGTTCAATGCCATAATGGACACTCAGACAAGTCACTACAACCCCACAAAGAGGAAGTGATGCAATACACTTACCATACGTCAACATGTCAGCTGTATGGTGGATAGGGACATGAGGGGGGACAAACTGAAGCAGAAAAACATTAATTTTGGAGTTTTATACAATATCTAGACATTTATGAAGTTGTTATGGTTCCAATCTTGAACCATTATAGCCAAGAAGTCCTCTGAGAGGTATGAATGACAATTGGAGCAACAGAGAGGTTTGCAAGTTGAGACAGAAATACATCAGAACAGACAGCTCTCCAATTATAGTAATAAGACATAGAAAATGTCCTAGATTCTGTCTTAGGTATGAAATGTAGATTCTACATCAATTTGTGCACTAGAGCTTTCTACATATTGGATTGTTATCAGAGTTTTTCAACCCTACAAATTCTTAACCAACAGGGTTGTGTTCAGGGACATCTGCATCCAGAAATGCCTCCAAAAAAGTCAGACATAGCAACAACAGACACCTAAAAAAGTGAATAAATTCCCCTGAATAATAGCAAGGAGAGCAAATAAAATGAGTTTTATAAAACTGAACATGAAATAGAATAAGGATGATGAAAAACACTCAGTGAACCAATCAACTTGTTTGTACACTCAGTGGGGGATTATTAACAAAATAAAAGATGTTGTAAGGAAGAAGGTTGAAAAATATTAGAATTCTTTTGGACTGGGAGAAAACCATTTTTAGAAACGGAGAAAAAGACATTTTGATGATACAGTCAGCGTAAAAAAATAAAATAAATACACCCTGGTGCACATGCAGGAGGCATTTGTAACTGGAGGATCACAGAATACCACACAATTTTCATCCGTGGACTCTGCATTTTCAGCATCCTTGACACAGCTCCCTCTGGGATTTTACTGTAACCAAGCAGTGACACTCTAACAACAGAGGGCATTTTGTTAAAGCATGCTGCCTGTGGAGCGCATGGCTTGCCAAATCTTCTAAAGCGAGATGGGCCGTGGCTCACAATTTTAAATTCCTAAAGCGGATACCTTTTAAAGGTTTGGACACCAAACAGACCACATGTCTATTACAAACTTAGCAGAATTCCTAATTTAACTCTGAACATGCATGGGTAATAAAAATGTGTGCTATGACATTACATACTTTCTATTTGTGGTCTCATTATTCTAAATCGATTCTACTGTGCATATGCATGGATTGAGCTGTGCTTTTTAGCACAAATTCAAAATTAAAGGTTTGACCAGGAAAGATCTTTAGCACTTCTTACATACAGACCTGTGTGTTGATAAATGAGAGCTTATGAGCTCATGCCATGCTCCCCTCCATCTGTATTTTTCCTTTCTGTGTCTGAGCTTATGTATAAGTGAATTTGTGTGTACATCGTAGGTCTGGCACTGCTGGCTCCCGGCTCCCTGATTGCTGCTGATCACTCACACCTGCGTTCCATTAAGCACATCACTCTGCAGTAAATGTGCTGCAGCTCTCAACTCAATCATCCCCATATCGCTGGTTTAACTGCTGCTGTTTATTCTCATGCTTCAGGTCACATTTGTACTACGACTGGTTTTGCATTTTTGATTCACTGGTGCTGACATTTATCCTCGTTTCTCCTCTCCTGCATCACCAGCTCGCTTGTTTTACCAATTCCATGCTCACCTGCTCACTAACTGTTTATCATTTGCTTGAAACAGTCAACTGAGCCACTGTCCCCTGCCACAAAAAAGAAAAGTTGTATATCATTTGGTTAAGATATTTCAGATGTTATATTAAACAAATGTTTCTGATTCAAAACTCAAATCAAATGTATTTATGTAATAGTAATATATGTCATATGCATTGGTGTAGCACAGGGGGTCAGGGAGGGAGAGAAAGGGAAAAAGCAGGGAAAGAAAACTGTAGATGATGGAGTAGAGGAAAGCAGAGACAGAGAGCAAGAAAAGGATTATGGAGGAGAAGAAAGCAGAGAGAAAGCGCAAGAAGAGGATAACGGAGGAGAAGAAAGCAAGGCCAGAGAGGAAACTGATGAGGATGGAGAAGAAACAAATAATGATAGATGTAACAGTTTTGTTCTTATAGTATGTGGTGTAGTACAAGATAACTAGAAAAGCACACCACACACTATAGATTCTGTTTGCCAACAGCCAAAGTCTCGACTATCAAAACTAAAGACCTTGTCAGTTTGATTGTGATTTCTGTATAAACAGATGTCCATGCACCTTAAACCTCTACCTTTACTGATGTTGCCATGGCTGGGTTTGTTGTGCTTCCTCCTTTCGTCAGCATGCACCCTGATTGGCTATTGCTCTGTTCCAAATCACAGTCCTACTCATGCCTGCTCATCTGTATTCTCTGAAATAAGAATTTCTCAAGTTCTAGCAGCTTCGATTGTCTTCCAAGCAGATTTGACAGGGAAAGTTCATTCTTAACACACCTCACACCACTGGAAAATATGCCAAGACACTTTCAGACCAGCCAATAATCTTTGCTGACTTTGGTCAGAAAGGGGGAATCAGACCAAAAATCAGCACATCTGCCTTCCAGTGTTTGCAAAGCTTAAGGCTCAATCTCAGTACATCCTTTGCCCCCACCACTTAGCCCTAACCCTATGATTTGCCCGTCTAGGGTAGGGTGTCCTACTTCTTGTTGGAATCGAGGGGTAAGGTGAAGTGTAAGGGGTACATGAACCTTCAAACGGAGATTTTGCAGAGGTAATCTCCAATTCAAGTGTGATGGGAAGTCCCCCAAAACCTTGTGATCTTGCAGAATTATCAGCAATTTTTCAATTAAATCAATGGTATGGTTTATTTTTCACAGTAATTTATCACTTTTCTGTTTGCATGTGTCCCAGAGGGGCTGGGCTTTTCAAGCGGGGATGCTCCAAGGAAATAAAAGGTTGGGAACCACTGCTGAAGGGTGTTCGGGTCAGGCTAGCTGGCTGTCCAATCAGGTACAGTGATACCACAGGCACAGGGAAACCAGTTACTCAGAAGTACACACTAAAGCCAAAAATACAGCTGTGCAGCAACCTGAGTGTCCATACAACCTTCAGCAGTGCCATAGTGCCATAGATTGACAGCAACACTTTTTTTCCCCCCTTTTTTTTTTCTTTTTTCTTTTTTTGCAATGTTGGAGCAGACCATGAATTCAGAAAGAGCCATAGATCAAACTTCTAACTTTTTAATTATGTATTTTTTTATACTAATAGTTGAATAATTCTAAAAAGAAAGTTTGACAGCTAAAGGCATTTAATTCAGAATTTAGCAGTATGCAACACAAAGAAAATTGGATTTGAGATTGCTCTGGACCCAGGGTTTCTTTTCTAAACTCTCTCTGTAGGCAGATGACACCCTTAAGACACTTAAGAAGATTTATGCTCTCTGGTGTGAATTTAAACAGATTGTAATGTAATGCATTCCCTCTGAAAATGTTGTGCTGCAGAAGAAAGTGGGTGTTGAAATCTGACATTAGGAACAACAGAAGTTTTTTAAAGTTATCACCTGAATTAAGAAGGAGATCTGAAAAAAAGCAATGCTTTAGACCTTATTTAATTATTTAGTGCAGATGGTAGAGAGGATGTTGGTGCATTTGTGGAGAGTCTGTTCAGAGAACATCTAATTGGTCTTTTCACCTGGTTAAATTAATTTATTGACTCTGTCTCATTTGCCACCAGAAATTGATTTTGCCTCAGAAATATTTAATTGTAAGCTTCATCTAGGTTAATACTGCAAAGAGAGAGTTATGTGAGGATAAACAGGCACTCTGGCTAATTAGAAATTGCTTATTAGAACTTGTTTAGAGTGAAGAGTGCCCTGGTCTTTGTGTCTGAATATCTCTAATCGTACACTGGTGTTTACATCTGTCTTGCAGCAAATAAAGTATTGTTAGGGATTTGGCAGGGGATTTCTCTCTTTTTTTCATTTCAATAAGACAGAAAAACAGACATACTGTGCAATTTAATGGATGAGCAATAGAACAAGATAAATCTAATGATGCACCAATGCATCAGTCTAACATGGGTTGTGAGATATCGTGCTAAAAATGACAAAATAGAGAGTTTTTGCTGGGCATAGTCTCCAGCTGGAACAAACCATACTTTCACAACATTTGCCTCTATGTCCTAATGTAAAACTGAAAACTTTGCCACACTTCTCTCTCCGTTTGAACAGCTGACTAGAAGTCAGCACATCGGCTGCTGATGTGATACCTTCGGTAAGAGCCCGGAGACATATATTTATGAGGCAGTCACTGACAACGGTGTTAAAACAACAAAGACTATTTCAGTAAAGGCTCGTGGCAAAATATTCAAACAAATAAAGTCTGATCCATTTTTCTGCATCGCCACCTTATCAGATCCCAGTTCCAGGACAACCATTTTTTAGCAGGCGTAAAACAAAGCCTATTAGTGCACCTGACTGGCATGCCTGCCATCACTGCTGGAGACGGAGCTGCTTCTAACATACTGAATAAGTACAGAAAAAAACTGAGCTACAACAAGGCAGAGATGCTGATCTTTCTATAAAAAAATGCTTTTAACCAAGATGTAGACTTTTAACAAAGATTTAAACTATGAGATGTAGGATTAAACACGATTGTTTATAACAATATAGTTTATGTTGAGTTTCATTGGAAAAAACAAGTTGTGTTCTATTTCAGGCTGCAGTTATTTTCACAAAAAGTAACTTTCATCATGAAAGACGTTAAAATAAGTTGTATTGTTGATTTCTCTTCTTAGATTTCTCTGGGGTAATAAAGAATAGAAATTGTTCAACAATAGAAACTAATTTAAGTCCTTCAGTTTTTTTCCAGATGAAAAAAATATAAGAATTACAAAAATCAAAAAAGTATTAACAGTTAATGAAAAAGATATTGGTATCAGCCAAGTTGTTATTTTGAACCTCCGTATCAGCATCCACCCTAAATTTCACAATCGGCGCATCACTTGAAAAATCATGCTGCTAAAGATTCTCAAGATGACTAAAGTGATGTTTGGCTAGAGTTCATTTTTGTGGTTTCAGATCAAAAGTAAAACAAATACAGGGCCCAGAAAAATATCCTAACTTTGTTGGGCTAGGATATTTTTTTGGATAGGTTTTCCAAATACAACAACAATATCATGATGCAGACTAGTGAAAGCAACAATGAACCGAAGGAAATGAAAACTCTAAAAACCTAAAAAGACTATTTGCTGAATAGAGGTTGAACTGATCTTTTGTGATGCCCTCAGTGAGTGTGGAAAATCTGACACTGATTGCAACTTTGCAACACAACTTGAAGTGAATTTTTAGCGAGAGTTGAAGTGTTTGAACTTGTGTTGTTGCAATCCCAGTGCAATCTCACATCACTTATTCTGAATTTAATGGGGATCTAAATAAACAAACTGTGACACCTTCAGATCACAAATGCACCTCCACCTGAAGTTCTTGTGTTTTTGGAGTGGATTGGGACTGAAAACCCAGACTGGATTTTATGATCTTTCTGAATGAACTATTTTCTATCGTCTCTTTTTTCTTTTAATGAATGGCAATTATTTAGAACTGAACTTGCTCAATCTCCTGCTGCAAGATCTTGCAAGATTGAGAGGTCACAAGATGTCTTGTCAAAGTGAAAACTGCTGTGCAATATCAAGAGGTTATAATGATGCAGAGCAGTAGCTACTAACATCCAATTTCTATGTACTCTACCTGCAAAGTGCACAGGGGAGCAAATTGCTAGTGTTCTAGTGTAAGTTTTTCAAATGTCTTTTAAAAAAAATCATGCAATTAAAAATATAATACATCTTGATTGACCATCTAAATTCAGAGACCAATTTATTAAATTCATAAGCCAGTGAGTGTGTGGGTGTATAATGGCCCTCATTTATCTAGAGATAACTCTGGTGGTGTCAGAATTTGATATAGCATTTACAATTTAAGATCACACCCAACCTCTGACATTCCCAGTGAGCAATATAGCTTCTTGATAAATTTTCTCATTATTTCTTATATTTGATGAACAAACACCTCTTTATTTACTTACTTTAAAAAGAAAAATCAAGAGTCTGAAAGTGTAATTCTGAAAGTGTATAGCAGAAAAGCAGAAAAAAAGATATTCTGAAAAAAAATATTAAACTTGAAAGGGAAATGAATTAAATGTTTAGGCCCATGAATCCAAAATGCTGTGCATAATTGTGTACGGATGCATGTCTGAAGGCTGTAACACAGAGACAGGAGCTCATCCAGCGGTCTTAAATGTAAGAATTACATCTGATATGCATGGAAAAAAAGCTGTTCAAATGAGGAATAAACATTATAACAAACATGTCTTTTGTACTATGTAGCCTACCAGACATTTCAGGCTTCTAAAAATCTATTTTAAAGTCACATGAACAGCCAGAAGAGAACAGTATAGAAGTAGATACTGTTTGATATATCAGCTGCATGAGTATATTTCTAATTCATCTGGGAAGCCTCCCATAGAATGTGTTTGGGAAAGACAAGACTTTTCAATAGATTCTAGGAAGGTGATTGGAAGAATATTCTGTCACATTCATGATGGGCCAATCAGAGCAACAAGAATGAAGGCGTATGCATGTGCTTCTATTGAACTGACAGGCTACTGCTGCCAGAGTTGTGAATGGCAAAGCTTCTCTGTGAATAAAGTTGATAACAAAGACTGTGCAATGCAGCTGTTCTAATACAAGCATGAAGCAAAACACATCCTCATCAGCTGTAACGAACCAAACATTGAGAAAACATCAGCTGTAACAGCTGACAGTGCAGACTAATTTGACACCTATTAAAAACATTAACATCACAGTGATATTTACTGACTTTATGTACATATCATCTGTTTT
This sequence comes from Cheilinus undulatus, assembly GCF_018320785.1. NCBI lineage: Eukaryota > Metazoa > Chordata > Actinopteri > Labriformes > Labridae > Cheilinus > Cheilinus undulatus. The sequence continues at coordinate 26,050,871 of NC_054881.1, read as the reverse complement.
AAAAGCATATGTAGGTGGAATTATTGTCCTGATCATTAAGTATCCGTGTCAAAAAATTGCAGCGCATTCCCATCAGCTCTCACAGTGTTCACTCAGTTTTCTTCTTTCTGTTTCTGTCCTTGTCTGTAAATTAAACACTTTATGAAAAAGGCCAATTTTTATGGAAAGAAGGACATTTCTCCTCAATAATAGTATGATGGTTTTGTTCCAGTTTCTCTGTCTGTGCACGATGCACATTAGTGGAGACACTCATAGGTCTGCAGGGCTATAAGAGGATCAATAAAACATCCGTGTGCATTTTAATGAATCAGACTGAGCCTTGTTTACTAACTTAAACAATTTTAGTGGGAGTGAAATTAACGGTCAAACCCACGCCAAACGTAGCCCTCTAAATTGGTTCTTAGTTAAGCTAACAGGATAAGTCTCATCTACTTTTTTCTGTAATCAGTTATCCCCAATGTGTTTAAAAACCTGTGTTTTTAACACTGTTTTGTCATCATTATGATTAAGTCCTTTGTGGTGGAGGATATCTATAGGTCACAGGCAGAGCCGTGGGGTGGCTTGCAGGGCATATGCCCTTAATGTTTTCTCAAAAGCCCTGAATCTGTAAGTTTGCTAAAAATGTATGATATTGTTGAGTGTATTGATTTAAGAATAAAAACAGAAATATCCTGATCAGAAACAAATAGACCCTGCTAATCACAACATGGAAATTTTATTCCTTGGGCCAAACTGAAAAAAAAAAAAAAAAAAAAATGTATTTTCTAATTTCTAAAAGCTTAAACACATACTGCAGAAAAAAAAAAAAAAAAAAAAAACCCTTGATGTTGATATTTCTGAATTTTCAGAGATATGTGTCTCTATTCACACATTTGGCTTTTTTATTCTATTTTATTTTTAGGAATTGTTCCTAGGGCAAAGTTTTACACAAAATTCTTACCCTACACATGTAATATAGCTTTAGAGATAAACATCAGAAATTTCTGACTGCTTTAGAAAGCATAAATAAAATGTTACTATCTTCAAATATTGTAAGGGGGAAAAGATTTGTTTGCATTTTTGATCCATAATTTTTTCAAATTCTAAAACAGTGCATTTAAGAGCTGGTTATGCAAAAATAAAGACACAAAATTCAGGGGATGCATGCTTTACATGGATTGTCAGAGGCTAAGCCCAGTATAGTTGGCACATCTTGCTTATTTAAAGACCCTGTAAAGTAAAAATAAATCTGTATTTGGGTTGGTCGTATGATAGATCACTGTGTTATGAACCCCCAGATCAAATTTCAGTCACATAAAGCATCTCCAAGTTTATAAAATTAAGCTTCAAATCATGAAAAATGAGGTAGTAAAATCTGCTCCAAGATGGTGTGGGCGTGTCTGTTGAATGAGCTGAAACCACGCCCACTCAGGACACGGGTAGTCTGCAGCATTAACCCCCTCACCCATGGTGTCATACTTGGAAAAATATTTTCCCCTGAAAACATGAACCAATAAACAAAACATGCATAACTATAACTTTGCAATGAAACATGAACATTATAGAACGGTACCAGAGTACAAGACTGAATTCCTTTGCACAAAATGAACCAGAAGTCCCTGCTCCAGGTGACTGCTTCCTTCCACAGTATTATAGTGTTAGAGGGGCGGGGTCATTCTCTACTGTGGGCTCATGACACCGTGAGCCTACATATTGGCCCCGCCCACATTAAACCAAGCCAGGATAGAGATGAAATGGCCTAAATCCAGAATTCAGTCTCATGTAGATCTCAGAGTTTTCACATGTTTACAGCAACCATACTCCAACATTTCTAGAGTGTTCAGACAAAAACTTTGGATTTCACTTTACAGGGTCTTTAAGAGTTGTTCAGTGTGAATCCTGTTTGACAGAGGATCTGCAAGTGTAGATTTCATCCTTGTATGTGATCAAATTGTCAGTAGCCTGTCACTGTAAATTCTCTCTAAGCTTCAGGTGTTTCCAACAAATACCATCTTTACATTCAGAACCTGATTGCATGGGTGTGTATGGAGGCAGAGGTTGTAGGGGTTTCGGGGGCCCCAGTGACCTTGGCATTGTTAATTCTAGCCTGGGTATAATTAAACCCTGCCAATAGCTAACGCCTTGTTTTCCTTAAATGACAATGATTGGTCTAAAGGGTGTTCTGTGCGGCATAAACATTGTAGAGCTTTTCAAGGTGGATAATATCATTGCCTAGTTATTTTACAAAGATGTAAAAATTATTTACAGTGGCTTGCAAAAGTATTCATACCCCTTGAAACTTTTCCACGTCTTCACGTCTTCACAAATGTAAATATATTTTATTGGGATTTTGCGTGATAGACAAACAAAAAGTGGCAAATATTTGTGAAGTGGAACGAAAATCATGCATGGCTTTCAGAATTTTTTTATATATGAAAATCTGAAAAGTGTGATGTGAAAAAGTATTCAGTATCCTGGAGTCTGATACCCATGAATAAATCCTGGTGCAACCAATTGCCTTCAGAAGTCACCTAATTAGTAAATAGAGTCCACCTGTGTGTAATCTAATCTAATCTCAGTACAGTTGTTCTGTGAAGACCTCAGATGTATGTTAGAGAACATCAGTGAACAAACATCACAATGAAGACCAAGGAACACTCCAGACAGGTCAGGGATAAAGTTGTGGAGATGGTTAAAGCAGTGTTAGGTAATTAAAAAATATCCCAAGCTGTGAACATTTCACAAAGCACTGTTCAATCTATCATCCGAAAAAGGAAAGAGCATGGCACAACTACAAACCTACCGAGAAATGGATGTCCCCCTAAACTTACAGGCCGGGCAAGGAGAACCTTGATCAGAGAAGCAACAAAGAGGCCCATGGTAACTCTGGAGGAGCTGCAGAGATGCACAGCTCAGGTGGGATAACCTGTCCACAGGACAACTATTAGTCAAGCACTCCACAAATCTGGCCTTTATGGGAGAGTAGCAAGAAGAAAGCAATTGTTGAAAAAAAAAGTCATAAGGAGTCTCATTTGCGGTTTGCCAAAAGCCGTGTGGAGGACACACCAAACATGTGGAAGAAGGTGCTTTAGTCAGATGAGACGAAAATGGAACTTTTTGGCCTAAACGCAAGGCGCTATGTGTGGTGGAAAACTAACACTGCACATCACCCTGAACACACCACCCCCACTGTGAAACATATGGGTGACAGCATCATGCTGTGGGGATGCTTTTTTTCAGCCAGGACAGGGAAGCTGGTCAGAGTTGATGGTAAGATGGATGGAGCCAAATGCAGGGCAATCTTAATTCAATACAATACAATACAATAACTTTATTTATCCCCGCTGTCTGGAGTCTCTCTCATCTGTTTACTCTGTTTAATCAACAAAAGACTTAAGACCGGGGCAGAGGTTCACTTTCCAGCAGAACAAGGACCCTAAACATACAGCCAGACTACAATGGAATGATTTAGATTGAAGCATATTCATGTGTTAGAAATGACCCAGTCAAAGTCCAGACCTAAATCCCATTGAGAATCTGTGGCAAGACTTGAAAATGACTGAGCTTGTGCTATTTTGCAAAGACGAATGGGCAAAAATTTTAGTCTCTAGATTTTCAAAGTTGGTAAAAATATACCCCAAAAGACTTGTAACTGTAATTGCAGGGAAAGGTTGGCTCTACAAACTATTGACTCCAGGGGGCTGAATACTTTTGCACACCACACTTTTCAGATTTTTATTTTTAGAAAAATTTGAAGGCCATGTATAATTTGCCTTTCACTTCACAATTATGCACCTCTTTATGTTGATCTATCACATCCCAATAAAATACATTTACGTTTGTGGTTGTAACGTTGTTACGACCGCGGTTGTAATTTTTTTTTGTATTGTATTTTGTGTCTTGTTTCCTACAACTTGGTTGTGCCTGCTGTCTGTGTGGTGAGTGTGTGTGGCGAGTTTGCTGCCTATTTGTTTGATTAGGTGTGCCGTTGCCTGTGGCTGACTGGGTGCTTTGAATCCCGTGCAGACAGGTGGTAGGCTGCCGTGGAGCTCGTCCTCGGTTTAAGTGGAACACAGCATTGTCTTAGAGTCAAGCTTGTATAATTGTTAATTTTATCGTTGTGTAGTTGTTACTTTGGTAACATAGGGGTGACATTTGAATTTATGTAATATTGTCCCGCAGTTAAGTGGTTATCTGGGGAGGTTGATTTATAGCCGTATATTCGTTAAAATGTTTCTCCCTTTTTGGTTATCTCTGATTCACCCTGAGCTATTGAACGTCCATTATTATGTCCTTTATTATTAATTATGTAAATAAATTATATAATTGTTTAAATCTTGAAACGTAGTCCTGTGGCTATTTGAGAAATGAGTGAAATGTATGAAAAGTTCAAGGGGTATGAATACTTTTGCACTGCTACTGTATACTAATATCAGCTGGAGTTTGTTGTCCTCAACACAGTTAACCACAGCAGTGATCCTCACAGGTGAGTCTGATCCACCTAAATGTCACTTTTCAGGCTGAAAATAAAACATATTTGATTTCCTTAACTTCTCTGACCTGGAAATGAATGCCACAATAACAGGACCAGTCTTTTTTGCCGTATTACATACCTCCATGCTGTACACTCTAGGGATGAGGCCAGCTGCACTATGAATATATAGGGGCATGTTATTTAAATGATATTGTTTTCAACACCTATTTATTCGTACACTGATGCATGTTTCATAAATCATAAATCATCTGTGGACATTGTCAGAAGATGATTTCTACACCCACATTTATGCTGGCTTCTACACCAGTTTGATAAATAAGGATAGTGAGAGTAAAAAATCTGTTTGAGTGTGGTTGATGTATGTAAACATCCTTCTTTGACCTGGACCTACCTCCATAACAGATCTGTTAGTCTGCATATATTAAAAATTGTAGTTGTTTTCTTGTTGTCAAAAAACCTCGATGAGGTGTTAAACTCAATTAGCAGCTCTGCAGCAGATGAAACACTCACTCAAAACACTTCAGTCTCACAGCTGATGCATCCATATATTACATAGCTTATCAGTGTCACCAGGTGGGTTGGTTTAAGGCCTACAGTTTAAGGGTCATTTCAGTCAATAAACATGATATATTTTCTCTGTCAGGTCAGAAAGTGTTTGTTAGTCTTCATTTTACTTTTCTTTCATCTGAAATCTAATTATAATTCTTAGACTATAATATATTCTACACAAGCAGCTCTCCTTTGTTTTGGTGGGGTAGTGTGGGAGTTGATGGAGTGACTGTGCTGAAAGGAGAGCCTTTGTGTCAGAGACTTTGAGCTAAACTTCATGCTGTGGTAAGGCTTCTGAGGCTGTCTCACAGGGATACACAAACAAACAAAAATCCTAATTAGATGTATAATAAGCCAATCGATTCAGGTATTGTAAAGCCTGAGCACCCCTACTCCCCTGAAGCAATAACACTGTGGTTTAATTGCTATGTGGTATGCCTCTTGACCTCATCCAGTTTTTCAGTTACCATTTTATCTGATCTTTGATGCCATGCAAAAATTAAACTTTGTTAGATAACCCCTTTCAAAGCAGGTTATTTACCCTGCAACATGCCTTGTGGGTATTACCTCATGATCTCAGTTAATGTGAATGGTAATTGTGGTTATATCACCACAGTCATCTAAGGGCTTGTTAAAAAAGAATATTTTGAAATGCACCTTGGTTTATGAACTGAATTGGATCTGTTGTGAGAGACTGCTCTCACATGGTTTCACCTCAGTGCCTCAATGCCTTTTCATTACTTTCTAAAACAGCTGAAAGCAATTTCTTTTAAATAAAAAAGAACATTAAAGACAGATGCAAATTAATCTGTGCTTTCATATTCTGTCTCCAGCTGTACATATACTGTTGTGCACTTGCACACATTACATGTTTAGCACAATGTGTCCTGTCTAGGCTTCTGGTAATGCATAAGTGAAAAGTGGAAGCCAAGGACTTCCTGCTGTCTAGGGGTTGTTTCCATTTCCACACGTATTATGTTCGTTACACATTTGCAACCCTATCACACTTAATCTGGGTCTCACAAAGTCTGTCCTTAATTCATTTAGCAAGATTATTAGAGGTACAACAAATTTTTGCCTTCCTAACAAGCTAAGTTTTGAGCCTCAGGTGGATGCTGTCTGCAGAAATGTCACGGCAATATGTATTTGGATAATAAGCTATATAATTTAAATGTTGAAAGTGTTTTATGAAAATGTGTTATTCTTGTTCTATTTTGATGTTTTTATGGGACATTTTATTCCAAATAAAATACACAGGTTGTTGGGCATTGTTAAAGTGCTGCAAAGTTACACCGATGGCTTTGGCTGATCTGTTGAACTGAAAAAAAAAGGAGTTTTAGAAAGCAACGCCTTCTCCTTAAGGAGTTCTAGCTTCACCCGCAGATACATCCTAATGACATTCAGACCCAAATGATCCATACATCAATCCCCAGAGGACTGTTTCTTTAACTTCTATGAAGGAAAATTCTCTAACTTGATGATTAAGATGGATTATTATTTGTTTATTGATCGTGGAAAGAGAGCGAAACAGAGAGAGTCAATGGGAAAAGTGTGGTGCAAGGTGGGGTTTGATCTTTGATCAGAAACAGTTTGATTTTTGCTTTTAAGACAAATTAGAGACAAAATCAGACAGGAACTGCCAGCACTTGCTTGCATCTTTCTTATCCGTTTTGTCCATTTTTGCTGTGTCATTATGAAGCGTTAATCCAACTATGGAAAACATATGTGGCCCTCAGCGGTGTCAGTCACTGTGGTCGATGAGGAAAGTTGGTGATAAAACCTTGAGAAGATTTCTGATTTCCAGCTGAGACTTGGGTCTCTCTCCTTCACCTTTAGCTCTCTCGCTGTCCCTTGTGGATCATCTGTTGCTCAGCATGTGGGCGCACAAGCACGCCTGCTGTGGTTTTACAAGCATCTGCTTGGTTATGACTTCACACCTATAGCAGCTTTATCGTGTTTTAAAGGTAAGACTGTATTTTAGGTTTTAAATAGCACTCAAATACCTTTCTAATACAAAAGTAAAAGCAAAGATAGTCTATTATCTCCCAAACTCTTAGGGTGGGCCAAATAGACAAGTGGGCAGGCCAAGGCCCATAAGGCTGGTTTGGACCTTAGGTGGTATAATATGACAAAGATACAGACCAAACATGTTTAAAAAGTGTCATGAACTGCTTGACTTGTTTCTGTTGGCAACCCCTCAAAATGGCTCAGCAACACAGAAATACTCATTTTTTTAATGCATATCAGTAGATTCAAATTGATTGTGTGAGTGATTTTATTTTTTCATCAGGCTGTATTTATTTTCATTTAGCTGTGACAGTTTTCACAGAGCTATGGCACCCTGGATAAGTCATCGATTTCTCCCACCATCTGCTCTCTGTCAAGGTCCAATTCACAAATCGTACTGGCTAATGATATCAAAGTGCAAACACACCCATAAAGTTATCCTGATGTCATAGTTTGCTCTAGGGTTCTGAGGTGTCCTACTTTATTTTTTGTCTGTTTTTTTGTGAGATGAAGACAATGAGGATATCTTGGATCACTTTAGACCCTTTACAGATTTAATAAGTCAATGTAATTCTTCATTTTGTGGCATTGTTTTCCCTGTGGTGAATGACTCCAGTAGCTTTGCTGTTAACTCAGTCACCCTTAAAATATTAACTTAAAAATTGTGATTCAGTTCAAAAGAAAACAAATGAAATAAAGAGAATAAAAAAGGAATAATGAACTGCAGTTATTTTATACTGCTCCGTCTTAGAAAAATTTCAAGTAGAAACAAATGTCAGAACTAGATGGCTTTTTAGTGGAGAACACAGCCTTCTATGTAGGGCTTGTATACAGAGCTAATGGTGTGTATATCTTGATTCTTTCTGACGGTATTTGAAGAGTTTCTGAAATTCAAATAAAAAAATACTCAACATAAAGAGGCAAGTTAGACTGTGTTTGGGTTTGCTATGGGCCATTGGTTTCCATGCAGAAAACTGTGCAGGCCTAGTACAGCATGGTTGATCAAGCCACAGGGAGAGCAGCTTCATCATGATGACTGGACCCTTAGCTAAAACATGCATTATTCATCTTATTTTCACAATCTTTAAAATACCAACTCATATTTATGAATAGTGATAGTTCCTTGCTAAGCAACAAACAAATTTCAAACCAAAAACAGAGCAGTATCAGAAGCTTTAAAGCCTGCAGGTATTCTGCTGTACGTTCATTTCACTATATTTTCACACATTTTTTCTTTTACAACACATTCAAGTTTCTCGAGAAAGAATGAAAGGGCAAAAACAAGAGGTGGCTCTTGAATCATTCCCAACTAATTTATGGGGCCATTTATTTGGAGAGTGGTAATGAGGCAGCCTTCTAACACATGAAAAAAAGCCCAGTGGCTCAGGTGGAGGATTTAAAAGATCAATGCAACATAAGTTTATGCAGTGTGAATTAAATCTGCTGCAAAACAAGCCGGCATTGACAACAATTTAACTAAGCATACTCACCTCAAGGAAAAAAATTATGTATTTAAAGGAAAATTCAAGTAAAACATCATTGTGTTCTCTACTCAAAACATCAGTGAGTACAGGTTTATGCTTATTAAAACAGAACTACGCATGAAGTTTGAGCAAATTCAAGATTCAGTACACATTTTATGTGTTTTCTGAATGTATTAATACTGTAGCTGTCATGAGTGATTGTTGAATTGATTTGTGAGCATAACAATACCATTGTATTGTAACACTGAAAATATTACAAGACAGGGTGAACCAGAGGTTTAAGTAGCTGACTTTGATGCATAAGATTGGGGATCCAAATCCCAGTCAGTGTCCACTGTGGACCCTCAGGCAAGGTTCTTAACACCATGAACACCTGTCTATGTCTCAGAAGTTTGCTTTGGATAAAAACATCTGCTAACATTGGGAGCTACAGAAAAGGTTAAGGCCCTTGCACAATGAGACTGTTTGTAGGTATGAAATTTTCCCAGGTTACAAAAGAAAAGGGATCTCATGTTGTAATGAACTTTCATTCAGCTTCTTTTAGTTAGTTTGTTTTGGAACAGGTTTGTTTCTTTGCATTTTCTTCAAGACAGTCTGGCTGCAGACCCTACATCTCTGACAGCCACCATCTATTTTGGAACTGAAGTATGCTAATTTACCAATACATCATATTTCCAGTCTATTTCAGAATGGAAATACATGCTAAAACTTCTAGATAAAATCAGATTAAACTTCTGTTTCGGGTTAGGGTAAGGGTTACTGTAAATATTAGGATATCAAAAGTAAAAATCTAAAAACCTGACCTTCAAAAAACATTTAATAAAGCCAGACAAACAATCTGCTTACAGGATAAAAGCTTGTCCTCCATAAAAAATATTCTAGCAGTAAGCATAGCTCACGGAGCTCTGTTAGCTACATAAGCTACACAGTTATTTTAGATAGCATAGCTAACATAGCTAACTTGGATCAAGTTAAGCTCCCAAAGCAGTTATGCAAGCAATGTACCTAAGTTGTCTACATGGCTTTGTAAGCTTTAGCTACATATGCTAAAGCTTACATTGCTTAAGCTAACATATGTAGTGTTAATTACATAACTGTGTCACTGTGTTAGCTTTAGCTAAAGCTATTGAGGCTAAAGTGAGCCAGCATTCGTGTAACTACTTATAAAACGGGTCTATACATAACTTATTCCCGGATTAGACATCTGATCTTTTAATGTTTTATTAATGAAGTGTTAGTCTCTAATGTTTGCAATGTGGTTATTTCATGAATGTTACAGCCAGACTTTGTTTATGAATGAAGTTGAATTAAACAAAAAAATTCTAAAACTGGATATACGTTGTATTGCCAAATTATAGTACTTCAATTCCAAAATAGACAGCGTCTCAGATGAACGGTCAGTGAGAGCGGCTGTCAGAGATGCACGGTCTGCAGCCAGATCTCTCTTTTTTTCACATTGGTCCAAGTCTTTACAATGAATGGGTGACTGATAATTCAGAGCAACGTCTGCTCCTCCCTTCTCACTCACAGAGGAAAAAGCTAAGCAAACCTACATGGCCCTACAGAAAGAGTAATAGAAAAATGTTATGTTAGACTGCTCTGTTGATAAAGTGGCTTCTGCTCCACAGTATGCACAAAGTTAGAGCAGAAACCTCACCAACACACAAGTCAGTTAAAATTTGCACAGCTGTGAGTTTCTGCTTCAAACAGTCACAAAAATCCATTCTGTTGTGGACCTTGCTGACCTTAAGAATATTAGCTCTTTCATCTGCAAGCTAAATGTGTCTTTTGGGTGGCAGAAGGGTTGGCAGGTCAAAACTGCAATGGAGTCCACTGTTCAACTCTGGTCCCAAATGACAGTACCAGTATGTCAGTGCCCTTCACTGAGAGAGATTTTTGTTTTCCCTACTTTTAGAACAGTGGTGCAGTACAGAGCAGCCAGTATTTTGAGTCTGAATTCAACTGCAGGAGCAGCTGGAAGATGACGGTGCTTTTCAACCCAAGGACAAATGAAGGTGCTATATTTTGGTTTAATGTGATGCACAGTGGAGAGATACTTGTAGATGTGTCCTCCCTTGCATGATCTGATATACATTTGTTGATACACAAATATAAATGATACAACATCACCTGAGATGGGACTCAGAAAACTCAATAGCAGAGCTGATTTATTGCCAAGTACAGAAGAGTCACAACTTGTAGCACAAGAGCTGCATGTAGCTCGAGAACTGCAAGTAGAGAATCCCAGCTTTTGTGCAATGGGAGGAGGTGGAGATGAATATCTATATTTGAAGTTAATGTTCTGAAACTTGCTTAAAGCTATGTGAAGGGATAGCATGAAATAAAAATATCATAGAGCTGGTAACACAAACAGTGGAGAAAACTTTTACATTTACAGATAAAAATGTTGCAATACTGCCAGACAGTCAAAAGTTGACTGCTAAAAGATCAAGCATTTAAAACTCCCACACATGCAAAATTTGTGATACTGGCAAATGCAACCATGTACTCCATTTTTTTTGTCAGTTGCCAGTTCAGGCCTTTTTCAAGGTCTTTTCTTTTGAATCCTAAACATTTAAGAGCGGTATACTTCTGTGGTCTCCTGATAACAGATAAGGAGTCATACAAAGGTAAGGTCATTGTATTGTTAAAACTCAGTATGTTAGCTAAATAGTCAACATGAATGCATTAAATGCCTCCACACAAACCGCTTTATTGTCAAATTTACACTCAGTTAAAGGCAGCTTTTACCTGGGGTGTCCCTGTGTTGCTGGTTCAGAATATATTTGAAGCTATTTTATGAATGTAGCCCTCCTTTACATGCACTCAAACAAACAGCAATGCCCCTGGTAATATGCACTACAAAGTTTATTCAGAGCGCAACTAATTCTTATGAGTGGCAGAGTCTGGCCTCCCACTCGGAGCTCTGATCTTAGACTTTACCTTATATAGGGCACACAAAATGTTTTATACACAGCTAAAGCAGAAATCATGAGGTAACATTGATTTATATCACTACATGTTTACAAAGATGGGTTTAAATGGTGGAAGAATGTTTCAGAGTATCTGAGGACATTACAGTTGTCATTTTCCCCCGCGTACTGAGTTGACATAACACTCCTGCTGTTCCAGTTTAACCTGAAACCCTGCAGGTAAATATGAGGACATTACATTTTAGCTTTTCTACAACACAGTTGGCATTTCTGCTGCTATATTTTTTTGATAATCATACAGAATATCCATTGAAGTTTGAAGTTTTGTGTTAAACATTGGTAGAATTTGCTATGACACTCTATTTTCATAGAGATTTTAGGGAATTTGCTTGGTCATTTTGAAATAATTTAATGGAAATTTTGGGGATATGTTTGTATTTTTTGGAGATTTTGGGAGGAATTTGCTTTTGAATTTTGTAATTTTCATGGGAAATCTGGAGGTTACGGGGAATTTGTTTGCAAATTTTCCAGCATTTTCGTCACAGATTTTGGAAATGCATTTGTAATTTCAGAGAATTTGATTTGTATTTTTGGGGGACTTTGCTTGTAAGTCTTTAGATATTTTCATGGAAATTTGAGAAATGTATTTGTGCCAGTCTTAGACTAGATGCATGTTTTGCTGTGTGCAGCTGCCACGTGTCTGCTCCAGCTCGCCCCATGGTTATCATGCCTGTGACATATTCTACCAGTGTGGAGACAGAAAGGTTCAACTTGTGGCCTTCATCAGGGTCATTTAAGAAACACCTTGCAAATATATTCTATAGATTTGGATGTACGTATCAGCTAGTGTAAGGTGAATTTGGCTTTCCACTTAAAATAAGAAGCCAATCAGTGATCCCTCTATTATCTCAATTATTCACATGTGAGACATGGTGCCCATACAGCTCTGATGTGGGCAGACTAGATAGATACTTTATTAATCCAGAGGGAAATTCAAGAGTCTGAGTCTGAAAGCCCTGAAGCTTCAACTTGCAAGCTGAAATGAAAATCAAGCTGCCTCACTGCTGAGTCTCACATACCCAATCTGAAACAGGATTAAGCTGACTGCATTAGTAGATGTGGTCATTAAAGCAGCTGTTGAAACCTGAAAGAGTCCTGGAGATTGTCTCTTTATATTTTCATCAGGTTAAGACAAATAAAACTTATGGAAAGAGATACAGATGCACAAGACTGACACTCACCAGTTTACTATATCTGAATGATCTCCAAGCTGTCTAATTTTCAATCTCTTTACATGTTTAAACATTGACTTTTAAAGTAGAATTGATCCATCATCAGCTGCTTTTAGAGGCATTATGGGACTCTTAAGAGGTCACTTTATTAGCTTTAATTCCAGCTGTGTAACTACTGCAATCTCTGCATTGTACCTAGAAACAATCCTGGGCGTTTTATTTTTAAATTAAATCTTAAATTCACTTCATTTTTTTCTCTGAATGGCAATATAATTTCCTTAAATGTTTCTTTAAATGCTGACAACACTCAGTGAAAGTTTGCCTCCCCTTACTTCTGTGTCTCTGCTTGTATCATGACTTTTCCATTCTCAGCCCCTCAGCAGTATATATTTGGGTTAGGAGCCCAGAGCACTCTGTCTATAGGTAATTCTACAGAGGCTCTCTAGTTATCTGTTTTTCGCAGACAGGTTTTCAGTGGCAAGCAAGCCACTGATACGGCCTCTGTGAAGGTTCTTCATTGATGTGTTGTGATAGAGGCTTTGCCTACCTTTTGCTGGCGGTGCAGTTTGCCAGCTATGCAACCGAGCAAACAGTCTGCAGAGCTCAGTCTGTGATAAGTATAATGAAAGTACTGAAGAAATGAGGCAAATTTCATGGATGATTCTCCAGGCAGGTTTTAAGTTAGTGAGTATATAAGCAAGATCTGTGTACAGCGTGGTCTGCAGGATTATGCTATATCGTTCTGTGCCATTATGAATCTATTAATTGCGATTCACAGATAAGGTTAGTTAAGAAAAAGGCAAATGTAACATTCATTTGGCATCAATACTAGCTTTATAGTATATTTCTGTCAGGGTTTCCTTTATTCCAGTGTCTTGGTCTATTTTAGTCACCATAGTAAACCATAGTCTTGTTCTGCCCTGGGTTATTAACAAGACTAGGTTAAAACCTAGTATGTGGCTGAACACAACTATGTAGGATGCCTGTTGAAATATACCGCCACTGACATACTGCAACAAGAGCTTCACAAACTGCAAAATGTACTCTTCAATCGGAAATTTATTTTGAACACAGATAAAACTAAATACATGCTTTTCACTTGATCCAGAGATCCTGCTGACAGTACTTCACACATTTCAACTCTGGAAGGTTAAGAGTCACTCAGTATTTATATCTCGGTATTTGGCTGGATCAACAATTCACATTCAAATCTCACATTAATTCACTTGTTACAAAATTAAGACAGAAGTTAGGATATTTATGCAGACACAAAACTAATTTCCCTATTTCCTGTAGAAAACAAGTTACTGAAGCCACTTTTTGTCAGTTTTAGAATATGGAGATGTGATCTACAGGCATGCTACAGCTAGCTAACTTAAACCACTAGACTCAGTGTATCATTCTGCCCTAAGATTCACTACCAGTGACAGTTACTCAACTCACCACTGCATCCTGTATGACAAAGTGGGCTGGCCCTCATTTTCAGTTAGACAAGACAGGTATTGGTTACTTTGTATTTTATAAAGCTCTGTCTGGACATCTGCTGTTATGCCTCACCTCTTTATTGAACGTGTCCACTAGCCATTATCAAACTCGTTCACGTGACTGGATAGTGCTTGAAGTTCCAAGAGTAAACACAAAAATTGGAGAAACATCTTTCAGCTTCTGTGCAGCCCACATCTGGGACACTGTTCAGCAAACACTAAAACTAAGTTCTGTATTATCATAGGACAGTTTCAAAACATGATGAGGAACCTCTGTGTACATGTTTATAAGTGTTTTTAAACTGTGCTCCACTTCCTGTGCCCATTCTCAAGTAGCTATGCCTATTTGCATTTGTGTTTCTTTCTCCTTGCTTATTTATTGTCTTGCATTTATTGTTTTAATGTACTCTCGATGTCATTGCAAATGAGAGCATGCTCTCAATGGCATCTCGAGATTAAATAAAGGTTGAATGAATGAATAATGAATAAAAGAGAAAAGACAAAGAGACAGCAGTGTGAATGAGGAAAACCCCAAAGTTTTGAAATCTTGATAAAATGGTTTAAAACATTACCAATGTCTGATGCAAGTGTTATTAACTTATGCTTACCAAATGCTGTCTCCTATGGACGGGCATATGAGAGTGTTCTTTGTGATTGTTACTGCGTTGAACTGCCAGTGCGGTTTGTGCACAGAGTCAACTCAAGACAGGTTTTGTAAACAGTATAAAAATATAATCCACGATTGCACTGTGCAAATCTTGAGTTGCTCTTCAAGACATCCCAAATCAACTTTTAAAGGTCACATATTTTACACCTTTAAGACAAGTTTATATTGGTCTCAGAAGTCCTCAAAACATGCCTGTGAAGTTTGTTGCTGAAAAAACACTCCAGTATTGGATTTTTGCTTGCCTAAAAAACCCTCTGCTTCAGCCCTGCTCAGAACAAGCTGTTTCTGTGTCTGTAGCTCTAATGAGCTGTCTGACTATGCCCCTCTCAGGATATGGATGTGGCTTGTTTAGCACACATTTCCTGATCCATTTTTCTACCTTGGATCACTTTATCCTTCTTACTTTTATCCTGTTTTATTCTCCCTTTTAAGAAAATCTCCATGTTACTATCTATCAGCTGTGTGAATGCAGCCACATAGTATTAACTTTTGTTATCAGACCAAACCAGACTGAGGTTGCATTAACACATACAAAGGCTGAGTCTTGCTCCATAGTGCCATGGTTTTGCTGTGACTTAAGATGAGTGACCTCGCACACTGGAAGCTTGTCAACAGTGTTGCAAAACAAAATGCAGCCCTGATCAGCTTGAGACAAGTGGGCAGAGATCACAGGAGAACTGTGAGCTCATGCAGGAACAGTATGTCAGCAGCAGATTATTTTGCATTTTGATTTGTCATTTAATTCTGACATGATTCCATGATTTTATTGCTTCCTCCATAGGTGAGGACATTAAGAAGTTAAAAGGTTATTTTCTGACTTCAAGGATGTGCGCTTTTAAATAAAATTCCTTGGCTTTTACCTCCAAATTTAACTTTCATCAGTGGAGATGCTGTTGCTCTGTAACTTACTGACCTCCTGGTGACCTTTTGCTGTCGCTGCAGGATGAGACGTAATGTCGATGAAGTGATAATTTATGATCAGGAATCTGTGGATTGCACGCTTTTGACTTTCTGTTTGAAGCTTTCTGACTGACAGGAATTGACACAGTTTGGCAACAGCTGGCACTGAAAATAGACCTGCAGCGTATCTTCAATAAAGTGCAGTGAAGTGGCCCTTCAGAATCACTTCTACAAAATCATCAAAGTGGTTTTGTAGCAGTCGGTAAAAGATGTAGTGTCAATGCATTTTTTTCTTGAAAAAAAAAAAATACGGTGCTGTTTGGGTGGTAGGAAGTTTCTGAGACACTATAAAGGTAGAAGTTTCAAAGAGGCATACAGAAATAGACAGCTTGATTCTGGTTGTAGCTCTGCTCTCAGTGTTTGCAACCAAAATATCAAACATGAGAAATCCTACAAACTCCTCAGGAGTAGCTGGTCAGGCTGTAGTTGGGTCATGGTCAGCAATCACATCCCCCTCTATACTGCATGACAGATGACACCCGATCCAACTAACAGTCGGTGGGACTTCCAAGTGAGTCATGTGACTCTAAATAGTGTCTGAATTGGATGAAACTTGCACAGTACGCCTGGCTTAAGGGTAGGGTGTCCTGATTCTTGTTGGAATGATGGGGTTCAGTGATGAACCATGAAACCAGGTCCATGAAATGTTTTTTTTGAATGTGTGTGTGTGTGTGTGTGTGTGTTTTGTTTTTTTTTCTAGAGGCACACTCCAAACCAACTGTTATGGGAAATCTCATTGAATACCTTGTTAATCACTGGCAAGATTTGAAAAATAGGACAACAATCAAAATGCCATAAATTAAAGGTAGTTACAACACATTAAGGTTGTTTTAATATTGATCAAGCCTTTAGAACAAATCAATCCTTGTAGAAATGTCCAGTATTGTCACCACGTCTGTTCAAGTAAATGCTGATGACAGCCACTTAGTACATACAGTATCAGGTACATGTCCATTTTTGTAGAGGAAGATTTCACCATTGCCCCTTGTAACTCTGTTTCATTACATTACATTCATTTATTTTTATGGCGCTGTGATTCACTTCTCATTTATAAAACCCTTTTAGGTGCAATTGCCTTTCATATATATGTATCTAATAACAGAAGTAGATTTCTTAGTAAAATCTGCTCTAAGTACCAACATTTAAACAAATATTTAATTGTGAGTTAGTTGAAATGTGACTTAGATACTAGTCAAAATAATACAGGCTCTCTAGACTGTATTTTGTACAGACTGTTGAAGATATACAATCCTTAAACAGAATTGTACCCAGCATAATCTTTAAAGGGGCTCTATGTAAGATTTTTGCTTTAAAACTTCCCACTTTTGAGCATATAATGGTGCGCACTTTATCCCGATGTGAAGAATGAGGCTCTTTATGTCTTCCTTGTTTGCCTGTATAAGCCTGTGGAGTCGTTTCTCTGTGAAGAACTCAGGCTGAATTTTCCACGAAATCTCAACGGAAGTGACGTCGGGTACTACGTAATGCGCGCACCCCGTTGCTCTGTTTATACCTGACAATGGCGTGTTGAATGGAGAAGGCTGCTTGTGAGAGTAAACGACCGGCTGGCTCAGCCCACACCCACACAAACTCCTCGAAAACATAAAAAACTAAGACAGTTTTATCTGCTGAAACCCATCAAGCCAGAAGAGAGTGTGACCAATGCAGGGGGAAATGGAGGATAAATATCGATGGAGCATTTGAGAAGTAGAGGGTGCTACGCTCGGTGCTCGGGAAAAATACCGATCCAGAGATGGCCGTCTTTCTGTGGAAAAGGTAAAGCATCACTCTGGACCATGAAATACAATGTAGTGTTTTATGCTGTATAAACCATATATCACGTTAGCTTGCTTACAAAGATGCTATCCAAACAACGAGAATATCATGTTACTCATTTAGTGTTTTTCAGATAATATTTCATCTTTTTCTTGCTTCCTGGCACTGGACTCAACTTACTGAGTTTATGTTTCTGATATCCGCGGTTGAGGCACCATTATCAGAGCTAAGCAACGTAAGCCCTGTTGCTTCTGCTCTAAAACACGTCCCATTCAATACACATCACACATTACACACATAAAAAGACAATTAAATTGGTCAGTGCTGCACTAAGTCACTAAGTTGTTCATTTATAGAAATGGTCGCGAAAATATCGACCTTTTTTTAATAGTCCTTGTGCCGTGTCTGCACTAGAGGTTCAAATATGCTTTATTCATTTTCATTTTTAGTTGGTGGAACTTTTAAGTGTTACTTCACTTACCTCCTCTGTATACACGATGCTGGTAAATCACCTTGGTCTGCGTGTGTATCAGCTGATAAACCAGAGGCTCGTTCATGAGCAAGGAGCGTCACGATATTGTTGTAGTTTGCCAAATGGCGAGTGGTGTCGCTACACTGATATTTTTCTAAATCTTGCATAGAGCTCCTTTAAAACAATACATGAAGGGTCTGTGGCCACTGCATGGCATTGTAGAAAATATACTAACATTGTTCAGGACAAATTATTGTGTTTTTTTAAACCTACCTCACCCTTGTTTAGTTGGTTAATAATCAAAAGTGGTTTATAATTTTCTCATTTTACATGAGCATGAGTTGAAATACAGGCTTCTGTGATGACACATTAAAAAATTCTATGCATTTTTAAAGAATGACTCAAGTTTTCCCATCAACTGTTTGTATTGACCATAATTCAAAGAACGTGCTAATTATCATGTGATTCTCTTTTATAAAGTCATTAGCCTACAGATATACAATCATTTGCTCAGGTAGGTTGTGGTAAGTCTACCTTGAAACGATATAACATTGTGGCTAATAAATTCCAATGCAAATGAATGGGTTATTTACATTCCTGTTAAGGGTGTGTGTTGGGTGGCATGTTCACCACTGAAACATGACCACCATCCTCTCCTGACCCCCCCCCCCCATCCTCTGCATCGGGTGTCTCAACACCGTTAAAGGTTCTTACAGATAGGACTCTGGACTAACGCTGGAGGAGAGAAGACCTTTACTTCAGACGACTTTACTATCACAAAAGTGACATTACTGCTCCTCGAATCATTGCTCATGGCAAATAACCAAGCTGAGCAGTTGATATATGCAATCTGTAGGCTTAATAATGTTGTAGATAGTACAGTTCTAGTGGGTAGGTGTGCCTTATCACCCTTTCCCTCTCCCAGCCATTCATGCTTTCTACGGGCATATTTTGAAATTCCAGGGTCTGAGACTCTGGGGTTGAATTACCCTTTAAATTAACACTCAATCAAAAATATCAGCATAAACCAAACAGGAGCCAAAGAAACTGCTAATTAAATAAGTTGTAAAACAGAAATGGATTCAGAGAAAAAAAGAAACTATGCAAAAGAAACCAAACCAATCAATGCAAATTAAGGCTGTTGGAACGAATTTCAGGTACTGAATATAACTCGAATATTTAAAAACTCAACATTTGAAAGCTGAAGTTTCTATTCCAGCATGTTTTTGTAAATATATTTTTACGGTTTATAATTGTTCTTGAGTCTCTCCCCTCTCTCTTTGGCCTCTTCTTCTTCATATGTAGGTGTAGGAACCAATTGTTTCATCACATGACAAGTGACATGATGAACAATGAAGTTTTTTACACCAAATCGCAGAGGCACTGCAATGGCCGCTGTTGGGGATGTTTATCGCCAAGGGGGTGCACACGCTGGTGAGGATTTGGCACGTGAGACTTCGCTACATCAAGAGATGCTGTACGAGAGTAAAACCGCAATGCCTACCGACAATAACCCACTGTTGCAGCGGAAAATGCTCTGGTCCAGGTATCCTCTCCTGTCCCAGCTGGCACGCCATTACCTGTACATCCCAGGCACCTCCTTCAGGGCGGAGAGGGTTTCCTCCACGGCTGGGACTATAGCGAACAAAAAACACTCTGCTCTTGATTCAGAAAACGTGGATCGCCTGGTGTTTTTAGGTAAAAACATGTAGGGACAAGATAATACCAAGATTTTTAATATTTTTTGTTCATTATAAACATGATGTCATCCCCCCCAAGCTGCGCAATTGAATTTATTTTTGTTTGACATTTAATTTCTATCACAACAAAAAAAAATCTACCAAACACATATTACCTTACTTTTTGTGCTAAGTTAATTTTTTTTCCCCAAACATTGTCTTCAAAAAGTACAGACTAGGGAGTTGAGACTGCACATTTAGCTCACTTTTCCATGTACAGCTTTTATTTGTAATTTGCCTAATCTTGTGCTGGTAAAAAGAAAGGTGGCCAAAGAAAGGATCTGGATCTCTTCATAATCTAGCATTGTACAGGTGACCTTGTGTACTTGCCCTATTTCTGTTAATTCTCTTCAGAATACCAGACAATACTTAGACATTATTCTCTCTGTTATTGCCTATAAGCTTGTTACGTCCTTGGCCCTCTGTTGTCCCACTATGGATATGATTGTCTATTTTCCTTTGAGTGTCTGATATTGATTTGTCCCTGTCAGAGACCAGGAGTCAGGATAAACTTTCACATCCTTCCTGCAAGTGTCTGAATCACAGGCTCAGACCAATTCCCCTGAGCTTCTGTTGTCCTGCCAATATGCAAAGATTACATGAGAAAATGTTCAAGAGGTTAACTAGTTTTAAAACTTTTTGCAACATCGCTTAAAATCAGTAACATGACACAGATGATTTGTTGACCATATTCCCAAGCTTGGAGATGAGAAACAGCACACAGTTAGTCTAATATTCACCAGAGAACCATATTTCCTTTTCTTTAATATCTGCTGTATCTGGCAGCCTTGGGAGATTGCTCAGGGTTGCAGAGTGCAGGAACTAATTTGTCTTTCCCTTGTGTGCTTTTTGCTCTTACTCAGCTTGTGTCAATGACCTAAGAAGCAGATGTCATTTAACATCAGTTCCCTCTCTTTTGTGACCTAGTTTGCCTTTCCTCCTTCTTTAAAATTGTATCATACCCATTTTGGTTTTCAGTCTTTGTATTACCTCTTACATCCCTTTAACCTGCTCAGTCTACTCAGTTTCCTTTGAGAGTACTAGTTTTCCTACCCCCATGCCCACATACAAACACATCCATAAAGAACTGCAGAATAAAGGGCAAAGCCCCAATTCTGCTCTGAGATTAGATACGGTCTGCACAGGGTGTTGCTGTGCAGACACTTGTAGATTAAAGTTAAAAAGCAGAACCTTTGTCAACAGCTATGCCAGACTATGTAGTTTCTTTTCATTTTACCATGCTCATAACCCTGCAAACACCCAGCCAAGTAGAAGAATACAAAACCACCATGGGAAGGAAAATCATTTCTACAATCTTCACAAAGACAGCTAACATAAATGAGCAAAGAGGCATTGTATCTGAACAATATGGGTACTGTGTGATAAATCACCAGTTTTTCCTCCTTTCTTTCTCTTATCTGTTGTATTCGACACTTTAATGTCTGCCACATTCAGAATATATATTTTTTATGACTGTATCACAAGCAAATTAAAGTCTGCCAGAGAGTAGGAAGAAAACAGAACATTGCTCATACTTTTTTTACAGTGTAGTTTTATTGTTTCATTTTGTTGTTTTTTTTTTTTGCTCTTTTAATGATTCTTTGTATTATGCTCCCTCTTTTTAGGGAAATAAAACTCTTAAATGACATGTGGAATCAATTCACTTGCCAGAAACAAGGTTATGGGAGGCCTTTCAGTGTTCTTATTTCTGGCCGCAGCCTGTGCAGCCTTTTAATTAGTTTATTGGTTTCTAAATGCAGACAGAAGATTTAAGAGTGCTCTCTTTACTTGCTGCTCTGACCTAAATGAAATAAATTGGACTGGGATTAGTTCTCAGCACAACACTCAGCATGTGATTGGTGAAAAGTGATTCCTCCTACAGGGCATTGATGAATCCAAGATAAAAAAAAAAAAAAGAAAGAAAGAAAGAACCCAAGGGAAATGAGCTGTACTTTTAGTGCAGCTTTGATTTGTTCTAAATAACTTCAGCTTCATGTCATAACTTGATCTGACGGTGGTCATAACTCTAGCATCAATGCTTTTTTTCATCCTCTGTGTTGATCATCTTTTTGAATTAAGAATGCCCTATTTTAAATGTATGATCCATATCCACTTCCATAGGTGGAGGTTATTTTTTGCCCATTATATTCCAAGCTGCATTGCAACACATGCAATAGACTGGACCCCGTTGCTATGGTGCTCAAAAAAATGTGAACACGTTCAGTTGTTCTTGATATTTATTTCAGTGGCTCTTTAGGCTCTACATCTTCAGTCAGACTTCAAAAGAGTCTAAATTTAATTCAAATAAAAATGGAAATACAAATACATTTAAATTCACAATGAAAAAAAATAATGTTCACAGAAACATTTAAAAAAGGTTGAAAGCATGCTTGGTTGTTTTTTTTTCTTGAGTTTATGTTTGGTTTACCCAGATATTGAACTGAATGTAGATCACTGAAAGGTGCAGTGATTTGATGCTTTGCTTCTTTTTCCCAACTGCTGTTACAGGGGGATTTTAGAGTCAGAACCCCATTTACTCCATATTCAATTTATTATGTGTTTTACTTAAAAAACAAACAAAATAACAGTTTTTCATCATAAAGTAGGTTAAAAACTGCATGGTTATGGTAATTTATTTGGTTGTTTTCTATGATCTGAGCAAGTGGAACTGTTGTTTTCTCATCCGGTGTGTAGAAACTCTTGACTTTAGACCAGGCTAAACAGATATCAATTAAGACGGAGTCAATATAAAACTTCTGTCATTTACTGAAACTTTTTCCACATTAATATAATGGTGAAAACTACGGAGCCCGGGAGGTGACATGGACGTGTTTATTTTTTTAATATGCACGCGCGATTTAGTATCTCGCTTGTTAGAAAGCGGTGGTAAATTTTTCAGCATTGTGTCATAAAATTAATACAGCTCTGAGCTCTTCTATTAAACTGGATGCTGCACAATGAAAACAGTAATTAATGCAAGCTAAAAGGTCAGAGCACTAAACAACCTGAATGAGGGAAGGATCATTTCTTTAGCTGGTGCTTAAAGCTTGAGTGTGTAACATTTGATAAGAGCCGTGTAAAATCAGCTCTACTCCCCTTCCCTTCCTGTTCTACTCTGTGTTTTATAATAATATAATAATTTCTGTGTGCTTATGTGATCCATGTGTGGCCACATGCCCACTTTTGTCTCCCATTGTTTAATTTCTGTCTTGTCTCTGGTGTGATTATTCACAAACCTTCTAAAGAGTTTTTATGAATATGGAAATAGTTGTTGATGTTTTTAAACCCTCCTTGTAAAGCACATTGAGCTTTTCTGTAATGAAAATGTTTTATATAAATAAAGTTGCTTGCTTGCTTGCTTTGAACACTGTAGCTCCGCCCCTCTTCTCACATACCTCCTCGTGGATGTGCATGTCTGCTGAATCGAATACTGATGATGGCAAAGCTCTTGTGGAGTGATTTTGCTACGCCTTTCCACTGAAATCAATGGCCGGATCACAGGTAAGAAAACACTTTGTCTCAGCATGAACAAATCCTAGGACCGAAAACCGCTGGTAACTCCACCATTTTATCAACTTCTCACTGAGCTGAGGGCGGAAGCGCACCTACTACAGCGGCCAATAGGAATGCTCCCTCTGACCTGAGCCGTGATTGGCTGCAAGTGCTAGCCTCCTCATTGGCTGGAGCATCCCTTGCCGGTTTTCCTCAAGTGAGGAATCCATTCATCAGTTACATATTTTTTTTAGGACTCTGGATAATCTTGATATGAGTTTGATAATAATTTTTTTTTACAGAATTAATGGAAGATTACACTCCATTGTGATGACTACATGTGCTTGAAGGAGTAGTGAGGCAAAGACAGGAATAGGATGCCCCCCTATGGAGTCTAGACACTGACAGTGGTGTTGATGAGGGATGCAAGATCAGATGAGGAGAAGACTTCTGTGAAGCTGGACCAGGAGCTGTGAGGGTCTGGACTACATGCTGATTAACTGAATGGAGGTGGCTGGGGTGGAGGAGTGTTGCAGCATCCACACTGAAATGACAGGCTGACTGTGTAAGAGAGAATGACAAATTTAAAATATGAAAGGTGCATGATGACTGGTTCAACAAGGTTTTGGCAGAATCTGATTAGCTGAGAACTTGAGAGAATGAACCATAATCAGCTGATCACCAGAGCAGGAAGAGACAAAATAATCATGTATAACCTTAATCCTTAATCTAAGTTAAGGGTGGAGTAGAAACCAAACCTAACACCATGTCCTAACAACATGCAAGCTTTAGACATCATAATGTTACACACTTCCTGTCCAGTCTACATCCATTGAATATTGAATTCTCTGCTTCTCTTCTCCTTGTAAATGGTTTGATATCTAGTGCGTTCTATTGAGGATCCTTTGACAGCTTGGAGCCGGTTTTGTCTCCATGTTAACATAAGTCGGAGCACAACTTTTTAAACGTGGATATAGATTTGATCACACACAACTATCTAACAGGCTTCTGCTGAGTGAGGAAATCTATGCAACACTCCTGATCTTTGTCCTCTCCTGTCCACGTTCCTTCCCCATCTCAGTGTGAGCAGCAGAGAGGAAAATACGTAGGAACAAGGCTACAGAGGACAAACATCATGCTTCAAGCTGTGTCACTTACTTGTTGCCAGGAAACTAACTTGACAATCATTGTAATGAACCTGATTTGGTTGCTGATGCTCTCCTTCATCACCTCTAGTGAGGACATGGTAAAAGTTAAAAGAAATATCTCTAAACGGTCTTATATCTGTCACTGCAGCATCTTCTGTTATTCATTTTGTAGTGTAAGTGAGTTACAGGTGTCATGACAAACCTGCTTTATTTGCTGATTTGAGGTAAAGTCACGGACCCCACAGGCCACCCACTGACTTCAGTGGCATAAATTCTGTTACAGGCTTCTGAGAACATAATAGAACTAACCTTCTTTTGACACAAGAAAAATCTATTTTATGTCACACTGTTAAGTAAAATAGATTGTTTTCTATCCATCTGTAAATGAATTTCAAGAACAGTATTCCAAAAAACACAGATAAGGACTATCCTCTGACTGAAGGCTGGGCTTTTTATATCATAAAAAAGTTCTCTGTTCTTAAATCCTCCAGACCCAAAAGAGTGAGCCTCTGCCGTTAATTGCCAGCCTCTCCCCCATGTTACCTGTTTTGCGATGGATTAAAACTTCAGTTGCTAACAATCACAGAGCCAGAGCAAAATAGTACTGGAACACTTAACAGTCACAGCTGAACACAACGTCCATAGGGTTCAAGTATTTTTTCCTGTTGGATGTTTTCCCCTTTTATTGATTTTATAAATCATTCATGGTCAATCTAATTTGGCTTTTCTGACATAAAAACCATTACAAAAAATCTCTTTAATTACATGGTGAGTTCTGCCAAATAATGCCAATTACATAACAACATGTAATGTAAAATAAGTGACTGCATAAAAATTAACCCCCTTGAAGTCAGTATTTCGTAGATGCACCTTTGGCTGCAATCACAGCAGTAAGTCTATGTGGATAGGTCTCAATCAGGCTTGCACATCTGCACACTGTGATTTTACTCTATTCTTCCCTGCAAAACTCCACAATTTCAGTCAGGTTGTATGGGCACTGAGGGATGAATAGCCCTTTTCAAGTCCAGCGACACATTCTCTATTGGACTGAGGATTAGGCTTTGTCTCCAGATCACTCATCTTGTTGTCTTTAAACCATTTCTGTGTAGCTTTTGCTGAATGCTTTGGAACATTGTCTTGCTGGAAAATAAATGTTCTCCCAAGTTGTAATCCTCTTGCAGACTGAATAAGATTGTCCTCCAGGATTTTCATATATTTTGCCGCATTACCTTCTACCTTTACAAACCTTCCAGGGCCGGCTGCTGAGAAGCATCCCCACAACATGATGCTGCCACCACTGTGCTTCACAGTGGGGATGGAGTGTTTGTGGTGATGTCCGGTATTTGGTGTCTGCCAAACACAGGTTCTTGTCTGATGGCCAAAAGCACCATTTTGGTCTCATCAGACCAAACAACTTTCTCCAAATTGGGCATGGAGTCTCCCACATGCCTCTAGGCACACTAGCCAAGATTCATTGTGAGTTTGCTTCAACTGTGGCTTTCTCTTTGCCACTCTTACTCTTTGCCTAGGGCAACAGTTGTTGTATGCAGAGTTTCTCCCATCTCAGCTCCTGAAGCTTGTAACTCCGTCACAGTAGTCATAGGTGTCTTTGTGGCCTCTCTCACTAGTCTCCTTTTTGCATAATCACTCAGTTTGTGAGGGCGGCCTGATTTAGGCAGATTTACACATGTGCCATATTACCTCCATTTCTTGATGATGGATTTAACTGAACCCTGGGGTTGTTCAGTGACTTGGATGTTTTTTGTATCCATCCCCTAATTTATGTATTTCAATCATCTTTTCTCTCAGTTTTTTGGAGTCTTCTTTTGCCTTCATGGTGTAATGGTTGCCAGGAGTGCTGATGAACCAAGGACTGGACCTCCCAGACACATGTCTTTACACTAAACATTTTTATTCAGTTGACATTGCTGTGTAGAAATCTGATTTCACTTTGACATAAAGAATTTTCTTTATGATTTTTTTTATCAAACAAGCAAATATATAGTGACCTAACCTGACATGCACTATTGGAGACAATAGTGGAGACACTATTATACCAACAGTTTAACAAGAAGAGGTGGACAGAGCTTCACAGGAGACTGCAGCAGTCTGGACCAGTATCTGCTCCTTTGTAGGAGGAAGAACAGGAGGATCACTGCCAGTGCTCTACAAAATGACCTCTAGATGTGCATGTTTCTGTCCAAAATGTCAGAAACAGACTCCACAAGGGTGGAGTGAAGGTTCAGCACTCTCGAGTTGAGAACTGTGCACAGTTCTCAAATGATGAACACTGATGCCTCTAGCTGACCTTCTCAATCCACCAACCCATACAACACCAAGTCACATTATGAATACTCCTTATTAAACTTTTGCAAGTTAGATGAGCCTCAAGATTAGATGTGTGATTTAACTGTTCCATTAGTTTATTATAGCAAAATATTACCAAGACCACATCCGTATTTATACAGTCTTTGCGCAATGCTTCCAGCAGTAGCTTGAAGGTATTGCAAGTGCACAACTGAATATCATACATCTTCTTAATAAGTTCAGTTTCATGGAAATGAGCAAAGTCTCCTTCTATTTATTTAGTCAAGCCCTCTTACGAAAAAGAAACATTGCAGTACATTGGATTTGGCTTTATGTTGCTGTCTCACATAGACCTTTATCATTAAAACAGCAAGGCTGGGAGCAGTACCACATACAGGACTGGTGGGTTTTCCAGATTCCAAACTTTGAAGTAGAATATATGATGGAAACAGTGACAGGCAAAAAAGCAGGAGAGAAGGTGGCACAAAAGGAGATGATGTAAGACCATGCAGAATCATACATTTTTAATGCAGACTTCAATGAGGCTAACTAGGCGGCAGAGAGCACATAGTTCTGCAGTTTGTATGTTTCTTCTCGTACACTTCAGATGACTAAAGGGCAGGTCAGGCTGGATGGACCTACCTCCTGCAAAAGTTCCCCATGTACTCTCTCATAACATTAAATATTGCATGAGGCTGAACATTTTGGATCTGAACTACTACGTATATAAATCCCATAGCCTTCAGTAGGACTTCTATCAATTTCTCACTATATAAAGGACATTATGAAGGATGCAAAAGCACCATGTTAGAAGCTTTAGGCAGACAGTATATGCCTCCTTCAACCTTAGAGCAGATTAGTGAGGCTATTTTACCAGAGTGAAGTTTAAAGTTAAGTGTTTACATGAAGGACTGATATAGGCTGTTTCAAGGGCAGTTTTAAAAGGACCATTTACTTATTTTTGCTGTTTTTTCCATTTCTCCACTAATGTATAATGCATACTGTATCTTTTGCAAAAAATACTCTGTAGTCATTAAAGTCAAACCATTTTACCCTTGAAAAAGTTCTGCAAATTATTGACATAATAGCGGTCATGAAGTGTTTTTCAGTGCTGTCACTACTTTAGGGACGTTGACTCTGGTTGATGGCATTTCTTTCCTTATGAAGCTAGGTTGATTGGACCCACTGATCCACCAAGGCTTGATGTTTCAAGGAGGTGGCACATGTAAAGATAAGGTGACTGGTTTAGGCCACCTTTAGTTCCTGTTTTTTGAGAACTTCCACAGACAAAAGTCTGCTTTGCTGTTTTGTCTAAACAAGGTAAAAAGAACAATCTACAGGGGGGAAAACTGGTTAAAATTCACTTGTCATTTATGATTTTAAATTGTGAATTTTCCATAGTTTTACTTACGTGGTGTTCTTAATGCCAGATAGTTCATTTTGAAGGTGAACAGAGCTGAATAAGCTCCAGTTAATGATGTCAGCTCCTGTTCATACAGGTGTATATGCTGGCACTGATGGCCTTTAATTAGCAGAAAAAAGGTGTGAGCAGCTGAAGTGGTCAGAAGTCACAAGCTCAATTGAGTGAAGGGAAAGCTACCAACAGTGTTGGTGAATAAAGTATTTAATAAACAGAAGCTTTAAATTGCCATGTTTAATATGCAAGGTATGTAATATGTAGTAACATGCTGTTGGTACAGTGCTGTGAAAAAGTATTTGCCCCCTTTCTGGTTCATGATTTTGTTGCATATTTATCACACTAAAATATTTCAGATCATCAAACCAATTTTTATATCCCACAGAGACAACCTAAGTAAGGGGGAAAAAATCCAAACATGTTTGATATTTATAATTCGGGAATTTGGAGGCTAAAATGCGATTTGGTGCAGTAAAATAATCGTGTTGACACCACACACATGAGGATTATTCAGGCAAACAGTCGTTTGCGATGAGGCTCCTCTCAGGATACGCTCCCACAATCGTCGGGGGAGGCAAATCTTGCCCCAAATCTGTCTTAAAATCCTGTAGTATATAGCCGACCTAAATGGGCAGTTCATGCTGGAAAATGCTCCAATATGGCTGAGACAAAATTCCTCCACGGCGACGACAAAGACTCATCACCAGTTAGCACAAACACCTGATTTCAATTATTGTTGCCAAGGATGGCAAAACCAGTTATTAGGTTCAGGGGCAATTACTTTTTTCAAATAGGGCCAGATAGATTTGGATTTTTTTCCCCCTTAAAAAATGTAATAATGATTCAGGCACTGCATTTTGTATTTACTGGGGTTGTCTTTGTGAAATATAAAAATTGGTTTGATGATCTGAAACATTTTAAGTGTGATAAATATGCAAAAAACTCAGGAATCAGAAAGGGGCCGAATACTTTTTCACAGCACTGTATGTTCCTTTGTAATTCATTACCAGACCTGGAATGATGATTTGACCTTATGCTGACCCACGTCTGCATAATAGCTAATTTACACCGGAATTAGCTTTCTTTCTTTTAGTGTTAAAAAGCAAGGGATTGCACCAATGATACATCTCCATGATTCACAATATGTCCATATGTGACTCTCACTCTAATGCCTGATATTTTTATTGCTAGATGGCTTTTTAGGTGTGTAAATATTTCAGCACTGGAGGAAAATAACATCCACCATTGCAGGCACTGGAACTGCCCTTTCCAGCAATTCATGGGACTGCAACGCCACCATTCTTTACTGGATGACCCAGCAGTCAAGGAGGACGATTGGGCAGCAGATCTCTTTAAAAATTAAGTGTATTCAGTAGCTTGTACTCTGAACATTTTCTTTTTTTTTTTTGCAAGCAGTGCCTCAGTGCTGGTCAAGGCTTTCAACTTGGGGTCTTCCTCCAGGTCCACAGAATTGGTTTCCAGGGCCAGGACTCAGACTCTTTTGGACAATAATACCACTGTCAGAGCTGGGACTGCAGCAGAGTTGCAGGAGGAATATTTCACTTCTCTGAACAACTTTCTTGGGGACAAAGAAGCTGGAAAAGTTTGGGAACAACTTAGGTAGGGGTTTGCAACAGATGTTTTCCTCTCATAATACAGAAAGTTATTTTGAAAAACTTTTCAAGGAAATTGAAATGGCTGTGCTCTGGGAGATGGACAAAAATGCAAAGCTATATCAGGTTTGCAGAAAAGGGAAGTAGTTACGGAATAGGAATGAGAATGCAAAAAAAAAAAAGAAAAAACAAAACATACATGGTCCATTAAATCTTGCAAAACAAACAAACAACAAAAACATTCCAAAAAGCTGATTCTTGGGAGTGGAATGTATACAGGGGAAGACAAAGATAAAATGTTAGAGGGCTGCTAATCAGGATCAGGTGAGATCAGAGCAACTGGTCAGTTGGTTAAACCAATTACCTGAACCAAAGGAGGTTTTAGGAATTATAGTCTTTAAAGAATACTCAAACACCTCACTCCTTAGCAATACAGTGAGGAAAAAACTGTATGAAGAGAGTTATGTTGGTTAACAAGAAATGAGCACAAATAGCGTTTGCACTTCTTAGGGTAGACTGACAGACACATGAGCAGCCATGACTTTTTGAAACCAGCAAAACCATTCATGACTGTCACAGCTTATCCAAAATAGGGTTAAGATTTACCTGAAAAATGAGCTGTCAAGGTGAACTGGAGGAACTACTTATCAAGCTGGTGAATTTACAGAGTGAGCAGCAGCACTACATAACAATGCTTTTCCAAATAGACACTTTGAAACTCAGGAGGGCAGCATCAAGATAAAGAAATTGAGCACAGCAGCCTTGATGATTTTAACTTACTCTTTGGTAAACATGAAGCCACGTTGCCCAAAAGCCTTTGGTTCAGCTTCACTTTAAGTCCAAATGCAGGTCTTTATTTGCAACTTTCTGCCCAGCGACAGCAGATATGAGAAGTTCTGATGAGTTACTGTTCTTCTTCTCTTAACTCTCAAACAAACCAAAACAGTTTGTTTTGAGGAGTTTGTTTTCTTTTGATGTTGACTGTTAATAAGGAAATAAAACTGAATTGATGACTTTACAAATACTCCTAACAGAAGTTATTCAAAGGCTATGAGGCAGCCATGTCAATTCATTTTATTCTTATGCTGCTGTCAGTGTTGCATGTGTTGTATGGGGTTGCATTATTGTTTGGTGTGGGCAGCTTTCAAATCTAGAGGAACTACCTATGTTGAAAATTATATAGAGGTTTCAAAGCAGCATATGCTTCCAGCCAGATGATGACCTTGCATCTTTCAGCAATACAATGCTAAACCACATACTGATTCCATCACAGCAGCATGGCTTCACAGTAGAAGAGTTCAGGTGCTGAACTGGCCTACCTGCAGTCCAGACCTTTCACCAACAGAAAACATTTGGAGTATCATAAAATGAAAAATTCTGCAAAGAAGACCCAGGACTGTTGAGCAGCTACAACACGCAAGAATGGGACACATTCCTCTCTCAAAACTTCAGCACCTGGTCTCCTCTGACTGTTGTAAAAGAAGAGGGGATGCTACACAATGGTAAACAAGGCTCTGTCCCTACTTTTTTGAGATGTGTTGCTGCCATCAAATTCAAAATGCAATAATGTCTTCATAAAATGGTAAAACACCTCAGTTTCAGCATCTGATGTTTATGTTCTATTATGAATGAAGTATGGGTTTATGGGATCTGCAAATCATTGCTTTCTGTTTTTATTTACATTTTACACAGCGTCCCAGCTTTTTGAGATTTGGGGTTGCAGTATTATCAGGAGGGTTATTCTGGACTGTTTTTCATTGCAAGGGGGGCCACAGTTTACTACTGGTGTGTATCTATTTCTGAGCTCCATGTTTGTGTCTGCCGTCATGTTTCCTGTGGAGCAACCTTGATGTGAGCAGTGTTTCTGTTTAATTGACTGGGCTCCCTGTCTCGCCATGCTCTGTTATAGACGCAGGGCCCGGTCCTTTGGGAGAAATGTCATCTCCACACAGACAGCTCTACACCAAGGGCTCAAGACTTTGGCGGCCTGCTTTAACATCTTGACACCGCTCTGCCAGCTAATGAACAGAATTAGAGACCCATGGGCCGCCACATACAGAAAACTCATAGACAACCCCTCACATACAATATGAACCCAGAGAAACTTTTTCTCTTCTGTTTGCAGCGTACACATCTCAGACTTAGAAGAATGCAATTTTTATTCGTGGGCTTTATATCACTCTAAATTATCTTGTATACAATTGGAATTTTCTTTGCACCTTTGATATTCTTCCTATTTTCTTCCCCTTGTTTCAAGTTTGTACAAATCTGTCATGATAGACTAGGGAGTTGTTCTATTAGATTGTTTCAAGCAGAGGAGGACAAAATCTGATTCCTTTTCATCTTCACTAAGAATCTCAAAGAATGTTCTGCAGTATTGATTCCTCTCATTCTAAGTATTCAGCTCTCCCTGTCTCCCTCTATTTGCTAGCTCATTTCACTATGAGAATTCCACCAAGGTCAGTTCAGCGATTATTCAACCCCATGCATGGATGGTCAGATTTTATCACTTGTTAAGGAAGGCAGTGCCATAAATCTCTCCCATCGAGTGACCCCAATCCATCTTTTATGTGTGGTTCAGGACAGAAGCCCTTAATGGGAGATGTTTCTGTTGTTAGTTTTGAATGGGGAAGCTAGGACAAAAACAAAATGCCAACACTTAAGCACTGACAGATCATTTCTTAGGTTTAAATCTTCAATTATCGTCACCTTTTTTAGTTCTTGACAATAATTGAACCTTTTCCTCAAAATGCCTACACTTAAGAACGCTTCTTGTTCAATATTAATTTTATCTGTTTACATTTGACAGCCTTCTTATTCCAAAAGGAGTCATTTCTGAGTACCATGCTGCATTTCTGAGCCTTTCACCGAGACATAACCTTAAATTTAGATGGCAGATTGTCATCATCAATAACAAACAAGTACTAAACACAACCTTGCACTGATGTTGCTAATGCTTGTTTACTGCAACCTTAATCTTTTTCTTGTGGTCATTTCTGACAAATATGATGAGAACTATGACGGACTAATGCAGCCAGATAGTTACAAAGCTATCAGCCTGTCAGCATCTGTGGACCATGAAACTTTTTCACCTCTGAACATACTCTCTCTCTCTCTCTCTTTCTCTCTCTCTTTGTGAAACGGAGCAATCGGATATCAAATATCGAACCAGTGACCTTGCATCACACCTAAGCACACTTACAGAACAACATTGAGTAAAACTTGAAGTTTGGATATATCTTTAAGAAATCAGTGATTTCAGAAATAGGATTATTTCCTTCCTTGCTTCAAGTCAAATAAAAAATCAATATCACTCTCATGTCTGTGGTGTCTCTTTTTCTAAATATCAAGCTTGCATGAAATTGCATGAAAATATGGCCAACCTCATTCTGCCTTTAAAAAACAGGCAATCTTATATTCAGAAATAAAAATAACATCTTATTTGTTGGGGAATTTAGTGCTTTAGCTGGTTTTTGGTTACATACAGCAGCTGCCAAGTAGTTGAAACAGCAAATAAAACAGTTCACAAGTGCATGGCATTCCTCATTTTATCCAGATATCACTTGGATAAGCTGCACATGACAAAACCAATTTGAATCAGATATTCTTAAAAAATCTTTTCACTGTATGACAACAAGAAAGAGTTACTGCATATAAAGCTTTTGAGTTGCAGAAATAATCTGGATATGGATAATCTCCTGCTGTATGTTTTAAAGGCAACTCCAGACTAATCACCTCATTTACCAATCTGTTCCTAAGATTTTCCATTTTTAAATGGATCCTAAAAGTCATGGATATTCATCAAGCTGCTCTGAAAATGATAAATCTTAGGTTGCCAGTTGGTGGGCCATGTTCCAGATCCTAGCCCATCATTTTTAGACCTTCACTCACCTGTTATTTAATTCAGACAAGCATGTGTATTTTGACCTGATCAGCTTTTTTAAATATCAGACAAAGATGACCTGAGTTATTAAAAAATGCCGCTTTTAAATCCTAATTTTATTCATTAAGAGAAAAAGAGCCATCCAAAACTACGTGGCCCAATGTCAAACAATAATTGCCCCATCAGCCTAATAACTGGTTGTGCCACCCGTGGAGGTACCAACTGCAAGCAAGCATGAGTGGCAATGAGTCTTTCACATCGCAGGGATTTTAGACCACTCTTCTTTGCAGAATAGCTTCATTTCAGCCACACTGTGAGGTTTTCAAGCATGAATGGTTTGTTTCAGGTCATGCCACAGCATCTAAATGCGATTTCAGTCTGGTCTTTGACTTGGCCACTCCAAAACCTTCATTTTGGTATTTCCAAGCCATTCAGAGGTGGACTTGCTGGTGTATTTCAGATTATTCTCCTGCAGCATAATTCAAGAGCGCTTGAGCTTGAGGTCTCAAACTGATGGCCAGACATTCTCTTTCAGGATTTTCCATTAGTGAGCAGGATGAATGGATCCATCATTTATGACAATTCGTGCAGGTCCACAAGCAGCACAGATACTCCAGACCATCACACTACCATCAACAAGTTTGATTGTTGATGTTCTTTTTAGAAAATGCTGTAATACTTTGACACTGGATGTAACAAACAGTTCAACTTTTGTTTCATCAGTCCACAGAATATTCTTCCAAAAATCTTGGCCATCACCAAGATGTTTCTTGGCAAACATGAGACACGCCTTTGTGTTCTCTTTAGTTCGCAGTGGTGTTGGTCTTGGAGTTTTCCCATGGAAGCTGTTTTTACCCTGTCTCTATCTCATTGTTGAATCATGAACACTGACCGTAACTGAGTGAAGTGAGGCCTTTGGATGTTGTTCTGGGTTCTTTTGTGAACTCCTGGTTGAGTTGTTGATAAGCTCTTGGAGAGATTTTGGTTGGTCGGCCACTCCTGGGAAGGGTCACCACTGTTCCAAGTTTTCTCCATTTGTGGATAATGGCTCCCACTGTAGTTTGCCCAAAGCCTTAGAAATGGCCAGACTGATAGATATCAATTACTTTTATCCTCCTGATCGTGAACTTCTTTGTATTGCACCATGATGTGGAGATTCTATTTAGGTGATGTCTTGATTGGCAGTAGTCAGGCAGGTTAACCAGCCATTAATTCATAATTAAGCATGGGTTGGGTGGGGATTTCTTTTTTCACATAGGGCCAGGTGACTTAGATGTTTTTTGTTTTTTTTCTTAATAAATGAAATAATTATTTACAAATTGCAGTTTGTATTTACTCAGGTTATCTTTTTCCAGTATTAAGATTTGTTTGATAATATGAAACATGTGTTACAAATATGCAAAAATCTGACCTGTGCTATGACCTATGTCATAACTATGACCTATAATCTGACCTATATTTCTGAATATGTCTTGCAACTAGCTGATGGTAGAGATTTGTGTTTTTTATAGGTTCAGATGACCTTTGAATTGGCAAACTTCTAGCGATAAGCCTTGTAGCTATCATGAGTGCTATAATTAGACCTTGAATATTTTGATTAGACATTGAGGATTTATTAGATCTCTCCATTTTCATGTTCTAATGTATCTAAAAAGATGCTTATCCCAGTTTGTTTCTATGTTTCTTAGCATGTTGTGGTTGGCTGTATTAAATCCATAAGGTTTGCAAATGCATAAATATGTCACATTTGCTTCCTTTGTTATGAAATCCTAATGATAAATTATATTCTTACTTGAGCTCATTCTCATGATAATAAAACACAAGAATTAGCAGCCATTATGCCGTCTAGATTGATTTGAGGGTCAGAGGATAATCTTCAGACGCACGTCATTTAGCTGCTGCATATTAACAGAGCCTGTCAGAGCCAGCTAATTAAAGAGTATTTAAATGGAGATGACGGTGCTTGGCAGGACATCATCACCAATGCTGGTCTCTGTTGATTTGTCTGCTGTTGGCAGGAGTTATGTTCATGATAGAGAAAGGCAGCATACAGTACCTAATGTCTTGATATTGGCAGATTCTCTTGGTCTATATTTATGTTAATGGCTCTACTGGATGGAAGACGGTTAATTATGCTTTGTAAGGCATTTTCATGGGTTTGTTTTTCTATAAAAAGTGATTTAAATACAGAGTTTTGGGGCCACTTTGAGCCGTTGTGTAAAAGAAGGACCAAAACGTATCTGTAGAAGACAAATCAGTTGTAAACATTTTTTTGTTTTTATTATTTTGTATCTTCACTGTGCATTTTTTCATGATTTAACCTCTGCAGGCTTTAACTCCAAGCTATAAAGCAGGCATGCATGCATACTTATTTATCGTAAAATTGAAAACACAAGTTGCACTGGCATAGACCATGCTATTTGCTATTGAAGGTCTTAGAGGGAAAATGGTTTAAACTCTTCCAGTGTGCATCAAGTAATATATATATATATATATAGGTATATTGATGGGCTATATTTTGAATGTCCAAATGGCTCAAAGTTGTTTTGCCCTTTTAGCATTTGCCTAAATTCCAGATGGCCAGTCCACCACTGCTTGAAGCTCACAATAACTGAGGATCAGTTTCTAATTGTATCAGATTGCATGTAATGGTGCTGACTGCAGATTGGTCTGGCCATGCATTTGATTTTAAGGTATAATGCAACTCACTTTTAAGGTGAAACCATATGCATTAAAGCGCCTCTTTTACACTAAACTTTACAGTACTTCAGTCACAGACATTATGAAATGACTTCGATCTTGGTGTTTTGATGGAATTAACTAATGAGAAAGCCTTTGGGCACACTGCCGTTTAAGTTTTACTTGCTGCCAATGGCCTGCAACACTCACTTTTAGGCTCAAAGTTTGTTTATTTTGTTGCTCATTTCCCGGCTGAAGCTCAGCTTGCCAGCTTCACTGGCAAACAAACATGGACAGTGCCATGCTGATTCTGAGGCTTTATGAAAATATTATTCGGGTTATCTCCTCAGATATTTGTTCTTATTCCCTCAACAAAAACAAAAAGGAAAAAAGTAACCATATAATTTAAAATTTGATCTTATGATTGGAAAAAGAGACTGATTTTGACTCTAGATGTAAAACATTAAAATTAAAATTGCAGAGCGCTATTTGAATAGATGAGAGCTGTAAGTGAGTGAAAGAAAAGGAAAGCACCACAAGTACCTGCAATTTACTATTTACCATTCACTTGACTCAATCCAGCAAGCTCAGGAGGTGATTACGTCTTTCAGCAGATATGAAAAGAGTTTCATTTTTCTTAAGTGGGTAAAATTATATTTTACCCTCCTTTAGTGAAGCGGTCTTATGTTTAAACTCTCTCACTCAGCACAAGACCTCTTCACTATATCTTGGGTCTTTAGGGCACAAAAACTGTATCAAGAAAAATCCTCTCTGTATTTTTGCTGCACTGTTTGTAGAGCAGAAATGTGATAGCAGGGAATAGATGATCTGATGGTCTGGTGCTCCTCTCTCAAACTAAGGAAGGACAACAACATCACCTGGATCTTCTGCTCAGTTTTACCAACACCTGGGCTCTGACAGTGAGTCTAACCAAAACCAAAATTATGATTTTCAAAAGGAAAACATATCCCATCTCCACCAGTGTAAATTCTTTCTAAACACGATCAAAAATAAAAACACAAGAAACTACACTTACCTCAGCCTTTAACATCAGCACCACAGGTACTTTTAATAAAGCTGTAAATGACCTGAGAGACAAGGCAAGAAGGGCTTATACCAGCAAAAGGAGGATCAAATAACAAACTACAAATTCCAGTTTACTCAGTTAGAGAGCCCATTTCTCTTTGTGCTTGTGAGGTCTGGTGTCATCTCAACAACCAAGACTTTACAAAATGAGAAAAACATCAGATCGAGTTTCTGCACACAGAATTCTATAAATGCATCATCTAACAAAAAACGCCAAATAATCAATGCAACATATGGCAATATCCTTTACCCCTCAACAAACTAAACCAATTAAAATGTTACACCCATCTAAAAGAAAGTGACCCTGACACGCTCCATAACAAAGCCCTGGCCTTCAGAGAGAAAGCTGAGAGCTTCCCCGTCAGACAGCTGGCAAAGAGACTCTGTTTATCTGCAGAGTCCTCAGACACCAAACCATTCTGCTTCAACCAAATTATTCAACAACAAAAAGAAAACTCATTGGCATGAATCATGAATGTCCTTTAGGGAATATGCATTTGCAGAATACGTCAGCACTGTGACTGATCCACAGCTGAGGAAATGTTTGACCATGTACAGACTCAGTTAGCACAACCTCACCATCAAGATAGGATGCTATAGACAAAGCTGGATCCATAATGAAGACAGACTGTGCACCCACTGCAGCCAACAGGTGGTAGAATAAAAACAGAGCTACACTTCCATATCTGCTGGCTGAACAGTGTGCAAATGTTGCAGAACATTGCATGAGCTGTTGCAACCGGAGAATAACTTCAGACACATCACCACCATGAACAGGACTGTCTGAACATTTAAAAAAGAATAGAATTATTATTTTTTTAACTATGATTTTCAAATTAGATTTTTGATACAAATAAGACATTTTCATCTATTATAAATTTGTACACTGCTTTGGCAATGTAAACTGATGATGTTGTCCATGCCATTAAAGCCTGTTGATCTGAATTGAACTGAACAACTATTGGTTACAGCTATAGCCATTCTGAGTAAGGTGACTGCAAGCAGATTATTTGCAGACCATGAGCTGTGGATTCTGGCAGCTTCTCCTCTTTGCCCCCTTTTCCTTTTATCTATCATGACCAACTCTTCCCACCACACTCGAGCCCTCATAGCACTGCCTGACTGTCTGATAATCTACCTTCACTGTGTTGCTCTATTGCTTTCTACCCCATTTATTCTCCTTTGAATGGCACACCTGTCCCTTCTACCCTCTCTCCCACAAGCATCTTGTCTTGGATTTTCATCTCCCATGAACTCTCGTCCTTCCCTTACAATTTAACTCTTCTATAAAAATTTTTTTTGCCTAGTCCCCTTCTCACAATTTCTCACCTCAAGACCTCCACTTCACTGTAACATGGGAGTCTGGTTTCAAGGTAAACTTTCAAGTTGTCAGTCCTAGTTTCAACCCTGACTTTGTCCTGATTGTTTCATTATTTCCCCACTCCAAAAACACAACAGTACACAAATGGAAAGGTAGCATCATTCCCTGGACACTTTACCTTGTACTATGTGACTTTGTTTCTATTCCTTTCATTTCTATTGTCGCCTATTTTCCCTCTATCCTCTTTGATTTGTCAGTTTTCATTGTCTCTCATTCATTCCCCATTCACATCCCTTTGTTTTTCTTCATTTCTTTAGTCTATTTTAACACCAAGTTGTTGCAGAAACAAAATTATGATAGTACAGAGAGTAATTGCAATGATGACTGAGATTAGGGATATAGAGGACAGTACCAGTTTTCAAGAGATTAAGTGGATTTCATTTTGGAGGTAACATCCTGCATCATAGGCTGTGTAAACCACTTAATTTGAATTGAAATGAGATGTTCTGGTCTGCAGAGGATTCCTTGCTTGCATCACCCGCTGTTCCAACCCTTACCTTTTAAGTTTTAAGTTCCTCCACTGTTGCTAAAACTAGCTCACATAACCAACTTCATGCAAATTAACCAACAACTTTAAACTTTCAAAGTTTAAAGGGCCCTTATTTTAAAGCATTAGTTTTGACAGCTGCACCTGTTCAACTGAGTTGAGTCCAGGTATCTAAGAGTTTAAACTTGAGTCTGCCAGCTCATCTGAAGTGGCATTCAATAAATCTTGGCTTTTGTTACATCACAAAGGAAGCATCTGATAGATCCTTTACTGGCTGGGAAAGAAGGACACATTTATTGGCCCAGCCTTCGATGCATCCTCAGTCTGCAAATGTGCCCTTGTAAGGACACTAAATGTTTACCACATTCAGTTTAATAGTCAAGTGTAGATCATAATGCAGGCATTTTAAATGAAATCAGCCCAAAGCATGGCACAGCTGTTTCTTGCAGGCTTGGTATCTAAAAGTTGTTGCACCTTGAGCGTCCTGATATTTATCATATCTGAGAAAATCAAAAGAGTCAACCTTGTGGTGTCACTGGGGGTAAAGGTCAGAGGATATAAGAACTATGCAACTAGTCTCCATTTACAAACACAAATCAGTCATTCTAAAGCACCTGGTGACCTCAAGCATGGTACTGTGATAGCATTGCACCTTTGCAATAAGATGGTTTGTGAAATTTCATCCATGCTTGATATTTTACAGTAAGCTGTAAGTGGTGTTATTAGAAAGTGGAAGAGTTGAAGAACAGCAACTTGCTGGACTGTGGAGCAGTGGAAACGTGTTCTGTGGAGTACTGAATCACACTTCTCTGTTTGGCAGTCAGATAGGCGAGACTGGGTTTGACAGATGCCAAGTCATTTTGCCCTGAAATTTTCAGACAAGGACATGAAATAACAGTGTCTATTTTTTAGAATTATTAATTACATGGGAGACTTAAATAAAGCTTTCACAGGCTTTTCTCTTCCACCGTTGATTTTAAAAAGAGGGTTTTGTTTATTGTTGTTATGTTGTAGGATGCCAGGATGCAGTCATGCATAAACCCTATTTCCACTCCAGCACTCAAAGCACATCTCTTCACTTCATTGTATGCATGTGGTGGTGTGCGTTACTAAATATGGGCTTTTCTGTAGTCAAAAGATCCAAATTCTCTCTGTGTTGAATTTAAACATAATCATACTAATCAGCCACAGTCACACAGCAATGGTTGTGCAGTTAGGTCTTCATTTACACATGGATCCAGTGGTGTACTTATTTAATTTAGCAGACAGTGATACAACTTGGTAATTTAAGTCATTTAAAGGTAGGCATAAAGCATAAAGCCTAAAGGCTACATTATGTTAGATAACCTACTCCTTTTCTTTTTCTTTATCAATTTGCAAAAGCTCAGTTATTTTTGTCTCTGCAGGAAGGGTAAAGTTATATAATTAATAAAAAAAATGCTTAAGGCATTTTTCACTGGCTGGAATCCTTAAAATGTAAATTTTATTACATCTTTTTTGCTGCAGACTTTACACCAGCGTTAGACTGTATCTCTTTCATATCTTATTGCCTGTTGAAAGGAAAGCTGAACTCCTAGATGAGAAGGTTTCAGGATTCATGCATGTTTCATTCTCACTTCATATATGGACTTAGAGTGTTCCCATCTCTGTTGGTGACATACAATTATATATATATATATATAAGTACTGTTATATCACAGACATTATGAAGTGTCTTTTTCCACTCAAACTTATGATCTGAATTGAATATGGTTAAATAGAATAGAGGAGGTCAAATTTATTCAGAATCATGTAAAGTTTTCTCAAATGTTTGAATAATGTGTGCAGTAGAGCAGGAAGCGTAA
Organism: Cheilinus undulatus; assembly: GCF_018320785.1. Taxonomy (NCBI): domain Eukaryota; kingdom Metazoa; phylum Chordata; class Actinopteri; order Labriformes; family Labridae; genus Cheilinus; species Cheilinus undulatus. The sequence goes on along the minus strand of NC_054881.1, from coordinate 26,009,757 downwards.
CCTCTCCTCGGGAGCACAAATAAAACAGACAGCTTGGCACGTACAGTATCTGGTAGCCTGCCACTGTGGACAAGTTTTTGGGCTAAAAATGTTTCAGTTCATACAAATTTTAGCACACCAGAAAGTCTCACTGACAGGTGGGGTGATAAGTATTGGTGAAGAACCCAGAAATATGCCAAGTTCTGTCCATAGTTGTGTTTTTACATTAAGGGCAGCTTAATAAGAAATGCTGAAAATCATTATGGTGCACATCAAAATGTTTTTGTTTCAGTTTAATGTAATGAGTTATTTATGGAATCCTTTAGAGAAAATAGAGATTCAAAATTCGATTCTGTGTCTGACTCAATGTCTGTTATTGGATAGATTCCTCTTATAAAGCTTCAATCTTTAACGCTTGCTCCCAGTCAGAGAGTGACCAGATCAGACTTCTTTCCCCTCAAATGACCAGTCATTTGAGGAGAAAGAGGTGCTTGCTAGAGGTGGGCGGTAAACTGGTATTAATACCGTCACCAGTAAATTTTTTGCCACGGAATGGATCTCTGCAACACTGTCATCACCGGTTTAAATGCCTACGTTGTGCTGTGATGCATGCGCCAGGCATATGCGCTCCCACAGCTGGTGGAGCGAGTGATTTGTGACACACAGCACAGGCTGAGTCTACTCAATAACACGTTTAGCTTTAGCATTACGTGTAGCCAGGTAACTAACCGAATGTGAAGGACTCTTGACGCTGTAACTAGGCACAGTTAGCAGGCAAAAACACGTGTTTTTTCCTCTCAAAGTTTGACAGCTGTCTCGCAATAAAGTCAGTGTGCTGTCTCTGTCAGCCTGCCTGGGGCTTTAACACAAGCTAAGTGCTAGTTTGGCTGGTCTCAGAGCCCAGCGCTACAGCTCTTCCTCTTACAACGGCATAAACAACTGTTTAAAATTTTATTTTAACATATGACTTTCATTTCTAAGTCCACAGTGAGTCAAAGATCCAGGCTGCGATGTTAAACGAGGTCAGAAAATCTCCTTTAAACTAGCCGTATTCTCCAGTAAGCTAAGTTAACTCAATGCTAAACACAATACTTCCACCAAGCTCTTTGAATAAAAGTCTGTGGCTGTTATTTTTCTAAAACGCTTTTATTATGAATGCCTTCACTAGAAAACGTGTTCAAGTCATTAGCAGCTTAACACACCTCATCAAGTTAGAGATGAAATGCAAAACTTGGAGTGAAGTTAGACAGAAGTAAACCTAGAGAGACTTAAAAAAATAAAACATGTTTTCTGTGTTCCTATACTTCGAGATAAATTGAGTATGCCATCAAAGGCTTGTTTTAAGGGAAGAAGGGGGTTAATAACATTTGAATTTGGATTAAAAAGCATTGTATATTTTTAATTTTGTAATACCGTGATATAATACCGTTATCGTCAAAGGCAAGAAAAATACCATGATGTGATTTTTAGGCCATATCGCCCAGGCCTAGTGCACGCTATGGCTGTTGTGTAGTGCAAGCGTTTTAACATGTGAGGAGATTGATGTGAATGTAGCAAGAGTGAAAGTTTTTATCAGAACCTGTCATTCATCCACCCATTATCCCATCTGGAAGGAGGCTGGAGTCAGTTCTGGGTGTCATTTGGTAAGAGGCAGGATACACCCTGGACTGGCTGCCAGTCAATCACAGAGTTGTCATAAAGAGACAGACATTGCTCAAAACTACCCATACTGGAAATTTAGAGTCACCAATTAAACTGACAAGCATGTCTTTGGACGGTAGGAGAAAGCCCAGAGGGAACACATCCATGCACAGGGAGAGCATGCTAAACACAATAAGCCCAAACCAGAACCCAGAGGGATTCAAACCAGAAACATTCCTGCTGTGGGGCAACAGAGCTAACCCATGGGCTGTGCAGCCAACAGAGCCAGACAACAAATCTTTATTAAAAGAAGGGAAATGAACTGCATTGAAATCTTTTCCTGCTTGAAGATATGTTTTGCTTTTCTACTGAGTAGCTTCAGCCAGAGTTTGACTGGCTCCAATGATAGTGATCAATGATAATGACAACCTGCCAAGCTTGAGTTAGAGTTTAGTCCCAAGGAGGGCACTGGCCCCTTACGTCACATGATTTGTTGCTCTGACTGGCCGGAATGAATGTGACAAACATGACATTTGTCAATCCCTCCACAACAAAACTTTACAGTGGCACAATAAAGTCAGGCAGGTAACGCCACCAACACAGCCGCCCTCGCTGTTTAGACCAGGCCGTTGGGTCCTAGGCACCCAGTATGTGGTGAGCTGGATCAGGCCCAGGTAAACACCCCGGGTGCCCCAAAAAGTGCTTCTGTAATTCCTGTATCAAGCAGCTGACCCTTCATATCCTTGCTCTGCTGAGACAATGCTGACACGGATTAAATTTCATGACAGGATGCCAAAAATTTGTTGCAGAACATGCAGTTATTGGAATACAAAGGTTTGGGTTATTGTTTTTCAAAAAATATATATTTATGTAAAATGTAATGTTGGGATTTGTCAAAGCAGTGTTATCTGAATGTAAATATCTTAAAGGGAGATTTTGCATTAGAACATATTGATTTCTTTTTTAATAAAAGAACCAAATGAAAATATTCTATACATCAGTTTCTGGACTTTTTTTTTTTTTTAAATAGAAGATGAAAAGGCCAGAGGGCTTAGAATATGGTGTCTATCTTGTTGGATCCTGGCCAGAGGACACTGAGCCAGTAACGGTAGTGGGTCAGGCAAGGTGGCAAAGATTTTTTATCAATGTGCTGAAGGGGATCCAAGATGTAACAATGCAGAATAACGGTTTCAGGAACCAAAGTTGCTCATCACAAGTGTACAGAAAGGTTAAAAAAAAACCAGTCAAATATAACAAGTCAGTTCAAAAAGAGATTTCCCACGTCAATACTAGATTACAATAAGAGAGTATAAGGAGGACAGTGAAGCCAGCGTTCACTTTGAACTTGTGCTGGAGATTCATAGACATAAAACGGGGCATATACTTTTCTTAGAGGATCATTATCCATAAGGATCTTTTGTCAGAGCTAATTGTCTTGGTTTACAGGGGGTAGTTATATCAAATGGAGAGAATCGGTCATGATTTAAATCCCAAAGTAGTCCAGCAGCACTGCCTTCAGAAACCTCATTAGAAAGTGCGAGCAACTCTAGGTGCGAGTTTTTAACCTGTATGAAAAATATTATTTTTGGAGAGCGATTAAAGAATCTTCACAGCACAGAAAAACACACCAAACAGGCTACACTGCCAAACATTGTCTGTGCTTTGGGGCCTTTTAAACTGTTTTTTTTGTAGAAAATGTGATGGTAATATGATAGTTTCCTCTATTCCTCATGAAACAAGCCACTTATGAAAATACACACAGTCCATTTATAGGTCTGAAAAGGGCCAAGGCCTCATGTAGAAAGACTTGGCAAAGCTTGCCTTTTTTACTTTTTACAAATCAGAATCATGATGTAATGTCAGCAAGCTAAAGACTTGTTAAAACAATCCGTGTGGGATGCAGTGAAGCAAGAAATGACAGCATTTGTTTTGCAGACATTTCCGAAGGGGCGGATTTTACTTTGCTTTGGATCTGAACACATGCAAGGTCATTTCCCAAGTAGCATAAAGACTGATACGATAGAGCATAGAAAATGAAAGAGAGTCTTGGATGTAAGTAGCTTACTGCTAACCTATGGCTACACTGAAATTGCCAAGAAATTGTCTTTCATCCAGAAGCACATGTCTTTGTGAGACGATAATTGATCAAGATTTAACCATTATTTTAACACAACTCATTCTAGCATCATTTGAAAGGTATTATCCATATATAAACATGGACAAAGTCTCAGTGATGTCACCCTATGGTTTCTGAAGCAGACATTGATGTCCAGCACTAGCTATATGAAAAAGCTGTCTCAGTCAAAATCCGAGACACCTGTCTTGTTACTGATAACTTTTTCAGCTTTTTCCTTCTAATATCAAAACAGATGAGTGAATTCATATTTGTGAATGGTGAAAGTATGTAACATCCAGCTTACAATGCTGTTCGGTCTGCTCACTCATTGGTTATTGTGGGTATATGGCCAGAAGCACTACTGCATAGAATCATAAATATCAGTGGGTTTGATATCCGAGGTCTGGGAGGCTGTGACATGATTTGGAGCAGAATAATAACCGTGTTGACACCACACACTTGAAGATTATTCAGAGAAATAATCATTTGCAAAGAGTCTCCACTTGGATTATACACACTATCGCAAAGAGAGGCAAATCTGGGCTCGAATCTAGCTAAAAATCAAAGTAGTGTGTGGCTAGTCTTGCCTTGAGATGGAGATAGACTGAGCAGACTCCACGTCTGTCATCAGACAAATCCACCTAGTAATGGTTGGCACCAGTGTAGCATTTAGCTCAGATGTGGCTATAGTATAGCGGCAGTTTTACTAGAACTGGTTCTCTGAACAGAACTGAACTCTGAGAACAGAGCCACACTGAAAGCGTCTCCTTTCCACTCCTATGACTTGGTTTTATCCAACAACAACATCCAGATTGGAGCCTGCAACAGGGCCTGTCAGGCAGTGTTAATTTTGACAACACTTTTTAATTTAGTTTTAGTTATAGTCTTTTGCCACAAATATCTTTTAGTTTTAGTCATAATTAAGTCATCTAAAATGGTTTAGTTTTAGTGTAGTTTTAGTTGATGAAACTTCCCAACATTTTAGTCCACGAAATTGACAGTAAATTTAGTCAACTGATTAGATCTCTCCCCAACTTACCCCGCCACCACGCAGCAAAAGCAGCTGTGCTTGGATATATGCCTAACTTGCCCCTAATTTCTACATGATGAAATTAGGTCTGATTGGATAAAGTCTCTGTCAAACATTTTCATCTCGTTTTTATTTGTTGACTAAAATGTCAATTAACATCGTTTTATTTTTTGTGCATGTGCACTTGTTTTTATTAGTTACTGTTTCGTTTTTGTCAGGGGAAAAAAGGCTATTAATGAAAACTATAACAAAAATAATTAGTGAACAAAATTAACACTGCTATCAGGGCCAGGTTTCTACCAAAGCCATGCATATGACTGGCAGAAAGTTTGTCTAATCACCTTCCTGGAATTTTTTTGAAAAGTCCTGCCCTCCCCAAACACTCTGGGTGCTTTCCCAGATGAATGTGAAATATATCTCATGCAGTGGATATATGAAACAGTACAATCTGTCATGTCAGGCTACTATCATTTTGCATCTTCCTATTCTTGTTTACTGCATCTTCCCTCCTCTCTTTTTCTCTCTTCTCCTCCATTTCCTTCTTCTGTCATTCTGTTTTCCTCCTACTCTTTTTCAACCCCAACACAGCTTCGGCATATGGTTGTTAATTTTCTGACAATATTCTAAAATATCTGGTGTAAATACATCCATATCCTTTTATATTAGCAGACCCAATACAACATTAGCACAATGCTTAATACCATGTACAGTAGCATAGTTGCAGTAGGAAGGAGAAGGTCTTCTTAAAATCTCCAGCAGAGCTACTATCATATCAAACAGCCCTCTGCCAAAGCTGTGCTGGGGGTGTGAGGGGGTTGTGAGATGCAGGAAGAGAGAAAGAGATGGGCAGAGACAAACAAACAGGGAAAGAACAATGATTAAGATAAATCTATCCTAATCCTGCTTTCTTTTGAGATTACATTTGAGATACTATATCTGTGGTATTAAAAATGATAACAAACATATATACAATAACCTGTGAACATAAAGATGAGTTGGCAAAGTGAAGATCCAAAAGCATAAAACAGAAATAGACCAAGATTTTCTACTAAACTGGAACAGGTTGAAAAATGAGGACAGGTGCTGATTTCAGATTTTGGGTTGAAGGTTGCAGAGTTCAGACTTCAGTATTCCAGTTTATTTGGCTGGAGAGCAAGAATGTGAGCCAGGTCTCAGACTGAAATGCTTGCTGAGTTGCAGTTCAGGAAATGTGGGCCCCAGGTTTTGTGTGAGTTCAGCAGTTACAGAAGTATTCAAATTCAGCATTTCACTTTAAAATGTATTCATTTAAGTTAGAGAAAACCCAAAAATGTAAGGTTTCAGAGCCAACAAAAACTGTTCCAAATTTGTGAGTTTTTAGTAAGTGTGATGTCTGAAGTGTAAGCAGGAAATACAAAAGTGGGAGCCCTTTCACAGCTCGCCTTAATTCTGCCATCTGTGGGTTGTCTCACATGCTGCACTCAGTCTCCTCCCTCTTCTATTTGCTCTTGGAAATCCAAGCCAATTTGTCATTATCAGCTGGCTGTAATTATGCCTACTTTATGGCGCCTTTCTGATGATCCTTTGAGTAAATTTTGCAGATGGAATCTTTTCAGTACCGGGTTTTAAAACACTTACAGTATGGGGACTGGTAAGGAATGAAGAAGAAAGAGAGTGAGGCTGTTTTTATTGTCTCAGGCTCATTTCTTCTCCAGATTTTCTGGCAATCCTTAATTAAGATTTTTTTTCTTTCAAATTGAATCTCTATTTCTTTGTGTCTCTGTCCTTGTTCTTTCCATCTTTCTGCCACTCGTCTCTATTCATTGTTCATCTCCCCTGTCTGCCTATCAGTTTTTCACCCTCCATATTAGCAAAGGTTAAATGAGAATGGCCTTTACTTCCACTCTGTTGGGAAAATTTCAAGAGGTTTTAATTCCAGCTCAAATCAGTATGCCTCTTGTGCAGTCTCTGTTCATCGTCTGTCACTCTTTTGCAATATGAAAGGCCCTCTACAAATAAAAATCCCAAAACACGTTGGGACACTGTGTAAATTATGAATTAAAAAATACATAGAAAAAACACATTTTACAAAACCTACTTGCATGATTTTTAATGTAGATTAATCTTTGTATAAACTACTTATTTGCTTAAGTTCATGAACGAAAGAATCCAGGAAACATTAAATGACATTGATATACAAGAATGAACAAACCTAGTTATTGTGTAATAGTGACGGGTCGTTCATGAACGAGCCGGCTCTTTGAGCTGACTCTTTTACATGACCAATAAGATCCGAACCCATTTGAGATCCATTTATATCATAATGACTATTTTTTGTATTTTATATGTTGTGTGTGTTGGTGTGTTATCAAATCAAATCAAACTTTATTTGTATAGCCCATTTCATACACAAGGCAGCACGATGTGCTTCACGGTCAAAACAAGTGATCGCAACAATCATTGTACTGCAATTTAAGAACATGATATACAGAATCTGAGCAGAAGTAAAAGCTCAACATGTACACCAAAGTTATCCACACAGATTTATATCACATAACATGCACACAAACACACACACTGAAAAGCAGGCAATGAAATCGATTTAATGTTGGAGCTCCTCTCAGGTCTGCAGGCAGGGCGTTCCATTTACTTGGGGCATAAAAACTGAAAGCAGCCTCGCCTGCTTTGAAACTTATACGTGGAACGGTCAAGAGGCTGCTACCTGTAGACCTGAGAGTTCTAACTGGTGCATAACTTGTCAGCATGTCTCTGATGTACTGAGGAGCAAGGCCATTCAGTGCTTTGTACACAGGGAGCAGTATCTTAAATCAATTCTACTTTGAACTGGAAGCCAGCGGAGGGATTTGAGGACCAGAGTGATGTGCTCAAAATTTTTTGTTCTGGTCAGGACTCTAGTAGCTGCATTCTGAATGAGCTGTAATCACTGAACAGAGCATTTTGGGAGGCCAGTATATAAACCATTACAGTAGTCCAATCTACTTGAAATAAATGCGTGTACATTTTTTTCTGCATCTGATGCTGACAGAAGGGCTCTAATTTTTGAGATGTTTTTGAGATGGTAGAAAGCAGATTTAGTGATTTGATTAAAATGGCTTTTGAAATTTAAATCACTGTCCAGAATTACTCCAAGGTTTTTTGCTTCATTCTTTGGGTTTAGAGAGACTGAACTGAGATGAGCAGCAACTTATGTGATTGATTAGTAGGGATTTCTCTACACCACTCTACCACGGGCACACCACTCATTAGGACTGATGCTTACCAGTTTACATTTCATCAACCTTGGTCCTGAACTGCTCTGGCCTCCTGATGGTCATCCTCTAGGTCTGCCCCAGACCCATGCCCCATCACTCCCAGGTATCCTCCCAGCTGCCCTCTCCACGACACACAAAATAAAAATAAAACACCCGCACAAAAATCAATCATGTTATGATTTTGGTAAAGTTGGCCAGTCAAATGAAGCCAAACTGCAAGTTAGGATTATGAGCCAAAAGAGCCGGCTCTTCTTGCTGAGCTGAGCCAAACGATTTGCATCACTGCAATAAATCTGAATTCCCATCACTATTGGGTAAGTCTTAACATCAGAAAGTGCTTGCTTCACTCCTGGTGTATAGGTGTTTAACATCAAAAACAGCGTCAGTCCATCAGAAACATGAACAAGAGAATCTCAGCAGCAATCACTGTAATACAGCTAACATCTAAACCCACCTGAGTACATCTAAACACATATAAACACTCTGCCCGGGGGCATCATGGGAAAATTCTGCCTACATAGCCCCAGATTTTAAATCCACCAGGCTTATCTACCATCACTTCCATAACATCAGTCAACAGTTCAGCTATTCCTGAAGCTTTAGGAAGCTCACTGATTGGGAAACACCCACAATGCACCAGGGGATGCTAAAGGTTGGAAGGTAACAAGATTTTGTTATGTGGGTGAACTTAGGATGATCAGCTTTATTACATGAAGTGTTCTTGTTCAGGAATAAAAAACAATGTCTTGTGTTTCTTACAAAAAAATTAACTTTTAAAATTAGGTGGATTTATGTAAAGCTATAAACTTTTTTGTTGGCATCACAGATTAGATAAAGTTATATTTACTTTTGCTCAGATTATTCTTTTTCAGTGTGCAAAATACTCTTTAAAGACCCCCATTCACTGAGGAGGAGTGTTTTTCTGTTTTAGAAAATACTTCAATTCCAATTTATTTTACCTTTGTGCCCCTCTGCGTGCAGTACATGGCTGCACATTCAATTACAGTTGTGTGTGTTAAACAGAAACAGATTATATTTAAGTGTTGGTCACATAATTAAAATCCAAGTTAAAACCCTGCCAGGGCAATGGTCAAAAGAAAGAGACAAGCAAGGAAATTGTAAAATGAAAACCAAAGGGGATTCAAACTACAGTTCTTATGAGAAGCATTGGATGCTGTGCTTTTTTCTGTCTCCCACACTGAAAAATAATCATGTCCTTGCAACACCACAGGGTGCAGAGAATTTTTTTGCCAGCCAGGTCTTCTTACTCCTCACTTCATGTGTCTGAATCACACTAGTGTCCCTGATATCATCAACCACCTCCAGAATGACTCCAGCAGTGAGGCAGATGTGTAGTACAGGTAATGATGACAGGTGGGGCAATGGTTTGGTAGATCTCTAGGGTATCTGCAGCTGGATATCTTGACCATCCATCCATCCATCCATCCATCCATCCATCCATCGAGCACAAGACCTGTCAGTACCTCCCAGTATTAATGGTTCCTTCCCAGATGTAAAAGTAACCCATGGCACAGGCACTAAAACACCCACACATCACAAGATGCTTGCTTTTGAACTTTGTGTTGACAACAACCTGGACAGTCCTTTTCCTCTTTGGCCCAGACAACTCTATGGCCATTATTCCCCAAAACAATCTGCTGAAATGTGGTGTTACGACCCGGCTCGTGGGGAAAAAGGGAAGTAACAAAACCAGATGGAATTGGTTAAACCTAAAGTTATTTAATTACAAAAGAGGTAAAATTGTTTCACAAAATGTGGAAATCAAGAGGTTACTGAAAGGATGGGTGGATGCTGATCCTACCTGTAAAAGAATATAAAGGGGGACTAAAACTAAGGTTTAGCAGCTAGCTGACTAGTTTGTGAAAATAAACAAAAATAAACCTTACTGCCAACTCTATCTACCCAAATCTAACATCAAAAATAATTCTAATTAAGAACAATTTACAAAGATAACCAGCTGTAGTTAACATAGCAAACACTAAGTTCTAGTTAGAACAATTCAAAGTTAACTTCAAGGGCTATCTGGACAAGAGGCACAGGGGCAAACTGATTATGAACCAAGCTGCTGCAGACTGTTGTTTCAGGGAGCTTTTGTAGGTGCAGGTCCTCTCTGATTGGCTAATTGCTTCAGCTCAGCTGCCACCCAATTCAAGCTTCTCAGCTGGCAGCACAGGTGGATGACATTACCTGAAGATCACAGCACACTCACACAAACACACCCACATACACACACAGAACACTCCACAGAGGTTAATCTCACATATAGGAGAGGGGATGCGGCTGGGGCCATAACATGTGGACTCATCAGACCACAGCGCACTTTTCCACTTTAGGTTAGTTCATCTCAGTTTACCCCGGGGAGTCAGCAGCACTTTCGAATTTGTTAATAAATTGGTTTCAAGCATGGTGGAATCTTAAACTATATTTGTAGACTTAGCGAAGCCCTGTCTTAACTGGCTATGGTTTTCTGAGGTGATCCTGAGCCAGTGATAATGCAATTTTGTAAAGCATTGCCGACTGAGGGAGTGAAGGTCAGAGGCATTCAATATTGCTTTTCAGCCTTGCCCCTTTCTGACTCGCCTGATGGTTTTATGGATTGTAGATAGTGAAATCACTAAATTTGTTGCTTTTGCAAGTTAAGGAGCATAGTTCATAAACTGTTGGACTATTTGCCTATGCTGTCTCTTAAATAATGGAGAGCCTTGTGCCAACTGAGCCTCTTAGTTTTTTGTACCCAATCATGGTACAATGATCTGTATTCACTTAACCAACTTACCTGTGGAATGTTCCTAGTGCTTTTTTCACTACTTTCCCTGTCTTTTCTTGCCCTGTCCCAGCTTTTTTAGAACATCTCACAGGTTTCAATTTCAGAATGTGAATATGTTTAAAAAAATAATGATGAAAGGTCATCAGTTTGAGCATTATATGTCTTATTTTTGTAATCAACTGAATATTAATTGACAAGGATTTGCGAATCACTGTATTCTATTTCATTCATATTTTACACAAACCCTAACTTTTTGAATAAAAATTTTTATTTTAGTGAAATGTAAAAATGACCCAGAAGATTCCAGTGTGATATTTTTAACCAGTTTTCCACCAACATGGCTGCAAAGTTAGGTGAAGTTTGACTTTGTCTCCATGCATAAATGGATTTGATTAGCAATGCAAGCACAGTTGAGGTTTGCCTGAAAGTGTCTGCAAATTGTCCCAGTAAACATCAGCATGAAATAAGAAGTAACATTCATCTTGTTTCAAGCCACTTGCATTCTACCAAGTTCTTTTCATCTTTTTTGTTCCTGCCAAGGCCTTTTGTTTCCCTACCTGCCCACCAGATGTCTTCCCACATGTAAGCGTCGTCCCGCTCATTCCAGCAGCTGTCCAATTAGTCATTATAGCTCCTGGATTCTCCTCTGTGCGTACTTCAGATCCTAAAACTCAGTTTTTTCTAAGTCTGAATACTCCTTAACTTTATCATCCCTCAAACTTTTCAGTTTTCACTTTGCCTTTAGACAAAAGGCTGGTTCAATTTGCAGCGAAAACCTCCTGCACAAGCACAGTTCAGCATCTTCATCTGGCTTGTGTTGATAAAGCTTTTGGATTCATCATTTGCTGTTTGTCCATTTTTGCACCTTATGAACTGCCCCTGCTTTTTGAAAGCACACACAACAGACAGGTGTTAGCCAAACTAAACAGCACAGTAAGTACGAAAATCTGTGTTTGGTAGATTTTTTCTTTGTTGTAACAGTGATTATTGGCAATAAATCTTAACCCGTTGAAAAGCCTGGTTATTTCTCTATTGAATGGTGCTGTATTTGTAAGGAACATTCACTTGTGGGATGAGCAGCAGAGCTGAGTTTGTGGGCTGCGCCCATGAAAAATCAGCCAATGCCAAACAGCTTGGTTTGCTGTTGCTGCTGACTCTTGTTTTGAGCTTCTGGTGCCCTCAGGCGCAGCCAGTCAGGTAATTGATTGGCACCTGATTGTCAAACAAAACAGGGCGGAATTTATCAGAGAGTACCTCCAGGATTTGAGATTTGACAGGATGAAATGGCCTGCTGTTTGAGAATAAGCTGTTTGGCATTGGCACAGACGATTTGGCAATTTTCTCATGGGTGCAACCCACATACTCAGCTCTGCTGCTCATCCCACAAATACATGTTCCTTGCAAATGTGGCCCCACTTAAAGGGGAAATAAACAGACTTCTAAGTATAAGATTCTAGTATAAGATGTATTGCCAAGAAGCATTTTAACAACAAATAAATAGTGTACCAAACACAGATGTCCTTACTTTTTGTGCTAAGTTTAGTTAGTAAATAATCTAACAACCTGCAGATGTTTTATTTTCCAGCTACTGCTGTCAAATCTATAACCACAAAGAAACACCAGTAAGGCTGTTTTATTTTGCAAAAACATAAACAACCAGAGTAATTAAACTAAAGCCAATGTTTTGCTGAAAACCAGATGGTGGCCAAAGCATTCCCTTTATTTCAAGCATCATGCCATTTTCACAGCAGGCATTTTGGATGGTTGCAGGAAAAACTTAGGTGTTACAAACAAAATGTCTCTGCTCCATTCATGTGCCCCATTGAAACCTGCACACTTTTATTCTGTGAGCTAGAATAATACTCCACATTATAGAGCTACATTTACATTCTTTTATTTGATATTCCAGTGGTTGAATATGGGTAGAAAAACATGTTTACTGCACTGTCATACACCCTTTGATAATACTGAACATATGCTTCTTTGTTTTTTTTTTGTCTTGACTGCTGGACTTGCTGGACTAAACTGAATTCTCGCTGTACATGAATATGTTTATAAGGAATGTGTGCACACAACTGAAACTTAGATCTGAGAATAACACTGAGTCATGAATTACATCTATCAAAACTCTAAACAAATGTGCAAAAGTTACCACATAACATTGTCTACTCTCACTAAGCAACAGAAACAGTATAGTATAACTACTTTGTTACTGTTTTCCAGTACATACAGGTCTGTGTGTATTGATAGCATGGCTGCAAGATGTGTAAAGGGTGCAAGACTGCTTACTACACATGATCAGAAGTATATAATATGTAAGGGTGAGCACATCTTTACCTAACATAACACATTTCACTCATTTCATTCATGCAAATTGTGAATATGAGGTAAGGGAGCCTTGTCACAGTATCTGAGTTACAATGATAATATTCATTACTTCAGTACATTACATTACCAATTAGTATGTGTTGGTGTTTTGTGTATAAAAAAAAAGTACACCATTGTCTCAAGACTGAATAAAAATTTTTTCCATATAACATACCCTTTAAAAGTCTCCATTCACCAAGGAGGCCCTCTGCATGTAGTACATGACTGCACATTTAATTACAGTTGTTTATTTGTCTATGAGTGTTGAAAAGAAAAGAATTACATAAAAAAAAAATAAAAAAAAAAAAAACAGGCATGTTGGTCACATAATTAAAATCCAGGTTAAACCCTGCCGCAGCAATGGTCAAAAGAAAGAGACAATCTAGGAAATTACAAAATGAAAACCAAAGAGGATTCAAACTACATGTTTATATAGCGTGGGTTGCTGGGCTCTTGTTCTGTCTTCAAAGTTCAACACCGCATAGGCAGCAGAGAATCCCTCCTTACTTCATGTGTCTGAACCACACCAGTGTCCCTGATCTCATCAACAGCCTCCAGTATCTCCAGCAGTGAGGCAGATGTGTAGTACAGGTGATGATGACAGGAGGGACAATGGTTTGATCTGCAGGATCCTGAAAAACAAGTACCCAGTCCAATAGTAGAAAGAACTTGGTAGGATTGCCGTTAAAGTTGCTCAAGTTGCGTGGGCCCCTCTAAATTAACAATGAGAATGTATTGGAAGTCAGCGCCCCCCCAAAAAGAATGATGATTTTGAAACCTGAGTCTTCAGCTGGGGCAGGTGCCTGCTCTATGGAGAACATCCTGTATTGTACCGGTACCAAAAATCAAATGTCCGGCTGAACTAAATGACTACAGACCTATTGCCCTTACCTCACACATCATGAAAACTCTGGAGCGGCTGATTCTACACCGACTGAGGCTTGAGGTCAAAGACAAACTTGATTCCCTGCAGTCTGCATACAAAGAACACATTGGAGTGGATGATGCCATCCTCTTCATGCTTCACCGTGCCCTATCTCATCTGGAGGAACCTGGAGTTTATGTGAGAATCATGTTCTTTGATTTTTCAAACGCATTCAACTCTATCCAACCCACCATTCTCAAAGACAAGCTCACGGAGATGGGAGTGGATCCTTCCTGTGTTTCTTGGATCACAGATTACCTGAAAGGAAGGCCACAGTTTGTCAGGCTGGGGAACTGTGTTTCTGGGACATCAATGAGCAGTGCAGGGGCTCCACAAGGGACAGTCCTGGCTCCATTCCTGTTCATATTGTATTTTATTTTATTTTATTTATTTATTTGTGACATGGGACAATGCACATTAATGGACATAAACATGTCAATGTGCCAGATTGTAGCCATAGGCTAATTTCCATCTGTAGTCCCTGGCAGGATGATGGTGTATACAAGAAAAAAAGTACATTAAAAATCTGCACTGAAAAACAGCACTGAGTCCTGCCTCATCCAGAAATACTCTGATGACACTGCTATCGGGACATGTATCAGAAATGGACAAGAAGCCGAATACAGGGATCTAATAAGTGCCTTCAGTGACTGGAGTCACAAAAACTGCCTCCTACTCAACACCTCAAAGACAAAGGAAATGATCATAGACTTCCGCAGATCCAATCCCGCTCTTCGGCCAGTGAACACTTGTGGCGTGGACATCAAGGTGGTGACATAGTACAAATATGTAGGTGTACACCTGGATAGTAAGTTGGACTGGTCTAAAAACGTAGACTTCATCCACAAAAAGGGGCAGAGCTTCCTCTTTTGCCTCAGAAGACTCCGATCAATAGACATCTGCAGTAAGATGCTGCAGATGTTCTATCAGTCTGTGGTGGAAAGTGTTCTGTTTTATGCTGCAGTCTGCTGGGGAGGCAGTGTAAAACACAAGGATGCAAGGCATCTGAGCAAACTGTTTAAAAAAGCTGGCTCCGTGGTTGGAATCTAATTGAACTCATTGGAGGATGAGGTGGAGAGAGCACTGAGCAAGGTGGAGGCCATTCTGAGAAACATGGATCATCCACTTCATATCTCCCTCAGTGAGCAAAGAAACAACAGTGGTGGATGGCCCCTATCCCTGCGCTGCAGGACAGAGAGATTTAGGAAATCTTTCATACCATCAGCAATTAGACTTTATAATTCTACAGTAAACAGATGAGAATCCCAGACAAGTGAATTTCCCTTCGGGGATGAATAAAGTTCTTGTATTGTATTGTATTGTATGATTTACATATATTTCATGGTCAATTAAATTATTAAATTTGAATCAGGAGATCACACCAAGAGGCACATTAATGATCCTTTCCGAACACATACTCCTAAACAAGGCTGAAAGTTGTGGAAAATTCGGCCCTGGCATTTTTTTGCTCAAACCGGCCACTCACAAGAAGTTGATTGGTGTAAATGTAGACACCATTCTTATGCTGCCCTTTATATGTAGAGCTATCAAAACTTTTCCCCCAAACCATCACATAGCTCAAGTCTTTTTTTTTTCTTCTTTTTCTATTTTTCTTGTTTTCTTTTTATTGTGTTTTTCTGTGCAGGGCTTTGATGTTTTTGATGTTTTGTGAAGCACTTTTTAAAGTTGGTTTAGATAAATGCTATCCCTTATTATTATTAGGCCTATTATTATTATTATTATTATTATCATTATTATTATAAGTGGCATAGACATATCAAATGGTGTATATTCTAATCAACCTCCTCAGTTTTTTTACCCTTCCCAAACTAAAGCAGTCTTGAGCACAGTCTGAAACTTGAGAATCTTCTGAGAATCTTCAAAATCCTCATACAGCCATCAACTGAGACTAAAAGTATTTAGCTTCAGATTTTTTCAGAAACAGAGAATTGCATTGCAAATGCTTGGCTTTCAGATACATTAATGTCACTATGTTTGAATTTGTTTTGATCAGGGATCTGTAGAGTCACTTGAATTTTACTTTGAAAAATTCATTTCAAACATACTTTTTGGGCCAGTGTATCATCAGTTAATATAGCACCAGTTAAATCGTGACACTGGTTCCATACACCAGACAAAATAAATGACTGAAAGGTGACTAGTGAAAACTTCTGATTGTGTTTAATTAGGGCCTGAGTACTGACAGTGCAAGAGCCCTGTTGTTTTCGCTGGAGCTTCATTTTTGTGTCACTTTGCACATTTTTGGGAACCAATTTGCATGAAAATTGGCAGACACTTAGGACTCTGAGATAATGCAAGGTTAATAAAGGTTTCAAAAATGGCCCTCAGGAATGCCTCAATAGCGCCACCTTGTGCTGTGCTTCTTCGGAACAGCCCCAAAGGGACTTTGACCTAGAGTTATGAAAATGGGTGTGCAGATTTGGCTGCAAAAATGTCTGCTGTGCAAGTCTCTATCTCCAACAGGACATTTGCCATGTTGAATAAATCAGTGCCAAAATTAAGTGTTTTTGTCCTGTTCCCAGGGTCAAACCGGATTCTCCTAGTCCAAGGGATATGATCCAATTGACATGTGCTTTGGCAGAGCTCTAAATGAGACATGGATGATAAAAGGATTCTTTGGACATGTTCATACATCAGAAGGCGTGGCCGTGACGAGCCCTCAAATTTGCATATTTTTTGACAAACAGGAAGCTGTTTGTAACTCAGCTGTGCATTGTCCAATTGTCCAACTGGCTGTAGTTTCTAAAATAATCACTGACAAAACACATGGAATTAAATTATCATATTTCATTTCATTTTATTGGAAATTCAAACAGGAAGTCAGTGAAAACCTGAAAACACACTGAGGAAGTATTGCTGCTGCAAGGTGGGGAAAGAGAGTCTGTATTATTATACAGTCTGAATAATTGACCACAGGTAGATGCAGCCACATGAAATCAGCAGAAATCACCAGAAAAAGTGAGAACTTTCTGGAAATATTGCATGCAAGATGGTCAAAGCTGGCTGAATCTTCCTTAGTCAAGACCGCTCCAACACCTGTACCCCTAGCATCAACTTCAAGATTAATGGAAAAGCAACATTGGTTGCTGCTAGAACTGCTGAGTCACAGAGGACAGCTTTAACAGCTTGAATGTCCTACTCATATCCAGAACCCTGCTAACATTATACAATCATATAATAAGTGTTCAAATGGAATGAGTTGACAGCATTCTTGATGCGGACCAAAGTGGCATCCACGCCCTTTAACCATACTTTGCATTTTGGCAGCTTTGCTTCAAATAACTGATGCAAGTTAGACAACTCGGTAGCCCCCTGGGAGCAGCTGCAGTCTTCTCCCCACATTAATACTGCAGATAGGAATCCTGGAGAAACAGAGTCTGGACACCAACCAGTAAGCCAGTGCCAATCAGCAGAAAGCTGTACCACCACATGGGACCAGGAGTATAAACTGATGGCAGAATAATTACTAAGGCCTCTACTGACTTTCTCCCCAGTTTGTAATCAATGATGAGGCGTTGTCATCAAAGTGCAAATAAATGAATGACACATGGTGATTCACATTAGCATATAATGATCCCACTATAAAATTGAGGAAGCTGTGTTGATAAATTCACTCATTTTCATCTACAAATTCATTTATTATACAATATAACAACATATGTTGGAACTGGGGTTTTCCAATGGCTGAAGTCAATATACATTTAAATAAATCTTAACAAGCTTTCCTCACCAGTGGGTGAAACTGATCATGCATGTAAGAAGAGCATTAGGTGAACAGGTGTTGCTCTTAGACCAATTAACCTAGAAAGTTTGTTAAAGTCATTAATTTCTCCCCATGACTCACCTGGATTAGATCATGTTAGCGAATATGTCATCGGCATACAATGACTGTGGGACATGTGGGACATTGGTATCATTTTCACTTCCCCAAAAGAGGGCAAAAATACACAGCTGCAATGACTGCAATAAAGAGCTTCCATACCACTGTGTGTACTTTTGACCAGGCAAAATTGGTAGGCACTTGAGCTGAATTCACTCCACTCTTGACATTTAATACTTGAGATGAGGCAGCAAGATATAAAACCCACTTGATCTTTGCTAATTAAAGATGAAACCACTCTCAGGCATATTGAGAGCATCTTTGTGGACACTTCTGTAGCAGGGGGAGGAGGGTGGTTTGTGGAAGTATTAGAGGCCTTCTGAGTCTGCAAATCAAAACTCTCAGCCTTAAATTAAAGAAACATGGACTTGGGTCAAGGTGAGGGTTATCAGACTTGTTATTCTAAAAGACTTCCTTTACTTCCTTTACTTTCCATTGATAAAAAAAATGAACAAGGCGAGTCTGAACAGATTCACAAGTTGCTTTTTCCCCCTCTACTTTGTATAAATGAGGGGACAACTATAAAACCAAATGATCAGACCTTTGCTCATTTTTGATTGTTTCAAGCACAAATGCATCCAAAAAAGTTAGAATATCATGAAAAAAAGTTTGTTTTATCCTGTGAATTAATTCAAAGAGTGAAACTTCCAAATATTCTTGTTTCCTCGTTACAAACTGAAACATTGCAAGATTTTTTTGTTTTAATGTTGATAATTAAGGCTTACAGCTCACAAAAAAATACTTTCTTAAAATATTATACCACAAAACATCCTCAAAAACAGGATTTATAATACAGAAATGGCCTTCTGGAACATTTTACTCATTTATTCACTCAGTAATTCGTTGGAGCTCCTTTTGCAGAAATTACTGCATCAATGTGATGTGACATGGAGCCAGTCAGTCCATGGCACAGCTTGATTGTTATGAAGCCCAGGTCGCTTTGATAGCTGCCTTCAGCTCGCCTGTGTTGTTGGGTCTTGTGTCTCTCATCTTCCTCTCGACATTTCCCTAAAGATTCTCTACTGGGTTCAGGCCAGGCCAGATCGCTGGCCAGTCAAGCACAGAAACACCACAGTCATTAAACCAGTTTCTGATAGTTTTGGCTTCACTGTGGTCCTGCTGGAAAAGAAATCAGTATCTCTATAAAGCTTCTCGGCAGATGGAAGCTTGAGGTGCTCTAAAATCTGCTAGCTGATAGCGCAGACCATGGACTCAATAAAGCACAGCAGACCAACAGCAGTGGATGACATGGCACCCAAAACCATCACTGTATTTCAAGTACCTTGGATTCAAAATTTACTTTTATCTAAACACAGGACTTTGAACCACTGAACTATGGTTCAGATATTTTTCTCTTTAGCCTAGGTGAGACACTGATTATATTGTCTGTAGTTCAGGATTGGCTAACACTAAGAACACAACAGTTCTTGGACTTTCAACAATACCCTATGTGGCTTATCATTCTTGTGAAGTGTGCCAATGGTTGTCCTCTGGACATTTGTCAAGTTACCTGTCTTTCCCATGATTCCAGCTATGTGTACTGATCCTGAGGAAGAGAATAAAGGCTCAGGAAGACTTTGCAAGTGAGACTTTTCCACAATATTGTAATATTTTAAGAGAGTGATGAATCACCCTCATGCAGGAGTCATACCATCTGATGTTGATTATTACACAGTAGTAGTAGTGTAGCAATAAGCAGTGCAACGTAGCATTACTTTTAAATCTAACTCATTACATTACTGTGTTACCTGGAAATACTAATGCATTAGAGTACTTTTGGGCTACCAACAATTTACAACAACTGGACAGCTATTGAAACAACATGCTGTCTGTGATATGTCTGGGTTTCACTTAGTTGACTCCATTGTCATTCTAAGCCCTCTTTATGGCCCATAATCCAAAATTCTGCAGTCTGGTAACTTCATTAGCTGATATAAAAACCTTACAACAAAGCTTCACATCTGATTCAATTAAAACCATTTGCCATGAGATTTTGAACTTACATTTTCTCCATGATGTTCTTGTCTCTTTTGTCCAAAAACATAACATAAAGCGGATTATTCCATAGTTTTATCCTGTCCTCCCTGCCATCTCACCAGCTAAATGAACTAGCTACATGTGTGCTGACACAGCTACATGCTGACATGCCAGCAGAAAGAAGAGAAACAGAAACAGTGCAGATACTTTGTGATGTTTTTTCCTCCTTTCTTTTGTTTGTGGCCCCAAAGAGAAATGGAATAGGGGATTTTTCAATAAGGGATTACTTTTATGAAAAAGGTAACTCATAACAGATTATTTGAATTAAAAGATAATGTGAAATATTATTCATTAAAATGAAAAAGTAATGTGAGTACTCTTACGACTTGCTTTGTAACACATTATGAACAAAACTTGTTGTAGATTTAATATTCAGATTGAGAAACCAGGGATTGCATGCACACTTTGACGGCCACTCCTAATCTGTACTCTTTCTACCTGATTGTCTACCTGCTTTATTGTATCTCATCCCTGTTCTGTTCTTTCAGGTGTTTGGAGTTGTCATGGGTGGAGCTGGAAGTGCTGTCAACCAATACCTACTCAGCTGAACAGAGCCTTCAGAAAGGCATAAACACCTGCGTAATTGAGGTTCTCGTTCTCTCTCTGCTGGGCTTCAACCACTTCAACCTTCATTTGTTTGGTTTGCTTCACATTTTATGACAGTCACACTTTCACTCATCTATACTTTTCAGACATGACTGATAACTCATATTTATATCTCACTTTAGTTATTACCTCCGCTAAGGAGCTTATGTGATCCGGTGGGTTTATTTGTTTGTTTGTTAGCAACTCAAAAACTTATGGAAGGATTTTGATGAAATTTTCAGGAAATGTCAGAAATGGCATAAGGAAGAACTGATTAGATTTTGGGAGTGATCTGGATCACCGTCTGGATCCAGGAATTTTTTAAAGGATTCTGTACTACTGGGAGATAGGGCTAATGGCGGAGGTCTGAGCTCTCCGAATGCTTTTCTAGCTTAGAAGTTTGATCATTTATGTTTAATTAACACTTTGGTTTTTACTGCCCAAACAGTGTATTACCTCCCTGTTTGTTACCAGCCTGAACAGGGCTCGTCAGGGATTTGAAACAAGTGAGAGTCATACCCCCAGACCAAGCTTGTTTCACACAAAAAGCACTTTGGAAACAGCTGGAGAAAAGATAATTACTTTGCTCAAATATTAACAAAGCCATTTACTTGAATCATCACTTAACTGTCCTCTCCTAACCTTAACAGAGAAACTGAATGACAGAAAAGGTGCTTTAAAAGGATGGTTTATTGTGAATTTACCTTTTTTGGTGAATTTCAGACTGAAACTCATATTAAACAAGATTTTGTAAACTTTTTTTTTTTTTTTTTTTTTTTACTGCTGAGTTGCTACAGGTCAAGATATACAATGGGAGGCTATCCCCCTCACTGTAATCCTGCAGAGATTTAGTTATTGTGAGCACCATGTGACCAAGACTATATCTTAAATGGGCCATCAGGAAATTAAATTAAATTTATTGCCTTTTTAGTTTCTGCAGACATGGGTTCTGATGAGGGGAGTCAGCCAACTGGACAATTACAAAGGTGAAGGTCCAGCAACTACTTTTACAACTCAGAAGTCATAACCATTCAGATTTAATGAATGCACATCTCACAGTCCTCCAGTGTTCATAATAGCAATGCAGATGGCATACATGTCTTCAAATTTGATGCCTATTCAGGTGATGTATAGTTCACTCCGTCTTAATGATAAGCCTGAGGGATGAGACAGGCTTTAGCTGATATTCTGCTGCCTGGAGCTTCATCTTAATATCCTCTTTCCCACAGTTTCATTGTATGTCCACCAGGAGATCTGGGCAAAGTTTGCCTCTTTAAAGATAGGTTTTCTTATCATAAGAAGCTTTCTGTATCAGCTGCTGGACGGTATCTCAGGGTGCAAACTTTAAATTAAAAAGCCTCCTTTTGTACAGATTTGGCCAACAGTGAGGCTCCAGCATCATCCTGATCCAGACACTCAGAGGGTTTTTCTTTTCATCCATGACTTCTCTGGCTATAACACAGCAATCCCATCCATCTCATCTTTACAGTTTAACATATCTGTGTTTAAAGTGTGTTATATTTCAAAATGTGTCCTATAGTCACTCAAGTTTCAGACAATTTGATCAGAAGTGTGTGCACCTCTCATCATCTCTCCCTCTTTCTTTCCTCATCAACTGCAGCCTTCTGCCTGAGCAAATAGATCAAAGTTTTCTGTTTAATCACAGAAGTGTTCAGTTATTAATGTCAATACAAACTTTGTCACTTCTTGTTGTACACCACAACATCTTCCTCAGAGGGTTTACATTAGCACCTGTGATCATGGCCTATGGGGCCACAGAAGGCCTTGTGGTTGGGTTGCTTCCCATGTACAGTGTCAGTAAAAACTACTTAGTCCTTTGGATTTTTCACCCTTTGTGGATGTGGGTCACGTGAGTGCAGTGAATGTGTCTCAAGTGATTGTATTAAAAAGATGACTGTCTTTAGAAGGTCCAGTCACTGGTTAATCAGTATCCCTGGCTACCATTACACCATGAAGGCAAAAGGACACTCCAAGCAACACAGAGAAAAGCTTAGCAGAAAGTATAAGTAAAAGGATGGATAAAAAAAAAATCTAAGACACTGAACATGCCCCGCAGTTCAGTTAAAGCCATCATCAAGAAATGGAAGGAATATGGCACATGGGTAAATCTGCCTGGATCAGATTGTCCTCACAAACTGAGAGACTGTGCAAGAAGGAGATTAGTGAGAGTGACCACAAAGACACCTAGGACTACTCTGAAGGAGTTACAAGCTTCAGCAGCTAAGATGGAAAACTCAGCTTACAACAACTATTTCCTGTGTTCTTTACCAGTCAAAGCATCATGGGAAAGTGGTAAAGAGAAAACCGCTGTTGAAGAAACTCATATCAAATCTGGACGAGAGCTCACCAAAAGCCATGTGGGAGACTCCATGGTTAAGTGAAAGAACATTCTTTGGTCTAATAAGACCAAAATTGTGCTTTTTGGCCACCAGACAAGATGCTATGTTTGACGGAGACCAAACACTGCACATCACCACAAACACAACATCACCAGTGTGATGCACAGTGGTGGCAACATCATGCTGTGGGGATGCTTCCGGCCCTGGAGGGCTTTCAAAAGTATAGAGTAAAATGAATGCGGCAAAATATGGGAAAATCCTGGAAGAGAATCTTATTCAGTCTGCAAGAGAAGTGCAGCTTGGGAGAAAATGTATTTTCCAGCAAGATAATGACCCAAAGCACACAGGTGACAACAAGGTGAATGTTCTGGAGTGGCCAAATCAAAGCCCAGACCTCGATACAATAAAGAATTTGTGGCTGGACTTTAAAAGTGCTGTTCATGCCCAATCCTAGTGCTACCTGAAAGAGCTTGAACAGTTTTGCAAAGAAGAATGGAGTAACATTTCAGTGTCCAGATGTGCAAGCCTGAGTGAGACCTATTCACACAGACTCAGTGCTCTGGTTGCAGCCAAATATGACTCTACTAAATACTGACTTGAAGGAGGTGAATATTTATGCAGTCAATTATTTTACATTACATATTTTTATTTATGTGACATAACTTTGTAGAAATCTGTTTTGACTTTGAGATTAAAGAGGCCTTTTGACAATTTTGGGGTAAAAAAGCCAAATCATATTGACCATGTTTGGTTTATAAAATCAATAAAAGGGTAAAACTTTAAAGGAGGTGGATACTGTTTAATGGCTCTGTACATGGGTGCCCCAGGTTCAAGTTTGGCCAGTGGCCTCTTTATTTTCAGCAAGGGTCTGAACTCAGACATCTTCCCTATACCGGTGGTCTTGACCAAGTGGGTGAGCATGCAAACACAGAAAAAAGTGGGTTGGATCTGCGTGCCAGAGAGATGACAAAGAAAGAGGCTGAGTAAAACAGAGCAGAGAGGGAGAGGAGCAGGGAAGTTGGCAATCTGGTTGTTATTTTACTTTTGAGGTGTCTTTCAAAATGTAGGGTCTCATGCCGACGCCCCCTGGAGTGTGAAGCACCCTCGGAAACCACCTGCACTGCCTACGCCTTGGGCAGGCTCAGAAGTTTGGCCTCCAAAACAGCAAAATTCTTGACATGTGTGTCATCAAGTATCAAGGCAAGAAACTCACAGATGTAAGGAATGAGTGCCAAAAAAATTAGGCTGTTTGTGATCTCATACACTTTGGGATTATTTGAGGATTTCAGAGTGTTGAGATAACCAGCCTTTATCAGGCAGGCTTTGATTTTTACTGAGCAGTGGGGAATGATATGGAGATATATCTTTGCTGGTGTGCTACAAAAAAGATCATTTTCACTTTTTGAACTGGTTTGCCTTTTCTTTTTAAATTTCTATCACACTCAGTCAAGCTGGGTGAAGGGGATAGCCACTTTTACTGCTTTTTTGGAAGAATGTGGAACTCATCCTCCACAGATAGCTGAAAGTGACACCACTCATCGTTTGATTTAAGCCTGTATTACAGCTCTTCAGCTACAGCTCTGTGAATAGGATCTCTGCCCTTCCTGATAAAAAACTTATGTGGCTCGGTCTCAAAACTTGGTCTCACTGTGCCTTTCCAGCTACTGCTAGGACCTTTTTGAAAGTTAACAACTGCAGCAGTGAAGCATCAACGGGGTCAAGCAATTCACACCCAATCTTTCCATATAGTTACAATCTTGTTTCCTCGATTCTCTGTTAATCCATACTGTCTCCACACTCTCAGCTGAAAAAATCATTCCATTTTGTCCGGCACCTTGCAGATGTTAACTAACCGTGATGCCTGCACTTTACTGGTTTATTTTTTCCTCACACTGTGCCTCATGGTCCAGCCCAGGGGGGACATGCCCTCACCATCTTAGCACTCACTGAACTACAGGAAAAATATCCTGTCAGAGCAGCAGCAAGTGGCAATTTCCTGCCAACAAATATGCATCTTCCAATGTATATCTGAGCCCATCGCCAATAAAACAGCTTTAAATGTCATTAGTTCAAACTGATTATGTAAGAAAGTAACTGTAGTGTGTCAGTTACAATGCAGAAACACATAACAGACACAAGGATACACCAGAGGAAACATTAAAAACAGATTTTGTTCAGGCGCTGAAGATGAAGACAGCTGGGGACACAGAATGAGAGAGAAAACAGCAGCACAGAGAAATTAAAGCAAGAAAAATCCTCAACAACTTTTAATAGAGGGAAACAATAAAGCCCTCTGGCAGCTTCAAAATTAAGCAAAACTGCAAAGAATGGCAATATCAGTAGGGAGAAACTAAGAAACCTTCTCCTTAAACAGGATCCAAGACTCATAGCGAATAAATTATTTACCCTACTTAAAATTCTCTGCACCAAAACACATCAGCTTTCTAGTTGATGAGCTGTTTTCTCAGTCAGATATGAAGTTTCTTCAGTTCTCGCTTACAAAGCTCCTCAAGAGATGATATACCCATAATGAAGCTGTCGAGGCTCCCGCTTTAACATGAACCAACAAACACAGGGAGGTCTTAACAATGTGAGTAGAGATGTAGCAGCAGAAGGATGAAACCGCTCCGGAAAACACTTCATTTTGACACAGTTTACCAGGTTCCTTAGATATTAGATTTCTGGGATAATTATAGACTCTCAGAGTTCTGTAAGAATCAAATATGAATCTGAGCTGGCAGCTAATGTTCGTCTAGCGGCTAATGACTCTTAAAGGGGTCTCAGTGTCATAGATGTAAAATCCTGAGAGTTTTACTTGAGTTGGGGTATGCTCCTGTATGGTATAAAGTAGACAACTCAGATCAGTTTGATTGAGGCATTCTGTCTCTCGCCTGCATTGAAATGAAACAATTTTAAAATTACAATTATAACAGTAAATTTCCTATTTTGATCACAAGACACATAAAATTATAAGTTATGGTTTTTATTAATTATTTTCTTTGGCAAGTGACCATGGTATAAGTGGGTTAATGCCCTTGGAGGTGTGCACTTATCAGGGATTAATGAACTTCACAGAGGCCATGGCAGGCCACCATGACTTCAAGTTTTCTGTAGCTAATGTTTTTCTGGATTCTAAAACTCTCAATTTTCAGTCACACTTGGATCACCATTAGTGATAAATGGATATTGAGTGGCACATTGTAAAACACATGATGTGTTTTTTGAGCATCAATATGAATTGTTCTGCAAAAACAAAAATGCTGGATCAGACATAGCTAAAGGTCAAGAAAAGTGGTTGAAGGCAGGGCAGAGAGATGTGTACGTCTATGTTTGTGGATGGTAGAAGTCAGATGGATTTGAGCACAATTAATAGGGCAGGGATACAAAAAAAACACATCACAATTGTTTATACAGTCAGTGTTTTATTTTCAGCTGTCTGTCCTGCATTTGGCAGTAGCAGCTGTGTTGATTATAATCTTCATTTCTTTGTATTTTTCCAATATTAAAGTTTGCTCTAAGACTGTAAAACATGTCCATCCCTAGCCAGAATGTAAGTGATTTTATGCTGCAAAGCTTCCTCTAGAAAAAAATGCCAATTCATGTTACATTCCCTCTGTTTTGATTTGATATTTAGCTTTTTATTGACCAGGCTGCACTTTGCAGTAGTCCCTGGTTACATACAGGTGCATAATAAATAAATAATAATAATAAATTAGACTATCGTGAAAAAGGTCCTTTTTTCCCTGTGTTTAAGCTCAAGAAGTGAAAACCTTTATATTTTCTAGATTAATTTCATAGAAACTAAAATTTTTCTTTTTTAAATTTAATCTTGGTTATTCTAGGTGATGGTTAACAATAATCAAAAATCCACTCTTTCAAAATATTACATCACAAAACATTCTCATAAAAGAATTTATAGAACAGAACCTTCTGGAAAAATTCAAAGTTCATTTATGCACTCAGTCAGTTGAAGCTTCTTTCGCACAAATTTCTGCATCAATGGCATGGAGCCAGTTAGTCCGTGGCACTTCTGGGTGTTATGAGGTCCAGGTTGCTCTGATTGCAGCCTGCAACTCATCTGTGTTGTTGAGTCTGATGTCTCTCATCTTCCTCCTGACAGTACTCCAGTGATTCTCTATGGGGTTCAGGCCATGCCAGTTGGCTGGCCAATCAAGCACAATAATACCATGGTCAGTAAACCAGTTTCTGGTAGTTTTGGCTTCACTCTGGGCAGGTGTCAAGTCCTGCTGGAAAAGGAAATCAGTTATCTACATAAAGCTTCTCAGCAGATGGAAGCATGATGTGCTTTAGAATCTCCAAGTAGATGGCTGACAGTGCTGACAGTGCACCCCAAACCATCACTGACTGCGGAAACTGAGAACTTAAAGGACTTCTCTACCTCTTGGATCTCCCTCCAGACTTTGGAACCTTGATTTCCAAATAAACGGCTCAGGAACCTTTTACCCAACATTCTAATATTTTGTGATGATGGATTTTTGATTTTTGTGAGCTTGTGTCATCTTCAAGATTAAACAAAAAAGTCTGACATTTCTCCTCACACTAATATAAAGGTGTGCATGCTCTGATGAAAAGGAATGAGTGTAGGCCTACATAAACTGCATTAATTCCAGATGGTATTTTGTGCCTGTCATTTGGACTGGTGCGAGGTCTTGTTGAGGTGAATTGGTACCCAAATGGGCCCCCATATTCTTTGTTTTCATTCAGCTGAATAGGTACCTGACATGCTTGCACCAGTGCAAATGTGCTTATAAGATGTGTTCTCTTTGTAGGAACTGCAAGATTTAAACACTTTGTGGCCATTTAAGTCCTGTGAGAGAGAAAACCTTCATCTTGGCAGTGTTAATGGCAGCAAACCTGCAGTGATTTTGATGAATAGGAAGTGATATACAATGAGAAATATGTCTTTGGAGAAATGCTGAATAAAACCTGCTTTATAAATGCAAAAAGAGGGAGGAGAACTGCTACAGAAGTGCAGATGACTCAGGAACCAAACAAGGTTGCATGGTTAATAGGATGATCGGTATAATTCTGAGCAACAGAAAATGGAAAGTTGCCTTCATGTGGACACAGACAATTGAATCAGAGCTGAGTAAGGAGCTAGAAAGAGGCAGGGAGTTAAATGAGTGGAAAGGGACACACTCAAACACATACACTCACACTGTGGCCCAGAGCCAAAAGGCAAAGGGCTCCAAATTATATCCAATATGGGGAAAACTGATGTTTTCACTGATAACATTGTGCTGCAGGTCTGCTGGGGCCAGATGCAGCTTTCCTTTCACACTGCTTTGACCTACATCAGCTGGACAGTTAGCACTTTACAGACTCTGACCTGCTCATACAGGTTGTCTAACTTCAGCTGCACAACATTTCTAGACCAGGTGCATGTTTGCTGAGCAAGCCACTGAACAATTTGGCTTTTTTAAATTTATTTAAAAAAGGGTGCAATTAGTCAGAAGGGCATTTTTCATGAAGAGCACCATGTATCAAGGGCAGCATCTGCTGAATTTGCTGGCTTAAACAGGGGGGGTTTTAGGCATGCTCAAATCTGGTACTGGAGTGTTTTTTCAGCAACAGACAACACAGTTTTGGGGTCCTCTGAGACCAATTTAAACTTGTCTTAAAAGGGCAAAATATGTCTCCTTTAATTGATCATGTCCAATTGTTTGAACACTGGAAGGAAGAGGAAGAGATGCAGAAAAAGAGAAGGTGTCTCCCTGTCTCCAGATTAGCCACTCAGAGCCTGCGAGACAGGGCAGCCAAATACAAGATCAGCTGATAAGACCGACACAGCAACACTAGGTGCCTCTTCTGAGGACTGCAGGCAGACTGCAGGACAAACATGTCAAAATAAAAAAACTTTACTTGACTGTCAATAGGAATACACTGTCAAAAATGATTTGTGCAGACAGCATGAGCCTGTTGTGATTGGAAAGCATCTGTGTTTTTCACTTTACTTTCTCAATGTGTGTTCAACCTGCAGAAATGTTTACTTGACAGCTATGACCATTTGTGATGTATGAGACTCTAACTGCAGTGGGCTTCAATTCCCATGAGAAACATTATACACATCAATGGAAGGATTTTTATTTAATAATCTTTTCTAGTTTCATGTCAGCTCAACCATTTGCATGCAAATTCTCTATTCCTCCTGTCTACCACCATCAGTTTGGTTTATATTAGTGCTGTCAGCATTAATATATTAATCAGGATTAATTCAGGTCCATCATTAGATCATTAATTTTCTTTATTGCCATTAACCACATGCTTTATTGTCCCTCTCAGGACACTTTAGTTAAGCCACTGTAACATCTCTCTGCTGCCACGAAGATGGAAAAACTGACTCATTTAAAAACTCCCTGACAGCTCAGTGTCTCACCTGCACCAGGTGTTAGCAAACATTTAACTTCTTTTACTCTTAGATTGACTGAAAGTTCCTTATTTTCTGTCAAAATAAAAGCACTTCTGTATTCAAACAGGAAGTCCATTACCCCTTCACTGCTTACAGCCTATGATCTTGTTGGAAAGGTATTTTTTTCTAAAAGATGACAATGACACAAGGTAGTGGGTGGATAGTGGGTGACAGGTTAAAAGCTTTTGTTACAACAAATAATGGTCACAGTCACTGAGTGATCAATTAACCTAACAAGTATGTTTTTGGTGGCAGGAAGAAGCTAGAGTACTGGGAGAGAACCATGCACAAGGAGAACATGCAAACTCCTCACAGGCCCTGACCGGGGAGTGAACTAGGGACCGTCTGGCTGTGAGGCAACAGTGCTAACCCCTGTGTGCTGTGCATTCATACAGCACATGTAAAACCTCATTTGACCACAGAACTTTAAACACTGTAAATAATGTGGAAAAAAATGAAGAATAGAAACACAATAATTAGTCATAATATCAAAATTCTTTCTAAAAATGTCAAGCTTTCATTGTATCAAGATCCAGTGCATGTGCAAGGATTAAGTGTTTTCAAAGGACTGAGGTGTTCTAGTGTCAAGTGATAACCTTTTCTACTGATTTGCAATACTCTGTTACCTCTATTTTTTAAAACTGTGTCTTGGAATATCTAAAGCATCTGGTATGTTGACCAGTTTTCTTGTTGATGCAACAACTCAGACAGATAAGGTGACATACTATGCAATGTGTTAAAAACAAGTCATACAATCTTAAACTTAAAGCTGACAGGAAGCCAGTGGAGAGAAGCCAGTACTGGTGTGATGTGGTTTCAGCTTCTCTTTCCAGTCATAAGCAGCTTTTAAAGCCAACTTAGACACAGAAGAGACGAGTGATCCATACCGACACATAAAGAATTACAACAGTCTAAGCAGGAGTTAGTGAGAATGTGGATCAAGCGAGGAAAGTAAGGCTTTACCCTCCCTCATTGTCTTAAATGAAAAAGCATGTCTGTACCACTGAGACAATTTGTTCAAATTTAAAAGCTTTTAACACAAGGGTGACTGTAGGAGGCCAATGGGCCAAGAACACTGTCAATATCATGCAGGAATTCTAACCTAACCCTTTCCAAACACCATTTTTTCCTTATTATTTAGATGTAAAATGTTTAACTCAGTACAGGATTTTACATATTTTTAAAAAGTTTTGCAAGACATGTATCGAGTTATCCATTCATCCATTTTCTACACCTCTTATGCTGTTGGGGGTTGTGGGGGGGTTGGAGCCTATCCCAGCTGTCACACCTACTGCCAATTTAGAGTCACCAATTAACCTAATGAGCATGTTTTTTTGGTGGCGGGAAAAAGCCAGAGTACCCTGAGAGAAGCCATGCATGCAAGGGGAGAACATGCAAGCTCAGAAGGCCACAGAAAGGCCCTGATCGACAAGTGAACCAGGGCTTCTTGCTTGTGAGGCAACAGCACTAACCCCAGCGCCTCCGTGCGGACCAATGTAACAAATTATCATTTGACTATATAGGCAGACAGAGGCCATCAGCAAAATAATGTAAAGATAAGTTGTGCTTTTTGAAAATGGACCCCAAGGGAAGTACAGTGGTGTTTAAAATAAAGGCTGTGTGTTTAAAAAAAGTGAGTAAAGCTCAGAAACCTTATAATAGCTTTTATTTTCGTACACAAACACCTACCTTGCAAAGCAGATGGATAATCAAGTTTCAGTGTTTGTCAATGGTGAATCCAGCTTGCAAAACTCCCGTCTGAACCATTTGGGCCCGGTTAGAATGTGACAGGACCAATCAGCGTCGAGGGGCAGTACTTTTGGGTGCGGTGGAGTTGTGACGTAAGCAAGCAGCAACGAGAGGCAGGTGTAGTTATTGTGGAAGACATAAGAGTGGATGCTGCTAAAGCGTCAGTTTTATCAGTAACTGATGACCTTTCTTCGTTTAAATAAGAACAAAGAACAGCCATGTACGCAGGCGACCCGGGATCGAATCCAGCCCATAGCACTATCTCCTGCATGTCTCTCCCCGCTCTCTTCCCTGTTTTCGACTCTATCCACTGTCCTTTCAAATAAAGGCCAAAAAAAAATCTTAAAAAAAAAAAGACAAAAAGTTATGTACTGACATGTCAACAGTGGACATGGTTCTCGTTATGCTGTTCTGTATGGAGTTTACTCCTCTGTAGCGGCTACGTCATGTGTTTTGTTGCTCTGATTGGCCCGTAATGATGTGACAGACAGAACTTTCATCCAATTGAGTTGTTTTTCAAGGCCTCTGACCTTTCCCAAATGCTGTGTATGAGAGGTTTTCTAGACGGATGTGTGAGACGAATCCATCTGACGTGCCAGGTTACGAACATTGTACATTCTATTCCAAATCAAAAAATGAAAAAGAATTGATCAAATTTGTTATAACTTTACAGAAACCGAAAAAAGGAATATAGGCTACATTTTTCTTTACAAACATTTACTGTATAAAATGAAAACGGCTTTAAGATTAAGCTTCACTGAACTCATACTTATTTGTGTAACCACTGTTTCTGTGTTTGAATGGTGATAATATTAAAATAAGACAAAAATGTTTCACTTGGTGTACGTATCACTTTGATGCTTTCTCTCATCATATCCCAGAGGCCCAATTAAATCATATTATTACTCACTAGACTACTGGTGTAGGAGTTGAAATAAGTTAGTATGGAGTATGAGATCATCAGGCAGGTTGCTGTTTTGAAGGCAATACTACGCTGATGTTGTAGCAAACAGTTGGGGTAAAAGGGCACTGAGCCTGAAGGCTCTTCTCTGGATTTACCAATAAATCTAGCTTTTTAATTCTCAGCTAGGGTCCAAAATCATTCAAAAACTGGAACACTGAGTCAAAACAGCCAAAATATTAATGAGCTAAGAATAAAAAAACAGGATCAGCAATCCCTGCTTGACCTACAGACATTCTGAACCAAAAACTGGATAGCTGAAAAATAATGGACAGACGGACAAATAGACAGATGGCTGGGTGAAATAAAAGATTGAATCATTTGTATGCTGGATAAACAGACCTGAGGGGACATTTTAAATAACGCTATAAATGAAACACATTTCTGTGGCCATTTCAAGGAAATCATCATTATAAGCCCAGTATTACCGTTAGCAGCAGGACCAATGTATGAAATCACTTTTTAATATAGCATTTTTTATTGCTGGATCTATTTCAATGTCCTGCTGCTGCTTTGCAGAGCCCATTAGCACCATGGCCCGGGCACAGTGAAATATGTTGATAGCAGATTCTGCCTAGATTCTGCCAGGGCCGACAGGGTTGAGCCATCCTATTCCAAATTCCACAAACAAATATGAATTTTTAGGGTCATTAATCCATTTAGGGGTGCCTCATTGTGCCAGCTCTTTTCAGTATTTCCACACTTCCCCCGTCACACAGAGCAAACAGACACAGCTGTGTGTCTTCCTGCAGGGCTGTTTCACACAGGGATTAATATCGCTAAGATCCATGGCCAAAACACTGTCATTAGTGCTGAGGAATCACTACAAGTGTTTAGAGCTTCCTGTATTGTATTATTATTCCTGCCTCTTCAGCAAGATGTGAGTGGACACATCAGAGTAATGCTGAACACCATCATTTATCAATGTAATGAGAAGTTTTGACAAAAAATACCCATTTCTGTCAAATAAGCTGTGTCTTATAGCTAAACAATCAAAACAGCACATAGAGATGAGATCTTTTGAATGTGAGACATGGTTTTTCCTCTGCTTCGTATGTGGCTATCAAACTGCTCAATTCAAGGGAAAATTGGAATGATGCAAAAATAGGACACACACAAAGCTGCAAGGCTTGCACTGAGTTGAAGCCCAAGAAATTAATTTTCAAAGTTTGCATGGAGAACACGCCAGAACACATAACACTCAGCTGATTTACAATGCTGCAGCAAACTCAGTTCTTCTCAGTCCCAGATTCAATCTGTTGGAGCGGATGAATTTTCACAATTTATTCCAGACGAAATGCTACAGTTCAGCTAGAGAGCCATTGTTGAGCGTGAGGAGAGGCACCAATATGTCTGAAGAAGGAACAACAAATTGTCCACGTAATCTCACCTGAATAAGACCCAGCACAAGTGAGGATGGGCTACTTCTAACATCATTTTCCTCCCATGCTGAATCATATTATATTAAATCAATGCTTCTGTAAATGGGGATTTGATCCCTATTGTCTTTTACACACAATAGATGTTAACATATTTATTGTCTCTGATAATTTTCTGAATTTACGAATAACTGATCAAATTTCAAACAAATCTAGCAGATGAGCAGACATGAATAATACCTGCACCTGCCATTAGTGTGGTACTGCAAATTATATGCAGATATATATAGCACATATCCACACTTTCCAGTTTCTTTTATGTATACCAACTAAATCCCCTCTGATTCACATCATTCAGTCCATGCTGTGTCTTTATTTCTTGAATGGCAAAGGCATGGTCATATTTTTTCTTGGGTATCTTAATTATTATATATAAGAATAACAACCTTACCTAGCTTATATTACATCAGTATGAATAACTCCACAACATTTATCATCTTACAGGTGGAGATGTTCAGCTAGTAGTTGTAGCTTGGTCTGGGCTACACCTAACCTTGCACACCATAGAAAGTGTTTGGGAAAGGGCAGAGCCTTTATAAAAAAATTCAAAGGGTGATTGGATGAATTCTGTCCGTCACATCTTTACGGGCCAATCAGAGCTACAAAACACAGGATATAGCCATAACGAGCTTCAGTGAGAAACAAGGAAACGGGCAAATCGATCTGCTTTGCAAGGTTGAGCTACACCTGCTTTCTGACATAACCATGGGATTTTAACAGTGCGAATGCATCAGAGATGTTTAATCTGGTTTTGTGGCAATGGAAAGGAATAAAGAATACATTTTTATAGTAAGTAATTGCTTATTTTAAAACATTGCTAAATTAGTGGTGATTTTGATTTATCAATCAAATAATTAAGAAAGCCATCATTAAAATAAAGTGATTTTGATACACTAGTGTATTGCCTTGTCAAAATGTGCCCCCAATACTTGCAAGACTAAGTCCAGTACAAGGTCAGGAGTGGAAAACCAACTGATCCCTGATAGGCTAAGCTGCAGGGCCACAAGGGTCAATGCAATGACAATAAATATAGATCAGACCAGATGTGTTTTCTAAGGATGGGTACCAGTAATCATTAATCGAGCATTGTTTCACTCAAACAGTAATGTTGTTTGACAACCAGCATAATTGGAGAGGTTTGATTGACTCCTCTGCCCCAAGAAAGTTTGTAACTTATTTGGTTGCAAGAAGAGCAACACAAAACAAAACATGTAAGCCAATCTCCAAGTTTATCAGACAACATAAACCTTTATTGACCCTCCAGTAGGGGAAAACTGCAACAGCTTACATTAGAGGGCACAAGTGATACAAAAGACAATAAATAGCAATAGAAATAAAAGAATTTACACATTAACATATTCGTTGGTTTATTGAAGGGCCATGACTGGAATGTAAGAAAAGCACATACAGTGTGCATCATGCTAATGTGAAAATGAGGCTATATTACTGGGTATACTTACACATTTGAAAATAGTTATAATGGCAATAATAATTAACATGTAGTTAAAGAGAGATGACAAATGCACTCTTTGGGTAGGTGGCTGTGACATCTCTACACTGTGGGAGTATAAACAGGTGTTCATATACATATTTGCACATATGTACACATAACAGCATATACTCAGTATGAGTTTTGTGAGTAATACAGCCTAATATATACCATTATATGTTCTTTATAATGATATGCTTAGACCTGCTCTACATGAAAAGTACCCAGAGAAAAACCTGATTTATGGATATAAATACTACTGGCTGTTTCAGTGATTGCCAAAGTGGGGCCCATGGCCCCGGATGAGTCACATCTCACCCTTACCTTGGCTTCTACTACCAACGGTGGATATTAAAGCGAGAGCCTCCCTCCATTTGTCACAGCCTACTTATGTGAGCTTTGTTGTTCTTTCTATGTTATATGATTAGTGTGTGGTGAGAGGTGGGGGGTGCTTCAGAGTATTTTCATCCATGTTACAGCAACACCAGCAGCAGATGAGAAAAGAGGGGCTGTTGTCTCAATAAGCTGAGAGCACAGGTGTGTGAGGGGATGACTGTAGGGCTAAGGTACCGTGTGAAGAATTGTAAGGAGTGAAAAAAAGACTGCATCCATAATTTTTTTGTTCCACGTTTTTGTCCTATGTGCATGTTAATAAAAATGGACTGTCATGTGACAACACTCAGAGTAGGACGAGTCAGACCTGAAGCAGTAAACAAGTCTGATTATGGCCTAGAAAAGAAAATCTCCTCCTCTTCTAGCTAATTTCAATTTTAAAAGACCATTACTCCCTCATGTATAGCAGTTATATTATGTGACACTGTGCAATACGAAAGGCTCATTTTTAGATGAACTAAATAAGAGATAATAAGAGCAGACACCTATGTACTGTATTCAGAGGCTTTAGTCCTTAACACGCTGGTCTTGGGATTGAGTCCGGCACTGTTTTGTGAACAATTGTGAGCATTTGTGAAGCTAAGAGAAGATGGAAAATCAACCAGAGCCATTGCACAAACATTGGCCTTAACCTGTATGATCATAAGGAAGAAGAAAGAACCCACTGGTGTACTAAGTAATAGATGTCAAAGAGGTAGACCAAGAAAAATAGCAGCTGTTAAGGACAGAAACATTGTGAGAGCTGTAAAAAAAGAGTGAAGGTATCACCATCTACTGATGACAGAAGACTTCATGAACAAAAGCACAGAGGCTACACCAGAAAATGACAACCACTCATTATCAAGAAGAATAGGAAGGCCAGGCTGGAATTTGCCAAAAAGAACAGAGACCAGCCTAAGAATTCTGGGGGCAAATTGAGGTTAAGTGCCTTTCCCTAGGACATATCGACATGTGATGCAGGAATGAGGATCAAACCCACAACCTTCTGATTGCAGGCCAACAGACTCTACCTTCTGAGCCACAGTCATCCCAAAAGGCTGTTTTCCTCTTCACTCTTATTAGGTAAATATAAAGTAAAAGTCATGCTTTAGTTTAACTGTGATGCAAAATCAAGAATCACATTAATTCTTAAAGGTCACCCCCCCAAGTATAATCAAGTGTTCTGAGTCACACTCTGACAGGGGACCTTTGAAAACACGATGACAATTCTGATGCAAATTTTGCCAATCCATATTCTCCCTGCAATATGCCACAGTAATCTATACTCAACCTTAAAAAAACATTAAAAAAGGTAAAAGTCATGTGAAATGAGGGGGTAAGAGGAAGAATAGATAACATTATTAGGTGAAGACTGAACAGCATGTAAAAATCAGTGTGTACTCTATGAGAATTATTTTCTCTAACGATAAAACTTCTATGACACACAGGAGGCTGCAGCTTTGAAATGCAGGCATTTGAATGTAAAAACTACAAAGCTGATGTGTAACTGAATCCTGAAGAAGGTTTACTGAGAAGAAAAGAAGAAATACATGAACTTTCATTTAACAGATGTTTAAAAGTGCAGCACAGTACACCATTAACTGACAAATCAACTTTAGAGAGGAAGCTTGTCTCACAATAAGCCCATGTCTTTTATCACAGAAGCAGTATTCTCATATCCCCTCTAAGTGTGTGTTAAGACTGTGTGACTTTCTGCTCCCTCCACTATTCCAGATGTCAAAAGGAAATGGGGAGGAAGGTCACTGTTGGATTAAGTACTACAGGATTCTTGAACCAGGTGGAAATGCTTTAAGTGTCACAAGAACTCTGTCAGAACCCAGAATACAGTCAAGATTTATTTATGCAGCCTTTCGACACACTTCCTCTCATCACTAGCTTCCTCTATACAGCCTTTCACAGAGTTTAATAAGATCTGATGACAGAGACGGCTATGCGGCCAAACTGAGCTAGAAATATGTGTTAAATTCACTCACCGGTGACTTCACTGGGTATACCTGTTCACTGCTCTTAAAAAACATATGCCATATCAGCCAATCACATGGCAGCGGACAATGCATGTAAGCTTATGGTCAAGACCAGTGGTTCTCAACCTTTTAGGCCCGCGCCCCCGAAATAAAGGTGCCAGAGACCGGGGACCCCTACTGTACCTGAAGGTGTTTGAACACAGCCGTGCACAATATGGAATAGTCATGTGCTGACAAGTCTGTCCATAAAGGAGGATAAATGGGAGAGCTTTCTGGCACCCAGCCAAACTGGAGGCCCATGGAGGTCAGCAAAACCATGGTCCATTGTAAAGTTAAGCTGTGATATATATATATATATATATATATATATATATATATATATATATATATATATATATTACATATTTAAAATAGTTTAAAAATTGTTACAATGGATTAATAATGGCAAAAAAATGATGGAAAAGGTGGTGAAATTGGATTTTAAAAGTAGCAGAAGTGACAAAAATTAGATCAAAATGGTAAAAATGGCATAAATGGGTTAAAATGGCAAAAATAGGCATAAATAGTGAAAAAAAGAGTTAAAATGTGGCTGAATCTGTGTTAACAGTAAAAATATGTTAAAATTGGTGGGAAAAAATAATGAAAAGGGGTAAACTTTTTGAAAAAAATGGTGTAAAGTGGCAACAATGTAATTTTGAAAATATTCCTAGTTTTTTTAGGGCAACGGGAGGCCCCCTCTCAGTGTCTCCCAAACCCCAAGGAGGTCCCAACCCCAAGGTTGAGAGCCACTGGTATAGACAGTCGGGATGGGGAAGAAAGGTAAGAGATTAGGAAGGCAACATGGATGTGTATGCTAAATCCAAACTCTATCATTCAAATGTTTCAGCTAAAATCAAGACTCATCAGACCAGGACACATTCACAGGGAGCCTGTGTGAATTGTAGCCTCATTCTCCTGTTCTTAGCTGACCAGAGTGGTACCCAGTGTGCATCTTCTGCTGCTGTAGCCCATCTTGTTCAACATGTTGAGCATTTGGAGATGCTAGTCTGCATACCTTGGTTGAAAGAGTGCTTATTTGTGTTTCTATAAGCTCAGACTTGGTCATAAACATGGCTTTTTTCCAGAAACTGACAATCAATCACTGTTAAGAGCTAGTTTATGCAGGGTCAAAATGTCCTCTGGTGCATGATCCATATCATAATGAACAAAACAAAGCAAAGGCATTTCATTTAGACCACAAGAGACTGTTATGAAAGTGATTAACTGAGGATCTGTTGAACTCTTACTAATAAATCAAATACTAAATGAGGATTCATAAAAGTGAAATGGTAAACAAAAACCCCAAAATAGAGGTACAAATTGTACCACAACCTCTGTGAAGCGTTACATCCCTAGTATTTTCATGTTTGAAAAAGCTGCTGTAGATATGATCGGTGACAAAAGATATGAGTGTGGTTCATTTGAGTTCACTGTTTGCATACAGACTTTTTTTCTGAGATGAATCAATTAAAATTAATTTGACTGTCTAACTTATTTCCCAAAGTTAAATTAAAAAGAATACCTTTAAAAAATAAAAATGTTAATGAAAAGAAATGAGATAAAAGCTCTACTCCCTACAGGCAGCCTAGAGGTTTTAAGTTGTGTTCACTTATTTTTATTGTTTCCATTTAGTGTACGATTCTCTAATTAAAGCTGTCCTCCTACTTCCAAAAAGTGAGCAGAACGGTGCCTGGTCCTGTAAAATAATCCAGCTATGTTTCCCTTATTACCTTTAAACATGTTTTCAAACTTTTTCCCTCCTCATACTCGTGATTCTCTAAAGTGTTAACATATCTGAGTGCCGTCAAGTGCATGCTTCAACTGTTTCACTCCTCTTAGTGGATCCATGCAGGAGCCATCATCCCCTGTGCTTTTAAAACCACGTACCAACTTGTGGTCTCTGTACTCACAGTGTTTAACTTTGCCATTAATTTCAGCCCTCTATTCATGTGACATGCTGCAGCTCTTATACTATACTATCACACTCATGATCACATCCTGTCCTTAATCTTTGCCTTGATTTTTCATGTTTTATCCTCCCATCTCTTCATTTCTCACCCTAAAATGTGTCTTTGAATTTCTTTTGCTTTGTTTTTGTTGTCATGATGAATATTTCTCCTCAGATGAGAGTATTTGATAGATGGAGGAGAGTGAAAGAAAAGGAAAACAAAAATAACAGTGCACAGTGGGACTTAGTCATACAAGAAGAGAAAGAGGGTAATATTTGGAAGTGTGGTTTTTGTGTTGTAAGCACGCTGGATGACTGTGGTGTTTGTTCAGGGGAGCATTTTGCCTTAAGGTCTCAGCTGGATGTTCTTTTGTGCATGCAGGGATGCCAATCGGCCAATCGGACTGTGACAAAACACAGAGGGGGAACACTGGAGCTTTGCTTGAGTCAGTGGACAGCATCAGGAGGAGGGTGGTGTCCCTTTTTTTACTCCCTTTCTGTGGTGTCTTTTTCCTCTCCTGGTGTGTGTTGCAGTCTCCTGGCCTGCTCTCTCTCTCACATACTCAGCTCCACTTCTCCGGACCAAAGCGGCAATTGTTCCCCTAAAACATTAACTCCTTCACATTCATCCTCTCAGGCTCCAGACTCTGGAACAGGGGCAGAGCTGTCTAAACAATGGCTGCTGAATAACCATGCCATTAAAAATGCAGACAGCTCCACAGTAATTGGAAAAGACCTCTAATGAGCGGGGCTGAATGCCTGACCATGGGCTGCCAAGCCTGAAGCCTGGGAGTTTGCATTGTATTCCTCTCACAAGGGTCTGCAAGGGATAAATTTAGCACTGTATGCACACTGTCTGTAGTCTTATTGCTGAGGAATTTCCCCTCACCAGCTCACTATGCAACAATGGATCGAGGCATATAACAAGAGAGTTTAATTAACTTTAGAGTCCCTTTAGGAAAATTGCATTTCAGTCTACTAAAGAAACATATGCACACTAAAACAAATTGAAAATGCACTTACATCTGAACAGCAAAAGCAAACAGTATACCTGGAAAGATCACAGAAAAGACCACGGTTTCCAAAAACTACCTCTTGCTTTCTCTTTTAATGTTCCTTGGCAAATTTTAGCTGTAAAGGAGAGAAATGAGGAACAAGGCAACAAAGAAATAGGGATCGATGACAGACAAAAGTGGTTTCCCTCCTCAGTGGGTCCAATTACTCTCATGCTTGTTTGAGTAGCTGCTAATTGATGGCATTTTTACTCTGTTTGTGCTCATGTGACCTCCATCTGTCATAATTCCTCTCCCTTTGTAGCCAAATGGTGTAAGTGTCACACCACCCATACTGTGTATAACAAAATTGCCTTCCCTCTGTGATAAACCTTCCTCGCTACAAGACAAAGGAACTCAGCAGTGGCTTCCCTCTTCCTCTGATATTACTCGGCAGCCTCTCCAATTTCAACAAAGAGTGAGGTCGCAACCTGTCAGAGCTTCATTTTGCCTGCTGGCCATGATGGCCCTGCAGAGCTTCCCTTGGCAGGACTAGTCTGCATTTAATCTGGCTTTGGAAGAGAAATTGGCAATGCATAACTTCTAAACAAAATAAAATGAAGTAGTGAGGAAAAAAATGCACTTGTGGTCTGACAGATTTCTCACTTTAGTGTGTTTTAAAGTATGCAGGCAGTTGAATTCACAAATAAGCCCTAGTTTTCTGTTAATTAAATCATATAATATGAATGAAATCTGTCTTAAATTTCAGCTAGACAAACTCTTGTGCCAGTAGAGAAGACAAGCTGAAATACCATCCCATGTTGTAATTTTTAGCCCAACCCAACCCAACACGTCTAAGGTTGTGTTCACACCCGATGTGAGTAAAACCATTTGTGGTAGTTATTTACATGTAAAGTCAATGTAAAGACTCAAATAGATGTGAGTTCGCCTCAGGCCTTGAAATGTGTGGTGCAAATTTAGGTAAGTAATTTCTGCAAATGATGCAAATTTTGCACTGTGTTCAACATACCATTCGCTTCATTTGCTTATCTGTGAGAGTTGAAAAATCTGAATCCAAGCGAATTACTCTTGCCGCCATGGCCAATCAGCATGGAGATACTCAAGTGGCATATTTCACATTTGTTGCCGAAGGATCTCCAAAGGACCAGCCTG
The DNA here is from genome assembly GCF_018320785.1 of Cheilinus undulatus. Taxonomy (NCBI): domain Eukaryota; kingdom Metazoa; phylum Chordata; class Actinopteri; order Labriformes; family Labridae; genus Cheilinus; species Cheilinus undulatus. Next base: position 25,968,200 of record NC_054881.1, on the reverse strand, counting down.
GGGGTGGGGTCATCTGGAAAATGAAAGAGAAACTTGTGGTATCTGTCTGTAGCTACCCTGAGCTATACGACACCTGCTCTACTAGAACAGGAATAAAAAAGAGCTCATCTGAAGGAAAGTGAGTGAGGACGTCTGATTGCCTGGCAAGCTGTGAAAGCATCTGTCACTTTATTTCAGCCATCTACTACCAAGTTAGCACTGTGGTTAGCACTGCTAGTGTTAACATAACCCTGTCAGGCAAGCTGATTCTTAATTACAAATGAGGGTTGAATGGACCATTAGACTGACACGCAAAATGGTGCAGTATCAGTAATATTGTACTGGACCATTGTGGTAAAGACAGGGCTGAGCTGGAAGCTTTCAATTTGCTGTTTGATGTTATTCTTACCCTCACATATGCTCATGAGCAGGGTTGCCTCACACTTTCAAACATTAAATTTAAGTCTTTTTAAGACCTGAACTGAGCAAAATGAATACCACTTTTTGCATGGAAAAAAAGAAATCTGTTTGAGATTTCTTGCACCAGAGTAGAACTGAATTTCTGAGAAGAAAAAGAGAAGGAAGGACAGTTGGCAAAGTCACTGTGTTTCAAGGTGCAATAACATAACTGCGCTCTTATAAAGGCACAGACTCTGACTGTAATCAGTTTTTTCCATTAAATCAATATTTATTAATAATTAATTACATACACGCACGCATTACTATTTTAAACAATCAGTCTTCTCAGCACTGATTCAGCACGTGTGTTTCATGTAGCACCTACTTATTTTGCTGTGTGTACTTGAAATTATTCATTTTTATGGAGCAAGGAACCTGCATTCATATTTTGGTCATTTTATAAAGTAGTATCTTAAAATTGCAATAACTACAGTTAAATGGAATCCACCAACCTCATACCAGTCAAAAGCAAAATGATCATTTTAAAAAAATTGTCTGATTGTCTTGATTTTGCACGTATGTTCATTGCATTTTAAAATCAATTTCATGGTTGACTATAGTGCCACCTACTGTAAGGAGCCTGTAAATACTCTGATATAAAACATCCAATCTTCTTTGAAATTTTTAACAATATAGATATCAGTCCTCCCCCAATGACATATATAAGCATCTTGCTTTGCTATACTCCCCTCCCTGAGCTTCCACCTTAACGTGGTGGAGGGGTTTGTGTATCTCAATGATCCTAGGAGCTATGTTGTCAGGGGCTTCATGCCCCTGGTAGGGTCTTCCAAGGCAAACAGGTCTAGGTGAGGGACCAGACGAAGCGCAGCTCAAAAACCTATATGGCAGACCGGCAGGACGGAATCCGATCTCCCTTGCCCGGACATGGGTCACTGGGACCCCCTCCTGGAGCCAGGCTTGGGAGTGGGGCTTGATGGCGAGCGCCTGGTGGCTGGGCCTGCACCCACTGGGCCTGGCCGGGCATAGCCCAAAGAGGCAACGTGGGTCCCACCTCCCATGGACTCACCACCCGTAGGAGGGGCCATAGAGGTCAGATGCGATGTGAGCTGGGCGGCAGCCGAAGGCGGGGACCTTGGCGGTCCAATCCTTGGCTGCAGAAGCTGGTTCTGGGGACATGGAATGTCACCTCTCTGGTGGGGAAGGAGCCTGAGCTTGTGCGTGAGGTTGAGCGGTACCAACTAGTTATGGTTGGTCTCACCTTGACACAAAGTTTGGGCTCTGGAACCAGTCCTCTTTAGAGGGGTTGGACTCTTTTCCACTCTGGTGTTGCCCTTGGTGACAGGCACCGAGCAGGTGTGGGCATACTGATTGCCCCCAGGCTGGCAGCCTGTACATTTGGGTTTTCCCTGGTGGACGAGAGGGTAGCCTCCCTCCGCCTTTGGGTGGGGGGACGGGTCCTGACTGTTGTTTGTGCATATGCACTGAACAGCAGCACAGAATACCCACCCTTCTTGGGGTCGCTGGAGGGGCTGCTGGAGAGCTCTCCTTCTTGGGACTCCTTCATCCTGCTGGGAGACTTCAATGCTCACGTGGGCTATGACAGTGAGACCTAGAAGGGGGTGATTGGAAGAAACGGCCCCCCTGATTTGAACCCGAGTGGTGTTCTGTTGCTGGACTTTTGTGCTCATCATGGATTGTCTGTAATGAACTCTTCTGGGCTTTTCTATCTCTGGTGCTGAGGTCGCAGAGGTGGTCAAAAAGCTCCTCGGTGGCAGGGCCCCGGGGGTGGATGAGATCCGCCCTGAGTTCCTTAAGGCTCTGGATGTTGTAAGGGTGTCTTGGCAGACACACCTTTGCAACATTGCGTGGACATCAGGGACAGTGCCCCTGGACTGGCAGACTGGGGTGGTGGTTCCCCTCTTTAAGAAGGGGGACCGGAGGATAGTCAATCCTCAGATTCAAGAGGAGCAATGTGGTTTTCATCCTGGTCGTTGAACAGTGGACCAGCTCTACACTCTCGGGTCCTGAAGGGTGTGTGGGAGTTTGCCCAACCAGTCTACATGTGTTTTGTGGACCTGGAGAAGGCATTCGACCATGTCCCGCGAGGAATCCTGTGGAGGGTGCTCTGGGAGTATGGGGTACTGTACCCCCTGATAAGGGCTGTTTGGTCCCTGTACGACTGGTGTCAGAGCTTGGTCCGCATCACCAGAAGTAAGTTGGACTCATTTCCGGTGCATGTTGGACTCCACCAGGGCTGCCCTTTATCACCGGTTCTGGTCATAACTTTCATGGACAGAATTCCTAGGCGCAGCCAGGGCGTTGAGGGTGTCCGGTTTGGTGGCCTCAGGATTAGGTCTCTGCTTTTTGCAGATGATGTGGTTCTGTTGGCTTCATCAAGCCATGACCTCCAGCTCTCACTGGAATGGTTTGCAACCGAGTGTGAAGCAGCTGGGATGAGAATCAGCACCTCCAAATCTGAGACCATGGTCCTCAGTTGGAAAAGGGTGGAATGCCCTCTCTGGGTTGGGAATGAGATCCTGCCCCAAGTGGAGGAGTTCAAGTATCTTGGGGTCTTGTTCACGAGTGAGGGAAGAGTGGAGCAGGAGATCAACAGGCGGATCGGTGCGGCATCGGCAGTGATGTGGTCTCTGCATCGGTCTGTTGTGGTGAAGAAAGAGATGAGTTGAAAGGTGAAGCTCTAGATTTACTGGTCAATCTAAGTTCCTACCCTCACCTATGGTCACGAGCTGTAGGTTGTGACTGAAAGAATGAAATCACGGATACAGGCAGCTGAAATGAGTTTCCTCTGGAGGGTGTCTGGGCTCTTCCTTAGAGATAGGGTGAGAAGCTCAGCCATCTGGGAGAGACTCGGAGTAGAGCCGCTGCTCCTCCGCGTTGAGAGAAGCTGGATGAGGTGGCTCGGGCACCTGGTCCAGATGCCTCCTGGAAACCTCCCTGCTGAGGTGTTCCGGGCAGGTCTCACTGGGAGGAAGACCCAGGACACACTGGAGAGACTATGTAGCTCGGCTGGCCTGGGAACGCCTTGAGATCCCCCAGGAAGAGCTAGACGAAGTGGCCAGGGAGAGGAAAGTCTGGGCTTCCCTGCTTAGGTTGCTGCCCCCCGCGACCTGATCTTGGGTAAGTGGAGGAAGATTGATGGATGGATGGCTTTGCTATTGCCACATAGTGATTATAGCCAATATTACATCATATACAAAGTGCAAGATGCTCATCTTTTATTAACTGACAGTCCTGAGAGGATCACAATAGTCTCTATGATGTGTTGCGTCATACTGCATGGGTTGCCCAGTTATTGCTACAAACCAGCAGTTGCGATACACCCCAACGTGCTCCAGGGTACAAGGGGCCTTCAGTGCTGCTTGCAGCACTAGTTTTAATTGTTTGCATTGATACAAGCCCAGGAGAATAGGCCTTAACACTTGTCCATCCATCCATTTTGTATACTGCTTATCCCGCAGGGTGCTGGAGCCTATTGGGTGAGAAGCGGGGTCACCCTGGACTCATCGTCAGTCAATCGCAGGGCTAACACATAGAGACCTAAGGCCAATTTAAAGTCACCAAATAAACTAACAAGCATGTCTTTGATGAAGCTGGAGTACCCTGAGAGAACCCAGGTATGCACAGGGAGAACATGCAACTCCACACATTCGCTTCCATGACCAGGAAGCGAACCAGGGACCTTCTTGCTGTGCAGCAACAGCACTAATCCCTGTGCGGCCATGCAGCTCGCCTCAGCACTTGTTCTTACCAAAATCCCTTTAAACAAATCTATCCAGCAAGTTCAACCTTAGGATGGAAACCAGCCATTTGCCCTGGACCATTTCTACGTGCATTTCTACGTCCAAACTTGATGTCCAGCGTTTGAATCCAGTTCAAGTCCTGTATCTTAATGTGAAACTACCCTAAGTTGTCCTTCAAAATCAAACCACTAGTAAACCAAATGTTATGATATTCAATTTAAAATTTGAACTATTCTGTGTTAGGAATTCAAACTCTAAAATCCAAACTTTCAAATAAACTTTACAACAAAATTAGAAATTATTCAGCATTTTGTTAAATGAAATTGTTGGCAGCAATAAGAAGCAGAAACTCTAAATTGTAATTAGGCTGATTTCTCCAGGTTGTTCTTTACTGTAACTGTTTCTCTTTGCATGCTATAAATGCCTGATCTGTATCACTCAATGAAAGCATCTATGTCTTCTTGCACTGACACCAGCATGACAGAATTTTGCACATTCATGATTCATCAGAATCTAATGCATGCTGACACTGGGTTGTCAGCAACTATGGTTTGAAAAGAAATTTCACAGTCTACACTTAACTAGTAAGCAATATAAAGTATCACAAGTGATCAGACACCCTCTAAATCATAGTGATGTTTAGGACTCAACCCTGTAAAACATTTAGGAAAGATATATCACCACTACACACATACACACGGCAGCAGCTAGAAGCTAAAATAGAAACAAACCGACCGTTACTACCAATACAGCATAACGATTGAGTGCAGATTCACTGCCCTCAGCAGCCATAAAATACCTCCATTTTCATTAACCCTGATCTGAACCTGCAGAACAAGAAAGAGGGGACTTTATAGTGACAGCTGGGTGGACAGCAAAATTTACCGTTGTGCCTTTTAAATGTTTTATGGCTCTAAGTTTCTCTCAGACATCCAATGGAGGGAGTCATAACTCATATATGCTCTAACAGTGATCAGTGTTTCTTGTGTAGGATGGCCAAACAGCCCACGCAGACATGTACAGATGCAAGCATTAGAGAGCAACATTGACGCCTAATATATAACCGGAGTTCATCCTCAGTCCTCTACAAATGACACTCTGTTTAACTGTTCCATTAAACACAAGTGAGCCTGCGAAATCTGCTGATTTATTCATAACCAAGCACGGCTGAAGCATGGATTAAAAAACTGCTAGGAGCAAACTAAAACATGATCGCTGTGAGTCAGGACTCCCATGCTATAAGAGGGTTTTCAACATAGCAGTACTGAGTAAGTCAAAATCCCTACTAAGTAGTAATCATATAAAATCTGGCTGCATGAATGTAAGAAAATTTTTTTTTTTTTTTGTTTTTTCAATTTAACTGGATTATCATCTTCTGTAGCCACATGAAATTGCCTTATAGCAGCATGAACTCTAATGGAAATTTACTCGTGGACACATCTGTGGACTTAAGAAAGCAATCCCATTGTGTCCTGTCATTGTTTACTCTTTTAATTCTCTCCTTCTGTCCCTCCTCCTCTTCTCTTCTTGGATGGTACCTCTCCACACTGCATCCTTCCACCATCTTTCCATCTCAGTCCATCCCCTGAAATTAATCTATTTAATGGGCCAAGCCCTTGTGCGACTAAGCAGAACATGGACCAACTAAGATGCCCGACTGTGCATCACCAAGATCAAGCTGGAGTGAAACACAATGTCCACGCGTGCTCACATTGAACACACTTTTTTGGAACACATAGTGCACAATTGAGCACCATTGCACAAACATACAGACTTCAAGGCCACTCACATATGCAAGCAACCGTGCACAGAACAGAGGGCATTCACTCCGTTGATGTACATCTGCTGAGATGATCCCGTACTGAAAAGAAAACAAATTAGATTTATGTGTCCTGTGGATGAACTGTAAAACCCTGTCATAGCACTCTCTTAATTAGCAACAAGATCCAAGCGAGTGGCAGGATGGGGCATTATGGGATTGACTAGCTGAGTGGGGGACGGGTAAAGGCTTTACCCTCTATTACTCATCTGCCAACACTTGTATCAGGGGATGATACAAAGAGGAATGGAGCTCACATCCTTCTCTCTAGGATCACAATGGTAGCTTGCACAAAATCTTCCCAGCATGCATATCTTCACTGCATCTATGTATGCTTCAGCAGAAAAACAAAAGCATTCTATTTTTAGTTTAGGCTTTTATTTTCTCAAAGCCCGCAAAATAGTGTCTTTCCAGACATGTCAAGAAGACACATTGCCAGGAGGTCTTGCTTGCATGTAGCATAGACCTCATAACATTACATGTAGAAGATGCGCTTGTAATTTCAATCATTAATTTCTAACACCGTTCTATCCTTCCGAGCTTTTGGAAAACTGCCTTGATCCTAGCAGGAAGCATGTTCAGCTGAGATGACATCAATCATTGTATCATCAGGCTCAGTATGATCTCTGTCTAATGAGCCTGGAAACAGCTGCTCACACATGCTTTTCTGAATAATAGATGCGATGGGATGCTGCTTCCACCACTCATCATCTTGTAGCTTTTGCCTGCGCTCGCACGGACTCGGCTTGAGAGAAAGAAGCGATAGAATCAGCACCTTTCAATAGGTGCCTCACAGTGGATCAGTGTTACTCTTGCTCTGTGTTTGATGGTCGTATGAGCATTTCCTCAGGAACTACATGACAGAAATTAACCTAATGTCATATATCATGTTTGAGATGCATCTATTGACTGTTTAGAATATTCTGTTTGAGTATTTATCAAGAACAAATGCATTATGGAGTGGCAGCTGCATAAAACAGTAACTCCTGGTATTACTTTTCTGTGTATCTAAATGCTGATGGTGAGTCATCAGGACCAGCACGACACTCGCTGCAGTCCCAGACACAGTCAGATTCCTAAAGTTGTATTTCTTGTAAATTCATACTATATACAATGCAGCACTGTTAAAACAGCATTAGTTGATCTTTCCTAGTCTTTTTTTCCCTCAGCTGGCTGCTTCAGTCGAGCCCATTATTACAGTGTTCATCCAATCAGATATCACACAGCAGTTGATGGTGGTAATGGGCTAAAACCTTGTTGTTTGCCTGATTACATCTAATGTTAATTTTAAAAAAAACAGTAGGGTCAGTGCAGGCAATGAAGCGGGGGGCAAAGTAAAGTGATACGGGAGGAAAAGGTCTCCAGGCTGATGCAATTCCCATCTCCTGGATAGGTGCCTGGCAGTCAAGAGGTGGCTCATTACAGCCATCAGCTGTGGTATAGCAGTACAAGTTTCACTTCAGGCCTGCAGAAGAGCCTGATAGTGGAGATCTGCAGCCAGACCCCTCTCAAATGTGCGGTGAAAGGGTGTGAATCAGGGCTAGAGTGTGAAGAAAATTCAGCCCTGGTGTTTTTGGCTTGAACTGGCCCCTCATCATATGACATTACTGTTACATACCATTCCTTTGCCCCCCTTAGTGAGCAGAGATGCCACAGTTTTCACACAGAGCTCAGAGGTAAGTGGCATAGACACATCTAATGGTGTCATTTTATTCTGTTCTTATTACCTTGTGGTCAGAGGTTAGTATGGTGGACACATCATCCCTGCTTAAGTAGAAGTACATAAAAGGTATGTGTTTTAAAAAAAAAAATCTGTCAGCGTGCATTTTATTTTCTAATTAAATAAGCTTAAGATCAATATAATTTAAATTACTGTTCAAATAAGTAAATGTATTGAATAACACTGATAAACACTAGATTTATTTTACATACTTAAGAACAAAGTGACACTTTTTAAAATTTACATTTAATTAGCTTTTTGTACTCCTACTCCACTCATCTTTACATGCATTTTTTTTATGCATAACAATTGCAGAATCAGCTTTTCTACACTCGTGAACACATAAGACAGGAGTGTCCAAACTTTATTCCACTGAGGGCCTTATACAGAAAAATATTAGAAGGTGGAGCCACTTCAATAAACCTCACCTTGAGGACATTAAAGTTAGTAAAACCAATCTGATGTAGGTTAAAATATGCTTTGTGATTGGGTGTGTTTAAATGTGCCAGACAAGTCAAATAGCCAATCATTTTAAGGATTTTGGGGAAACTGATCAGAGTAGGGGCCCTGGTTGGCCCCTGCCTCGGTCATTTGAACACCACTGGTAGCGTTATACTTAAGACCACACTATCCAAGATCAAGACTCACCTGAGACCAGAGTGCACCGAGACCAAGACCAAGACCAAGACCAAGACTTTTGGGGGTTGAGATGGAGTCAAGACCCAGACAAGCCCAAGACCATAAAAATCTATTTAAAAAACCATGACAAGGTTGAACAGTTAAAGAGTATTCTGTCTTTAATTTAAGCATTATTTTTAATACATTTGTCAGATGAAACAAGGTGTCTGCAGCTCTTTCAAAGCACGACATGCAGAAATCTCAAACCTTAACAAATTTGTTCAACTTACTTCTTGAAAAAAATTAATCCTTGTTTACTGACAAGTCTGGAACTATTTTTAAATATCTGAAAATGAGATGTTTATCCAGATTTGTCAGACTGAATGATGCCTAGAGTTCGTGTTCAGAGGTATTTCTGAAAAGAAATAGGATGGACTGATGCCTGGGTTTCTGCAGGTGTAGCTATTTGTTGTTTTAACAAGTGCTTTTCCTTTTTATCACATTAAAGAAGTCGAATAGCAGATCAGTGCTGGTCTTGACTAGTCTTGATGGAAAATCTCGAATCCGGCTAGTCCAAGACCGAGGCAAGACCAAGTAAAATTGTTCTCGAGTCTGAGACAAGACCAAGACATTTAAAATGTGGTCTTGAGACCGGTCTCAGGACCATGACTGTTGAGTACTACAGCACTAACTGCTGGCACTGCTATTTGCTGCCATCTGGGAATTATCAGTCAAGATACTGTTAACATTATTTTGTTTGCCCGAAGGTTTACCATTTACAGTGTTGTCTTGGTAAAACATATCAAAATATTTTTCTGGTCAAAATGTTAGTTTACAGAATTAGCATAGTGGCGCCATCTTGTTCTGGCTTGTTCTTCTATATTCTGTGCAGCAGTTTAGGGACTGACTTTGGTTTTGGGGGCATTTTTAACTGTTTAGTGCTTATATGAGTCAATTTGTCTGCTAGTTTTTAATTTTTTGTTGTCACAGTTTTCTTTATATAGATATGTTATGTTAAGCTTCAGTGTTCCACTGTCACTATGAATATAAGTTCATCACATGGAGTAATTACCTATAACTGTGCTGTGCATGATGAGGTTTTTATGGTTGATTTAAATGTGGTAGGTAATCACTGCAGGCCTGGGAGTAAAATGCACAGCACATCGCTGCTAAATGAAGATGTTTATTTGCTCCAGGGCCTAAAATACTGTAGTATCAAACAGCCATCCATACCTCGGTCTTATGTCTGTCCAAATTTTTCAGCAGTAGCTTATGTTGTTGCCATGCTGCAGGCCTCAGTGCAGAGGAGGGCTTTTGGTTTTATCTCCATATAACATGAGTAGGAGGTGGGTTGATGTCTGCTTAATGCTTGCTAGAGGATTCAATGATCCAGAAAAGAAAAATATAATCAAGGTTTGAAAATAACCCAGAAAAGCAGCAATGACAAGCTGACACAAGACTACATTCCTAGAAGTCTTAGAGCATTAGTGTGGGACCTACAGCAGGTGAAAGTACACTTAAAGACCCTGTAAAGTGAAAATATATCTGTGTTTAGGTTTGTTGTATGACAGGTCACTGTGTTATGAACCCCCAGGTCAAATTTCAGTCAGATGAAACATCTCTAAGCTTATAAAATCAAGCTTCAAAATCATGAAAAATTAGAAAGTAAAATCTGCTCCAGGGTGGTGTGGGCATGTCTGTTGAATGAGCTGAAGCCACGCCCACTCAGGAGAAATACAATCCTCTAAAAGTAAAATTATCCTGCCTCTTGACCTTTTTTTGACCTTAGAAGAAACGACAAAGTCCGTTTTCTGGCTCAGATCTCTGTTATGATACTCTAAATGAGCCATAGACCACATTGGCTGCTAGATTTGGCAAATTTACCTCACAATGAACAGAAAAAACTGAATTTAACTGACTGTTAACTTTCAATAAAAGCAGTGACATCAGCTAACAACAGACTGTACTGAGATGAACTGCTCTGTGATTTTATATTGTAGCGTTAGAGGGGCGGAGTCATTCCCTAATGTGGGCTCGTGACATCATAAGCCCACATATTGGCACCACCCACATTAAACCCAGCCAGGAAAGAAGTGAAAAGCTTTCTAATGGTCTAAATTCAGAATTCAGTCACATGTAGATCTCAGTGTCTCCACATATGTTTATAGCAACCATATTCCAACATTTCTAGCGTGTTAAGACACAAACTTTGGATTCACTTTACAGGGTCTTTAAAAAAGGGTAGCAAACAGCAGAATGTACTGAGAGTTTTCACTTTACACACTGACATCCAGTCTTAGATAAGCATTAGGTCCACAGATATAGTTATTTCTTTATGATTTTATGAATCAAAACACTTGTGGCCTATTAATGACGTGCAAAACCAATCATCTTTACAGCTGCACCCTCTTAATGGAGTGTCCTTACATTTCTATGTTTTTTGCCCACATACTCTGAAGGATTCAGCAGCCTTTATCTCCTTCTCTGGCCTTGGTCCTGCTGGCATGACTGACTCACCCTGCTTCCTGTTTATTCTCTCTCTCTCTTTCTGATCATTGAGCTCTGATCATGTTCTTTACCCTGCATCTTCAAACAACTTCAAAGCTTCAGATTTCACCTGCTTACAAACGGCAATCTGAAGATGCCGAAGGGAGCTTGTGGTAGTTAAGCAGATATGAAATGTTGGACATGGACACCTCTTTAAGTGTTCTTGGGCTTATAAATATGAAAAAAATCCCATACAACAATCGATTTTTAACTGTTATTTAACAATATTATGAGAAGGGCTTACGGACTGAATAGCATTATGGGAACAAGGAATCAGATCAAGAGCTGAAGATGATCACTGTCATGCTAATATTCAGTACAACGGAACAACCTTGTGTTTGATATTACTCTTAAACAGTTCTTAAACCTACACGTGGTGGCAAGCATTATCTTCCCCTTCACCTGGTGAGAGAAAGGAATATTATGGTGGGCTGAGGGGAAGGAAAACTATGTCCTGCTTCTACTAAACTAGACTTGGCACAAAAAGATAAGGGAATGTGTGTTAGTCATCTGTAAAACTATCCTAACTCTAATTTATGGGGAAAGAGTCTGTGAAATGATAATTTTCTGAGTGGATAAAGTGCTGTAGGTGGAAGATTTTTATCCGTCTGTCCATCTAGGCCAATCTTACAAATATGACATCTCAGGAACACTTTCATGGATTTGAATAAAACTTTGCACAAATGTGCAAAATATCTTTAGCACGCTTTAGAGGGATTTTCTTCCAAGTTTGCACACATTTCAATCAAAGATGAGTGTAGAGTTTAGGAGTCATAGGTCAAAGGTGGAGGTCATGTAGCTCTGTGTGCATCTCTTCCTTGTGAATGTGTCATCTGTAGAACACTGAAGGATTTTCTGCAAACTTTGCAGAAATGTCGACAGAGAATAAGTTATGAAACAAGTTGATTTTGGAGGTCAGTGGTCATGTGCATCCTTTGTGTACACAACATGTCAAGAATGTCAAGGGGTTTCCTTCAAACTTTGCTATTTTCCCTCTCGCTCAATGATAAACTTGTTATAATTTGGAGGTCAGATGTAAAGGTCAGGCCTTGCCTGTTACGTTTGTTTCTAAGAAATCAACTTCCCCCTCTTCTTGACCCACCACTGTACCTTCACTGTCCAACAATTACAAACCATTCAGAGGCACATAACCATCTGGTGCTAGTTACAATTTGAAACAGTAAAACTCATATCATGTCTTAAATTCAAAATAGAAAATAAACACTGAAAAATGTGCCCTCTTATAGGTTCTTTAACTCTTAGTGTTCTTTTGATGTTGTTTGGATGTCTTATGCTGTTTTCCTACCTTTATCTTTAGTTAAGCTGCTTTTTTCTTCTGTCAAAGCCCTTTGTAAACTCTTGTTATTTAAAGTGCTATACAAATAAAATAATTTTGAATCTTGACCAACAAGTTTATGATATAAAGATAGTTAACATTTATCTCCTGACCATTTTTATTTATTGGCTCTATATGTGAACAGCATATTTTTTCCCCTTATCACAGCACTTTTTCCACTCAGATAATTAGAATTTCACGGACTCTTTCCCCATATATTAGAGTTAGGATAGTTTTACAGATGACCGTCTACTGTGATTCACTAAAAACTGCAGCATACTAACACTCCTGCTCACTGAAGCACTCTGTTTAATTGACAGCAGTCAGTGATTTGTGTTTTGTGCTGTGCAGCATCCCGGCAAGCATCCTCCTGGCTGGAAAGGATAAATCGTACATCTCAATCAGTAGCCCCACAACATTAAGCACAAAAAATCCCTCCTTTCCCCAAAGCTCTACATTATTTTGTTTTTGGCTTACCATGAGAGAATGTCAGTGGCTGTCGCTTAAACATCAGCTGCACACTAACATCCTTAGTGAGCTCAGTGGGTTTGTGATGTCTAAAACACTACAAGCTTACCTCAGGAGGAATTAGTACTAAAGGAGTGTATGTTTCCCTTCAGCTTGAGTTAACATACTGACACTTGCTCACTTATTTGATTTCTTGTAGTTCTTTGATCTCTCCATGCCCAACAGTCAATCTGAGCAATTGAACAGATGTTCAATTAAGGACATCTCTTACAGTTATGGAGGTTTGCACATGTGTGGTAAAGAAACAGAAGGGTGATAGCATGGTTTTCATTTTTTGCAAATTGGATTACACCACAAAGGTGAACGAATGTCGATTTCTTGGAAGGAATGTCAACATTGACCTCAGTCCCTCCATTTAAATTATAAATATTCTGCCCTTTCTAAAGAGGATTTTTCTTTTTTTCTGAACTATGAGTGCATGTGTGGGAAATCAGTGCCCCTGATAAAATACTCAACTTCAATTTTTATGTGAAAATAAGAATGTTTCTCATAATCACTAGATTATATTGCACTTGCACTATAGATGCCAATGTGACTTTGTCTCATAGGATGGGCTCAATGTCATTTTCCCCTCCCTGTAACCCAGAGGTGCAATAGAAGGAGAAACAGCAACCAGTAAGTTGCTGCCATAAGTATTAGCATCAAGCTAGCGTATCACTCGTCATAACAATATTCAAATTACAATATTGCGATATGTTTGTTTACAGTCTTCTTTCCAGGTGTCATCTAGCCCAGCCCCTCTTCCTCCAACAGCCGTTGTAATAACTGATCGCAATTCCTCCGTGTAGTCTGTCATGAATTTATGACCTGTGTTGCCTAATCTGACATAGTGACCATCGAACCAGAAGAAAACTGGTGTAGTCTGACCTCAACTAAGAATATCTACCCGTCTTCAATATAACTGTTAAAAAGGCCAGCTATTTCCTTGTATAGCTTAGTTATGTTCAGGCATAACAGCGCCCCTTAGTGGACATTCAATGCAGGCATAGTTATGGACAGCTAATTCAGGATCCTTCTTTAATCAGGACCTTCAGAATGAAACTTACCATGTGCTTCTGGCTGCTCCTGAGGTCTTCACTGTCTGTTCACCTCTAATTTCAGTGTTGTCTGTGCGTGCAGCTAAGCGTAAGTTATTTACTTTTAAGTGGTTTAGATTTCTTTATGTTTCTCTGTTATCTGTTGCAGAATTCTAGTAGCACATTGATAAATCATGCTAATTAGCATGATTAGCTCATTCACATAGCTGTGAAGTTAAGTATTGCTGTATATAACAGTCTTTTGATTTGGATTTGTAAGGCATGGTTCAGGACTTAATGTCAATTTAAGTTTCTCCTTAGTAGCATTCACTATTGGTGATGTTGTACATCATAGATATTTCCTTTGTATCTCCTCTATAGAACCACATGTAACCAACACTTAAAGGAAAGGAGGAAGAATGCTTTTCTACTTTATTCATTAAACAAGCTTGAGTGAAGGACAATTTCGACTTGTGTTCTTGCCAGACATGCTGTAGTGGGTGCCAGACAGCCCCTGGGCAATTCTGAATCTAGATATTGGCAATCCAAAACAATAACTAAGGGAGAAAAGCTGTTAAAAGAGACCATCAGGGTCAACACTGTGAGGGATCCCAGAATGCTTTGTAAGTAGCTTTTTGTTGTAAAATCGCATTTAGACATTTCAGAGTAAAATTTGATGTATTGTACCTTTAAATAGAGGGTATCCACTTTTCCAGGCACCAGTACATCACTGTGTATATTTTAACATTACAAGTTAAAGTAGATCTGGTTAATGGAAACATAAAGGGTAGAATGAATGTATATGAATGTGCACACATTCATGTCTCCACTTCATCAGTCCCTTGGGTGACAGAACGTGCAGCCAGTGGCAGAGAAAAATTGTGGTGTGTCACAATGACCAACACAAAACATGAATGAGATACAGAACAGCAATAGATTGGCAGCCTGCTTCCACTCAGCTAGCAGTCTTTGTGTTTTCACAGCTATGATAGATATGCCATTTCTTACCATGGTGCTCTCCACTGAACTGTCCAAGCCACAAAGTGAAAAACAGTCATGCTCCACTCACCTCCATTGCTTACTTCAATTAAGAAGTCTAGCCAATATCAGTGGTGGCTGCTGTGACTAGAAAAACGAAGGAGTTGTCTTTCTTTGAAAAGTGCAGGAAATGTTAAAGTGAGTGTAAGTCAGGGGTATCCAAACTATGGCCTAGGAGCCGAATGTGGCCCACGGTCCATTTTTGATCGGCCCACAGCAAATTTTGACTAAAAAATGAAATATGGCCTACAAGAGAACATTAAGTTTTTGCTTGACTGTATTGTAATTATTAGTTTCAGCACAAGGCAGTGCTACCATGCTAAATTCTGTAAACAAACAACTCACAAGAGTTTCTTAATTATTTTATTAATTTGTTACCATACTTAGACAACGCTGTAAATGGTTAACATATTGACATGCAAAGTAATAATGCTATCTTGATTTATAATTACCTAATAATTACCCCACTAAAAAGCAGCAGCAATAGTGTTTCAGGTACATAGCCAGTGCTAGCCAAGGCCAACCAGGTCCCCTTGAATCTGACTGGCCTCCCCAAAATCCTTAAATTAACTAGCTATTTGCCTCATTAAGCATGAACTAGCCCCATGGGCATACTGAATCATTAAGAATATCTTAATCTACATTAGACTGGTTTATTAGTCAATATCCTCAAGGTGCAGTATGTGAAAGTGGCCCTACCTTTCTTTTATATTTCAATATGTGGTCCTCAGTGGAAAAAAGTTTGGACACCCCTGGTGTAAGTGCTCTTTAAAAATCTGTTACACAGGTTTGGCCTTTTATGGAAAAACTTTTCAGGTGAAAAGTGAACTGATATATGATGCTCTAATATTTTTAGAAGCATCTGTACATGGATGTTGACTAAAATAACTAAATATAAATGGGTTAATAGAGTGGACGCTCACATATCATTGTCTATAAAGCAGGTTTTATCTCAAACACAAATTAATAGCAATGCCCAGAGAATTAGGATTGTTTATTTCATCCAAATTCTAAACCATCTTCCCTCTAAGTAGCACTTCAACTATAGTGTTATAAATGTGGGCTGTAATATAATGATAGACCTAACACAAAATAAAGAGGAAGAAAGCAGAGCCCATTTATATACTTCAGTTAGACTAGGGAGAAAGCAATCCAGAGGAAAATCTTGTTAATATGCCTCGTTCTCCATAAATAATGGAACCTCTGAACAGGTAATGGAGCTCTATAAAAAATCAAATAAATTAAAACCCCTTCACTTTCAATTTTGACTTCCAAAAACCTTCATATGCTGAAACTAATCTTTGTTTTACACAGTCTCTATTCTGTCAGTATAGATTCAGTCCACTTCAAATTGATAATAACAGTAACTTCAATAAAACAACATAAATTATTACTGTGTATCGAACAGAAGGGTGCTGCTAGCGAATCTAATTGGCTAAAAATGTAATCCATTAAACGCACTGAGCTTGAATGCAAAAGAAAGTTGGTTTCCAAATGATAGAAAAGATGCAAGAATACTAACTAACCAACGAATACTGAGAGGAATGCATTCATGCAATTAACTTCTGAGAAAATGATGTGCTTGTGACCTTAACAGAAGATAGGAACTGTCTTTTTAGTAACAATCCCACAGAGACAGAAAATATTTCCCTTTGTGCCCCTAGATAGCAGCCTGAAGCACAGAGTCTGATTGGAAAATGTCTACCAGCCGCCCCCCTGGTCAATAACAGAGAAATCCTTCTAGTCATGAAGCAAGCGAGGAAATGACCCAAACATCTGACCTCCTGTGTATCCATCCTCAGACTGAGAAGCCCCTGCACATTGTCCTATTCTGCAGAAATACCTTCAGTTGGTCAACCATGAAGCTGTACAATTTAATTCACCTCTACCTGGGGAACTCTCCATCCAAAAATCTCTGAATGATACACATTTCTTACACAGAGCAAACGCTAAAATCCCCCTCTGCACATCTCACACAAATTACAAACTCATTTCCTGCACCTAATGAATGCATTTTTTGCAGAATAAACTACTGCCAGTTTTTGTCTATTCGCAATATTTTTTCTTTAATTGTTTGACATCCATTAACTGCACAGATCCTTTGAAAATGATATTTTTTGTAATAAAACCTGATGAGCTAGCAGTTTAAGAGCAGCTCTAGGAATGGTAGCAGCAGTGTGTGCAGGAGGTTTCATTTATTGTTGCAGCTGTAATTATTGACAATGATTGCTTTGCAAGGACTGACACTGACAAAAATTAAATTATGGTTGGAAATTAAATTAACAATAGGGCTGTTTGAGAGGTTAACAGCTACAGCAGAATAAAGGCTCCTGGATATTTCAAATGGCCAAGGCAAAAGGGGATGCACATTAGATCAGAGATCTGTAGACCCAATGGACATCAGAAAATGTAATTTTCAAAGCCAAGTCGAAACATTCAATACTATTGAAATGCAGATTTCAAAGCACAACAGCTGAATGTAAAAGAATTACCTTAAAATCAGAAATACAAGTCACTATAGAATATATGTGTGGACCCCAAGAGTGACTAAACGGCCTTCTTGTGTGATGATTTCTGCTGCGTTCAGCAGAGATGACACTGTGCAGTTTCAGTGCAGCTTTTTCAATATCATTCATTTTCTCCATATAGCTACCAGTAAAGTAGTCAAGCTCCTAATCAACAGCTGCCTGTCTTAAACTGAGTATTGTGACCTGTTGGCTGAGTAAAATGCATGTCTGTATTCACCCTCTTTATAAAATGTGACTATTAGTGACACCTGCAAGCGCCCTTTGGCTTAACCGTGAGTGATATCACATTCTGAGTAACCCTGAAATTGTGCTGTCCATGATGTCAAAGCAGAAGTATAAAGAGTGCATAAATACTGGCTTCACCAAAGTCATTGGAAATGCAGCAGAGAGGCCTCTGTGGTTTACTACCAGCTGGGCTAAGTAATAAAATCTTCAAAATAAACTAATTCAGGTATCAGTGAAGCTCAGGGGGTAGAGCAGGCACCCACTAGAAGAGGCTATAGTCCTCAGCGCACTTGTCATGGTATTGATTCCAAGTCTTGGTGCAGGTTTGGTTCATGTCCTCTCACACCTACGCTCCTCACGTTTCCTGTCCTCTCAAAAAAATAAAAAAAACAAAAAACTTAAAATAATAGGATAGACATCTTAAAACAGAGCATTCATCGACTCTTAAAGTGATGATTTTTTTTGTTGTTTATTTCACAGCACAGGAAAAAACAACAAAAACCCTGCAGTTACTGTGATCTCCGTTTTCCACATCCAACATGCAGTGCTTTGTTCCGAAAGAATGTTGGGTTTGGGGGTTGATTTTTCATTGATTTCAACAGTATTCCATGTTTTTGGTTTGCTTCTACCCTGAGGGAGTACATTAA
The DNA here is from genome assembly GCF_018320785.1 of Cheilinus undulatus. Lineage (NCBI taxonomy): Eukaryota > Metazoa > Chordata > Actinopteri > Labriformes > Labridae > Cheilinus > Cheilinus undulatus. The sequence continues at coordinate 25,950,018 of NC_054881.1, read as the reverse complement.
GGAGTTAAAAGGTTCGTGTTTGCTACAAAGGATATGTGGTTTCATGTAAAATCCTGTGATTTCCACCTCAAAAACTTTCCATTAATGGCATCATAGTGACTCTGTCGCCCCCTGACCTCCAGATGACCTTTTCCTTGTGCTGCAGTATGACATATGATGTTGATGGTGATGATTTATCATCAGGAGTCGGTATTTTGAAGTTGACTAGATGCTTTGCACATTTTTCCATCTGTTCAGATCAAACTGCAACGTGGATCGCTGCAGTTTGCAATTAGATGATGATCAAGATGACATCGATCCGGTTTGGAAGTGATGAAGTGATTGCAATTAGACCTTGCATGTATTTGAAGAGAAGCGGGGCATCGTGGCACTTGTGGAACATGTTGGAGATGGACCAGAGAGTAGGCAGTGGAACTGCAAAGACTTAATAGAAAGGGAGCAGTTTGCTCTGCAGTGAGCTTTGCGGGCAGATTATGGTGCAGGTGAAGAATATAGAAACTGTAGGTAAGAGCATAATGCCTCTTCAGGGTTACTAAACGTGACATATTTAGAATTTTTACCATTTGTTTTTCTATTCTTACATTCACTCCATTATGTCACACAGTGCCATCTTTCTGTTGTTTAGTTGCTGTCACAACTTTTAGTTGAGTTCCTTTTTCTTCCTTCAAAATGAAAGACACTTTTTCTCTAAACAGGAAACTAACCTCAGCTCAAGATAGATTTGATATTATTGCGATTTTAAACATTTTGCAATACATTGAGTATTGTGATACCATATATTGCTATATATATTGTGATTTATACCATTTTTTCATCTGTTTAGCTGATTTAGCAGTAGCCTTTCCCTCATGTTTCATCATATTTCGTATTTTATTTTCATGTAGCACTTGCAAACCTCATGTTTCATATCCATCTAATCTGAACCCTGCTTGCTAATGCCAATGTCCTTCCCCTGATGCTATCATATTTGTTATACTAACTTTCTCTTGCTCTGTGACCGTCGCCTCTGCAGATCTCACTGGACAAAGGGTGCTACAGCATCATCAAATGGCAGAAAAAGCAATTGATTTGATTTTTCCATTATCCTAGACTTCAGTTCATATTAGAAATATTTTTTTATAAAATCAATACTTGGTAGAAGTGAAGTGATACAATATCACCACACAAAATATTGAGATACTATGCTGTATCAATCAATTTTTTCTCCCACCCCTAGTTTAGGATGGTGCAAAATCAGCCACTAGTTTAGTTTGGTCAGAATACAGAGGAGACTTTCCCTCACACACTGGTCACAGGTTTGATCCCAAACCTGGCAGTGTTTGGTTCATCTCTTCCCTTACTGCCTCTACACATGTTTCCTTTCTCTCTTCAGCTGACCTGTCAAAAAAGGCACCAAGCCAAATATTCTTTAAAAAAGCCTAACACACAACATGACAAGGAACCATTTCCTGGCAAAATCCTTCAGCTCATTATTTAACCTTAACTGGGTCATTTATAAAACCTACATTTATTGCACTGATTTTACTAACTTTCTAACCAAATGCTTTTTTTAGATAATTAATAATAATAACTAACAAACACAAAGAAATGGCAGTCAAACAAAATAATTTAGAATAGCACAACGGTCATGGGGGAGGCTTTTTGTTTTGACTTTTAGAACATACTGTAGATGATAGCCTTCATTTTTGTCTGATGTTCTGTCTCAGGTAGAGCATAAACCTCATAAACTTTGGTTTTGAAAAGATCATGCCAAGGCTTTAAGCAGTGAGAAAAGACAGATGCACTTGCATTCATGACGGTGTGTGTCAGCACTTTATGCTGGCATACTTGTCTCATCTCTACATAGAATGCATGCAATTAAAAAAAAAAAAAAGATATTTAAAGTGTGTCTTAGATGTGTCCTAAAGTGTGTCAAAATTCCTCAATGAAGATCTGTATCCGCATTATTATTAACTTTAAAATGAAAATATTTCACAAACATTAACATACAAAACTGCTTGGACTGAAAAAATGAAAATTGCAGTGTCTTATCCATTTAAAAAAAGTATAAATTCAACCGTGTTTCTGTCAGATCTGCAACCATTAAGATATATTTTTCATTGAAGGTCCTGTGGCTGTTGGTGAGTCAGACCCATTATTAGTTATTGTGCATGAGCCAAGTCTGCCCTTCTTCTGAAGTTTCCTAGTTTTGTTCATGCTGAGTCTTTCCACAAAGTCTCATGATTGGGCCAGACGTTTCTAGAAATCCCACTGACTAACTGAAAGAACACCAGATTCTCTTATGCCAAATTAACAGCACTTGTTCCTGAATCAGGTTTGTTATTAATTCTTGTTTACTTCTGAAATCTGTTCACTTCTTTCCTCAGATAAGTTTTTTCCCCTCATGCTGAATCCTTCAACCAAGTTTAATGCAAATCAGAAGTTTTTTCTCCATTATCTTGCAGTCATCAAAAAGCTCAAATAATATTTCCTGTTGGCATGGGAAGGACAGAGAACAAACTCAGAGATAATTGGAGATTTAAGTCCCTCTTAAAGAAGTCACTGTTTCAAATTGTACAACCCAAATTCCAAAAAAGTTGGGATGCTGTTTAAAAAGCTACTAAAAAATATAAATTGCAATGATTAGCAAATCTCATAAACTCATCTCACATCTCAAAAAAGTAGGGATGAGGCCTTGTTTACCGTTGTGTAGCACCCCTCTTCTTTTTTTGACGAGACCAGCTGCTGGAGAAAAATATCCAATTTTTGTCTGATGGAGGAATCTGGCTGCTCAACAGTCCTGGGTCTTCTTTGATTGATTTTTTGGTTTCTTTAATGAGCCAAATTTTTTCTATTGTTGAAAAGTCTGGACTGCAGGTCCCTGGTTCAGCAGCTAGACTCTTCTACCACGAAGCCATGCTGCTGTGATGAATACAGTATGTGGTTTAGCATAGTCTTGCTAAAATATGGAAGGCCATACTTAAAAACATCTACATACTTCTTACATTGATTTTCCTTTTAGATTTGTAAGCTGCCCATGCCATAGGCACAAATGCAACACCACACCATCAGAGAAGCTGGCTTTTGAACCGTGTGCTGAGACCAAGCTGGATGGTCCCTCTCTTCTTTAGGCCACAGGGCACGACATCCATGGTTTTTATAAAGAATTTCAAATTTTGATTAATCTGACCACAGAACAGTTTTCCATTTTGCCTCAGTCCTTTTCAAATGAGCTTTAGCCAGAAAAGACGGCATTATTTCTGGATCGTGTTCTCATATGGATTCTTCTTTGCATGATGGAGCTTTAACCTACATTTTTCAATGGTATTGCCAACTGTGTTGGCAGACGGTGATTTCTGGAAGTGCTCCTGAGTCCATGCAGTTATTCCCTCCGCCAAGGAGGTTATGTGATCAGGTGGGTTTGTTAGTTTGTTTGTTAGTTTGTTAGCAACATAACTCAAAAAGTTGTGGATGGATTTTGATGAAATTTTCAGGAAATGTCAGAAATGGCATAAGGAAGAACTGATTAGATTTTGGGAGTGATCTAGATCACCGTCTGGATCCAGGAATTTTTTAAAGGATTCTGTACTATTGGGAGATAGGGCTAATAGCTGAGGTCTGCGCTCTCCAAGTGCTTGTCTAGTTTCCAGTATAAAATCATGCCCATTTTTAATGCAGTGTCGCCTGAGGGCCCAAAGATCATGAGCATCCAATATTGACCGTCTGGCTTGTCTCTTGCACACAGAGAGGTATCAGGATTCTCTAAATCTATTGATGATATTATTATGAACTGTACACGGTGGGAAATTCAAAGTCGTAGCAATTTTTACTTTAAGGAACAGTTTTCTGAAACCATTCCCCCATTTTTAGATGCAGCTTTTTTATAGACTGTTGAATCCCAGCCCATTTTTACTTTTTGAGATTCTGCTTCTCTAAAATGCTACTTTTACAACCTATCTTGTTACTGACCTGTTGCCATTTAACCTAATTTGCTCAGTTTCCACATCTGATATGTTCTACTGTGAATAAAATATGGTTAGAGATATGCAAATAATTTCATTCTCTTTAATTTACATTTCATGCAGCACCCCAGTGTTTTTTGAATTGGGTTTTTATTTCAGTAGGGTTTTTGAATTTTTGCTGTATCAAAAAGTAGAAAGTTTAATATATTTCTTTAAATATTCTATGTTACAGTGAAAATTTGGCACTTGTAGTGCAAGAACTGGTATGAAAAAGGAGTGGGTCTGGTTGCCCACAGTTAGTAGAAAGCTTTCCTCATATAAAGGCTGAGAACTCTTCAATGCACATTAACTCCACCTTCTCTTCCCAAAATACCCTTTCAATCCTCAACTGTCCTATCCAATAAAGCCAAAATATCCCAAAAATATCTTTAAAAATTAGAAGGTAAATAAGTAGAAACACACCATGATGTTGGAGGGTAGAAAAATGAGGTACTCTCACGGAAGCTTTACCAAGTCCCACTGCCACGAGAGCCTGAGGGAAACTTGTGGCTTTACATCAAACATACTGGTTTCCAGCATGGATGTTGGAGGAAAGAGTTGACGGAGTGGAATTATATGGAACCTCATTTCCCAGTCATAGATCAAACATCATGGCAGAGAGAAAAGGGGCCGCTGATGTTGGACGTAGATGAAGTCTGGCCACAAACCACATCAAGGAGTCTCTTACTGTTGACTGTGGGATCAGTCAAGGGTATGGTGGCCTCCTAAACCCATATTCTTTTAGAAGTGTTTGTTGAAATTGCTGTACTTGAGTGTAAAGATAAATAATTCTCTTTCATTTGCTGTATTGTTGAAACTTGAACCCCTAAACTTTGTGATGCACACAGTGACTTAGAAAGAGCATCCAGCTATAACTCAAACATATGGGGAAGGTTCAAATGCAGTACAAGAGCACAGTTGGGTCGATGTACTTTTTTGCTGATATTGTGTTTTAAATAATGTTGCTGGTTTGCCTTTCAGAGACTGCCAGTAGCCATAAATAAATTCTTCTTGATCTGCCAATAGCAAATCACTTTGAAGTGTTAACCTTCCTAAACAGTGCAATGGTGTTAAAACATCAATTTGCAAGTTAATATGGATTTTTAAACCCCCTTTAATGATTAGTTACATACCAATTCAGTTTTGCATTCAATCACTACTGTTACATATAACCTCTGAAGAAATGCTGCTGCTCTATTTTAAGGGAAACTGGAGGAAAGCTGTTTACACGCTGGCAATAACGAGAACATCCTGTAATCATGTCTGTCTTAATCATATCAATACTCTTGTGACTTCTCAGCAGAATCCTTTACTCCATGAAAACCAATCCCTTACTCTGATTGACTAAATTCTCATATTAATTATTTTTTTCCTCACAAATATGTGTACAATTACACACAGCATAACAAACAGGCCTCTTAATGGAAAAGAAGATGGGACTATTAAGAAGGTTTTTTTTTCCATTCCTTAATCAAATTGATGCCAGAATGAGAACCAAAGTTGATAGCTGGTCAGCGCTCATTATCTCTAAATGATTGTAAATTCCCTCCCAAAATTATGTTCAGCTACAATCTGGACTCTGATGGATAAACAGAAGAAAAAATGAAACTGCACTGAGCCCTCTCGAGCAGCAGGGAGATGCTCTGAAGTTTGTTTACTTGCACTCTGATGATTCCATTAATGTTAATTTAACAGAGGAATCAAAGAGGGAATCAAATATTTGGAAATCTCAGAGCCGAGCACATTAATGTGAACTGTGCTCCCATAAAAATTTAATCAAGAAAAAGTCTTAAGATCCGTTATTGATGAAGTCACAGGATAAAAACTGTTTCAAGCCTTCAATGAATCAATGGTAATGCATCAAAATCCATGATACAAGAATTATGCACCTATGGATTTAATGATAAATTTACAAATGCTGAGGTTTAGTATTTGATCAAAGAAGAATAAACACAGTCCAGGGTCTTTGGCATTCCTGCTAACGTAGCTACAGAGAGGAGTGAGGGATGGAAGAGGTGCAACTGTCTGTCCTTTTGTCACACATGCTTGTGTGTGACATTATCTAAGCCACTATTCTCCATGTCCTGTCATGACTTTCATGACACCTTCATTCACTCCTTTATATTTCTTACCTTTCAGCATGCAGCTGTGCACTCACTCATTGAATAATGCTGGTTCCCAGGTCATGGGGACAGAGGGATGTGGTTGACATTTTATAGTTGTGAATCGTGTGTATACGTAGATTGTTTGCGGTCACATGATACCAAATGTCCCTTGGGGGTCAGGAAGTGGAGGACAGCCATTTGGGATTAACAGGTAACAGAGGAAAGTTAGTGCTTAACTGTTTTAAATGATTCTCGATGCTGAAATTATTATCAGAAAACTTGTACAGACATGGAGTACGATTATTGCGCTTTATGACAAAGTGATTTTTTTCCACAGTTTAACTCAGGGGTTCTCAATGTTAGGGTTCGGACCCCATTGGGGGTGGCGAGACACTGGGAGGGGGTCTCCAGATGCCTTAAAAAAACAAAGAATATTTTCTAAATGACACAGTTGCCACGTTACACCAAATTTTAAACAGTTTTTATCACTTTTCACCAGTGTTGTGCCTGAACGAGTTCAAATAAGCGCGTTCAATGACTGCGCTCATATTTTTGGTGAACGATGAGCTCCACTGTTGTGTTCAAATGCGTTAAAATGACTGCGTGCAACGAACACGCTCTTTTTCTTTTTGAACGGTAAGCTGTACCGTTCAATTTTCAATTTATAAACTAAGACGGGACGCAGTTCACTTGGGAAGCAAAGCGACCGCTCATATTCCAAAGGGTACCGAGAATTTCCGAGGTCTTTGTTTTATGAAGGCTTAAGTGTGATTTCCGGTAGCCGAAGTTATTTACAGCAGCAGAGTCAGGTTTACGGCACGCACCATGCGCCAGGTATGGCTAATGTGGCTAACGGAGTAGCTTGTGACATCGGCAGTAGGTCATCCGGTACGACAGAAGGCAGAAACTATGAACATTTAAAAGACTTCTACGAGCAAACCACCACAGATCCCAACGGAAAAAAAATGTTACATTCTTGCACAAATTATGCCCACCAGCTATGAAGAAACAAGTCTGAACAACTAAATGTTTATGATGTGCAACATTTCACATGCTTTATACGTCAAAGCTAGAGCTTCAAAGTTTTGCACCTTTTGTTTCCAAAATACAAAGAAAAGTATAGATATTTTTTAGAATGCTGAAAATTAAATTCTCAAAATCTTGAGAGATGGCAGCTTAAGTTTATCATGAGTAATTTGAAAATGTTAAGTATCTTTAGTTATAGCTTCTAAAGACTACCATTTAGTTTTAAGAGTTGTGGTTTTTTCTGTTAGGAAAAGACAAAGTTGAACTTAATGGTAATAATTTTCCTTATGTAATGTGCACTTGAATGTTAAGTTTAGAATTTCAGAGAAGTTTTGCTAAAGCTTTAGACTGCATTTTTTTATTTAAAAAATATAAAAATAAAGTTTGATATTTCTAAGACATTATGTCTGCTATAAAGGTGATTGCTTTATTACTTAAGTATTTAAGATACTTCTTTGCCTTTGGTCGATAAAAGTCAGCAAAATGCAGAGACAAATTTAGTGAGATATTTACTGAGGATTCTATGTTTGTTTTCACTGAAGTTGTTAAACTCTGCAGTCTTTTCTTTTATAGTAAATATTTAATAATAAATATTTACAATAAATGTTCTGTTTTTAAAAAAAATCTGTTTTGAGTTGGCCTGCTATATGATTGTACATTAAGTTGCAAGTGTTTTAGGGTTTTTAGCTTGAAAGTTTAACATGTTGGTCTGCAGTAATCCATTCTTTTTGTGATCGAGTGCTCTATCAATTCTTCTGTTGATTGATCAAGTATATACAGAGTAGAGAGTAGATATAGACTACTGTATAAGACTAGCATATTGCAGCCAGGAAGCAAGAGAAATGGGAAATTAGCTTGAACTAGTTCAATTTAACTCGTGAACTGAACTTTAACTAGTTCAATGAAGCTATGTGAACTGAACTTTGAACTAGTTCATCATAATTGTGAACTTGCACATCACAGCTTTTCACACTAATTTGCCAATTTTAACACATTTTTTCCACTTAAAACCTGTTTTTGGCCATTTTAAACCATGTACACCATTTCTTTTTTCTGCCTGTTTTTGCCACTTCTAAACCAAATCTCACCACTCTTCGCCTATTGTTGGCTCTGTTAACTCATTATTGCAATATTAACCCCTTTTTACCACTTTTCATGCCACATTTTACGCCCCATTTCACAATTTGTTACGCCCAATTTTTGCCCGTTAAACCCATTTCTACCTATTTCTGCTTCAGCTAACCCTTGCTTGTTATAACAAATTTTCATCCCATTTCCACCTAGTTTTGCAACTTTTAAAGCCATTTCAGCCACTTTTTTACCCCTTTTGTCATTCATCAGTATCCCCTTTTTGCCACTTTAATCAATTTTTGCTGTTTTTTTGGTTATTTTTTCCACTTTTATCTAATATTTGGCACTATTAATCAATTTCTGCTACTTTTAAAATCCAATTTCACCATCTTTTCCACCATTTTTTGCCATTATTCACCTATTTTGGCTATTTTTAACATATTCTAATTCTGTTTTTAACAAAAGGATTTACGTTTTTAAGAGGGCTCCTTACTACACAAATGAATTAAGGGGATATTTGTTTCTTTGATAAGAGTGGTTATTATTCAGATTAAATATACAATACCACAGCTTAACTTTACAATGGACCATGATTTTGCTAGGCTCCAGAAAGCTCCCCCATTTTACCCCCTAATAGGTGGCCTTGCTTCACATGACTATTCTTGAATGTGCATGGCTGGACACAGCCACCTTCAGGTACAGTGGGGGTCCCTGGTCTCTGGCACCTTTATTTTGGGGGTCATGGGCTGAAAAGGTTGAGAACCCCTGGTTTAACGGATTTACCTGGCATGGAGTTGATCAATATTACAAATACTCAGCCCTGCTAACCTCCTCACATCTAGGCCCGTTTAGATAAAGGGAGCTAAAAAAGTCTAGAGGAGTCTTGTACTGATCTAAGAGGAAAGCTGAGCCCCTTTAAGATGATAAGTCCTTGTTTTCTCACAAACACACTTCTAATTGAAACCGTGATATACTCATCGGTGGAGCTATGGGGTGGCTACATGGGCTTTAGCCCCAGATGTTTTCATAAAAGCCCCAAACCTATGTCTCAGAGAAACTCGCTCCTCTGTTAAGTTATTGATTGTGCTTGAATTGGGGATGAAGTGAGTGCTCTTGTTGCCAATATGCAATCTTTGGTAGATGTCGAGGCCGTAGAGTTAAAGGGAGAAACGTTCAGCAAAGAGGAGAACAGATGGTCAGGATACAGGTAAAGCTTCTAAAGTATGATTTAATAGACAGCCAACATGCAGCATGTTAATTTAGCCTGAGCCCACCGCTCCTTATTGTTGTGTACTGTTGTGTTGTTGTGTAAGGCATCCTATGGATATAAATGGCTTTAAAAAAAAAAGCATCTGTAAAGTAGGAAAAATCTCTCAGGGAGAATGCTCCCGGACCCCCCTAGTCTTGGGCTAAGCCGCTAATGTTGCCAACACCTAGCTGCACCCCTGTGATAGACTATCAGATCATGTGGGGTATGATGAGCCATTCATGAATGAGCCTGTGGAATGAAACGCCTTTTATGTAAGCTGTGGTAGTTAGCTCAGTTAGAGGGCCAGTTTTCTTTCCTCTATCCTTTGTTGTTCTTTAAATCCAGATTTAAAAGCCAAAGTGAAAGCAAATAAAGAGCTGTTTGGGAGCCAAACACCCAGCTTGACTGAGCAGAACCCAATGATCTGGATCTCTTAAAAGGGACAGATTTCCCGACACGACGGGAGAGTCTGGAGATCAGCTGGGGAAGCACTAGTTAAAAGTGCTGAACCACAACAAAACTGAACTGAAGCAAACCAGACCGTTTTGTGGAAACACACTATACACTAGTGTTGTATGACAATTCTCGTCAAGCCTTTTTAATTCCTGCCTGCTGCCATTTCTCCATGAGTTTTTTAACTTTAAAAAATTGCCTGAATATTTCAGTACTTTCAGGACACAAAAGTAGCGCAAGAATGTTTATTTTTTCTCACTGTGGTATAGTCATAAACGTCTCAGAACTTGGCTTTTTGGTAGCATTTCTCTATTCATGAATCAATAAAAGCCCCTAAGGGATGTGCTCTGCTTCTGTGTGACGTCAAATGCAAAGAACCTATATCACTTTACCAGTTTCCTGTTAGACATATCAAAATGGGAGAGGGCTGAGAGATGGATGTAAAATACATCCAGAATAATTGATGTGCTGGTAGGTCTGGCCTTTGAGGTTGTGTGCCGGTTTTGGTGGTGACACAAAATGTGCTTGAAATAACAATTAAAAGAAAAAAAACTCTTTGCAATTACAAAACAGCACATATGATAATAATTGAAAGTAATTTCTTTCTGTTCTAGTTCTGTACATTAGCACCCAATTAATGGCTCATCTAAACCCGACACAGGCAGTTGGATGTGGACTGTCAATTTGTTGGCCTGAGTTCTAACAATCTCTTGGGCCTTTCATCATCTCTAATACCTTGTTATCTGCAATAAGCCAAGAGCCAGCTGAAACTATCATTATATAATTACCGTGGGATGAGTCACTAGCTGCTTTTTCAGTTGTAGTCCTTGTTATTCATGGAGTTGCAAGTCAGCACAATCTAATGCCTTTAATCCATAAAATCCTGCATTGTAGATTTATAAATGGAAACAGTTGATTGTTTTTTTCTAGGTTACTTTATCAAGGATTTATGTTTTTCTGTTTTCTTCTGTGTTAAATGTGAAATGTCTGTGGATTCTTCATTTTCCTTCTGCTTCCTTCTGTTGTCAGTTTGTTTGATTTACCAATCTTTCCCTTAACACCTTCCAGATTCAAACAATGAAGATTGAGGAATGACCCTAGTGGTTGTGCATGCAGAGCTCTTTCAAGACTGAAACAACATAGAATAATTATCTAGAGACATTTTAAAATAACTTGTCAACAAATATTCCACTTGCCATGACCTATAGGTGTTTCAGTTAATTAAACATGACTTGTATAGTAGTTCTGAAAAGGTTTCACATCAAAGACAATGCACAAAGTTTCGCTTTAATAAGCTATAATGTGCGTACCCTGGATTCAGAACCTGACTGGAATGGTTGTACCTTGTTATGTAACTCAAAGGAAAGAGACCTGGAGCCTGGATTGCCTGGTGGTGAAGTCAAAGCTGTGGTCCACAAAGTTTTGATTCCAAGCACTGGCTTCTTTCCCACGTCATTCCCCACTCTCATGAATGTTTCCGACTCTTCTACTCCGCTACAACTCATAAAGGCCCAAAAATAAAAATAAAAAAGAGCAACATTTTGTAGGAATTTGATTTGGGGCACTTTGACACCTCGTGAAGTTCTCCAAGTTCAACTGTGCTGTTTCCCCAAGAGTATTTGTTGACAGAGGGTGGCGAAGCCAGCAATTTAGAGGTATCACAGGACTACCAATATGGTCCTGTGATATCACTAGATTTTGTTTTAATGACTCTGCTAGCATCTACAGCTGGGTATTACCCACCCCTCTAACAACAACATAGCCAGCTTTGTGTTTGTCATGAGGCGAACTGTTCCAAAAGCTCTTCCCAACTTGCAAAAGCCTGTCCAATCTAGTCCAGATAATCTAGTCCAGCTATTTGCTGCACCTTTTGCTTTTCTCTTCTTCTTCCCCTTATCCATCACTATCCTCTCACATCTTTTAGCCTCAGCTATTGAATCAAACAGAACCCAGACAGGCTAACTGTTTCCTTTAAGCTGATTGCTGGTGGTGATTCAGTGCCATTAAACTGTGTTACCAGTTACCAAAGTTACACAGTGCTGAAAGCAGGTAACTGTGGGAAGTGGAAGATATTATAAAACAGCTGAAAGTACGATTTATGTTTGAAATGTCTATTTCAAGGTGAACACATTACACATCAATGCTTTAAAAGATGAAATATTCCATTCACACAGGAAACAATAAAGGTTGTTTAGTCAGCCTATGTGTTGACCCCTTCCTACCTCCAAACTGGATTTAACTCTTTAAACTACAGTGCATCTTAGCTGACTTTAACACCACTTCAGACACAACACTACAGAGCAGAGGCCAAACGTGCCTCTGAAGGCAGTCTTATAGCATGTATTTTATAATAACTTAGCAATGATAACAGCTTCACATGCCCCTACACTTTCAAATTTTTCCACAGAGTCTGTTTTTTGCAGGTCTGTTAAAAATCATGGGAGGTTGAGAATCGAGATGAATAAGTTAATACTCACCTTGTACAGCATGTTACAGCTGATCAAAAGGGACGATCATTTAATACATTAATTATTCACAAAACAGCATGTTCCTTTAATGTCTCACTTGCCCTAAAGGCACAAAAGACATGGTCATGCTGGTCCCAAAACACTTTTCCCTTCTCGTACCAGTCAACATAAGATAGGCCAACTGGGGAAGAAGCCCCAAGAGACCCTTTCAGTGGACTCTGGGGACATTTTAGTGCTCACATGCAAAGCTCAGCAACTAAAATGGAAGTTTCAGTGGAAGCCTACTTGAACTGACAGCTGGGACCGGACAACATGAGGTAAAGATACACCAGAGGTGGACAGGAGATTGCAGCCTGCACTACAGATCTAAAAAGTCACAGAGAATCACTGTTTTTTCTCATCATTTGCTGCTTTCTTCTCTCCTTCAGAGCAATTCGCATTGTGTGATGGCCAAGCAGAGTCACACAATGCTTTGTGAGGGCTTCTGGTCATGTTATTGTGGCCCAGTTAGACTTTACTGACCAAAAACAGCCCTGAAAGGGGTAAACAGGAAAGCAATAGCAAAAGTCCCCTGCTACTTCCCTGAGAGCTCAAGATGAGTCAGCTTATACCATGAGTTTTAAATAAAGCCATTAATTTGTTCATTAATATGGACAGCACACCATCCATCTCCTCCTGTAGTACAAAAGTGAAGCCAGAGTACTCCCAACCATGGTACTGGTATGTTGCTCTGGTGTAAAAATTTCAGTAAGTCATCAATAAGGGATGCTCTCAATGTTGTGGCTTCAATCACTAGTGGGTCTAGCTTCTGATGTATTGATTTATAGTCTATCAACGTTGCCAAATAACCATCACATTTCAAGGGCGACATTAGCTGGTTCTATCAATGATAATGCAGCTTTAGTTAAAAAACATGGCATTTTTATTGTGCCTTAAAATAAACTCTGCATGATCAGACAGGTTCATCTTGTTGGATATTTGTTTCTCTCATAAGTATATTGAACCAAACAAACTTATTAGATATCCTAGATATCTGTATTTTGAGTAGATTTGAGCGTCTAAACTCACCAGAAGGCCACTATGTTTTGGTCCATATTGGTTATGTGATGTCACGCCAGAGTGCTCCTCGCTGTTGCTATGCAGTTTTTCAGATGGGCAGTTTGAAATGATTAAATGATTAAAGGGGCCTTGAATTCGGCCCGTGAGGGGTCCAGTAGTGTCTGTGTTTGGGCCTGTCCTTGTGTTAGACGAGTGAATGCTTTATTACCATTATACAATCTACTGTTTTGCTTGCAAGTTATACCTTCTTACCATGTTTGGATATTAGCCACACACCACATGCCGACCACATTTTTTTCAGTATGGAGTGAATACTCTACTTTCCTGGTCTTCTGCCTCTTCCACTGTGACATGTATCCAGGCAGCCTAGCTTACCTGCACTACCTCCACCTCATGTCAGAGTGCAGGCTCTGGTCTGGAGTGTTTCATTGTAACTTTAGCCCAATACAGCAGCGATACACATATCTTCCTGCTAAGGGTGATCTTTAATCTGGACTTGCTTGTCTTTAATCTAGGATTATTCATAGTAGCAGGCTTTGACTATAACTCATTCTCAAAGCAGAGGCTTCTAACAGTGAAACATCCTCCTCTACACTGTTTAGATTGGCTAAAATTAACTGTGTCCAATAGACATGATCTATTTCCAACAAATTCTGCACAATAAAAGTCCCCCATTCTCTTGTTGTTGGAGGACCTTTAATTATGAAGGAGTTATATCAGAAAATCTGATGTTTTCAGTAGTAATTCAACAAATTGCATTTGATTGTAATACAAAAGCAAAGCATACACTTAAAAAACTGAAATACTGGGTCTAATCATGCCAAGGGCATAGCTAAGGATTTTGGCCCCCAGAAACAGGGAACAGGGGCCCCCCAGTTTTTATTGTACTCTGATACAAATTTCAGTCAGTCGACCAATTTCTTTTGTCACTTTTGATTCAATAATGACACTAATTACTAAGAAATAAATAAATTAAAATACACTTCTCATTGCAGGCTTATCAAGGGCCTCTCCCTACCATGGGCCTGGGTTATCAGTACCCCCCCGTGCTACGCCCATGAATCACACATCTACATGAGCAATGTTGAATGAAATTCACTTTTCAGCACATACGGTGTGCCTGTCATTACATAAATCTGATTCTGCCTGTAGTGTCTTTAGCATGTAAAGCTGAAACAGTTCAGCAAAGCAGCCAGATAAGTGAGCCCTCCATAGTCTGGTTGTAGCAGTTCTTAAAAGCTGAGAGGATCATCTTTCCTTCAAGTGGGAATGGTTTCAGTACATTAAACGAGCATGCCTATGGCATACTACAGCTCAATTTCTCAGGTTTTGGAACTTAATTTTACATACTTAGAGATTTTTCATCACTAAAATGTGGTCTGGTGGTACATAACACAGCCTTTTGTTATTTAATGAACCTAAAATACATAATTATATTGCTTTACATGGACTTCAAACTCTCATCTTTGGAATAACTAATGACTGCCTCTTAATTAGACCTTGCCCTCTTCCTTTTATCTAAACTGTTAAGGACTGGCCTATACTTAGCACAACGATCCATTAGTAAAATAGCTACCCTGAGTTTATTTCCTTTGTGTTAACAGGCATACAATAAGAACTGTCCACATAAGCAGTTTTACTTTCTCATTCACTCATTATTTTTGGCAGAGGAGCCTGAAGTGTTTACAGAAAGAAAGAAAAAAAAACGTGTGTCATCAGAGAGAAGCTTAAGGACAACGCAACCAACTGAAAATATATTGCTTCTTAGCGTCCAAGTCCCCCTTTAATTTCTTAAGGAAGATTAATAACAGCATAATCCCAAGTAACAAAGATGAATCATCCAAACAAGGATTATTCACATCTTGCTTCCATTGTTTACTGCAGGGGTCTTTTTTTTAATTTGGTATTAATGAGGTTAATGTGTGATGCCTCTCATAGCAGTGTGATGTTTTCTATATAGGTGTATACTCACATTCACATACTTACACACAACAATAAAGCCAGAAAGAGAGACCTTCTTTTCAAACCTGGCAAACCTTCAAATCATAAAACTTCAAACAGCAGCTCATCTTAACACAACCTCATTTTTTGCGTGTGCTGCATATAATTGGTAGTTTTATCACTGGTTGGGCCCATAATCTTTTGTCTGACAGGGCCTGTGTCAGCAGATTTATGAAAGGATTAGGCTACTAAAGATCTGCACTTGTTCTCTTGTTGCAAAAATAATTAGAAGAGACCTGAAACCTGATCATTTTTAAGGGAAAGTTCAAACAGTGTCCAGGCAGCGCTGAGATGATAGTTTGAACAGATTTTAAATGGTTTTCTGTGGTTATTGAATATTGTTTTCCATCGTTAAAACCACTCACTTCCTCAAGAGACTAATGAAATAGCCCAGGAAGGAAACATAGTATTTGAGCAGATTATGTCATTACTTGGCAGGAACTCAGGTCATACAATATGCCAGTGCACACCCTGGATTGTTGAACAGCTCTCACTGAAAGCTGTGGTCAGACAGTCAAAGTCAGCATGAAGCAATAAAACTTCATTTTAAGTTTGTTATCCGACAAGAAGCATTATTGACTCCCTCACTCAAGCTCTCTTATAGCTGAGTATGAACAGCTGTTCCCATCACCTAATAGCACTGCTCCACTCTGTCACTGTTAGCCTATCATACTGCTGCTGTCCCTTTTCCATGTGGCTTTCTTCTTCACCAGTTCATTCATGGCACGGTCCCAAGCAACCCTCCATCTCCCCATGACCACCAAGTCTGCAAGAAATCAGCCATCAACCCTAGTATTCGTCCTCAGACATTGTCTCCTTAACCCCGGTCTTCAATGTTGATCTAAACCAGCCTCAGATGACATCATTGGCTACCAGACCACCACCACCAGTGTCTGGACTCCATGGGGAATAGATCTTGCAGTTCAGGGCAGACACCCTTCCATCATTCTGTTCTTGAGGAGTTCAAGCACCACAGAGACAATAATTCAATATCACATGTATGTTAATAAATACAATTTATTATCACATAAATGTAAAATAAATGTTAGCTTCAAATTAGTCACTTATACATATCTCATTTATTTCAGGTAGCGTAGTGTAATGTGATGCTCAGTTTCAATTCCCATGTACAAAAACAGTGTGGTGGTGGGACTGGAAACTAGGGTTGCACAATAGGGGGGTCTTAGATTGTAAAGACAGAGAATGCATCGGTTATCTGCTGAAGCTTTATCGTAGAATCGACTCTTTTACTTCTAGCTCTATGCTTCCCAGCAAAGCAGTGATTTATGGCTAGAAATGAAACTGAAACTTTAGACTTAGTCCTTAAGAAGATTTCCAACTGTTTATGGAGCTGTGTCTTGTTTTTTTTAAACCATTAGTGTGCAAAAAACGTTTAGTTGCACAATCTGCACAAAGTTTAGTCTTTTAAATGAGCTCAAAAGACAGCATCCTAAACTGCCCTCCAAGATTCAAACAGGGAAGAGATCCACTCATGTTGTTTTGGTTTCTTTTGTTTCTTCAGGGTACTCACAAGCCTTTCCACTTGACAAGTAAAAGTCAGGATAGTGGAATCACGAGTATAACTTTATAATATCAGCGCAGGGATTGGATCAGAATAAAAAGCTCAAGCGACAACATTACATGGGTTTTAATTTATCATTTATCATAAATGATCTGTATTGAAACAATAAATGATTGTGAAACATAAAAGCAGAATCCACTTTCTTTTATTTTCTCAGTTAAATGAAAAGATGTACTCCATGATTTAAAATAAAATAACTATATATAATACAGTTTCATATATATATATATATATATATATATATATATATATATATATATATATATATATATATATATATATATATATATACAATGCTTAACAAATGTATTAGACCACCAGTCATATTTGTCTCAGAGACCATCCAGCATCATGAAGCGCTTTAATGCGGACTCTTTCATTTTCAGTGAGCTCTCCACGTTTTACTATTTTGAACAGGAATGAGGAATTTCAAACTGAATTCACCTTTTTAAACCCAAATTTGAGCCGGCTCACTGGGCTTCTCTGAGAAGTCCGAAATTAATCAAGCATAACATTCAACCACTAAAACTCATTTTTCTCTTCAGGAAAGCAAGTAAATAATAATCATTTGACATATTAATCAAGAAATATTAATGTGCTTTACTATTTTTTCAGTTTTTTTTGTAAATCAGTAAATTTGAAAATTCATGGATAACAATAATAATGATATTTTAGCATTTAAAATATCATTTGGGTTAAAGAGCTTCTACATATTGGTGTATTAACCATTGCAGAAACATAAAAAATGATTTTGGTTACACCAATTTTTACCAGTGCTGTTAATTTAGGTCAGCTGTGGCATAAACCTTACTTTGGGTGGTGTTCTAATAAATTTGTTAAGCACTGTACATATATATATAGACATGTTTATATGATCATTTGAGCTTTTAATTCCAAAAACTTGCACAGTCCTTGTCTGCTGTATTGAATGATGTAGCGGACTTGCCTCTGGCAACATAGTGGTGACATCGGCGTCCGGCCAGCTAATCTCCTGTCGAATATTAAGTCTGTGCTCAGTGATACTTAAATTTGGACCATAAATCCATTTATTAAAACTAATGTTATGTAATCGCTGTACTTGTTAGTCTGAAAACTCACATATTTTTCATCTACTTGTATTTCCTTATGTGGCGGACCTGCCTATATTAATATGGCAGCGATGCACGAAGAAAAAAACAAAGGAGATGTGCCTTTCAAGTGACCTCCGGTATTATAAGATTAGATATGGCAGTGCTCGTCCAACTTCCGGCATGAAGTGGAGGTCCTTGGCTGCATCCATGTCGCTCTCCAAAAAGTGGCACTAAAAAGTAATTTGAACATCAGAACCCAACAAGCTTGACACACTTTTCAGCTCCAAAATGAAGTAAATGTTAGCCAGAATGCCAGCATCAATGCTACTAATCCAGCACACATCATTAATAAATCACAACTGGGGAGGGCCTATTCACTGGGTTGTTCGGGGGCTGTGCAAATTCTACAGGTGGGCCTGCACAGGTGTACTGGGTCTGTTCATACAGAACCATTTATTTGTTAGAAATATTTTGATTGACTGGTTGAAAAATGAAAATTGATAATCATTTCTTAATGTATTTTTGTATTCATTTGCATTTTTTTTATATTATATTAGAAAGTTCTGCGGTTTCTTTTGTTCCTTATTTTCTAACAGCGATTTATTGAAATTCTACTCATTGTGATCAAAAAGGCAAGCCCTTTGCCTGAGTGAAAGATATATAGTGGAGTGAATAACAAAAAGCAGGGCAGGGGAACAACGAGAACATTGCCTCCATGATACATTACTTGGCTGTATCCCCCATGGTGCATCTCTTTATTTCCTGTCAGAGTCACAGCACCATTGAGCTGCAGGAGAGCTGGCAATATTAACCAGTTCTTCCTGTGCTAACACTTATTAACACTGAGAAATGAAGCCAGCAGTACACCCTATACCACATGAGCAGTGCAGGTAATTAAGGAGGAAGCAAGGCTTAACAATAGCATAGGTACGTCGATACAGAGTGAACATTGTTTTATGGATGAAAATACAAATCAAGTAACTTTCATCAATGTCTTTTAGCTATAAAGTTGATCAACAGGTGTTTCTTTTCAAGCTGTTGGTACTTTCTTTGTGTGCAGCTGGAAGGACATGGAGAGAAAATGATTACCTCTGGGTACATTTAGAAGGGCCCTAGGCTCAGCTTCACAGAACTACTTCCAATCTAGGACACAACTCTCCCAGAGCCACTGTCTGGGAGGAAGCAGTGAGATTACTCTCCAGTCTGATTAAAATGGACAGAGGAAAGGTGAATATTTATTGCATGCACAACCTCTTGGCCTCTCTTGTTTCACTATCCAATCTCTGTTGACTTTTTTGTTTTTTTTACACTTAAGGGAACAAAGGCGAAGGAGACATCGATGTTGGGCCTCAGGACATTCGTCTTTTTAACTGTTGCTTGTCTGTGTGCAGCCTTCTTTCAGCTTGGATATCAGATTTCATTACACTGCACTGCTGCTGCTGGGCTGTTATAGATTTAATCAAGGTTCTAATCTTACCCTGCCACTAATAACAAATACATCTTGACATCAATATGCATTTCACACATGCAGGGGCTCTCATCAGAGAACACAGAGCAAACTGTGCTGCATCCTGTATGAAATCAAGCAGTGAGACACTCATGAATAAAACATGACTATCATAGTGCTACAACTGAAAGCTCCCCCTGTTCTTTTACATCAAATGTAACCTGTAATGAATGATTTATTCCACCACTACAAATCAGCTTTGAAGCCCTAATTGGATTAATTTGGTCATTAAATAAAGGCATGATGATTGAGGGAACACACAGCTTGTTATTAAAAAACTTGAATTTCTAGAGCTGCAATTCCAGATCAGACATGAATCCATCACAGCACATTGGAGGTGTCACAGAGTTGTGCATGGACCAACACACAGCAATATCTGGCTAATGTATGATTAATGAGCCGAGCTGGAAATGAAAATGTGGAGAAAAGGAAGGCTGACTGAGACATTTTCTTAGCTTTTCATTGCAAAGTGCGCAAGCACAACATGCAGTACTGTGAAAAAGTCGGATATCCGGATATGTTATTTTTTTGCACGTTTGTCACATTTGAATGTTTCAGATCATCAAACAAAGTTCATCTTTCAGTCTGGGCTCTGAGACTCCAGCAAACCACAGTAAGAGCCAGTATCCACAAATGGAGAAAACTTGGAACAGTAGTGAACCTTCCCAGGAGCACCCAGTCTACCATAATTAATCCAAGAGCACATCAACAACTCATCCAGGAGGTCACAAAAGACCCCAGAACAACATCTAAACACTTGCAGGCCTCATTTGACTCAGTTAAGGATAGTGTGCATGATTTAACAATAAGAAAGAGACTGTACAACAATGGCATCCATGGTGACATCCATGGTTTTACACAGCTGACAAAAGCACTGTAAGAGGTGGTGGCACATGACAAGGACATGACAAAGACTAGACATAACTCAAAAAGCCCAAAAAACATATTGGGAATGATAATGATGCAATCATGAACATCTAATAAAGAACTATACCACACATAGAATGGGAAATACAAATTCTTGATAATCAGTCTTTATTCCCACACTGGTGGATTCAGAGGGAGGCTAATATTTGAGAAAACCCAGAAAGTGCCTACTTGGATGCCCTTAACAAACATAAACATGATAAAGTGCCCTCATTGGTACCCTGTAAGTGGGTAACATTTTTAAGGTCAGATCACTAGTTGTTCTCAAGACCACACTATACGAGACAAAGACTTGCCCGAGACCAGAGAGCACAGAGACCAAGACAAGACCAAGACTTTTGAAGGTCAAGACCGAGACAAGACCAAGACCATAAAAATCAATTTAAAAAAACCATGACCTAGTTGAACAGTCACAGAGCATTCTCTCTTTAATTTTAGTTTCTTTTTAATAAATCTGACAGATAAAACAAGGTTTCTGCAACTCTTTCAAAGCACAACACGAAAACTCTCAAGTCTTAAAGAATTTGTTCAACTAACTTCTTATGAGAAATAAATCTTTGTATGTATTTAAAAGACAAGTCCAGAATTACTTTAAATATGAAAATGAGATGTATGTCTAGATTTGTCAGGTTAATGATGCTTAAAATAAGTGTTCAGAGGTATTTCTGTCTAGAAATGATATGGACTGATGTCCATCTTAATGAAGTTTTTGCAGATGTAGCTTTTTGTTGTTTTAGCAAGTGTTTCTTAATGAAGTCAAAGAATAACAGATCAGTGCTTGTCTCAACCGGTGTTGATGGAAAAGACAGCAACACTAAAGATCACCTTTAGACACCGGTCTAAGTTTAGGACAAAACAGAAACGTCCTGCAAACTGCATAAAAAGTGAGATCAGACCCCCTAAGATAATGCCTGGCCATGCTATGGTTTGGAGTTATCTGTCAGTATTAACCAGTCCCATTCGTATTCATCCATAAATGTTAACACACTGACACAGCAATGGGAGGATATTGGGGTAGGCTGAGGATTGAACCCAGGACATTCTGACTGCAAGACAACCAGTTCTCCCAACTGAACCACACAGTTTGCTTTTCTGATATGGCCTTCTCTTAACTGTTACATCTTAGTGTTTACATCTGTGATTGTTTTTACCTGGTGTATTTTAATTGTCTTCCAGTGAGCCATATTGCCATTGGTTTGAAACATTCTTGAGAACGTTACCATTATTAACATCAGCATATTATATTATTAAAATTAGAAATAGAAGATAGATGGACAGACAGAAAGAGCCTCTTCAATTATCTTTGAAAGTATTGACTGTTAAAGGTGGAAGTATTCAGTATAAAAGGAAGCTTTCAGGATGTAGCAGTAAAGCACTCAACAGACTAAAGTAGCTCTTCTCTGCCTGTCTCACTTCTTCTCAACAGTGGAGCACTAAGGTCACTTAGGTAACAATGCCTCTAGTGTTTGAAGAGGCTCACTTGTATCCCCACTGATAAATAAAATATATATAAAGTCTTATCTTGTCTTATAGCCATGATGATTGGATATTTGTTTTTTTATGAATGATACTTGTAGATACTTGTGGTCTTCATGAGCGCAGAGGGAGGTCGCCAAGATGCACAAACTGTCCAGGTCCATTTTCTTCTCCTGCCCCTTCACGGTCATGCCTCATTTGTCATTTTTCAAATCCCTGAGTACAACAGGCTTGTCTTAGACTACTAAAATAAGCACTAAGAAAAAAAGAATGACATTTTAAGTTGGATAATAAGAATGACATTTTAGGAGGAAATGCGCATTACATGACTTAAGTTATAAAAATAGAGTCAGTAACAGTTCTGATTTGAACACTACAACTTTAGACATTTACTACATTTTTAACAGTGGTTAAATTATTCCTCAGGCAACGGTGACTGTTTGGGGTTCCATAGGAGAGTTCTTCTAAAATGATTTAAGCTAAAGTGCCCTGACCAGGGCATCCCCATTTAAAAAGACCATAGAAAATAATGCATCACCAAAATGCTCATAAATTCTGTGGCTGTTTTATGTTTGTATTGACTTTTAGAAAAAAAAAATGCTTCTCTTGATAATCCTCTCAAGGACCCCTGTGAGTTCCCAGAATCCATTTCCCATTGTGAAGAGTTTACAGCCAAGGTAGAACAAAATTGCAATCTTTGCTTTAGTAAAAACCACAGTAATGTCACACTGAGCTGTCTTGTGTCCAGTGTTTTTAACTCTCATCCTGGCTGATCTCATCCTGAACAACAGGTGACTGAACACATGGTCACAGCTTAAACTGTTTTTTCAAATCAATTCCACTGTTGGGGATAGGAAGCAAACTGGAAGCCTGCAGGTAAATGTCTTTCAAATTTCCTTGGATAGAAAGCCGGATACACAGGAAAGGATAAAACTTTTAAAAAGGCCCCAAAGAGAGATAATATCGTTAGAGTTTCATCCACATCTATTAAGAATTCTTCATGTTTAGAGACATTTGGTTTAGAGACTTTTATTTCTAAATTTTACTTTGAAAGAGCGGCCATTTTCTTCCTGTTTTACCATATTTCCACACCGTTTACCATTCCACATGCAGTCTCTACCAGTGAAGAAGTCATTGACGATGTAAGTTGTTTTGCACTGTAAGTTTAACACAGGTGTTATAAAATCATGCTCTGAATGACATTATTTTTACTGTTTAAGATTAAGTGGCTACGCTTTATGGTTCAAAAGTTGATTAACTTTGAATAATACATCTACTGACAACACCGGACTGAGAGAAGGCTAATATATATATATATATATATATATATATATAGTGGGTTATATAATTAATAATGAAATTTACAGCGAGAGATGCAGAGAGGCACAAATAACAAGAGAGAGCTCACACACTAGAAATATTACCTGTGACCTGATATTTCTTTATTCTTAACACAGAATACCTACAGCTTACATGATTTATCACATTATATTTTCCAGAGAAAGTTTAGCAGAGACAGGAAAAGCAAAGAACAGCTCCATAATGAAAACGCTTTAAAAAAAAATCAAAAACCGTAAAAGCAGTGAAGCGATTCTCCTTACCAGAAAAAGAGGCTTTGTCTTTAAAAGGAAGCATGAGTGAGTAATAGCAGGTTCTGAACATAGAGTGTGCTGTTTCAGCAGGTCAAGAAAAAGAGAACAAGTCAGAAAATATGAGCTAGATTTTCCTGGGTGATAGCTGTGATAACCTACAAAACTAAAGAAATTTTCATCACAAGTATAGCTTTTTTTATTACGTTTTGATTTTGAATTTAGTCATCAAAGCACTCATAACAAGACTAGGTTAAAACCTAGTGGCTGACCCCAGCTATCTAGGATGCCTGCTGAAATGCCTGAACACTGACTTTGGTATTTTGGCAGAGTTAGTGGTTTTTGGGCTGGGCTGCATTTAATATATATCCCAGCAAATTGGATAATGTGATGTATCATTGTTAATCTATCATATCAGCTTGACTGTTTCATATCTCCCTTGTGTGATTATATTTCAGATCTGTCTGGGAGAGCACTCATAGAACGCATTTGGGAAGGGCAGGACTTTTTTTTCTAAAAGTAATCAAAAGGTGATTGGAGGAACGTTCTATCATATGCTGAAAGGCCAATCCAAGCAACAAGACAAAATGTTGTTGTGGAACAGGAGTCTTGTGGACACCATAAATCCATAAAAGGACCTGAAAAGGATGAGAACCACTAATCACTCCCCTGGAGGACTACCGTAAAATACAAAGTATTGTGAGAAGTATGCGTAGTATCCAATCACTATCAAATAAGGCCAGATTTTATTCTGTTATTTTATTTATTTGCTAGCCACATTTAATATCTGTATTGCAGTTTTGATCACGTCATACAACTTTTAGGATGTAGCACTTGTGATCTTCCTATGGATTTTTTTATGTGGATTGTGTGGTTTGTTCTTATGATGTGCCATCATGTCATCGTGTAATGGTTCTCTTACAGAAATTAAGTTTGTAACAGATATGCAAAGTTATTTGAGTTGAATTAAATTGAATGCAAACCAGGAGGCAACCTCCCGATAAATGAAGTTAATGGGGAAGTGCAAAAAAATTGCAATATGGCGAGTGTCCACTTGAGGCTGGCTGCAGGAACACCAGAAGTCCTGTACACAACACATTTTAAAAAGTTTTTTTACACAAGAAATAAACAGGTTTACAGCCTGGTTCACCACCTGGGTTGTACCACAATAATTTTGATTATATTTAGGAAAGACCTGACTGTGACACTGACTGGCACATCTCATTTGATTGACAGATAGCTTGACAGGCAGATGCTACCTCCAGAAGGCCAGCTTTAGTGGCACCCTAGGCAACCACCTATATCGCCTATGCCCAGAAATGGCCCTGATTTTAATCAAACGGCTGACGTCACACAACCTCTTTTGGATGGCATTTTTTTTTTACATTCATAGGCTGTTTTTATAAATAATAAAGATTTTCAACCAAGAAACTTTTATTTTTTTATAACAATGATGACAGATAATAACTGTGAGTACAAATAAGACAGTATAAATGTTTAATTATTTCATTTAAAAAATACATATTTTTTATTTATAATTGTACATGGTTGTTCTGTTTAAAAAAGTGTTAATATTTATCATTAGTTGTCACAGACATTCATGCTGTTATGTATTATTGATGCTCAGTCGGCATCCCTGCATGTTTTAATTATGCTACAGCACTGATGTCATCAGCAGCAGATAGGGAGACAGAGAACAGTGTCTGTGGCTACCTGATCCGTCTCGGAAACCCGATTTGTACTGCACATGTGCAAACATGCATCTACATCCGCTCGGCAGCCTATCAAAGCTAGGCTGGGTTTATCATTTTAATTTCCACTGGTTTGATTTAGGGGTAGCTCATTGGGGTAGGTTTATATTTTAATTAATTAGCTTCCTGGGGTTAGGTTTAGCGTTTATATTCCACTGGGTAGGGTTAGGGTTAGGGTTAGAATTAATTTATGTAGATGCGGATGTAAACGCGTGTTTGCACATGCGCAGTACAAATCAGGTTTCCGGGACGGATTGGGTAGTGACAGTGCCCAACAGTGTTTTATCATAGAGCTGATGGGGTCACTGGTTCTGGCACTGGAACTCTCTGGCACTGGCAGAGAGTTCCTTATTTTGGATACGACCATAAGATTCACATTTGAATATGCACTGGTATGTGGAACTTGGTATCTGTAAGCTCAAGTATTTATTTTTCTTATTTTAAAGCAGCAATCCTGTACTTTCAGTTTAAATTATATAACCTCGCCTACCTCCCCATCTATTCTCATTCATATCTGACCCAGTCTATTCTTCCTCCAGTCAGTCACAGTTGGTTAGATTGAGACCACTATCATGGGTGTCCCTCAGGAGGCATGTGTAGTGCTTCTGAGCAACTAATACACAAACTATGCCACTGTTTTCTCCAAGGAGGGCCATGGAATAATTTGGTTCTCAACCAATAGCGTGCACTGTTTTTTGTTCATGACCTAAATAAATGAAATGTGAATGTAAATGGGGAAATGTCCTCTTTGTCTTAAGACATGCTCAGCTATTAGTCAAGTCATGCATATGAACTTCACATGCATAGTGCTATTCTTACCATGGCAGTGAATTTAAAGTTTGCATCAAAGCTGCTTTGAATAAAACTCAAGTCATAACTTGACTTTATTTGATAGCATTTGACACAGCAGCTGTGTGAGCAGAATGTCTCCCAGCGCACATGGTGACAGCTTCCTGCTTCTGGTGGAGAGCAGCAGGAATGTCCCCACAGGTTGTCTATTTATACCCGTCCCCTTTAAAAGGATTGCCCTCCACAGTTGTGGGTGTGACTGTGGTGAAGCAGGGATCCATTTAGAGGGCAAACACGCGGTGTCACAATATGTGCTGTCTCATTGAGGAATCAGCTGGCAAATAGACAGCCAGACAATAGACAGCCAGCATCTGTCATCATGTGCTAACAAGAAGGATAAGAAGATGGCTAAAGGGAGACACTGTCTAGACTCTAGTCTTTGTGATATTATTTTTTTAGAAAAACATTAATCTGCCATGAGCAAGCACTTAGCAACTGTGACAAGGAATCACCTTTGGTGAGAACTTTGTAGGCAAAAAAGGAAGGAGCGGTTAACAAACAAAAGAAAAGGCAAGAAAAGTTAGTGCATGTAAGGCAACAACAGGAGTACTTAAACTGTGTGTTCAAAATGAATTATTGAACAAAAGCATGGTATTTGGTATTTGAACTGGTAGTTCTATTTGAATTAATGGTCACATATTTTTCCCTTTTAAGATAAGGTCATTTTGGTCTCAGAGGTTCCCAAAACATGCCTGTGAAGTTTGTTGCTGAAAAAAACACTCTAGTATTGGATTTTTGTATGTCTGAAAACCCCTCTATTTCAGCCCTGCCCAGAACGAGCTGTTTCTGTCTGTGGCTTTAAATGTAAATGAGCTGTCTGACTCCGCCCCTGACCACACCCATCTCAGGAAATATAATGTGGCTTAATGGATGTGGCTAACTCCCCACAAGACATCATGAGGGGAAAATCTGAGAACAGCTTGTTTTAGCTCACATTTCCTGAAAGGTGGAGAAAGAGAGGGGGGAGGGGATGGATTTTTCTGGTAGTTGATGGGATTGTGGACAGGCCAGGGACACATATTCTTGTTAGAAAATCCTGAAAAAGTGAATTTTGCATAATATGTCCCCTTTTAAGTTTGAAATTCTTTAAACAGAATCCCAACAACATGCAGGCTATGCAGAGCAGAAACGGCATATCACACTAACACCACTATGGCGCACCTCAAAAAAAGGTCTCCAGGGGCAAGTTGACAAGTTGGCAAAAATAAAAACAGTTCTGTAAGTAGTTTACTTCTTTATCCCCAGATGAACAAAATGTATTCAAATATTTCTAATCAAAAGGAATGTTTTATGTTGTTATTTTACATTTGGCTTTTACTATCATTGTCATATTGTAACTAACTGTTGTTAGTCTTTGTCGTTACAATCAGTGCATCCTTTAAACTCTACAATGATGGAAAGAAATACAAACCAACATGATTAAATAAGTCTGTGTTTAAATATCAAGTCAAGTATCAAAGTGTCAGGGCAAGGGGATTTAGGACACAATTGCGGATAAGGCAGGGGGTTCTTTAAGTTATCCTAAAAGGATAACCACTAAGATCGTAAGTGATCTATAGGAAAAGGGGAAAGAAAACAAAAGCTATATGCTGGTAAGAAATAACCTAAAAGCTCCCGTTCAAAGTGCAAACAAGAAACTAAACCACTGCTGCCAAGCAGCTGACAACAAACTGAAACAACTTGGGAGACTGAGTAAACTCAAATGACATGCAAAGGAAACTAGATCAGCTTAAACAAGGAAACCAAAAATGGCTGAGTAAAAACCCTCAGCACTGAAACTCAATGATCTTTCAGTGACCAGTAAATCAAGTCTTCCTTTAGAAAGGTTTGTAAATGCTTGTGAAAACTCTTTCATGCAAAACACACACGAGAAAACCCAGCGAGATGTTCTCAGAATCTCTGAAGGTGAGACAATGAGTCAGCAAGGAGAGCTGGCGCTCAGGAGCATATATAAGCTTCCCACACCTGGTCATCATCAAGGCTAATCAGCCAGACACCTGACTCTGCAGGTGAGTTGAATGATTGCATCACCTGCCTCAATGAGCTGCAGGAGTGAGTATCCTCACATAAAGTGAAAATATTGATTCTCCATATCAGGAAAGGTAATGCTCTTACACATTTTATCTGTTATATTGTTTTTCAATGTATTATATATTTATCACTAGGACTACTTTATTTATATGCCCTGCACAGTTGTGATCAAGTCTATCTTTATTAACTTAAACTAACTAAATAACTTAAACTAAGATGTAAAAATCATTTTAAGCTTTGCAAAAAAAAAAAAAAAAATTAACTGAAACTTAATTATGTACTTACAAACTAAAGTAAACTAAAATAAAACTGAGGACAAAATCCCCTTAGTTTTAGTCTCTGACAGCTGCAGAGTGACTGACATGAACAGCCAAGCCTGGAGAGCATAAAATGGCCTGATTTGATTGATTTTGATTTTTTTTAGATGGATGGAAATTAAAAATGTCCTTATTATTCCTTATAAGGAATGTGATCATTAAAATCAATAATAACTAAGAACTGCGTCTTTTAAATGTGACTATTCCAAAGACTTTTTTTTATTATTGTAGTAATATATCCTTTAGTTTTTTAGTTATTTTAAGATACTTTTGAGTATTGTTAAGTGAGTATGTTGGGGCAATAGTGGCGGCAGTGTTGGGGGACCTCATATCAGAGTCTGCTTTGGGCCTCATTTTGGCAGGGGTGGTCCTGGATCAAATTGTCCTTCAATGATAGACCATCTCAGAATCACTGTAACATGGTACCATCGATATCATGGGCAAAATTGTATTGTAGCGGGGAATACACTAGAGCCCTATTTGTTGCGATTATTCTTGCTTCACTAAGTGCTGCAAAGTTTCCTCCTTTTTGGTGCTGTGGAAATGGCCACCCATCATATTAACATCATGTTATTCCGATTAGCATGGCACACTACTGATTAGCACTGCGCCATGCTATCAACAAGCGTTTATAATCTCCAAAGCATTAAAATATGACATAAAGAGCAAATACAGAAAATACAGAAGCAACACTGGAAAGCAATATTCTACCTTCATTTGATTTTTATTAGAATAGTTTTGAACTTAACCATTTTGCGTCACAGTAACTATCAAACAATAAGCTAACAAAGTTCTGACTAAACAGGGATTCATAAATATATTTTGAACTCAACAGAAGTATTTCCCTGCAGCCCACAGTTGGTGTTCTGCTTAAAGAATACATTTATTAATATTTCTACTCACGATTTTGACTGGATTAATCAAGTTTTACAGGTACGCCTTTTTTTTTTTTTTTTACCAGATTGCTCAGACTGTTACTCTGCATCTCATATGCAGATGTCTCATCTCCTGCAGAATGCTCACAGGTAGAAACAGGAAGTGACATCATGAAGATAATGACCTCATGATAATGACCCTCTGCTCTGCTATTAGCTTCATATTTTCTAGTGCTCTCTAGTGGAGAAAGTGAGCATTAATAAATGTAACCAACATTATGTGTTTTTTTACAGGGGTGTAGCAGCCTTTTTTTAATGGGTTATATACGTATTACAGTTGTAAAAAAATATTCCCAATGAGTTAAATTGCACATAAAATTGATAATAGAAATAGTATTGTACATGATATAATGGAATTTAATGGATTAGTAATATTAAACATAGCCCAGAGCTGAACATCATACTGCATGACAATATAGCCACTATGGAAAAGTAATAAAAGACATAATAAAGAAAAGTTGTTCTTAAAATGTTCCTGCTACACAATGAGGAGGAGTTAAATATTGATGGCACCAAGTAGGAAATTTCCCTTAGGCATTCTGTGGTGCTCCTCTGCGGTCTGTCTGGGTGTGCTATGTTGTTTGCACTGGGTTAGAGGTGTTATGCATGATATTGAACATCCTCCTCTCATACACCTCCGCTAGAGACTCAACTTTCACTCCCAGGACAGAGCCAGCTTTCCTGATACTGAGCATTTTTAGTGTCATTTGTCTTCAGTATACTGTTCCAGCAGAATGGGGAGGCAAGGAGATGTGCAGGCAAAAACAAACATCCTAATTTTAAAGTGTAAAGGTGTAGCAGCTGGAGTGTGGGAGGTCTTTCGCAAAAGTGGGTGGTCTGCAATAATGATTCACATCATGAATCTAGAAGTCAAGGGAAAACGAAGACCAAAGAAAGGATATGAAGAAGAAATCAAGTTATTGACATGCATCAATAGGGCATGAATACATCCAGATCAAGAGAGGCAGGAGAAGACTGGTGCTCATGCATCAAAGGCCCTAGAGAGCAGTATATGTGGGGGCTGGTTTGAGGCATGCCAACACCAGTCTTTACAGTACACTTTATCAAAAGAAAAAAGTTTTAAGATTACTCTCAAAAGAAAAAAGGATTTCTGAACTGGCAGATTTATCGACAGTAGATAGACCTATTAACTGAAGGTGCTGCCTCCTGTAGTATTTTTTGAGAGTTTAGCTCAAACTCAATACAACCCCTTCACCCTACCACTTAGCACTAGCCCTATATTAAGTTTGTTCATGTCTAGGTGAAGGGTGTCCCGGTTCATGCTGGAAAGGAAGGGAGGTGCCGGGCTAGGGGCATATGGCTCCTCAAACACAGATTTCCAGAGGCAGGCTCCAAATTGAATATCAGTAGTTTCTTTCTTTAAGGTTTGAAAATTACACCAACAATGTAATAACTGTTAATGATGTTTCAGTGCATCGTCATCGGTTAGATTTCAGAAAAAATTTTTTAAAAAGTCATCCATAGTGGACATGTTGTCACATCTGTTTCCGTTACTGTCATCAACAACGGCTGGTGATGCATCAGGGACTTGAAGTATTGTCCCATTTCACAGGGGAATATTTGACCAGCAACCCTAGTGAATCTGTTTCAACGACTGAGGGGGCACTCCAAACTGAGAGGTAGAGGTAAAAGTTAGAAACGGGACTGAAGCTCAGGGCACCTCAAGTGTTTTGTTGTTGTTGTTTTTTCATAAACAGTCTTTTCTTCAACTTTTGTTCAAAAATAAAAGTTTAAAAAACTGATGGAAATATTTATTTGGAGTTTACCAGACAAACCTCACTGTCCAGGCTGCAAAGGTGTCACATGTCTTCTTTTGTTTGAAAATCTCATGCAATGTTTGGGCTTTTATTTTCATCTATTCAATTGTGTTTGCCCCAGGCCAGAATGGGTTTATGTCTCAGATGAGTCTCACAGGGGAAAGCCATGATCTTGAGTGTTTACTTGTACCTCAAGTACTTTTAGGACAACATACAAAGCTCATAAATATTGTGTTAATCCACATTTACAGTCTAGGCTCGGCCATTTTTCATTCATTTTTACTAGAATTTATTTACAGTGCCTATAAAAAGTATTCACACCCTTGGATGTTTTATCCTTTAATTGATTTTATAATTTAGTTTATCATCTTAATTTTGATTTCTACAAAATAATGACAATTAAATGAATAGTGTGAAATACTTGACTGCATAAATATTCATGTCCTTCAAGTCAGTATTTAGTAAATGCATCTTTTGCTGTAATCACAGCACTGAGTCTGTGTGGAAAGGTCTTACTCAGGCTTGCACACCTGGACACTCCAGTTTTACTCCATTCTCCTTTCCAATCTGCTCAAGCTCTGTCAGGTCGCACAGGAATCAGGCATGACCAGCCTTTTCAATTCCAGCTGCAAATTCTCCATTAGACTGAGGTTTGGGCTTTGACTCGGCCACCCAAAAATATTTACCTTGTTGTCTTTAAACAATTTCTGTGAAGCTTTCACTGTACGCTTCAGGTCATTGTCTTGCTGGGTAATAAATCTCCCAAGCTGTAGTTCTCTTGCAGACTGATTGAGATTGTGCTCCAGGATTTTTCTGTATTTTGCTGCATTAATTTAATTAATTTTACTGTCACTCCTACATGCCTTTTGATGAAGTCTAGTCAAGATTTAATCCGAGGTTTCTTCAACAGTGGCTTTCTCTTTACCACTCTCCCATAAAGCTTGGCTGGTGAAGAACCCCAGTAACCATTGTTGTATTCAGAATCTCTCTCATCTCCTTCAGAGTAGTCATTGGTGTCTTGGTGGTGTCTCTAGTCTATTTCTTGCAGGTTCACTAAGTTTGTGAGGACAGCATGTTCTTGGCAGATTTTCACATGTGCCATATTCCTCCCATTTCTCAAAGAACGATTGGACCGAAGTCCAAGAATCTTCAGTGCCTTTTTTTGTATCCATCCCCTGGCTTATACTTTTCAATAAGCTTTTCTTTGAGTTGCTTTAGGTGTTCTTTTGTTTTCGTGTGTAATGGTTGCTAGGAATACTGATTAACCAGTGACTGGACCTGCCAGATACAGGTTACTTTCTACTACAGTCACTTGAGACACATTCACTGCACTCATGTGATCCCCATTTCACTAATTGTGAGACTACTAGCACCATTTGGCTAGACCTCTGTTGAATTAACCCTAAACTGCTCCCAGTGTTTCATCGTGGTGTTTGATTTTTTTTTTTTTTATCCATTTGCCATTTGTGTTTTATGTAAACTCACATATCAACAGAAATCTGTATGAAGCTGCTTTGCTCCCTGCTCAACCCTATTATATACTGTCGACTGACAGCAGTGATACCAGAACAATGTTGTCAGTTGAGCACAGACGAGCCGTTGGCACTCTAGACACAGGGTAAAAGCCTTGCTAAAGCTTTGTGAGGCTTTCTCCAGGCACTGCGGTGCTTTAAGCTAAATGCTAGTCAGCATTCAAACATAATCTCAATGTCAACAGGCTGATGCTCTTAATGTTCACAATCTTATTTTAGCACTTTTGCATGATAACATTGGCTAATTAGCGCCACACAAAATAGAGCTGGAGATGAGTAATAAACTAACGCAGCCTACAGGACAAATTAACATGTCAGGATGAAAGTCAGTAAATAAGAGTAAACACTGCAGGGAAATTAAGGCAATCCATTTACTACATGCAAGTTGTTGATACGCTGAACATAAGAGCAGATGAAGAAGATAGCCAAGGGATCATCAAAGTCAGACTTAGGGGGACTAAAAATGTCAGTACAAAATATTTCACTCTTCTAATAAATAACTGCTGAGATGTTTTAGTGTGGATTAAAGTGTTGGAGTGTCAGACCCAGCAACACTGCCATCCCTAGAGCCATCAAGAGCATTATGCAGGACAAACAGCTTAGCACTGCCAAATGACCTATGTCTGCAGTCTATCTGCACCAAGACTTAAACATCTTCTTACCAGCATGTGTCTGTTTTATTTGTTTATTCCTTTTTTTGGACACTTCTGGGCCTCTTCTGCCATCCCAATTTTAAAAAACACAATCAAATGAATAATGCATTGCCTCCTCAAGCAAAGAATACTCTTAGAAAGTGTGCATAAAAGCCTGAAAAGTCTGCAGGAGAGCCCTCATGTGCATCCAGTGTAGATTTTATGGTGGGGCAGCCCCAAGCTGCTGTAGTCTTAGTAGAACTGTACATCAAAGTCAGTGAGTCTGTGACAGTGAGATTGGACAAGAGGGACTTTCAGAGAAAAGAGAAAGAAGAAAGAAGTGTAGGAGTGGGAAGAGAAGCTGAGGCGTATAAGCTGTGTTTGATTGATTTATTACAACATAGCCATTACTGTCATTGACTTTACTGTGAGGAGTAATATTGACAACTTGTTGAGACTAAATGGATGGTATCAGAAGCAATATTTACAGCACTCATGCACACTGGTAGGATAAAGAGAGCTTTGAAACTTCCCAGGGGTGAGTATTTGCATTTAACAGATTTAAGCTTGTGTACTTTTTTCATGCGTGGAAGTGTTTCTCAAGGGGGTGCAAAAGTCAATGTTAAACAACACACACATCAATTTTGAGAGTCAGACTGTATGCTCTTGTTTCGGCTTCACCAGACTGGATATGAAGGGAAAAGTGCATGAAAGCTGTTAAGATGCAGTTCAGATTTCAGGGATTAAGAATTTGGCTCTTTAATTACAAAGAGTTTAAAGGGGTTTCTTTAACAGCTCCAGTTTGGAACGATGTTGATACTTATTTAATAGCAAAATGAAGAGCATATGGCAGGCAGTATACAGATTCCATTTTGAAGTCCCTTCCAAATACTTTGATGGTAAAACATGATTATCATTATAATTACAATGATTACATGAAAGACATGTTGTCAGATCAGTAGACCTTTATAGTGGACTGATCATCCAAAATAGATTTTTGCACTCATTAATGAATATTACCATTTATAACATAATAAACCAAATATTTCAACTTATTGTTTCTTAGAGGGCATCTCAGGATGTTTTGTTGCCACTTTGACAACCACTGATCTGGAGCAGTGGTTCTCAGCTGGAGGGTCAGGGCCCAAAAGCAGGCAATGAAGCTGTTTCAAGTAACTTGTGAAGGTGTGCCAGGAAAACAAAAATGTGGCAAAAAGTCTATGATGTACAAAAGCAGCAAGTGGGCATACAGCACATCCATACATGTTTAGGTTTTCCTGTGATGATGAGCAAAATGTTGGTTATTTTCCCAGATGTCAACACATCTATCTCATTTTCCCCAAATTCAGAAATGCTGATTTTTCCAAGATGAGGATTTTCCTTGAGAAATTCCCAAATTTCCATGCTATCTTGGGAAAAAGGAGTGAAATCAAATGTATGCATGTATCCTGTTCCATGGTGTACACTGTTAACATGTTCTTTTTGTCCTGTCTCTATGTTCAAATAAATTTTCTGTAATCTGCATTCTGCATTTATTTTAAAATACATTGGAGTGGTTTAACATTTTTGAAACTTTGGGTCACAATTTCTCATTAGGAGGTGGTGGCGGGTCCTGATGTCTGACCAGGACTTCTGGTCTGGAGCAGTGGTTCCTAACGTTGGGGTCGGGACCCCCTTGGGGGATGGCATCGATCCCCCAAAATAGATATCTGAGGGCTTTGAAAAAAACTCTGAGTGTGATTGGATGAATGTTCTGTCTGTCACATCTTTACAGGCCAATCAGAGCAACAAAACACGATGTAGCCGCTACCGAGCTGCGCCTGTGCCCCTACCGAAGGAGTGAACTCCATAAAGAACTGCATAACACAAACCATGGCGACTGTAGACATGTCAGTACACAACTCTTGTCATTTTTGAAGAGAAAACAACTCAATGCTGTTCTTTGTTCTTCTTTTAAGGAAGAAATGTCATCAAATTCTGATAAAACTGGCGCTTTAGCAGCATCCATGCTAATGTCTTCCGCCATAACTGCATCAGCCTCTTGTTGCTGCTTGCTTACATCATGACTTTGCTGCTCCCGAAAGTACTGCCCCTCGACGCTGATTGGTCCTGTCAGTTTCTAACCAGGCCCAAACAGTTCAGATGGGAGCTTTGCAAGATGGATTTGCCAGTGAGAAACAAGGAAACGGGCGTATCCATCTGCTTTGCAAGGTTACTATAAATGGGGATTCAAATTAAATGTTTCAGTCAAATCAGATACAACCAGCTGTTATTCTTAGTCTGGTATTTTTAAATGGGATGATTAAAGTTGAATTGAAAAATGTCTAAATAAACATGTTAATATGTACATTTAAAAAAAAAGTTATCCTCACCTAAAAAGAAGACTTCTGTTTGTATTGGATATCTATCATTTGAGGTAACAGAGTTGGTCATCAAGCAGTCAAAATGGTCTAAAATGGTCCGTCTCGGTTTGGACTCTGGCCCTTCTTGTGCTAAAATGATTTCCCACATGCCCATTTACAAAAAATATTTTAGTACAAAACTTTGATTTCTATTTATCTATCTATATTACACACTGAAACAATTAAATCAGGGGGTTTCAAAGTTTAAGAGTGAGCCTCCCCAATGACAAAATTATTCGTTCAGTGGACCCCCACCTCCATAAAAATTCAGATTGGAAAAAAAAAATCAAACAACCATATTTTCAAACATTTATGTTTAATCTTTAAAAAAAATCTAACATTAATATATTTTTGATATTTTGGTCTGCAAATGTTCTTAGACATTTGTCTTTCCCAGGCAATCAGTTATTTGCATTCAGTAATTAATTAGAAGTAAACTAGAAGTTTTCATCTCTACAGTTGATGCGGGATTGCATAACAGCCGACCATCCTCCACCTTCAGCCTTTCTTGGTACTTGCTTTTGATCACTGATCAGTGACTGAAATTCTTTTCACTTCCTGCAAAAAATTCCCCTTGTTTGGTCATTAGACTTTTTGCTCAATCTTAAGATGACCTGTGTTTACACAGCCTTATGCTGTCTTTAGCTTGTACATCTTTACAAGTTAAACACTGTGACTTGAGCATCATCGGGATCAATGCAGGAAAATCCAAACTTGAAGACTTGGCTCTGTAGCATAGTCCCTATTGTAACTATAAGTCTATCCATTTTGCTCCATGCACAGCAGAAGTTAGCATCAC
Source organism: Cheilinus undulatus (assembly GCF_018320785.1). Lineage (NCBI taxonomy): Eukaryota > Metazoa > Chordata > Actinopteri > Labriformes > Labridae > Cheilinus > Cheilinus undulatus. The sequence continues at coordinate 25,913,429 of NC_054881.1, read as the reverse complement.
CTTTTTTTCTGGTTTATGGTTCCATGCCTCCCCTGACATTCTGTGGCATCCCCTGGGGGAGGCACACCTCACACTTTGAAAACCACTGAACTAGATGATCAAGCAACCAAAACTGAAATGAGACAACTGTCACACATCCATCAAAATCACACAACATAATGGAATAAAACTGAAAATAAAAACAGGATTATACATTATTCAGATGCTTATCCATTCAAGTAACTGTAACTCAATTAATGCTACATATCAAAGGAAATGTGGAACAAACATCATGGCTCAGGAAACGATTCTTCACATCAACATGCTGTACAGAGCAAATTAGAATAAAAAAAGCCTGCAACATTTTGGATTTTACAGAAAAAGAAAACCAAACTACTTAAAAATAAAACATAAATGCAGGTAAAAAAAATGAAATTATTTAGTTTGATTATGTAGTTTATCAAGCCGTTCTCAGATTTTCTTGTCATGACCTCATGTGGGGAATTAGCCCTGCCCCCAGGCCTGGTTGGCCCTCCCCGCTCTCAGATGCCAGCTGAGAGGAGGGTGGAAGGATCAGGAGAGCCACGTCAATTAAGCCACATCAGTTTCCTGAGAGGGGAGGAGTCAGAGGCGGAGTCAGACAGCTCATTCTGAGCAGGGCTGAAACAGGGCGGTGTGTAGACATGCAAAAATCCAATACTGAAGTGTTTATTCAGCAACAAACTTCCCAGGCATTTTTGGGGACCTCTGAGACCAATATAAACTTGTCTTAAAGGGGTAAAATATGTGACCTTCAGTAAGTTGTTATTTATACTACAATAGGCTGTGAGTAATCAATTGTTTAGAAGAAAGAGGTAAAAGTAGACATTTATCACCCTCATAGAGTTAACTGATGCATTTTAGAGAGAATGTTGACTGTGTGATGTAGGAGTCCCCCCCTAGTGAAAAGACATTAAAGTCAGAGATTTATCTCCTCTTAACCTTTATATGAGGAGTTGTTGTGTTATAGAAACGATTGAGGTTGCATACCAGTAGATGTTTATGTATAAAGAATAGGAAAAACAAGATGGAAAATGTTATGATGTACCCATTTCTTTGCCATTTAATATACAGTATATTACCTTTAGTCTCCCCAAGGTGCAAACATGTCATAAGCCCTACAAAAACATTCATATGTATGACATAGCTATAGAACTCCTGATTGTAATGGCACAGCTTAGTGCTATGGCAAATAGAAATAGTACTTATCTTGATGTCTGCAACAACAAATATTAAAATGCATGAGTTTCATCAGCAGCCAGCTCACTAGATTCTGGACACGTTTGCATTGGGCAATGGGTTTTCTTATATTTATATGATCAGAATGAAGAAAATTAGCAAAAGCCTTTCAGGGAAATGGTCTCAAGACGGTGGAAGACTTGAGGTAAAATGTGCACAGCAGGCTGTGTTGAGATGGATATTTTTATTCCTTCTGTTAATATTAAACTGAATAACTGAAGCTGCCTTTTGCCAAGAGACTTGCTGTGAGACACAATATTCAAATGCTTCAATAGTCATAATATATGTCAAATCTGACTGGGGCTGGAAGCAGAAAAGCTGAGGACTTTTAAGCCCTCAGCGGTAAGATAACAGAACCTAATGCTGCCAAGCAAAGCAGAGATTTTTCATGTCTTTTCCTGTGGACCAGTGATGAATGTGCTGTAATGCATCTGTATAAGAAAGGAAGCATGTAGGCTATTAGTGCACTTACGACTGTTGCTACCCAGAAAGAACTAAAGGTCTTCAATTAAAAATAAGTAAGAATTATCGTTGGAGCATTTTGATTTTGATTCTTATTTTCTGATATAAGAACATGTCGGCTGGAGTGTTGAATTATGGTTTGCTACCTGGGGTCCAGCTCCAAAGATCTGGGGGGTGCAGGCTTTGTCTGCTCTGAGTTTGTCAAAATCATTTTCATGCATGCAACCCTGATTCCAAATAAGTTGGGGCACTGTGTGAAATGTAAATAAAAACTGAATGCAAAATTTTGCAAATCTCTTGAACCTTTCAATTTCATCATAATCCGTCCACAACTTTTTGAGTTATGTTGCTAACAAACTAACAAACAAATGAACAAACGAACAAACCCACCCGATCACATAACCTCCATTAGCGGAGGTAATAAAATAAAATAAAAACAGAGACAAAATATCCTTAGTTTTAGTCTTTGACACAACCATACTGACTGGCACCTACACCCAGGTCTGGGGATTGTAAAATTGCCTGAATTGGGACCACTGTATTAAAGGGCCACATCCATGTAACTCTTATTTATCGTTTATCATAACAGTGTGTTCCTCCATTATCTGGTGGATTTCAATATTACAGTAGGCAACAGCCAAATAAATAAGAACATGACTCTTCTCTCAGATGAAGAAAGCAGCGGGATGATACCAGTGTTTCATGTCATAATTATCTCTGCTGCTCTGCAAATTGTTTTGTGTTTTTTCTCTGATGTTTTTCAAATCCAGCGAAAATAGAAGTGTAATGAGGGTTGCAAAATAAAACATCTTTGCATTTCAGAGACATATGCAGTTTCTCTACTTCAGTGACCTAGCTTTTGCTGATATTTCTATCTAATTGGGTGTATTTTAACTCTTTGAATGCTTATGTTTTGCATTTTTATTCAAGGTCTTGATTTGGAGAAATGTTTGTCTCTGTTCCCTGGAAAATGTGTTTGTCAGATGACTTTAAATGTCCTTAAGGACACACTTGTGAAAAAAAAAAAAAGTATTTCTAGAGTACCATTTAGCTCCACAAAGGTTGAATTGAAAGTAATTGAATGACCTTTTACTGTGATGTTGGTTAAGATTTCAGGTTGGTCATGCAGTGACAGAAAAAGTTAGTCACTTAAACAGTATGGAAAAATTACTTTCTCTTTTTATTCTAGGCATCGCAGTTTTGCAATCCATTTTAGCCATTTCTGCTGAAAGGCTGTTTCAGGTCAGACCAGGATAATAAAACACTTGAGGACATTTACAAAAGGCATAATTCCTTTTCTATTGACGCTGATTATAGGCCTGATTCAAAATAAAGTAGATCCATTAAGCTACATTTAGTTCACAAATGACCGTGTAAAGAGTTTACACAATTACACGCCTGTAAGCTTTGGCAGGTTTTTGGAAGTAAAATTTCAAAGGTACTGTGTTTCCTGAACCCCTGATCGGTCATTGAAAGTAGCAATGGGATGGGGGAGGGGTGGGGCAAGAGCAATGTGAAGGAGCTGACAAGATGAACAGCACTGTCTGTGCGAGTGTGCATGTGTACAGTGCCTATGATAAGTATTCTCTCCTTTGGATGTTGACCCTTTTATTGATTTTATAAATCAATCACCGTTAATAAAATTTTTGATGAATTAAAAAAACCCTCTTTACTGTCAAAGTGAAAATTTCTATGAAGAAATGTCAATTAAACAAAAATATGTAAGGTAAAGTAAATAACTGCATAAATATTCACCCCCTATAAAACAACTGACCTAATTCAACAGAGGGCCAGCCAGTTGGTGCAAGTGGTTTCACATTTAGTGAAATGTGGATCACCCGAGTGCAGTGAATGTGTCTAAAGTGACTGTAGTATAAAGACGTGTGTCTGGAAGATGACCACAAAAACACCATCCCCACTGTGGTGGCAGCATCATGCTATGGGGGGATGCCTCTCTGCAGTTGCCCCTGGAAGGCTTGTCAAGATAAAGGGTAAAATGTATGCAGCAAAATATAGGAAAGCACTGGAAGGCTATCTTATCTAGTCTGCAGGAGGACTACAGCTTGGGAGAAGATTTATTTTCCAGCAAGACGAGACCTGAAGCATACTGCAAAAACAACACAGAAATGGTTTAAAAACAACAAGGTGAATGTTCTGGAGCTTGCATCTATCATGGTACTGATTATTACTAAGACAAATGCCACATGAGACAAGCTAGTCTAGCTCACCTGTTTTGGTCCTTTTCTGCACTACTTCTATATAAAAAAGGTATTTTTGACACTCTCTGCCCTCACATCTGCAAACATCTATAACTCTCCACTGGCTGGGCTGTTTGGTGTCCTGCCCACTGACCATGCACTCACCTCAAATTTTGTTGATCCTATGGCTTTTCTCAGCAAGGTGTGCTACTGTGATGTATTGGAAGTGTCCTCAGCCACCTCTCATACTTTACTTCATGAGATTAGAATAAAAAAAACATGTTATAAACATGTCTGATCCCTCCAGCTGGATACTTTCCCCATTGACTTAACCACCTCTTCTACTTCATCTTACCGGCATTATACTGTACTGTGCATAGGTATAAGGTATGTAGGCTGCTAGATACCTTATAAGGCCGATATGCCACGATGGCCTGGAGTGGATGTGGCCAGAGTCAAGCTAGACACGTCAACACATGTGTGTTGCCCAGCAGGCAATGTCAAGCTCATCAGCATTTATTTTGCCTTTCCAGTCTTGGTATGTGCCCGGAGACCGTCAACATTTTTCACACCCTTGGAAAATCCACAGCATCACCAGGGGCTTGTGGCAACCCTAGTACCCACCCTGGCGGTACCCCGGGCCGTGCTTACATGCAACATCTACCCATTACTCTGCCCTTAGAGGGATACTTCAACATTTTGGCAAATTTGCCCATTGCCATAATTCCTATAGTCTTAGTAATAGGTTCGTTTCCTTTAGTAGTCGGTGCAAGCTGTTTCTAGATCTGGGGGGACCATTAAACCAGCTGCACCGCTAACGCTATGTTAGCAGACGGAATTTTTGCTTTCCCTCATCAAACTCATCAAATACACAATCCAACAACTCCAAAATGCTCTTGTGGACAAGTTGTGACCTGCACATTCACCACGCTATGAAATAATAACGTATAATTATGTAACATTACGACACATGAAGCAAATACTCTGAACTATTTCTTAAGTGAACCACTGGGCGGAGTGACACAGTGCAGCAGCCATGTCTAGAGTGTAGTTCCGGCTTTGCATTTAAACTCTTCGATTGGTTGCATTTTTATGACCCGCTTAGCACCCTTATTGTCTTTGTCAGTGTCTACATCATGCAGAATGTTGCACCTTATGGTCTTGATCCAGACATTGGGCGAAGGGTTTTTGCACTGTTACCATTGTTGTTGTGTGTGTTGAAAGTTCTACTTGAAAGTGCCAACATAAATAATATAGCCTACATAAAACACCCACCATTCCTGTACAATACATCAAATTTTTAAAAGCATTTTGTTACAAAAATCTGAGTTTGAAACGCCCCAAATACACATGGTTAAAAAAGAGGAGGACAGCAATAATTGGTAGGCTTCAGTGTAGTTGGATTTTACAGGATTTTTTTTTTTAGCAAGTGCATTGGATGTACCTTGACCTTTCTCTGTGCACAACTTAGATTGTCTTTTTTTTTATTATCATTTTTCCTTTTTTCCCTCTATGTAATCGGTCTGGCTTTTCAATTTTATTTTCAGGCGACAGAATTTAAAGTTTAAATGTTAAAAACTGAAAATGGTAAAACAACAACATCAACGATAACTTAAAAAAGGCTCAAAAACAGTCCTCCTACTAAAGTCATTATTAAACTTTGCCTTTGTTATAAATTTGCTTTCGATGTTTTGCAGCTGTTTGAATTATCATAGTTGGGTTAAAGATAAACAAATTCAAAACTTGATCCGCCTGAAGGCATGCCAAACCCACTTATGCCGACATATTTCTCATTTAAAGATAAGGGAGCTACACTGACTGTCTAGTGTTTTTTTAATTCAGCCCCTGAGTCGATGAAATTACGTATAACTCGCGTCATGAATTTAATAGTATCCAAGTGGACTAAAAGGGCGCTGAACACCCCCCTCCCCCTTCCTCCCCCTTCCTTGTTTCCTCCAATCCTTCGGGCAAAATACTCACGCACCCTCCCTGTGTGTGCGTCAACGAGCGGGCTCTCTCCTCTGCTGCTGCTCGCGCACAAAACCACACGCAGCTGCTCTCATTCTCCAGAGCTCGCGACTGCATGAACAGGAGGGGAGCTCGTGCTGCTTGTTGCGGGAATATCACCTCTGTTGGACTTGGCTGAGGACTCGAGTACACGTTTTCTATAGTATCGACGTAGCAGATAATTTAAGTGGCGTTTTGTTCCAAACAAACTTGTAGACCCTGCACGTCTTTCCCGCCACTGTTTTTAATGTGTTTTATGTGTTTGCGCTCAACAGTCAGGTAGACTTATGTGGGCAAAGTGTACAGGAGTATCGGCGTGTGAATTATCCCGTGGATGCGGCGTCGGGGTCGGTGTCTGAGCCCTGCAGGAGCAGCCTGTCATAGGGCATCATGATTTTTTTGGCTCTTCACAAGTGGACGAGGAATAATTCTCCGGAGATGCTGCTGTTGGTGCATATGTTGTGGTTTTTCCCTTTGACTGGAGCGGCTCCTTCTTTGACCACCGAGCAGCTGGACACAGGGGTGGTAAGTTTGCTACCTGTTTTACATAGGGCAGGAAGTTTAGCTAGTTTTTAGCCTTTACCATTTTAGACATGGGGGAGATGGGACGCCTTTCCCCCACATGATGCCACCACAGTAGTATTCTGTTTTCTCATTAAGCTACCTCCTCTCAGAGCTTGCAGGTTCCACTTTTGGTGGTCATGTGCAAATGCTGCCAGACCACAGCCTTATGATCTGACTTTAACACTAGTCCATTTGCACATGTAAAACACATTGTTGCAGGCTGGATGTGATGAGAAATTAAACAAGAGCACAAATCCTTTGAAAATGTTGCATGAAATACATGCAAATGTTTCTGCCTTGCTGACATTTCCTGCACTGATGACTAGCAAAATGGACTGACATCCAGCACACTAACAAATGTTTTCCTTTTCTCTGCCATGCTTCTAGAACACCACTCCAATATGTGATTCAACGTCAAGGTTAACTATTGTGTTTAAGATATGATTGCCAAGACTGAAATGTGATTTAGCAGCAGGTGCTGCAGAAGCAATCAGGTTTCATGACAATATGAATCAAAATCAACGCTCTATTTTTATTTGCGGGATTAAGTAAATTTTGCAGGGTTTTTGTGAATGAGTCTGTAGGCTTGATTGTGATTTTGATGTGTTATATTTTAAATTGAAGTCAAATGAATAAATCTATTCTAGTTAGCTACAACAGAGTAAATTGCACTGTATGAAATCTACATCTTAATTTGTGAGCCATCATATTTGATTTCAGAGTTAAATGAACGGATCACCTGCACGTAAAACTAGTCTCCAGTCAAGAAACTCTTGAGGCAGCATCTTAATGGTTTTCTTTAATTTGTTTGCAGCTGAGTACCACACTTGAAGTAATAATTGCAGTCTTGCCAACCTAATCACACATCAAAGAAGTAGAAGTGCCATGGTGCTCATTCACCTGCTGTGTCTACATAGTCTCTCTCACAGCTGCAATGATCCCTCCCTTTTTGTTACTCAGAAGCTTGAGGATGATTCTTATTACCAAGGACATTGCTAAGTTTTGCAGTCGCTGCATTGACTCCCCATGGACATGTGGTGCCAGACAAAAATCATTCATCTTCTTGGTTTTAGATACTCTTACTGTAGCTGCAGACATACTGTACATTATCCCAGGACTCCACAAGTGAGTTGAGGACAGTGGGACGGACTTGAGTGCACAGAGAGGAGCACTAAAGCATGGATAGGATGTGTAGAAATACCAGTGGTTGGATGTGAGTGATCTGTTTGCCCAGCAATCCTCTAAGCTGCTTTGATCATATATGATCCCTGATTGAGTTATCTATGATTATGTGCACAAATACATTTTGTCTTTACATGAAGCAGAAATGCAACAATGCAGGGAAGAGTGGGTATCATTTTCTTTCCTTATCCTTATCCTTATCCACTCCACATGCAACAACTGCTGCTGTTTTGCTCCAGGTTTGGTTTAGGATCTGTGTTTATTGCTTGTGTGATATTAAACTGACTTAATGAGTCACTTGTTTACTGCAGACCTTCATCATTACATGCTGAATATTTTGCATGTGTAACTTCTGTGCTGCGGAGCAGCTGCCTGATGTTTCCTTCTTTTCTTGCATGAAGCTACATATCAGAACAATGAGTGGATTTGGTGAGCATATCTGAGATGTTGCTTGATGCATGTCGGAGTTTAGCAGATTTTTCTGGGTTAAAATGAAACAGGGCAAACCGTTTAGTACTTTTAGAGTTATTCAGGGTTAAATTTTATTTTTAAACATAATTTCATCTTGTTTTAATCTCTGTTTTGCAACAAATGTGCAGTATGCAGTTAATTGGAGAAGATTTTAGGAGTATGTCCCAGAAGTATTCTCAGCTAGTGTTTCTTCAGGCATTGGCGGCATGGAGAAAAAAATAATCTAAAGTGCAAAACAGAGTGCATCAGCCTAAATACAATCCTGACACCCAGCTGATGCTAAAGCTTTTAAGAACCAGAACAAATCAACATCATGGTATTAAACAGTGAGGTGGTCATATCAGCTCAGTTCTCACATTTTGAGTTACTTGTTGGATTGCAAAAAATGCTGAGTGAATGATAAATCTTGCAAAGAAATCCTGAATTTCTTATTTAAAGAGGTCTTTAATGAAGGGTGCTTGGCACTCCTGAATGCTAACTAGTCATCAGATTCTATACCCTCTAGTTTGGCCTGGTTTAAGCTTCTCTTTTAACTGGTCACCTTGACATCCCACTAGTTATATTTTACTTCACTGTTGAGAAGAGTTTAATTTTATGGTTTCAAGTAGGGCATTGAATGTTAGTCATGCCATTTTTTATGAAATTGTTTTATTATTAACAATTTTTAACTTTGTTGTAGATTTCTGTTCCGAATTTCCTAAAAAATAAGCAAAGTTCTTTTATCATAATTTCAAAGATTGCTTTGCCAGATTTTCATGCAGTTCTGTAGAAAAAAATAACCAACGGAGGAGCATGCTGACAGAAGGAAGAAGCACACAAACCACAGCAAATCAATTTTACACACTTCCAGCTCACACTCGTAGTAACACCGCTGACTGCCAGAGATTTTTCTTAACTTCCAGTTCGACAGTTAGGACTCTATTTTTTTTGCACACCTTGCTAGTGCTGGGTTGGACCTGCTTTTGCCATCAGAACTGACTTAATTCTTTGTGGCTAGGGGTACGTGATAGGACGATCTCAGATTGAGAAGAAATAGAATGTATCAGCGATCTGTTAAAGCTGTTTCATCGTGGAATCGGCTCTTTGCTCCTTCTGCTTCCTGATGCAGCAGTGATTCACGCTGCAAATGAAAGTGAAACTTAAGAGTTAGTCTTTTCTAACTTTCCTATTCAAAGCTGTGTCTTGGTTTTCTGAACAATAAGTGTGCAAAAAACATTGATTTGCGCAATCTGCACAAAGCTTATGAATGTTTTTTGATGAGTTCTAAAGACAACATCCTTAACAGTCTGCCGAAGTTCGACCAGGGAAGAGAGATGAACCATACCGCCCTCAGCAGAGGAGAGTGTGGCAGAGGCAGACAGCCTACTGTTGTTGTAACTGTTACAGCCAGACATTTTTTTTTGCTTTATATTATTTTCCCAAGTTATTTACCAGCCTTTCCACCTGGCAGATAAACGTCAAGATGATGGAATAACAATGAAACTTCATAATATCAGCATCTTTTTACGAAGCAAGGTGGTGATGTCCACAAGATCCAGACATAGAGCATTATTAGAAGATGTTTTAAACAGTATAACCATTGATTTACATGCATTTCTTTAGCCTACATTCATGCTTAGTGCAGCACCTAATTCTGCATCTCCTCCTCCTCCTCTCTCCTCCACTGTGAGCTGCAGGTATGAGTGTGACACATATACCTCACTGCTGATCACAGCCCAAGTCAGTGTTTTCCAACCATTTTTCCTTGGAGCCCCCCCTCCATGTACCTATGACTATCGGACCACCCTCCAGGACCCAAGAGAGAAGAAAAAGTGACACACGCTGCAAAAAATTAACATCGATTTTAACTGTTCCACTGATAAAACCCTAAAAAAGACCTATGCATGCTTTTCTTGTCAAAAGACCTTTGTATAAACTTCTTAATAACTGTTAGTCAATATTTGCAAATCTAATTTTGGCAGCCTCAGAGCAGACAAAGCCTATGCCCCCTTAAGAGCTTTGGCGCCCCACCTGGGGGGTCCCAGACCCCAGGTTGGAAACCAATGGCCTTAGTCACTGCTGTAAATTACTAACGTTTCCATGGCCCTTTTAAAGATAAAAATCAAGATTGCGTTAAAACAACATACAGTCAGTACTTTACTGCATAACCACATCTCAAAAATTCATTAAATTCTTGGTTCTATTTATATTTTCTTTCTTTGTCAGTCTGTAAACAAGGCTGAAGTAAATGTGATATAGAAATGCATATAAACAGGCTACTTATTTAAAGATTCAGCTGTAGGAACCCTATTTATAGTCCACACGCTTTAAAATGAAAATCATGGTGTTAAAATGTGCCTAATAAACACTAACGTAGATTTAAAAACACAGAAGAGGACACACACAAAATGAGAATTTAAAGTGGCGCAGAAAATTGGTTCCAGAAAATGCTATAGATCAGAAAGCAGGAAAATAAATGTTTGGAACTTGAAACTACTGTGGGAGAAGACCTCCTGATGGTCAGGGGGTCTATTTGAAAATAAAATCATTTAAAAGATTTTATAATATTGAATGGCCAAAAGGTTGTAACACAAGAAAAGAGCAAAACCTGCCTTGTTGAGACAGTATTTGAAAAATTACACCATGAAAAAGGTTGTTTTTCCTGGTTATTAACTAACAAATTCGTCTGAAAAATTGAATGAAAAAAATCGTGATAAAATCAAGATCCTGATCTGGCCATAAAAGAAATCATGATATTATTCCTTTTTCCATATTTCCCACCCCTAATTGTGGCATTGTTTAACAAAGTGTTGGAAACATTCCTCAGAGATTTGGGTCCATATTGACATGATAGCATCACGCAGTTGCTGCAGATTTGTCGGCTGCACATCGTTGGATGCGAATCTCCGGTTTCACTGCATCCCAAAGGTTTGAGATCTGGTGACTGTTGAGTTCAGTGAACTCATTGTCATGTTCAAGAAACAACTTTGAGATGATTTGAGATTTGTGACATGGTGTATTATCCTGCTAGAAGTAGCCATCAGAAGATTGGTACACTTTGATCATAATGGGATGGACATGGTCAGTAACAATACTCACGTAGGCTGTGGTGATTAAAAACATACTCACTTGGTACCAAGGGCCCCACATCGTGCCATGAAAATTTCCCCCACACCATTAAATCACGACCACCAGCCTAAACCGTCAATGCAAGGCAGGATGAATCTGTGCTTTCATGTTGTTTACGCCAAATTCTGACCTTACCAGGGCAACATTTTTCCAATCTTCTGTTGTTCAATTTTGGTGAGCCCGTGCAAACTGTGGCCTCCGTTTCCTGTTCTTAGCTGATAGATGTGGCCCTATGTGGTCCTCTGCTGCTGTAGCTCATCTGCTTCAAGGTTCATCATGTTCATTCTAGAGGGAAAAGTGGCTCATTTTATTGATTGGTGGTCAAATTAGTGTGCAGTTGTGTTTTGATCAGGAACTTTGATTAGAGATTTGTTTTCATCCTGGATTGAGGGTTTGGATATCCTCATGTGATTCCTGTCAAAGGCAGACCCAGATTTCTGACTTATTGTGTGTTTGGTGTCAAAGGGTTTGAGGGTGACCAAAGGGATTGGGACAGACAGATGGACAGATGGGTCCCCATCCAGAGGCACACACTCCCCTGTGACTGTCTGACTTTTAAATAGGATCTCTCTCCTGCATGGATGAAATCGCTCTCAGCTGGTGAGAGCAGGTGGATAATTGGTTGTTGAGGGTATAAGTGGGTTCTCCCATCCTGTGTAGCCAGTTGTGTTTAAAACTGCTATACATTTGGGATTCGGGCCACAAAAACAAGCGTCTACTCACAGAAGCGTGTCCTGATCTCTAACTCTGCTGCCCCCATGTCCCATCACACTCCAGAGTGACTGTGCTGCATTGCTGGGCTTTTAGTCGAGTGTTATGCACTGAATGTCTCTGTTTCTCTTTATAACTTCTGTACACTGTGACCGTAATTAACTGCACCACAAACTTAAGCGCAGATCTGAGGCCTACAGTTTCCAATACTGCTGTTATCTAGCTGGATATATCACTGCAGAGTGCCAATTTGCAATTTCAGCATAGTGTGGAACTGCTACATTACTGCTACAATTTAATCTGCAATATGTTTTCCGCTCGTCATATCATTTTCCTCCTGATGGCTGTTTTCCACACTAGTACAGACTGTCAGGGCTCCTATGGGGGTTGTTCAACTTCGGGTGCAGCACCATACTTGGTTTAGCAGCTGTCATACAGTACGACTAAGGTGACCAGATCACTGCTGATAAAAATACCTTAATATCAATTTAATATTGTTGAATATGACATCATATGCATAACATTTAATCCCTCAATCAAAAGGAGAGAAAGATGCAGTGAGAAATAAACCTAAGTGTAAAACCAGCCTGTTTCTGATGAGATCACCACACCCTGCCAGTCAGCTTCTTATTCCAAACCTGCTTCATAATTTTGCTCAATGAGAAAACCATCTGGTGTTGAGACCAGTCTACAGGGAGAAAAAAAACTGGTAAAAGGCAGTCTTTTCCACCATCTTTCACCACTCACCCTGCTTTGCTTCATAATACTACATTCTCATGCAACCAGCCAGCTTGGCATCATCACCTCCACCACCCTCCTCATTAGTTTTCTTCGCCTCTCGTTGGCACGCATTTCACCAGTATCATGTTCTGTCACTTCTTTCATTCCCTCTGCCTCCTTCTTCAATTTTCTCCTTCCAATCCATATGGTTGGCTTTCTTCTGCCAGTCCATCATGGTCCTACTGATTAAACCCGGAGGCCTGGAAGAAGAGAGGGCTCACAGGGAAAAAAATGGAGGCAGTGACATTTGGTGGAAAGTACAATGAAAGGATACATAGGCTGAAATAAGTTAACGGGGAAAAAGAAACAAGAAAGGAAGCCCACTGTAATAAAGAGAAAGAGGATACATCATTTAAGACTGGCAGAAGTTGGATCTACTTTCTTTCTGGATGTACTGGCGTAGTAATAATTTACTTCTGGGTGTTCTTCCTTTGTGGTATTTTGAAACTGTGGGATGACCTCAGAGAACAAAAAGTCCTTTCTTACTTGCATTTCTCTTGGTTGAACTTTCATTTGGGATCTTTAGGATACTTTTAGCACAGCTGCTCCACTTCATTAGGCTGTGTGACCTTTTTGGTTTGTAGTGCTTTATCACGGAGAGAGTTGTCACGATACCTGCTTTGATACCACACCAACATAAAAAGATGTCCTAGGCACCTAATAGTGGATAATGTCTTGTTTTGAATGCCTGGAATGTATCTATTACACAAACTTGCCTGGTACCTGAGCCTTTCACTACCTCTACAACTAAAATCCTGGTGATGCCTTCATATTCCACTGTAACTTTATGCTCCTCTTCCACTGTATGTTTTGAGCTTAATCCTGCACTGAACAGAGTGTTTTTTGGCGACCACAGAATAACTTGTAAAATGCAAGACATGCAGTCTTTGGCCAGGTGGTTTTCTCCACCGCCTCTGTAGCATTTTCTCATGTCTGGCGGGGGCTTTGGCTGTGTGTCACTGACCATTTTCACCTATCCTACCGCTCTGTTCCATTGACCAGGCCATGTAAATCCACAATGCCACCTCCATTTCTTGTGCAAACTTGAGTGCTTTTTCAAAAGTTAGTCTGTGCCCTGACAGCAGCGTCCTGTCTTTGTTTATGTGACAAAACAAATGATCTCTCAACATCATTGTCAATGAATCATCAACGTTACAGTGCTGCGCCAGCTTTCTCATTAATGACACATAATCACCCACACTTTGCGTGCTACTCAAGTGCCCTCTGTTGGCTAAAGATGCAGTAACATTCCACAGTCACTTCATAATACAGGGGGAGTCCAAAAATTTATGACAGTTTAGAATTTTATTGAAAATCTGGACATATTGATGATTTATCTATGGCACCATTTTTGAACTGGTAAACCCAAGAAGTCTTCTGAGAGGAATCAAGAACAATTGGATGAACGCTGTAAGAACTGACAAAGACAGAAAGACACGCTACCAATTATGGTAGTAACAGAAATGGCAAGGTCTTGGTTGCATAAAGCTGCTAGCATATTTGAGCAATTTAGACTAGTGGTTCTCAACAGGTCTACCGCCGGAACCCACAACCGCCTCCTTAACGCCAAATTGTGATACAAATTTCTTATACAATTTTCAATCATAACCAGAGGTTTTTATGACAAATGGTGCAGTTTAACTTGAGATAGAAAAAGGATGTAGTATATTGGAAGACATATCCTTCAAAATAAAAGTACATCAGAGATTTTTGTCACCACATTTTCTTCAGGCACACATCTGCAACCCACCGAAAACGGCTTTGCCACCCACTTTTTGGTCCCAGCCCACCAGTTGAGAACCAATGATTGAGCCAGTTCTACCTCTCTTGGTTTGCAGCATATTTTTAACTTAAGATCTGTATTGTTTTAAAGCATTCACCACTGATCAATAAAACAATAGTCATTTAAAAAAGGTAGAAAAATATCAAAAAGAATTTAAGAGTACTGAAACTTATCTTGATCACAGGCCTTGAAACTTTTTCAGAGTACCAAATCTGTGATGAACACACTGCATTGTTGTAGAATGCTTGACATAATGCCCAGGAAACTTTTGAGCGTATAATGTACATCCTCATCTTTTAGCAAAAGTGAGATACTGTGGAAGCCAGCCAGTGCTTCAGTCTACATCCATCCAATCTGTCATCACAGCTTTGCTATGTGCAAAAGTTCTCCAGGGAGCTGCAACTTTCTGAGAAGATTGTCAAACTTTATAATATCCTTTGAGGCCATTTCAACAACTTTATCAGCTGCCAGTGCAACATGACTGTGTGGGACTGATGTTTGGCAGCTGCATCATGTCTGTTTGATGTTTCACTCAGTGACAACACCAGATGGATTTGAGTGAATTCAGATCTTTAAAAAATTGGAAAGCTTCCTAGTTAAAAATAAAAATTTACAAGAAGCAGCAAAGCGCTCAATGTCTTTAAAGATTAGTCATTGACCAAAGTGGTAATGTCCTGTCTGCTACCATGGTGTCTAATCCAGCCAACCTAGGGTCAGACCATTGACTGAACATTAATATGACATATCGTGCTGGTGATATAATCTGGAGTGAAGACGCCACTTTTTCTGCCCAAAGCACACGTTTAACTCACAGATATAAAGACAAAGATTCCAAAACAGTCTTCAGAGGAACAGATTCTTGTTATGGTCTGAAGGAGACACTTTGATGGAGGTTTACTGACAGAATTGTTTTTGTTACCATTTCCATTGCCTGTCTTCCTCTACTCTACTGTAACCCACAAATTCCACATACTCCATAACTGATGCATTTCTCGGGTACAGATATTTTGCTCCTACCAATTTTGTGCCCCCGTCAGCAAAGAGAAAGATTGGATGAGAAGGAGCTGAGGATTTTACCGGCTATTAGGTGTCAAACATGCATCCTCCATGAGCAGTAACACGCTTGTTGTCAGTGAGGGGGAAGATAATTTAATTTAATAACGGTGCAGTTTGACTTGAGATGGAGAAAAGATGTAATAGTAAAAATAAAAGCACATCAGATATTTTTTTGTTGCTACATTTTGTTCCGGGCACACATCTATGACCCACTGAAAATGGCTTCACAACCTGTTGGCTAATCGCTCTCATGCTGCCTTATTTAAACTTCTCTTGCCTGGCTATGTTCTGCTGCTCTCTTTGCAAGATGCTCTTGCAACCCTCCTCCACCCCAGCTCCTCCTTCATTCAGCTTCTGACTAACTCGGTGTCCTTCTGTTGTCATTGATGCTTGGTCTGCTGGGGAGTTTTTTGCTGCTTTCCCACCTGATGCTTTCCTTATCAATATAGGAAGAGAAGAACCTTGTGCTATTCCTGCTTAATGCTTTCCACATAGGCTTGTGGAAGGGCAGGGAGATCCCAGCACAACCACACCGCCAAACATAAATAACAGCAATAAGTGGTTATTAATAACTGAGATATTTATAGCCAAAAATGTGTGCATGTGTGTTTCTTGCCAAAGTGGTCCCGACTGAGCTAATGCTGATGCCACTTACTAGGACCAGCTTTGAATTAGGGGTGCGCAGTATGCGGTAGATGGTATAAATGATATAAATTTGGCCTACAGTAGAGATTCGGACGAGGAAACATGTTCAAGTCATTAGCAGCTTAACACACCTCATCAGGTTAGAGATGAAATGCAAAACTTGGAGTGCAGTTAGACAGAAGTAAACCTAGAGAGATTTAAAAAAAATAAAACATGTTTTCTGTGTTCCTATACTTAGAGATAAATTGAGTATGTCATCAAAGGCTTGTTTTAAGGGGAGAAGGAGGTTAGTAACACTTGAATTTGGATTAAAAAGCATTATCTCTCTTTAATTTTGTAATACTGTGATATAATACCGTTACCATCAAAGGCAAGAAAAATCCCATGATATGATTTTTAGGCCATATCGCCCTGGCCTTCTTTTAATCCTTTTGCTTCACTCCTGTGCAGCTGTTTTCCTGTTCATCTAAATATGAAATCTATGGACCAGTCTTACTACGACAAACTTTGACAGTTTTTTTTCTCTTCAAAACTACAAGTCAGGTCTGTTTTTGACACTACACCTTGCAAATTGAGCTTAATTACAAAATATAAACATAGTGCAGACCTTCAACAGAGCTGTGATGGTGAGACTTTTAATGTGGCAGGGCTCAGTGCCTCAACTGGCTTGTCAGTCAGGCTCAGGATAGTCATCCTGGGCAAATGAAGGATCAGACTGACTTAGCCTGTGTCTTTAGTGTCTTAGATGTCAGCCCTGTGAAACTTTCTCACTCTAAAAATAGTTTTGTGAAACCATCTTACTTGCATTATAAAAAGCAAAATTAAGACTGACCTCAAAGCACAGATGCATTTATTCAAGAAGACAGTACCCGCTGGTTTTTGGAAATCTTATCTACATTTCAGAAAACAAGTTTTATCTCCCATTGCAGTGATGGAGCTGATCTGTGGAGCGGTACTGCTCTGGTTTTGAATCTCCAGGCTACATCTTCATTTTCATTTAAAAACATGAGGCATAGTACAGTTCAACCAAGGCTCTTTATGTTTGACTTTACAGTAGTGACGGTTTAATGTTGTGGGCAAGTGAGTGCTGCTTTCCACAACAAGGCTGCACGCAATGGTCTTTTTCCTATTGGCTTGAAGTGACTTTATTACTTAAGCAGACCCACTCTGGGGCTCCCCATATAGAAAACCTCAAATCAACTCCATGTGGACAGTTCTATTTTAACCCACTGGGCCCCGCCCCTCCTTCTTGTCTTTGACCAGATCAAGGGTTTTGGTTTTCCTTGCTATTCAAAGGGCCGAGCAGATCTTGTAATTACAGTGGTTTCTGGTGTTGTGCTGGCTCTGCATGCTGGGGCCTAAAATAATCCGAAGCAATGCCGACCAAACTGCCAATAGACCTCTTTAATAGCACGATCAAGAAAACCCTGAAAGTAACAACAAAGCTGCACTCAAATTGCTTGCAGAAACTGGCAGAATAATAACTGTGGTTTTGAGCGTCTGTGCATGTCACATTCTTCTTGTGTGTCACTTTTTAAATTTCAGTACACATGACTGCTCTTGTGCATGCGTGTGGGTCACAGCCACGCTGGTGATCTCATCGCTTGTCTCTCACATGCATTTGTCATTTCCTAACGACTTGCAGTGGAGAAAATTAGGTAAAAAAAAGGAAAGGAAGAGAGATGACGTTGATCGCTTATCTTCAAGACCGCTTTGTGCAAATGATCCCGTTTTTCTGAAGGTCCAATGACATAAAGAGAATTAGTGCAGAGGGGGAAGAAGAGGACCATGAGAAATTGAGTGGGTGGCAGAGATAAGCTACGTTTCCATCAAGCTGCCACATACAATTAGGCCCAGCTTCTTTTTTTCTAGTGCTGATTCTCAACTTCCTATCAAGTGAATATAATGAGCCAATAACAGTTTGCTGAATTTCAAGTGGCACTCATGGTTGGGTTGTTTGTAGTTGAAATGATTGCATCGACAAAGCTTCATTCTTGCTGTTGAGTAAATGTTTAACACAGAGCACATCTCCTCCTGTTTAAGTTTAAAATTAGAGCCACAGAACACATGGCGAGATGAACATATATGTGTGCACGTGTGTATTTCTGCTTCCTACAGCCATGCCAGTTGCCAGCATTCTTTAGCCAACACTAGGGACACAGTGGTTTCTTTGTATGTACCACTACAGTGACATGTGGCTACTATTGCATGGCTTTCATGTGGGCTCTATGAACTGCTTTCAAGGACAATCCAGAAATACATGCTCATGTATGCATTTCTTCCTGTAGCTTTAAGGCAGATACGTAGATGGATATCATGTCAAACACCTCCTGTAGAGTAAAAGAAGCATAACTGTGTCTGACCTATTGATGGGTTTTATTCTTCAAACCAGCATACACTCATGATGAATAATTTAAAACCATTTTATTATGCTTACTCTGGAATGGTTCTGTAAAGTAGACACGGTTGATGTATTCTCATATCCATAAAGGTCACAGCTATCAAAAATGATCTACATGTGATATTGATTATATGGCTGAGTTTTTGACAGAAAAACAATGATGTCAAATTGTTTGACCTTTCTTGTGAGATTGCTTGATGATGAAATGATGAAAAAATACCTAACTGATGAGTTGCATCAAAAATTCTGAACTTAGACACCTTCAGCTCACCTTCAGCATACTGCTAAGGTATAACACTCTTTCAAACACGGCCTGAGTTCCCACTGCAGTGAGAGTAACCCCCTTTTTTCAAAGGCTCTGCCCTTTCCCAAACACTGTCTATGGGAGGTTTTCCAGATGGATGTATGAAACAAATCCATCCAAATCAAACCCATCTGTCAAGATCTCTGGAAAATTAGCACAAATGTACGTGTTATCATGGGAATATGAAGAGTAAAATCATTTTTTTTTGTCCTGTCTCTTTTTACAGTCATATTTTTGTTCCATCTGCAAATACAATTTTTGGTCAATTTTGACTGTTTTCTTTATTTTTTGTCTTACATTTAGTTAGTCTAGTTTTACATTTACCTATAACCAATTTAGAACATAGCTGGCAAGGAACACCTGTTTAGATCCTCTCCTTTGTGTACTGATTTCCACTGTTTATTGAGGTACCGTTTAATACATTTGAGGCATTTATAATAACATTTGTTCATGAAAAAATGAACTGTGTGTTTAAATTCTGTAGGGTTTTTATTCTGAAGTGCAAGCAAAATAGTTCAACACAAACATTAGTGCATCCTGAATTGACTCTTAATAGATAGCCTGAGGCGTATGACTTTAACACACGGAGAGATAGTAAACAAACAAATTGAAGATTGACTCTGATGGTAAAAATATCTCTGGTGTGTGTGTCTTTGTGTTTGCCAAGGCTGTTTATTTGTGTGTATCTTTGCATCCTCTCCATCTTATCCTTTCTATCAGGGGACACTGAGGAGGCTTTATTCAGTCCCTGTGTTTGTGGCCTTTGGCTGGGTGCCATGCCACATTACCGCCAACAGAGAGAAGAACTTCAAAGAAGGTCTGGGGGCTTTTTCCCCAAGTGCAGCCACTCAAACTTATCCCTCTTAAATTAAATTAAAGAGATGATCTAATTGGCTCCATCAGTTTGTTTTTCTTTAATCTCTGCCTGACATGTTTTTCTTCCCATCCCTTTTTGTCCTTCAATCATCCCTCTCTCGTTCATACTCCGTCCCATGATGCATGGGTCAACTTGCTGTGCACTGCATCACCTTTTACCGTAATAATTGAAGGCTGCCAAATTTCTAACTGACACTGAACTGAAACTCTTGTTGGCCTCTTAAATGGAGCTGAGTTGCTGCTGGCAAGGATGAAGCAAATCCTCTCATGAGCCAGAGATTAATAGTCTTAGCAGAGGGGTTGGTGCTGCACCTGAAAATGCTTTTTCAAATCATCAAGCAAAGAAAGGTTAGGCATTGGTTGTATCCTCCAAACTAAAAGAAAACCTGGTAGATGTTTGATCGGATTTTTAATGTGTCATGTTTCTGATTCTTCTGTGCATGTGTTGCAGAAGCAGACTTTGAATGAAAATGAGAGTGTTCGCTCTTGACTCATAAACTGTGCTAACACTCGCTTGATAAATGAGGGTCGACCACACTCCAGTGCATGGAAATGTGTTCCACAATCCTGCTTCAACCTATTTTCTACTAATAACCTGGTTTTTGTTCTGCAAGGAGCCACAGAGACTTCTCTCCTCTTCCTCAAAAGCTTCTGTCTCTCACAATCTCTTTCCATTTCATGCCCTTTCCTCTTTGTTTCCTCTTTTTTGTTTGCTTCCCACTGTCTCTGTTACTTTTTCCCCAGAGCATGATCACTTTTTCTCTCAGTCTCCTCTTTTGTGCATCCCTGTCTTTCCTCTCACTTTCTCTCTGTCATTTTCCCTTTGTCTTCTCACTTCTGTCTCTACTGCTTTCTCTTAACATTCCTGTCCCTCCACCTTCTTCCTCGCTGCCTCCAGGAACAGTCACAAGTTGAGTCTCAGCTCGCTGTACAACCAGCTGTTCCTAAACCGGGGATTAGATGATTCACTTACAGTCACATTTTAATCCCCGCTGTCACGCTCTCACTCACACAAACATGCAAATTAGGACAGATTTTCCTCCCAAATGTCTAGAAATTGACATTCACACCTCCGACTGAATGGAAACTGGGTGTCAGAATAAGCACATCCATTAGAATCTACTGCATCTTGTCAACAAGTCAGATTATTTTCAAATTGTATCTGCAGACGAGCAAACACTTCCTGAGGAGAAGTGATGGATTGTTTCAGCAGGGTGGCATTTGTGCCATCTGTTTGCTACTCGCAGGCTGGAATCTAACAGATGACTTCTTTGTATGCCATCGCTTTTGTCCATTCTCTTGTGTTTGTGCACCGAATCTTTCAAGCTTAAAACCTCCCTGATTGTAAAAAAAGTGGTAGTTTAGGTATGAACAAATGTTACATTGGCATTTCTTTTTCAGTTTCTACACGAAAGTCATTTAACCATCACAAATTCTGTGATACAAGACTCATTCCTGAGCCTTTCACTGGCACTTCAACTTTAATCTTAATGATGTTTTCATATTCCACTGTAACTTTAACTCTTCATAATACTGGCCCTTAATGACTACCGTCATTGATTTTTTCAGAACAGGTTATATTTTTTGCAAAAGTCCACCTTAAACACTGTTGAGTATTATGTGAATATCAACCATAGTATATAAGATAAAGGCAGTTTGTATTCACAGCCACGTAACAGAGACTGAATTGATAAAGTTGTTCTCCATCACTCCAATTTTGCACAGCGCTATGATGCATGAGCGTGTGCTTTATGAAGCTCTCTGTCAGGTTGGATGGATCCAGTGTGATTTTAAAGCAGTGACGGCGCCACAGGCTCGCACTACAAAACAAATTTCTACATTCTACGAGTTAAGCGTTAAATACGAATCTTATTACGGGTTTGAAAAACACATTGAAAAATAACAGACCCAATCTGTGAAAACCTTAATGTGATACAAAGAGAAAACTTCCTTATTCTCACTGTCTCCCCCTTCCTCTTGTATGAAATTAGCTCTCTTTTATACTTCTTTTTTTACCCCTTAAACCGTGTAGTACTTTCTCTACCCCCTGTTTTGTTTCTGAAGGCTCTTTATATGTGTCTCACTTTTCCGCAGTTTTACATTGGCAAACCTGCAGTCTTTTGCCAGGTGATTTTCTCCACCATATTGAAGCATTTTCTAAAGCCCTGCTTGGACTTTGGCCATGTGTTGCCAACCCTGTTTATGGACCCTGCCACTCTGTTCCATTGACCAGGTTCTTTCATGCCATGTAAATCCACGGTGTCTCTGTTTGCTGCCTCCATTGCTTATGCAAACTTGAGTCCTTTTTCAAAAGCCCTCCTACAGCCGCCTCCGCTGTATCCTGTCTTCATTTACTGTATGCCACAGATCAAACGATCTCTTTACATCATTGTCAACGAATCACCAAAGTGACAGCCCTATGCTAGCTCTCTTAGTTTTGCCACATAATCACCCACACTTTGCATATTACCCTGGAGCTCTCTGTTGGCACAAAGATGCAGGAACATTTCAGTCACTTCATAAAAGTCGAAGCCCCTGAATTATGATATTTTATTATTTTATTGAAAATCTGTACATATTTGTGATGTTTTTAAGGCACCAGTTTTTAACCAATAAATCCAAGTAGTCTTCTGAGAGGTATAGAGGACGACTGAAGCAAGGGTGTGGCATGCACAGACAGACAGGAAGGCAGACAGACACGCTGTCAATTATAGTTGTAAGATGTAGGTATATATGCAATAGTCACATTACTATAGTTTTGAATACAAAAGAATGACCTGCCATTTTCTCATTAGTGGAAGCACACAGTGTTGCTGGTTGATTATATTTGTGGACAGGGCCCTGGGGGGTTGATATGATCCCTGGCACTACCTTTGCTTCACTCTAACTGTACTTGGCGGTTAGCATCAGTGTTTGTGAACTACATGCTTTTTGTAACGAGGTCAAATTGGGGGCAGTTCTTTTGCAATGTAGCTTTTGCAATGTCTCTGTGTGGGTGTGTCTTTACACACTAACTCAATGGCTCTGCAGTGGTACATATAAGCTGACAAGAATCACTCAGAGAGGAAACACACTTTCATATACTGGATAATAAACACAGACCTCTTCTTTTCCTTCTTGCTTTAAACCTCAGTGCGGTACATTAAAATATTGATAAATTAATATTCCTTTAATATTATTTGTTTATGAAGGGACACCTAGATGATTAAACCTCAGTATATGCACACAGTATTGAATCATTATTGAAATGCTTGACATAATTAGCAGATATAAAAAAATGATAGAAACTTTGAATCTTAAAATACAGTTCATCAGTGCGGTGAGAAACAGAGAAAAACAGATAAGAGTCTGTAATGGATAACTTAGGAGAGTTGAGGAGAATTTAACTATTTTGATTTATTCCAGTAATATTAGATACAATAATTAAAACAGATGTTTCTTTTCCAAATGAAAACATCATGCAGTAAATACAAGTTGTCTATTATTTTAACATATAGTTAAATGATTTTTTTTTTTTTTTTTACACATGTAAAGACACTTTCACAAAAAATCATGACATAAGTTTAAGGGAGAATAGAGGAGACGAGAGGTTTGCCACGAGAAAGTTTCTGCTGGAGGTTTGTTTGAGTGAGAATTACAGATGTTCATGTAACCCACTGCTGTTCAGTTAAAAGAAAAGTTCATTATAAATCAGTGGGTTTTTTTTATTGGTATAAAATTGACATCCTTTAAAGCAGGGCTATTCAATTACAAATCCAACAGGCCAAATTTTAAAATCAAGAAATGTAGCCGGGCCAGACATGTTCAGCGCCCAGTAAACAGCTGGTAATGTAAAATTCTGAACCAATGCAGATCAATTCGATGAAAATTATGCACTTTTTTATTCATAGTCACCCTTTCAAATTTGGCAACATGACAAAAGCACATCAAAAAGTGCATAAAACACAACAACAGAGCTGAATTTGAACATAACCTAAGGTAGTACAAATGTTTTATGAAAACTTGCAAAACAGGTTGCCCTCTGCATCGCTGGCATGACCACCGGCTGGGCCGAATTTAGCACACTGTTTTATGTGCTGGGGTTGTTTCCGGGTTGCATGTGGTCCTCGGGCGGCTAATTGAATAGGCCTGCTTTAAAGATAAAAGACAAGAATAATTTTGTGTTCGATTATAGCACTTTTAAAGAAAGAAAATTGGTATGGGATAAAAACTGACATCAGCAGGTCAGACCAGGAAAGACAGAATCAGCCTAAGATATTGCAGTATTAGTTCTGCCTATATCTGACAAATAAGCAGAGCAATTTATTTCCATTGTCTCAGCGACTGTCTCTAACAGCAAAGTACGACACATCCCTCTGTAGTGTGAAGATTCATATGTAGAAGGAGAAGTGCTTTATTAAGAGAAGAGCTTATGTGTAGCAGGTTACTGAGGTAAAATGAAGCATGTGCTACATCTCTTACCAGATGTTCCAAATTTGGCATATAAAACCTAATTTACCAACAACAAAACTTAGGCTAGTTGAAGTGCTGAGTGGCTAGTTACTCTGCAAAACTGCTAGCCACAATGGCTGGTGAGCAAAAAAGTAAATGCCAAGTACTAATGGGCGGTAATACAGTTAATACCTTATACCAGGGTATTAAAAAATACCCACGGTATTGCTTTAATTACCGTCATTAATACAGTACACCCTGGTAAAATTCGGGGAGGGTATGACGGTGTTAAAAAATGGACACCGCCCAATCGTAATGTTAAGCGCTGTCTGTGGATGTTTGAAGTTAAAAACTGAAACAGATTTGAAATTGTGAGAGATCCCTAACAAAGAGAGATTTAGTAGTTCTGAAAGTTGGTCAGAGGGCCTCAGTTGGCATACTATGGATGCACGTGGTTAAACGGTTAAATTCATTTATCATTAGCTGGTGCAGGATTCACAAGTCTGTTAAACTGACTTAAGCTAAAGCGAGCTGGCAGAGGAGCAAAAACACCCTTTCTGTTATAGAAAGCTTTTAGTGTTGCTTTCTCCGCTTGTTTTAAATTAAGAAATGTCTGGTTTTGACAGAAGTGCTGCTGTGACATATTTAGAGTTAATCGCTCCACTAGCAGCCATTGTATACAAGCATTCATTTAAGAAGGTACCATTTCCCCCTCAAAAATCACAGTCATGCCAAAGCAGGTCAGCAGAGGAGTGAAAACATGAAAAGCTTATGGGGTTGTTTTATTCTTTGGTCATACTGAAATGTGGCCCAGTTCTGGTGAAACAGAGGCCATGCTTTAGCTATATCTGAGTATTTAGAGCAGTGGAGGCAGCCAATAGAAGGCTTTAAGCCCCACTAAACCCCGCCCATAGCACAACTCTGTATGTATGGCTTTACACCGTGTCCCAGAAGTTCATGCACCCCAATGAGCAACATGTTTGTGGGTCTCTCTCCAAAATGGGTCACATCTGGTCAGCCAGATGTTGTGAGGTTGTTCAATTAGTGCATCTGGTTGTGAGAGGCCTATAAACTTCTTAGTTGACCAAGGAGCATGTCACTGAGAGAACCTTTTTGGTAGTGCTGTCAAGATGGCCAAATAACAATCTGGAAAGGCTGCAGAGCCTCAGGTCCATGCTCAAGCCATTGCCCTGCGCAGGGCAGGGAAATCTTGCAGGGAGGTAGCTCAGGACCTTGGCAGAAGCATACAATGGATGAAGAAGTGGTGGCAGAGACAGCAGAGTTGTGACTCTGTTAAAGACAAGCCCTGTGCAGGTCGCCCCTCTGTCCTGAGTTTGAGAGCCAAGGACCTCATTTAAATAGGCCAAGGGAAAGAGACACCAATCCTGCCTCAAACTAAGTCAAAGACTAAAGAATCTTGGGAAAGCAGTCTCGAAAAGTACCATCCATGGTTTTCTGACCAAGAAACTGGGTCTCAGAGCATGAAGAAGACAGTGGATTCCTTGCCTTACCAAACTGCAAATGGAGAAGTGGCTGGCTTTTGCAAGGAAGTATGCCAAAATGACCCCAAGAGACTGGGAAAACTAGGTTTTCTCTAATGAGTGCCCACTCTACTTATGTCCATCTCCCAAAAGCCAAAAGGACTGCATCTACACTGATTATCGAAAGAGAGTGCCACCATCTGAATAAGTCAAGTTCAGCGCCCATGACATGATCTGGGGGTGATGTCAGCTTCAGAGCTGTCTAAATTGCATGTTGTACCCAGGGCAACACCATCAATGCTGAATATTATGTCAAGAACATTATCCAGTCAGTGCTACTTCCCATACTCACCAGAAAGAAGAAATCGGGCCCCGTCACTGCTTGGAAGATGTTCAACAGGCGTGCGGAAATGGTCTGCATGCAAGATGGTGCCCCCGCACATACTGCTTGTACAACTCAGCAGTGGCGTTCTGAGTGGCTTTCTGGCTTTCTGCACAAAGAGGAATGGCCACCCAACTCCCCAGACCTCAACCCGATTGAAAACTGCTGAGGTATCCTGAACAGTTGGGTGTTCCACAGCCCACCTCCTACCACTATAAAGCGGCTCAATGCAAGGGCTGTGAGGGAGTAGGGCAACATTGAGCCTTCGGTTCGGAAGAAATTATTGCATTCTATATCTCACAGACTAAGGGCTGTAATTAAGATGCAGGGGGATACACTGGCTTTGGAATAAATGCATTCTGTTGAGTATTCACACTCTGAGTTGACTTTTTCTTTGGTGCATGAACTTTTGGGACACGGTGTAGTTACCACAGTGCAGGCAGCCATTACTGACAGCATTCAGTACCAGCAAACGCAACTCTGTGTGGTAGGGCTCTCAGTCAGTCAGTTACTCACTCACTCACTCACTCACTCACTCACTCACTCACTCACTCACTCACTCACTGACTTACTTTCTTACTTACTTTCTTACTTACTTACTTATTTTCTGACTTACTGACTGACTGACTGACTTGTTACTTACTGACTTACTGACTGACTGACTGACTGACTGACTGACTGACTTGTTACTTACTTACTTACTTACCTACTTACTCACTCACTCACTTACTGACTTACTTACTTACTAACTCACTTACTGACTGACTGACTGACTGACTGACTTGTTACTTACTTACTCACTCACTCACTCAGACAGAGGCGCCTGCTGGGCTGACCTCAGTGGTCAGCCAAATAACACAGATTTTAGGATCAATTGCATGACTTTTACACCACAGCTAACAATGACACTGTATAATCGCTTCATTGCCTGTACTGGAAAATATGACAAGATAATCTACAGTCATTGAAAAAGTGGTAATCAAGCCCAAATTTGTCCTTGTTATCTTTTACTGTATACCCTGCTTCAGTTTTGTGATTTTGTGCGAGTGTACTTCCATAATCAGCAGCACCTTGTCTCAGCACTGATGAACGCTGTGGCCACACATGCTTACGGACGGTTTACATGTTGTATGCTCGATGGGTAAAGGATATGTGCTGCAGGTCCAGCCTCTAAAACGTGTCAAGGCACATGAACCCTTTCAACGTGTGCTGAATCATGTAGGGGAAAGCACAGAGGGGGTTTGTTTTGTTTTGTTTGCAGAAAAATTACTCCAAGTCCTAAACAATTAAGTGTTTTACATTTAACTGTATATGTTCAGAAACCACATTACACTTATCTTCCGTAATCTCCTATATTTCTTCATAACACAGAAAAAATGACAAAAACAGAATTAACTATTCAGTTTGTTTTCCACTACAGACAACCCTCAGTGTTACAAACACCAGTTTTTTCTCTTCTCTTGGTGAGCATTTTTTCTCTGATGTCCCCTTGTTAAGGGAAATAACAGCTTGTGTCTGTCATTTCTTCTGACTCTTACTTGTTAACAAGGCTTTGTCACATATCAGTTCAACAGAGGAGGTGTGATGTGCCTGTTCTATTGTGTAAACACTGGTAGCCTTATTAATAAAATACAAACCAGTAGTGTTGAATGTTACTTCTTCTGGGTGTAAAGAGAGATGTGTGGCTCTGGATTTGTTTTAATTCAGTATCACAGTTCTCATTGTTTGACTGTGAATGGTGTTAACTAGATTTCACACTTTGGTGCATCCAGGAGTTGTTTCCTGCTGCAACAAGAAACAGATCACTGCTCATTACAGTTGAAGGAGTTTTTTTATGTGCACCTTTTCAAAGTAAATATAATTTAATATAATACGATATAATATAATAATTCTCCAGAAACATTTAGATAAAACACTCTTTTATCTGATTGCATGTTTGCTAGTCGTTACTCTTGATTTTATGCTGAATAATGAAGATGTAGTTTTACATTTGCAAGTTAATTACTCAAGAATCCAGACACTTAATTTAAATAAATAAATTAAAAAAAGGGCAATGAACAAAATCAATAACGGAAGAATGAATGGAAGGCTGCTGCTGCCAGAACTGTTTATTGGCTAAATGAGGCTGAAGTAGGCTGTGTGAGAGCTTTTACAGTAACAGAATGAACACAACGGGAACATTTCCAACTTATTTTGTCATGTTAGATTGTCAGTAGCCCTCATCTTCATTATAAAAGGTATTTGGTCATCTGGACAAAAATTAAGGAGGAAGTGCTGTTGGTGGCGCAATTGAGATTCTTATAATGTGTAGTATCATAAGCTGTAAACTGAACTTGTATTGTATGGTTTATGATGTCCTGTTCTAAGACAGCCCAAGATTTCATTCAGGAAGCAAATTTTAGCATGCTTTGCACTTCCTATGCCTCGGCTTGTCATATTTGTAGGCTGCAGTGTAGAGGTCGACAGACTACTGGGGTTGATATTAAGCTTTTGGCGGACTAGTGTACCAGCATCTGATTTTACCGATCACTGATGAAATTTATCAATTCCAACAGCAGAAAGTTTGACTACAGCACATTTGCTGCTGGTATTTTCCTTCATAAAATCAACTTGGGTTTTACAATTCCCAATTAAGAGGAAGCCTGACCCAAGATGAATGTTAAGTGTGCTAAAGTAATGTAGTCTACTTCAGGAACAGTTACAGTATGTTCCATGTTCACATCAGACATATAATGCAATGCCTGCAAAAATTTTTCACCCTTTTGGATGTTTTAGCCTTTTATTGATTTTATAAATCAATCATGGCCGATATAGAGAGGTCCAGCCAACTGGTGCTAGTAGTGAAATGGGGATCGCCTGAGTGTAGTGATTTTAGTATAGAAACACCTGTGTCTGGAAGGTCCAGTCACTGCAGTATTCCTTGCTACCATTACACCATGAAGACAAAATAACACTCCAAACGATTCAGAGAAAAGGTTATTGAAAATTATAGGTGAGAGGATGGATACAAAAAAAAGGTTCCAAGGCACTGAACATCCCCCAGTTAAATTCATCATGGAGAAATTGGAGGAATATGTCACATCTCATATATGTTGTTAAACTTTGAAACTACAGTGCTGTCTGCAAATAGGCATGTCAGGTTGCAATGGCCCTTTTCCTTGGATTAATAAAAGGGATTTTTCTTACTGTGGAGTAATGTTTGAAAGATAATGTTGAATTGCTTTATTTTTGTGGGTGCAGTTCTTTCTCTGAAACTTCTCTTCCCTTCATAGTGAGTCTGCACAAAGTAACTCTAAAGTTAATTTTGCCACACTAATGAAATTCACTTCTTTCAAGCTATTAAGACAAATGACTTATCCAAATGAATACCGCTATCTTAATTTAAACAGTGGACATCCCTAAGCTAGTTTCTAAGTCTAATAGAGTAGGGCCACTTTTAGAATTCATACATTTATATCAATTGGCCAGAAATGCCAGTTAATAAAGGAAAATGTAGGACAAAGTGATTCTTAGAGAGTTGCTATAGTATGACATGCATTCTTCATAACGGGGCTGCACTTGGAGACCAGCTTACATGAGTTAAGAGCTGTCTGTGAGCTGTTGATCCTGAATACACACCTAGATGGAGACATTTAAACAAGGAGAGAGCGAGGTCATGTTCAGTTTAAAAGCAAGAGGAAAGGTTAGCAGGATGCATCAGTAGGTGGATCATTTCTTGGCATGGATTAATTTCTTCATGCTTTTACCGCCTGGCAAGCCACTCCAATTTTCTGTTCGATTAAATGTGTCATTCAGGCAGCATGCCTCCCTCGATTTCCCCCTCCTTCCATGTTCTCCCTCTTTGATCTTATCTGTTTGCACAAATGAGGCTAAATCCTTCATTTCTATGGTAAATTGTGTTTACGCAGAGGATATGCCATTGGAATACTTTCAGGAGGCACTCAGTCAAACACACTTAAGGAAGCTTTCATTCTATAGATCCCACATCATCCCAGTGTAATACTTTATGCAAACCCCCCTCACTGGGTAAGCTGCTCATATCAAATGAGAAGCTGCTACAACTGCTTTGAATAATGATAGCATCTCTGTGTAAGACTCAAATGCCCATGAGTGTTCAGATATGATTAATTTTAGGGGGATTTATTCTGAAGAGCAACATAAGAAGCAAAGACTAACTGAAATGAAATATTAGAATTGCTTGATATGCTAATTAGTTTTTATGACACTGAGCTGAAGAATTCAAAGATAATATTTTAAAGTTATTTCTCTGTAATCATGTCAAAGTTAAGGATGCTATCAAGAATTGGTATTTTTTGTTTACCTGATTTGTCAGATTTGAAAGTGCTTTTAAAGTCATGGACAAACAGTGACATATTGGATCAAATCCTGGCTCTAGCAGTCTACAGCTAAGCAGTCTATGGGCAAGAGATTGTACCCGTATTGCCTCTGAAGATTTAGCCTTCAGTGTGAGTATGTATATTCTGATGATTATGTCCAGGTCTGTATGTTTACATGGACAGTGAAGGAGAGCTACAGTTAAAGCTCATTTAGTCCATTTATTTTGACTACCTTGTCCCGGCGGGCACTGGGAGGAACTGATTTATCAACTGAAGTATGTGAAATTCTGGTGTGATACTGTAGATGAGAATATGAGCGCTCATGCTTGTGGGGATATCTGAAACTTTCACCGTGTGATGTGTTTGTCTTGTTTTCATCCTGTTTTTTTATTTTTGGACACATTTATACTGTCAGAGTTTTGGGTCATTACCTGGGCAGGAACTGTGGAGCTTACATGGAATGCTTAGGCCAGTCTGGGTCCATTATACATTCAAAAGTGTGAACCTCCAACTGTATTACACTCCCCAGCCACTTTCTGCTTATGAGGTACACCTTACTAGCACAGCTGGTTGGTCCCCCTTTTTTACCTTCAGAACTGCCTTAATTCCTCAGAGATTTTGGTCTTTAATGACATGATAGCATCATGCAGTTGCTGCAGATTTGTTGGCTGCACATCCCTGATACGAATCTCCCATTCCACCATATCCTAATGGTGCATTATATCAAGATTTAGTCTTGTATAATGATCTTGCTGCTCAATAGCCCCTTGAATCTTTGTGGGCTGGAGTGATAATGCAACTTGAAACTGCTTGGTCATTTAGCCTCACAATAACTCACTGGATTTATTGGAATCCAGAGTATGGTTGTTTTTACAGTTTATTTTAATTTAACATTCCTGACCATTTGTGACTTTTCTTCTCACCTCTGTGAGCCTTCTGTGTTTGCACACAGCCCTGTAGTCTCATGCCTTTATATTTGCTTAAAAGACGTGTTTTTCTAGACTTATTAGGAAGAATGTGCCTGAGCTTCCAAGTTATGAGCACATGACATTTATTGATTGAAGATCACACTGTAAACAATTCAGCAGTCTAAGAACACATCATGAATCTGAAGCAGTTTTCTCTCAGAAACTTAAAAAACAAAAGGTATAATTAGATATTAGTGAGTGAGGCCCAACATAGTTCACTTAGTAATGCTGTATAGATGAATCATTTGATTGATAACATTTTGCAATGTTGAGTAAAATAGATTGTTCCTTTAGGAAAAAGATGCATGATCTCACAGGTCCCTCACCCCCATCTAGTTAGTCACAGCATTGTTAGATGTAGTTTATTCATTATAGTGGCTCAGTCTTGCCTCTAAACTGTCACTTCAGAAGATAGTACACATCTCTGCAAGTTGTAAAAAGAGACACTTTGTAATGCACAGGGAAGCCATTCACTGTCTTTAATTTTCAGGCAGTAACGGTATGTAAAACATATGCTTATGTTGTCAAGTTTGGGCATTAAACATCTGGCTCAAATTATGCAAAGCACTAATGTAGTTGTCTGAGGCGTCCTGTGTTTGCATCCAAAGTGTTTTCAGTGTGTCTGTTTGTGTAGTGGTGAGTTTGATGTGCTGGATGGGCTCAGGTAATTGGTTGGTTGGTAGAGGCAGATTCAGGGGGCCCACTGTGGCCTCAGCTACTGCTAGTATGTCTTGGTATATATGAATATATCCATAGCCACATGAGAAATCACAGGAGAAAATCCAAACCACAGTGAACTTCCAATTGCACCAAATAATGCAAAGCAGTACAAGTCTCAGTATTGAGCATGTCTCTGTCTTTGTGAGCTGAAAATAAACATTTTGTCCATCTTGTTTGTATTGGGTTCAATCTCTTCTGCTTTTGGTGATCTTATCCTTTTCACTATTCTATCTGAAATGCTGGTCAGTGGAGAAATCTTTTGTAAACAAGGAAATAGAACTGAAGCAGAGAGAAAGTACAGTAGAGCTCCTAGGAGCAAACAATACAGCAGTAGTTTAGTACCAAAACTGTACACAGTAAGCCTGCCCTGGTTCTAAGTAGACCCTGCTACCCCCAATTCAAGTCTTACTTTAAAAAAAATATCACTGAAAAAAGCTTTTTGTATTTGAAGAACAATATTTCGTGAGATGGTTTCCCAGAGGTACTATCACTCCAAATACAAGTCCTCATTCTTCAAGCACTTCTACTTATAAAAGAGAGATATGATTCTTCACCACACCACACAGCCTAATATTATTCTTAAATTATTCCAGGTCTGCTTTCAAGTATTCAGACTGAGTCTGTCACACACTAACTTCCTTTTCTTGGCATTTTCAGACCATTTCTGAATGTCTGTTCATACTATAGTAGTTCTTGGCTGCTTGACCGACAGTCACTGGCCCATTCCGAGAGCAGAGGTGTCTGGATACCTGTTACATTAATTTCCATTTAACTATTAATTGCTTTCCTGGCAAGAAAAGATAGGACATGAATAATTTGACCATGCTGTAGGTTAAATTGGGTCTCACAAGCACCTGTGGGGCAACTGTGGCTCAGTGATGGTGTCCGATGCCTTTCAGTTGTGACGGGGTTGGATCAAATCCTGGCTTTGGCAGTCCACAGCTAACTAGTCCTGCAAGAGATTGTACCCCAATGGCCTCTGAAGACTTAGGCTTTAGTGTGAGTGTGTGATTATACTGATGGTTATGGCCAGGTTTGCAATTTGCATTGCAGCCTCTGCTATCAGTTAGTATGTTCACATGCACAGTGAAGGAGAGCTACAGTTAAAGCTCATTTAGTTCATTTATTCTGACTCCTGTTATTGTCCCTATTCTGCCCCAGTACAGACACTAGGGCAGAATTGATTTATAAAGTTAAAGTATGTCTGCCTCTGTTATAATAAATGAGGATATGCCCCCTTTCAGGAAGTTACTATTGGGATTTCTTCCTGTTGATCTATTACATCACAAAACAATCTACAAACTAGTTGGAAAGTGGCAAACTTGGTTGTGTGCCGAGTCCACCCACAAATTCTCTACTGGATTAAGGTGTGAGCTTTGACATAGCCACTCCATAATAAAACGTTCACCTTGTTGTTTTGAAACCATTTCTGTGTAGCTTTGACTGTATGCTTCAGGTCAATGTCTTGCTGGGTAATAAATCTTCTCTCAAGAATACAAGGGGAAATGGATTTATTGTTGGAGCCAGCTAAACTGCTAAATTTGGATCCTTTTCACCAGAATTATGAATCAGTTAAATGAAAAAAAACAACATTTTTTTCATTAGTTCAGGGCCACAATCCCAGTCTGTCTAAACTGTAATTCAGCCACCTGCCACTAGTAGTCCCTGTAGTCTTCTTTTTTTTTGTGAACAACTTTTTATTGATTTAAGTTGACATCACATAAACACATGTACACATGCTGTTGAAAGATTGAGACAAAATTCATAGTTTTGAACAGAAAGCATGGCATATGTTATTTCTCTAATCAGAACCTTATATATATAAAAAAATCTGTCAAATAGATCCTTGCTGTGCAACAAAGTGAAAAAAGTTTATACTTGCATAAAAATAAGGGTATCCATCAAAAACGACACCCCTGCTTCAAACATATTAATTCTTTTAAACCTTCAACTTAAAATGCATGTGACATGTTTGCAAAAAATACATATGTGTGCAAGGAGATCACTAAGCGTATACAGCTAGTTGCCAACCCCTCATTTATCCCCGTAATGAGTGACCGCCCCAGCCCCCATTCCAACCGCCCACCCTGTTAACCTTTCCTTCTGCTGGCAAGAGACTGTACGGCTGAGAGAGCTTCAGACCAAGACCTTAAAGTTTTCTCTTTAGCACCATGAGACCGTGCAACAGAGACTTCAAGGGACAATATATCTGATAGCAGGTGCCACCAGTGGTTTAATGACAGTGTATGTGGTGGTTTCCACCGCATTGCAAGAATTTTCTTTGCAGCAGTCAGACCAGAGAGCCAAATTCTTTTCTCATGTATGGACAGTGGGACCTTGGAGTTGTCATTGAGCAAGCATAATAAGGGGCAACATGAAATCTTCTTACAAAGAATTTCAGACAGGGTTTTTCGCACCTTGTGACCAAAAGGACTGTACCTCTGGACACTCCCAGAACATGTGCAGAAAGGAACCAATAGAACCAGGTGAACAAAACTGGCATAAGGGAGATGAAATGAGCTTAATCCTATATCTAATTGTAGATGTTAAGTAAGTCCTGTGAACAAATCTTAAATGGATGGTTTGGTGATTAGGGTTTTTGGATGCCTGTTTAATGTTTGCCCAGATAGTTTCCCAAGCTATTTCAGAAGAGATAGAATTTAAGTCTTTAAGCCAGGTTGCCTGAATAGGGAGAGGATTGTCCTGTGTTTTCATTATCCGGGAGTACAGTGTTGATTTCTCCGGTTCCTTTGGTCGAGTTTGTGCTGTGTAAAGTTCATGTTTAGGTAAACCAGAGTTCCATGGTACTCCATCGGCCCTCAAGGCAGAACGGAGCTGTAGATAAAGAAAGAAGGAAAAAACAGGTAAGTTATACTGTTGTTGTAGCTCTTGAAATCAGTGGAGACCATGCGTACTGAACAACTGTCCAAGTAGACAGATTCCATTATTTGACCATAGTGGATAAGCCAGTGTCCAACCACCAAGCAGCAAATTATGGTTATGAATGTAGTTCTTAATTACTACTGCCTGGCTGCCACAATGATTTTTGAATCTCATATAAACAACTAGTAACGGCTTTAGCACCGATAGCATCTTGTAGAAATGGTTTCTACAGGGTTTTTTTAGCTCTATTTTGCACTTGAAAATGGAAATAATGTTGTCCAGATACACATATATAACAGAAGAATTGTGTAACAATGTAGAGTTTAACTTGCATGGAGGGTAGAAAGCTGGTGGTTTCCATGTATAGTTTTACAGACCTGTCAGCAGGTTTTTTAATGCTATTTTCAAATTTAACATCATCACGATTTTCAGCTGCATGCACATCACATACATATTTCCTTCATATTATGCAGGCCTACAAGCCAGTGGTAATAAACTGCCTAATATGTTTGATAGCATTGGTTGTCGTGAACCATAATTTACTACACAGATCAGGACTTGCCTATTACTGCTGTCCACAGTAGAATCTGACCTAAATAGTCCAAATTCCCTGCAGCCAAAGTTACCAAGGTTGGATAAGGCTTTGGCCCACCACAAGCTTCAATTTCTGTACTTTACTGTCCCCATGTGTGGTTATACAGAGATATACAGACATATTTTGACTTCATTCCAAATCCCCAAGGTTTATCCTGCAGGGAATTAATACACAAAGCCTTGCAAAAAACCCATGAATGGATCATTTTTACAAGACATTTTGATTTGTTACAGCAGAACTAGCACAGGTGTGAGTAATAGTAAACCTCACAGAGGCTGAGGACCATGTAGAAGCTTGAGTTCCAGGGTTTTGCTGTGCCTATTACTGTATGAAGTGCTGTAGTTTTTGTAACTAAATTGTGAATTCCAAGATACCAATTATTTTTGCAACAGTTATCTTCGAAGAAGCCCTAGTTTGTCTTGGGATTTAAGCATGTCAATGAGAACTTTATTTCCTCTACAGTCAGGTGTAATATGCCTTCAAAATGTCTTATTTTTAAGTAATGAATCAGATGATTCATGAGGAGGATTGTTAGGCTGCGTAGGTCGCATTTATCTGTGTTTTTATTTTTTTTAGATGACTTGTATTTTGTGCAGGAAATGCCACATTCTCTGCTCTGAACAGCTGTCTCTTTCTTCATCAAAAACAAGATGTCATGCTTTGTTGTCGGCAAAGACAACCCAAGAGGCAGAGAATGTTCATCCTTAATTGGCATTAATTATTTGACTTGGTCTCAAAACATTTCATGCTTTTCTCTCTTTTTAAACTTTTACTTCTGTACTTTTACGGCTTTATAGCCTTTTATATGGCCTTAACATTGAGGAAGTAAGGAATGGTGTAAACACTATAATGGTCAGGGCTACTTCATCACCCACTGAGAGTCAATGAGGGCAGAAGGTTAAATGTCTCCCAGGGAGTCATTTCCTGTCTATGAAGCTGAAGATGAAAAGACTCTTCAGCTGTTCATCAGGGCTAAACAGGGAGGTATTGTGTGACAGGAGGCCACATGCACCAGGCAACAACTGATTCTACTTTTGAGACATGGTGCTATGGTGATAAAGGAATTCTGTGAGACTGAAGCTTGTAGCCTGGAATTGTGTTAATGTTTAAGGGAAGAGATGGTGCTTTTCACTAGCTGCTGAAATCATCTCTCACTCTTTACAAAGCACAGGATGCAGTTGTTTCTATTTGCAGGTCGAAGTTAAACAACAGTGAACTTTGACCTTAAGTCATCCTGAGCCAAATGCAGCTCTCACTGAAACAGGAAACTCATCCATCAGTTCAACAGTTGCAGGTTTCACTTACAGAGATGGAGAGGTGAGTGAATGTTTGTAGTGGCTAAAGTGACTGAAATTTCTTCGACAGTGTTTGTATCTGCTCAGTTAGTTTACTAGCCATGCCAGGAATACACACGATTAACTGGCTAAAGGGTTAAATTCAAATCCCTCACTAGTCTGCGCCAGGAGTACTTGTGGGTTGAAGTTAATATTGATCTTTTTACCAGTTCAGAAAGGACCGAAAGCTGGAGAGGACCAAAAGCTGGCCGTGCTATCATTGCTAACGTTAGTTACATTCTGTAAACCAACTTCAAACCTTTTGCTATCTGTCACTGTGATGTTGTCTTAAACAAGTGGTGTTCACTTTTGTCTCTTAACTGAGTATTCCCCTAACTTCATACTGCTTGACTCATTGCATAATTTGTGCTTAATTTAAATGGGAACATAATAGAGAAAATCAAAAACTAGAAAAGACCTAGTGTTTACTAGGGTTGACCCATACTGGAAAAAATTGTCACTTTTCTCTAACATGTACGACCCCAATTTAGAAAAAGTTTTGTCGCTGTGTAAAATGTTACTAGAATGCAATGAATTGAAAATCTCATAAACCCATATCGTATTCAAACAAAATATTAACAAGATATCATATGTTGAAACTGTGACATTTTAACATTTCGTTGAAAATGTTTGCTGATTTTGAATTTGATGTCAGTAACACACCTCAAAAAGTAGGGATGGGGCAACAAAAGTTATGAAAAGTAAGTGGTCCTAATGAAAAACTAATGCTCCTTATGAGGAGCATTTTACAACTTATTTGGGTTACTGGCAGCACCGCATTAAAAAATACAGAATTCTTTACTGGAAATCACTGCATGGTCTCAGGAACACTTCCAGAAATCCCTGTGAAATCCCTGACAGACTTACTGTCAACACAGTTCACTGTGCCATCCATAGACCGCTGGTGCCAGGCCAAAACCTCATATCTCTGAAATCATCACTTTAAGAAAATGGAAAAACTACTGTACTTTTAAATAAATTTAACACTCAGTGGTCATAATCAGCATCTTTTTGACAATTTAAATGGCTTAAAAATGGGTTAAAACCAACTGACAGATGTAAAAGGTGACCAATAGCACTGATATATGAAAAATAATAAAAATAGAGATGCAAGGTTGAAATATAATAATGCCAGCGAAATATAAGTTCATTTCAGTTTATTTATTCATTCCAATACTGTGATTGGAAAGGAGCAGGATGGAGCAAACTTATAATACCTGCACCTTTCTTAAAACAAGTAAACACTTACAGTGGACAAATTGACATTTTAATAATCATGAGTGTACAGTGTACATGAGTTAAAGCTGCATCATGCAAAGAAGAAGCCATATTATTTGAACACAACCCAGAAATGTCACCAACTTATCTCTGCGAAAGCTCATTAAAAATGGATTGAGGGAAATGGGAAACTTTTCTGTTGTCAGATGAATGAAAATATTAAATTCTTTATGGAAACTACAGGCACCATGTCCTATGGGCTAAAGAGCAGAAGGACCAACCAACCTGTTATCAGCACACAGGTCAAAAGCCTGAGTGCCCATGGCAGGAGCAGCTTACACATCTGGAAAGACACTATCAGTGCTAAAAAGTATTAGAGCAACATGTGCTCCCATCCAGACAATGCCTATTTAAGAGAAGGCCTTGCATATTTACACAAGACAATGCTAAACCACATTAATGCATCCATCTCAACAGCATGGCTTTGCAGTAGAAGAGTCCAGGTCCTGAACTGGCCTGTCTGTAATCCAGACTTTTAGCCGATGGAAAACATTTTCCAAACAGGACACACAAGTCCTGCAAAGAAAATATAGGACTCTTGAGCATCCAGAACCCTACATCAGAAAAGAATGGGACAATGTTCCTCTCCAAAAACCATAGCAACTGGTTTTCTCACTTCCCAGGAGTTTACAGACTGTTGTTAAAAGAAGAGGGTTTGC
Source organism: Cheilinus undulatus (assembly GCF_018320785.1). NCBI lineage: Eukaryota > Metazoa > Chordata > Actinopteri > Labriformes > Labridae > Cheilinus > Cheilinus undulatus. Next base: position 25,874,556 of record NC_054881.1, on the reverse strand, counting down.
TACACAATGGTAGACATGGCCCTGTCCTTACTATTTTTAGATAAGTTTCTGTTGTCAAATTCAAATTGAGCTAATATTTATCATGAAATGTTAAAATGTCTCAGTTTCAACACCTGAAATGTAAGTTATGTTTTTTTTTGTTTTGTTTTGTTTTGGTTTTTTTTTTTTTCTTTTTTGATAAAATGTGGGTGTAGGAGATTGGCAAATCATTGCATTCTGTTTTTTATACATTTTGCGCAGTGCCCTAACTTTTTTGGAATTAGATATGAGGTCTCAAAATGAATACAGGGATTTTATGCATCCTATCAAATCACTTGTAGTTTTTGGATTTATTTATTAAAAAATGAAATAAGCTGTTATTACGGACTCATTTTCCACTTACAAAGTATTCCAGTCGGCCAGCCACTCACCTGGCCTGTCAGCCATGTGGGTAAAGAGACAGATATGAAATAATGTAGTTTTTTATTCTAAGTGGCTTATTGTAGCTCTGTCCCAGAGTTCCCTTTCCTATTATATTTTATCCCTCTCATTCTTAACAACATTTTTTGGTGGTGAATGTGAAATGTGAAAGCAAGCAGATTTAAAATGTCTTTGCATTAACAGAACACAAAGAAGCTACATTTATGAAATGACATAAACTCTGCCCTATTGTTCCATAGACTTACTCACCCACGCAATGCCTCTATGTCTAAGCCGTCCTGTTTCAAACGCAACACTGATCACTGATTCATCCACAATACAGCAGCGGTTCATATCTACACCCACATTAATCAATGTCTCACACATATGAAGCTCAGTTTTCCACTTCAAATCACTTCTCCTGCAGTTTCCACTTTTATTTTTGTTGCTGAAAGCACACAGCAATTTTGTCTTTTTTTCCTTTCTTTGCAGCAACACATTGATTTGAAGAAGCAATTCTAGACAAGTATTTTAAGTTGCAATGGCAATAGTTTGACCTCTCATCTATTTTAATACTACATAAATGTGATAGCATTTCAATGTATTAACATAATCATGAAGTAAGGGGCGCAGATTCACACAGTCTTTCTTTATTAATGTCCTGCCCTGGGTATAGGACCAATTTTAGACTCAATACTTTGTCTTTTATTTTTCATTATTTTGCCCCTTGTTTGTTAAAGCCTCCCTGTATTGAGGTATTACAAGGGTTATGATTGGAATTAAGTAACCGCTTTCCAGGGTGAAAGAGGTCATTCCTTCTTTGAATTTGAGTGAAGAACTGATAGCCAGAATCTCTGTCCTCATGTGTGCTGTCCCCAGCAAAGGTTGTTTTAATACGGATATAAAAAAGATTAAGATGTTTAAAGTTGAACAGTTATGCGTGAGCTTCTGAGTGTGTGCATTTGAATTCTTTGTCTAAACAAGCTGCTTCTTTCAGAAACTACTGTCAGTAACAACTTTAACTGCTTAAGAACTAAACTTGCAATATTGTTTGTTTGGCTTCATGCATGCATGTTAGAAATGGGTTTGAAGTGTAGTACCCATCCATATATCTATCCATCCATGCATGCATTGTCTTCCACTTCCTTGTGGTCGGATTGAATTAGCATCAATTTAAGCATGTTAACCCAGACATCCATCTCCCCAGCAATGTGTTCTGGCTCCTCCTTGGAGATTCAAGGTTTTTCATGGCCAGATGGGATATATTACTTCCCCAGCAAGTTTGGGGTCTGCCCCAGGGCCTTTCCCTTGTTGGACATGCCCAGAGTAACAGTGGGTATCAGATGCCTATACTATACCATACTACCACAACTAAACCCAGCACAAAAACTAAGAAAATGTATGTTTTGTTAATTATTTCTTTTTTGTAACAGTGTTTCATTGGAAAGCCTCTTTATTTCCCTTTTAAATGGTGCCACATTTGTAAGGAACATGTATTTGAGCAGCAGAGCTCTAATGTATGTGCCAAATCTTCTCTGCCACTGCCAAACAGCTTATTTTGCTGTTGCTGTTGGCTTTTATTTTGACACCCCACGAAGACCCTTTCTTCACCCTTTCAGCACTTAGGGATCATAGACAAGGTTTGCAGGACAATATGGCTGACGGCAATCCAAAACAGCCATCCTCTGGTCTCATAGGGCTGCCAGGAGGCCAGTCATGACTGTCCTTCACTGTCAGGCCCGTTTGTGCTGGTGTCTGCAACGTGCAATAGAACCTGAACATGTGGAGGAACGTTATGGCCAGTGATGAGTCCAGATTCTGCCCATGGCAGTTGGATCATAGGGTCAAAATGTGGAGAAGACATGGAGAATGCTATGTTGATTGCTGCACTTATAGAGTAACATGTTTTGATGGAGGCAGTGTAAAAAAACGAGGCTTGTGAATTGGAGGCAAACTCAATGCAGAGAGGTAATGAGATGAGATTCTGCGAACACTGGCAACTCCGTATCTCCACAGTCTGGCACCAAACTCTGTCCTCCAAGATGACAGCACTTGCTCCAACAGAGTAGGGTTTATTGGAAACTACCTCCAGAATTTTGGAGTGGAGAGGATGGAAAGGCCTCCCAGCAGGCCTGACCTCAGCACCAGTGAACATTTGTTGGATCAGCTTGGGCGTTCTGTTCGTGCTAGAGTGACCAGCACAACCATATTGGCTGACTTGTGACCAGCATGAGGAGGGGGTGCCTGGCTGCTGTGGCTGTGTAAGGTTCTTCCACACACTTGTTTTTTAAACTTTAATCATCCAATCCACCAAAAAAAGGGTCAATAGAAGCAAAATAAGCTGGTTGACATTGGCAGAGAATATTAAGGCCCAGCCACCCGCCTGATGATTTAATTCTGACCACTTGTATCAGTAACATAATTTTTGGGTGACTACCCTAAGCTTGTGACCCAAGATGGGGGTTGGAGTGAAGATCCCCTTTCTTCGCCTTCAGGCTTTGCTCCCCCTAGCCATAAAGGTCTGATACAAGGCCTTCCATCTGTATACCTCACAGTCCATTCTACAGTCACTCATGAAAAAGACCCCAAAATACTCAAACATTTTTTACGTGGGGCAACAATTCAGTCCCCCATCGAGAGAAATCCACCATATTCTAGCACACACCCATGACTTCAGAGTCACCAGTTCTTACCCTAAGTATTGGTTTGCTGTATGCATATTTATAATGTATGTACATATCTATATGTAGGTGTAGCAATGCATACATTGTAGGAAGCACAGAACAGCTTGCATCTTCAAAGAGGGTGAACATGGATTGTGTTATATCATTATGTTTTCATTTTTGACTCTAGCAAAGTGTTTTCAGTGACCATTCAAACACTGAGTCCAAGGCTTGTGGGCTTTGTACTGCCTCAGACCTAATTTGATTAAGTGTGCTCAAAATGTTTTTTTGTCCTTGAAGCGCTGGTGTTAGACTCTTTGCAAAGTGTTAAAGTTGGACCAAATTAACTGGAGTTTGAGACCAGTGAAGTCATGGCACTGTTTTTGCTGAAAAATATAATTTAAAAACAAAAATTTTTAGAAAAAAAAAAAAAAATAAGAGTTGGGCAATTCCAAGAAAGAGAATGCCCCAAAAACAATGTGTTTAACCACATGAATGCAGAGATTAAAATGAAGTAATTCTCAAACCTGTGAGTTTTGGGCATTAATGATGACTGCAGATTCATGCATAATTTCTTCTTGTGAATTTCATATAAATTTTGTACTAGTGAAAGGACAAATTAATATTTTCAGTTTGAAAAATGGACCACTGCTCACTTAAAGGGGACATATTATGCAAAAATCCCTTTTTCAGGCTTTTCTAACAAAATTGTTTGCACCAGGCATGTCCACAAATCCTTTAAGTACCAGAAAAATCCATTCCCTTCCATCCTCTTTTTCTCCACCTTTCAGAAAATGTATGCTGAAACAAGCCGTTCTCAGATTTTACCCTCATGACCTCACATGGGGAGTGAGCACCCGCCCCCAGGTTTTGTTGGCCCTCCCTGCTTGGAGGAAAGTTCCACCCTTGTCTCCTGATCCTCCTCTCAGGTACCAGCTGAGATGCTGGATAGCTCAGTGGGTTACCATGCTGACTATTGTCTGCGAGATTGGTGGTTCAAATCCCATTCAGTTCCTTAAATTTGGATAAAATTGTCTGTAATCAGGAGAGCCACGTCCATTTCCTGAGAGGGGTGTGGTCAGGGGCTGAGTCAGACAGCTCGGTAACATTTAAAGCCACAGACACAGAAACAGCTAGTTCTGAGCAGGGCTGAAACAGAGGTCTTTCTAGACATGCAAAAATCCAATACTGGAGTGTTTTTCAGCAACAAACATCACAGGCATGTTTTGGGGACCTCTTAGAACAATAAAAACTTGTCTTAAAAGGGTAAATTGACTCATTGCATAATGCAATGAGGGTAAATTTGACCTTTTTTTAACAAAGTATATCATATAAATGGTAAATATCTTGGTAAAGTGAATCTCTGGAAGCTGCAAGCTTTCTTTTGTCCCCTGGTATTATTTTATTCAACCAAAGAATGCATAGTTTCTATAAAATGTAGAGTTTGACAAGAGCACATAGACAGCATCTGGTCAAAACATCTGTTCAAAGAATTCCACTACACAGAGAGATGAATATGCCAGAGCCCAGCGATCAGGAAATTGAGTGATGTTGCGACAGACGAGTTTGGTTGAGGAGTTTATCTAATTATATCACAGTGAAGTGAATCAGAGCATCTCTGACTTCCGCAAAGTATACAGCAGATGATGAATGTTAGCTTATTGACAGTGATGAAAGGTGTTGTTCCAATTGATCAAACACTGCTCAGCTGCTGGTATGCAACCCGTACGATGAAAGGAGGGGGAAAAAATGTGTGTCATTTTGAGAGCACTGAAGAGACTCTGCACTACTAATGAGATGTTATGCAAAGATGACTCTGAGTTGATAAGGGAGTAATCTTAAAAAAAAACACTGATGGGTCAATGTAGGAGACTCAGAGTCCTGGTTTTCAATCTGTTCTATTTCTAACATTTTGACAAAATATGCAGCAGTCAGATCAAATTTAAAAACAGTAAAAAGCTTTACTAGCAAAAATTACTGGTATTGTCTTCATGAGTAATAGTAGGTTAAAATTATATCACAGTATATTTTATTAAATAGACATTATTTAAAAAAGTATGAGGCTAGGATTGTTGGTTCCTCAGTGAAAGTGACATCTTGAATTAACTGATAAATTTAGCAAGGCAAGAATAACACAGCTAATCAAATGCAACCAAAGGCTTTCTGTTTACAGGAAGTGGCTAAAAGTCAATATTTTAATGATTTGTACAATGTACAAGACTAAACATTGTAATAATAACATTTCAGCTAAGAGGATAATTAACGTGAGAGGACTGATAATGGTAATTCCAGCAAATAAAAGCAGAGCCACTCTTAGATTCACTTAAGCAAAGGTATGAACTATATATATATATATATATATATATATATATATATATATATATATATATATATATGTATGTATATATATATTTACATATATATATATATATATATATATATATATATATGTATATATATATATATGTATGTATATATATATGTATATATATATATATATATGTATATGTATATATATATATGTATATATGTATATGTATATATGTATATATGTATATATGTATATGTATATATATATGTATATATGTATATATGTATATGTATATATATATGTATATATGTATATATGTATATATATATATATATGTATATATGTATATGTATATATATATATATATGTATATATGTATATGTATATATATATATATATATGTATATATATAGGTTAAAAGGCTAATGTTTGCTTAAAGGATCTGTGGTTTTATGCAGAATTCTTTGGCTAAATATCCCCAAAAGTTAACATTTCCTCGTCAATGGCGCCATTGTAGCTCTGTGACCCACTGACCTCTCTGTGACCCTTTGCTCTCACTGCAGGATGGGACGTAATGTTGATATAGTGATGATTTACGATCGGGAGTCCGTACATTGTGTTTTATTTTGAAAGAACCAGATGTTCTACGCTTGTGACTTTCATGGTTGGTGCTTTCTGAACGACAGTGAATTTACGAGGTTTGGCAGCGGCCGGCGCTGAAATAGACCTGCAGCGTATCTGAAACGAAGCGGAGTGAAGTGCTGCTCCAGGCACGCGCCGCTGCCGGTCTAGAGCGCCGGCTATGGAAATGCTCTGATAGACTAGAGAGGGAGCGAAGTGCTCTACAGTATGATTCGCTGGCGTTCCGTGGCGCGCACACTGTATATGGAAGTTTGGGAGGAGTCTCCCACATGCCTTTTGGTGAACTCTTGTCGAAATTTAATACGAATTTTCTTCAACAGTGGTTATCTCTTTGCCACTCTCCTAGGCAGATTTACATTTGTGCCATGTTCCTTCCATTTCTTAAGGATGGATTTAACTGAACTCTGGGGGATTTTCAGTGCTTTGGAAATTTATTTTGTATCCATCCTCTGATTATACTTTTCCTTTCAGCTATTCTCTGATGGTAATGGTTGCCAGGAATACTGATAAACCGTTGACTTGGACCTTCCAGATACAGGTGTCTTTTTACTACAATCACTTAAGATACATTCACTGCACTCAGGTGATCCCTGTCTCAGTAATTGTGAGACTACTAGCACCGACAGGCTGGACCTCTGATGAATTCGGTCAGCTACTTCAAAGAGGATTAATTTTTATGCAGTCACTTTACCTTACATATTTTCATTTCATTGACATTACTTTGAAGAAATCTCTTTTCACTATGACATCAAAGACTGTTTTTTTTGGGGGGGGGGGGGGGGGGCCTGTGTGTGCATGTCTTAAATTCTCTATATCATCTAAAGTCTCAATATTTATAGGTGGAAGGCTGAACTGTTCATGTCCACATGAACCAGTCAGAGGAACCCATGAGACATGGGGGCCCAGAAGCTCCCAAGAAGATAAATGGTTAGTGACTTAACTGGTACATGACGAGTCATAGTTAGTGGCATGCAGTAATATGATATGAATGCATACAGAGAAAGAGGGAGGGAGAGAGAGAAGTGCAGTGTGCAATGACCCACAGCAGCCTATAGCAACCCAATGAGGAGCTGGTCAAAGACTGAGCCAGCCCTAAAAGTTTCCGGCTTGGACAAAAACATGGTACAAAAACAAATCTTAAGTGTAATTTATTTAGATAAGTGTTTTTTGGAAATGTAGTGCAAGGAGCGTAAGGAACTTTTGTAGAGTAGTCTCTTCTTTTAACTACAGCAAATTATAAAAAGGTTTTTGAGGCATCAGTTCCACATGACTTTTTCCACACAGTCTCCCCAGTTTTCCTCCTCTTTACAATGTCCCCTCAAATAAAAGCATAAAAGCTCAGAGATTAAACTTGTTATACTAATAATTTTGGCTGGCTTGGACTCCAGAATCCAAATGAATGTTTCTCCATCTGGTATGGCACAAGTCCAGTTGTTTTTAGCCAGCTGTTGGTTTTCACTCTTAATAACTTTGCAGACATCAGTGTGGTAATGATATTCCTCATCCAGCTCTTGGCAAGAAAACAAATAAATTGTATTTGCCAAAATGTTGAACTTTCAGTTTCACACCTAACTTTGATTTGGAAAGCCTTGGACAAACTTTGAAAAGCCAAAAAATATGTCTTGACTTTCACTCAGAAAACTTACCCAACTAACAGGCATGTTATAAAATATTTCAACTTGATAGAATAATGGCTACAGCAGACAGAAGGGGCAATGAAAACACTTTTTTTTAAATTTCAAGACAAAGTTAGAAAAAGGCATTACTATTAAAGTCATAGGGCAGATTTCACTGCATAGGTCCAAGTCTCTTGCTCCTGGTCAATGTTTGTCATTTTCCCAGATTTCACAAAGACTCAGGCCTTCCCAAAGTGTTCATTATTATGTTGAACCTTTACTTTGACTAAACTTGTGTTAAGGTAAGCAAAAAATTCCCAAAAGTTCATCAAAATTTCTGTTTAGAGCTGGTTTATACAGGATTAGACAAGACAGTCTAGCTGCAAACTGTGCATCTCTGACAGCCACTATCACAGACCTTCATCAGAAACAACGCATGTCTACATACAGAAACTACACGCTAAAACATTAGCAATAAAATATGACTAAACTTGTGTTTAGGGTTAGGGTGAGGGTTAAGGTAACAGTTAGGGTACTAGAAGTTTAAAACCTGACCTGCTGAACCAAATTACAAAACGTTTATTAAAGCCTTGGAAACTGTCTGCTTACAGGGAAAAAGCTCGTCTTCTATGAAAAACATACTAACACAGCAAGCATAGCTTACGTAGCTCCGTTAATGGCAAAAGATGCATAGATAATGGAACAGCTAATGTAGCTAACATAGGTAAAGCTAAGCTGAAAAGTAAGCTACATATACCTAAGTAAGCTTTCGCTACATTTGCTAAAGCCCATGTTGCTGAAGCTAACTTAGCTATAGATAACGGAGCTATGCAGCTAGCATAGCTACATAGATAATGTAGCTTAATCTAAGCTTACAAAGCAGCTATGTAAAAACATACCTACGTAGTTTAGTTAATATTAGTAAGGTTTGTAGGTTTAAGCTCTCATTGCTTAAGCTAACTTAGCTATGGATAACGGCGCTCCATAGGGAATATAGCCATAAAGTAAATGTAGCTTGGTCTGTAATGTTTGTAATGTGAATATTTCATGAATGTAATTGCCAGACTTTATGAGTAAAGCTGAACTTTAAAAAGAAACATAAAGCTGGAAATATGTTGTATCAGCAAATTATGGCACTTCCTTTCTGAGACATACGGGTCTCAAAGATGAATGGTCAGTGAGAGTGGCCTTCAGAGATGTACTGTCTGCAGTCAGACCCTTCTCGGGTCAAAAAACTCCTCTGGTATTTGATCCATATCATTCTGACCAAAACAAAGCACAGATGTTTTAGTCAGACCATGTGGGACTGTGTCAAAAGTTTGAAAAGTAATACAATACATCCATCACCTGAATCATTCATTTGGCATCTCTACAAAATTTTGATTCTCTGACAGAAAATCATGGAGCTGACAGTAGACGATGCACCATCTTAATTGCACAAATGCAATGCAATGTTTTTATTACAGCAACGGTAATGTAAATGTGTTATGTAGACAGGGTGCAGAAGTGATCCTGCAAGTTTTGACAAATAAAAACAACCAAAAAACGTTAGCATTGGGTGGCTAAGACTTCTATTGCAGTAATGGAAAAGATATTGGATTTTTTTTTTTTTAATTGTAATGAGGTTTAAAATTCTGGTATTGCAGCAAACAAATTGTGGGAAACATACTTGAAAACTAACTTACTGTGAATACATTACAACATGATAGGTAACACAAAGTAAGAGACAATTGAGTACTGTATTTGGATTGTTGTTTATTGTTGTTGTGTGACTGTGTTGGACTTTGTTCAAAAGGACTGGTGACTTTTCAGTGGGTTAATCTAGATTTTTCCTCTCAGATACATCTTGATTTCGATTAGAAAAGCATGACCATTTAAAACTGAGAGCTAATACACCAGGACTGGGCAGGTCATCTGAGCAGCTTGTAGGCTAAGTACTAGAGACCCCCTGGGCCTGAGTTTGGACATGGGGTCAGGCCCACATGTCAGCCAGAATTTGCCCTGCAGAAGTCATTGAATTGCAGCTCTTGAGCTGCAGCTGTGTTTTGACTCCATTGCAGAGGCAAAGAGAGAAAGAAGAGTTTTATAAGTGGAAACTTGACAATTTGTCTACATTTAGTATTAGGTATGCAATTTAACAAAGAAATAGCTTCCTTGTTATTATTTAGGTATCATTGAAGTTTTTCCTCATTTCTTAGGAAGGACTGATAATACAAATGTGTTGTGTCTTGATAATAAAGATTGTATGAACATTTTCTACTTAAAAACAAGCACAGGTGCAATAGTACTCAACTTAATTGTGCAGCTTATTCCTCCTCTTTTATTTCAGATGTTTGTTCAATTTAGACCTGAAAACTAATTATCTCTTTGTATATTGACAACTAACTTCAGAAATAAACTCCAGGTAGTTTTTTTATGTGTGTACTGATTTTTAGCTGCCATTCAAAACACACTTAATTTTCAGCCTCATTGTTTCTTTGATTATTTGTGCATATTCCTTAATTGAGCCCTCTTTCACTTTCAGCAGGTGCTTATAAAGTAGTGTCTTTACTGCTGTTGCATCATTCAATCAAATGCTAATTGCACATTTGCAGATTACAAGATGCAATACACTGCTCAGTTTAGCTCTGCTTAAAGATATGCCTGATATTTTGTCAAGAAAAGGACTGTTTTCCAAATCAGAAGCTAGACTTTGTTTCTTGGTCTGTCAAGACAACACAATTTATTACAAACCTTTTGGTTTTCTTTAGATGACCTTAAGATATTGATTATGTTTTAGTTGGAAACTTTTGTCTGCTCTCTTACCTTACTTTCACATACTCGCAGCTTTCTGCATAATTAGTTGTTTTGTTGCTTCAAGCAGTGGTTGAACTTTTCCCTGTCTTCAGTTTTGCTTTACAACTCTGGCTCATAAAAGTTTGGGTCCAGATCACAATTTTGCTTTAACAATTCCAGATCTAATTTATTTTATTTTATACTCTCAAGTGATTTGCATAAAATAACCAGGGAGTGAAAATCCTTTATCTTGGATTACAGTATAAAACATGGATGTTGTTTTAGTCACATCGCTCATTAGATTCTGAGGAGAAATTTTGAGGCTGAGTGATGGCAGGTACCATAATGGAAAAAACTGATTGAAAGGCAGAAAGTGGAGTCTTATGTATGCTGCGTTTGTGCAGCTTCTCTGCTGTCACAGGAGTGCCAAATTCTGCTGAAATTGATCACCCTAAAATAAATCACCTTGATGGTTGTGTAGTCTAAATGAGATAGGAAAAAATATAAACAAAAGCATTCTGTACAGACATAGTGAGTTTCTTCACAGAAATACTAAATTGGGCTTTTACTCTGAAAGCAAAGAGTAGAAGCATAATAAAACTGTGTTTATCTACCTTTTGACTTATTCTACCGATAGGGAAACGGAAAGCTCGGGCAAAACTTGTAGTTCAGCTTGTGGCATGTGGCCTTAATCAAAGTCATTAAGAAACATGGTGCAAACATATTCTACCTATGTGATTTTATACAAGGTATGTCTATTAAACTAAAGACCATTGCTGTAATACAATTGTATTGAACATAAACATTTTTCAATGTCTTTCTCTTTCAATAAACTACCATTCTGCATCAACACACCGCTGCATTCAGGTCTTCAACTCATCAAAGCAGTGCAGTATGTCTTCTTTGGACAGTTGTCTCAGAACCTCTGTCGTTCTTTTCTTAGCATATGCGTGAAAGACGAAGCACTTGCACAGTCTGTTTCTCTGACTTGTATGCATACACCAAAATGAATATCAAACTGTCACACAGCTGTTACATGGTTGCCAAACACCCAGTCTGAAGCAGTCAGTTTAGCTACGCCCCTTACGATGCAAATATAAGTTGAGATTATTTTTGATAGATAATGACAATACAGTGGTGGGTGGTTTTGAGGCTGAACATGCCCATTGACTCTGAACTCCAAAATCTAATCAGAACATCCTTGAGTCAGAATGGACAGATGGCATAGTGGCGAAAATACTTCAAAGCTTTCTTGACTTAAGCATTTACAGGCTAGGGTTAATCATTTGGCTAAATGACCTTTACCTGTGACCTTGAGTCAGACTGGACATTTGTGACAAGTTTGAAGAAAATTATTGTAAGCGCTCTTGAGATATCACATTCACAAGAATGGCCTGAACGTACCTACAGACAACCTGAAAACATGTTTTTTTCAGCCAGACTTATGTGGACACTTGAAGAACTGCTATCTTTTGCACTTCATTTTTCAGCATCCAAGGCTGCTGCTTGACAGTAACATAAAAACATCGTACAACATTATAAAAGTCTGTTTATTCAAGTATTTTTGTTTTTCCCTAGCTTTACAATACCCATTAAAATAGAGTCTGTCCTCTTATTGGTTACTTCAGATTAAGAAAGAATTAATTTTTTGTATGGGCCAGATTTTGTATTTTTCTTCCACACTGCACTCATTTACTTCCCTTATCTTAATTTCCAAGGCGAGAACCCACAAGAGCAGCACCATTATTTTTTGGTTTATTGGGTTTGAGATGCATATAAATTATTTAAGATTTCTTAATCCTTCCTCCTTTGTTCTTGCATTTGGGATTTTATCTTTGAGCTCCACTCCCTATTGTCTTGGAGCTTGTAAGTGTTGTTAATTTTGTTTGTCTCCTTATCTTGTAATGATTTTTAGTGTCTCTATTTGAACTTAGATGACTTCTGTGCAGCTTTTTTTTTAAATACAGCCAATCTCACCTAAACACAGTGACATCCCTGTATATAATTTAGCAGTGTTCAGCATGTTACTGAGCTCTTTGGCAGATTTTACAGCTTTTTTTCCCCGCTGTGAGCTACGGTGTCAGGGTTTAAATTAGTTGCTGGCTCCACAAAAAAGTTTGATGTAGGGAGTTTATGAGATGTGTGTATGTGTGTGAAAAGGAGGGTTGCGGTTCTGTAGACAGCACAGATGTAATCCATCACTTGAACACTTTGCTTACAGAGAAGAAGAGCTTTAACCTCCTCATGTCTCCTCCTCTTGTACAGCGTCATACTATACACCATGAGTTGTATCAGTTTGCTCATTATGTTTGGCTTTGATGAAAAGTTCTCCATAATTATAATGCTTGTGTCGTTTTTATAGCTGTGGCTTTCCCATTTTTCTGCTTTAAACCAACAAATAAATCACTTGGATCTAAGGTGGTGAAAGCATTGCTTTGGCAAAATGGGACAAGGAAGAACATGCGCTGTCAACCAAGTTCAGATAAAGTTCAGATTTTACATAAACCACTTCATTTTGATGTGAGCTCCAAGTGAGAGCACCTCATAAGCTGAGAGGAAACCTCTTTGTTCTGAATGTTTGATGCAGCCACGAATACAGCAAGTTTTCACAAGCTGAACCAAATGGTCACAGGGAAAATTCCAGATCCATCCTCCTTAAATCAGTATAAAGATATGGCAGTTGCTTTGATTCATCGATATTTATTGAAAGAAATACAATGATGCCTACTTGGCAGGCAGTGTAATTCAGTCCATTTCTAACACAGTTTATGTGTACTGCATCCGATATTAGCCAAACTCATGAGTTATAATGTAGCAACATTGCAAGGTGAATACATAAGACTGTTTTCACTATGCATGCTGCATGAAAACTCAGATTTTTTTGCCCCATGAATTCCCAAAAACTGCAGCACTTGCGGCACTTAGTGACTTTTCACAGATCAGGAAGTCCTTTGCCTCTCATTTACAGTCAGGAACAAGTCGCTTGCAGGGTTGGGGGTGGTGGTTGTGCAGCGTGTGAAAAGTGCTAATTAGCACTAGGGCTGGGCAATTAATCGCAAATTAGATTAAATCGCAGTATGGCCTGCAGCAATTTTCAAATCGCAGAAGTTGCAATATTTCTTCAACTTGAAATGTGTCAAAATACCAGTTTAGTAAATCAATTTTTTTTGCAGTGGCAGAGATTTTATGCACATTTAACAAACATTCAAGTGTCAAACCTTTTGTAATGGTTGACAAAAATCCTCCTTTTTGTGTTTTATGTATGTTTTTCTTAATCAAAATGAGTGACATAAAAATGATAATCCCCTCAAACAAAGCAAATTACATCACATTTGCAATACGCGCAAAAATAGTTAGCTCATTCTGTCTAAAACTGATGAAGCCTACTGTTACTTCAAGAAAGTCATACCCCCGCTGCTGTCAGCTGGTAGCCAGCCTCACTTCCTCCACCCCAGCCACCTCCTTTATAGCTTAAAGCTTTTTGCACCCCCATATTCAGATTCATTCTAGTATGTTTTAAGTGCTTCGGAAATAATTTCATTGTGTTCGATACACATGGTCTTATTTATGGAATTATTTATTGCTTGAATTATTAACCCAAGAACAATCGTATATTAAATCACAATTGCAATATTTTGGAAAAAAATCTCGATTTGATTATTTTTGCAAATCGTTCAGCCCTAATTATTACCTGAATAACTGTGAAACTTGGCTTTATTCCTAAACGTCTGATCATTTCTCTCTAAAATGTTCAGGTATATTTATACATAGTGCATTTAGAAAGTATTCAGACCCCCTTTACTTTTATTATTTTTCTTATGTTACTTACTGTAGACATTTTTTATAAATGTGCACTTTACACAGTATTGTCTTCATGATGGTAATTAAAGCAATACTGTGGCTATTTTTTAATACCCCGGTATACCATATTACCATATTACCGCCCATTTTTATTCTCAATACTACAAGCAGGATCAAACTGTAAGCTAAACCACTGTCAGCTTGATAATAATTTTGGTAAAGTAATACATGAGGGAAACTTAGAATAAGGCCTATACATTCTGGACCAAACAGTTACCCCAAACCTGAGGTACGTGCCAAACTGTGATCTCTGTGAACCATTACACCCCTAGTGTGCACAGTGCTGTCTGCCCCATCATCTTATATCATCAGTGTCTCCCTTCTGTTAAAGTTTTGCTTCTTTCTTCGATGGTGGATCAGGGTGGAATGACCCTGCACCCTCATCCCACCTCTAGACATTTCACATTGAAGATGGGATCCCCTCTTGTACTGACACCAGTGAGGGATAACAGAAAGTTCCTCACAGTAACTCTTTATATTTTACCTTCAATACATCATACTTGAAATCTAGTTGATTTGTTGGCACATTAACATGATGGGTGTTACCAGCAACTTTTGATCATAACCATTACTATTTACTTTGTATTATTTGGTCCAATTACAGCAGGTGTAATAGGAACTGTAAAAGACAAACAGAAAACTAATTGGCAAACTTTTGGAAACTGAAGACACCTTTTTGCAGACAGTGTTATCACAATCTGCTGATTCATAGAGCCAATTTAACTTTCCTGCTTTTGTTTAGATTCTTAAACCAGCATGCTCACCCCAGGCATTACAGTTACACTGCAGAAACTCTTCCAGGAAATTGTTGTTGTTTCTCATCATGCCTGCTGTTGCTAAGGGTCAATTTAATTTCCCTGCAAACCTTTGCCAAGCCCTTTGTAGGAATGGCAATCCCGAGGATGAGGGGGCGAATATCAGCCAGCAGAGAGCTGAAGCTAAGAGTTAATAGGATTTTGCCAGCGTTGTCTTTACAGAAGGGTTGCCTTGCAATCGATCTGTGTCACTCACCTCTGATGAGTGCTGATCAAAACCCTATTTAAAATCTGCCAACTCTTATAGGCTGTCAGATCATGAGAGAGGAGGCAGCTTTAGCTGAGCTGAGTTAGATGAAGGGAAAAGAGAAATAGGGAAAAAACAGACAAAGGAAATCTCAGGGGACAAAAAGCAAGAGGAAAAGTGGAAAAAGAGCAGCGCTCAAGTTGCGGGCATGCATGCATCCATCAGTCAGATCAATGCAGTCAGCAGGATGGCTTTGATTGGCAGCAACTTCATCTGTTTCTGGTAGAAACTGGGTTGCACTTTTAACCTTTACTCGTACAGCTATGGATTAACTTTCTTTTATAAATCACTCAAGTTGATATGTCTTTGAATTTATGTCAGATATGTTTAACTCAAGCAAAAGAGCAGAAGACATAGAAAGGCTAATTCAGATTATAAACTCACAAACTCCTTCTTAGTCAGACCCTCAAAAAACCTGAATTTGAGAGCAGAGGGTGAAACACATTCAATAAAAGTATCCACAGACTGTAAACATAAGCAGGTGTCAAACCTTTTTTGCGGGTTTTGAATACTCACATCCTTGAGATCTATTGAATGACCCTTTACCTCTGTATCTTCTGTTTCCCCAGGACTGGCTGAGCAAATTTGGCTACCTCCCACCCCCTGACCCAGTGACTGGTCAGCTTCAGACCAAGGAGGCCCTGACCAAGGCCATCAAAGCCATGCAAAAATTTGGCGGGCTGAAGGAGACCGGAGTCTTTGGTATGTTGTGTGATTATGTGGTACAGCTGTCTGGATTAAGTCGAAATAAATGGAAGAATATTATGTAATAAATCAGAAAAAACACTAACTTTAGCCTTAGAATTTCTCATAAAGTTAAAACAGCATCTGACACAACCACTGTCTGCTGATTTCCCTCCAGACCAAGCCACTCTAGGCCTTATGAAAACACCCAGATGTTCTCTGCCAGATGTGTCCGAGGCTGAGGGGACGATGGGCCGTAGGAAACGAAGCTCGACTCCTCAGAACAAATGGAGTAAAAGGCATCTATCCTGGAGGTAGGAAATAAAAAAAATGTTAAATACACATGACACTTTACATGCTGATGACTCTTCAATAACCCCATTTTAGAAATAAAAACAAGGGGATTAAGAAGTAACACTTTACCATTTTTTCCCTATAATAAGACTGCTTTATTAATCTCCAAATTGAAATGGATAATTAAACTATTGGGCAACTAATTTCCCTGTCAAGTAAATAGAAATTAAAATTTCGATAATCTGAAAGAAAACTATCAAAATTGACCACAATTTATTTAACAAGGCTTAAACTTACCGTAGCCATTTGTAGTTGTGATTCTTTTTAGCAGTTCATCACA
This sequence comes from Cheilinus undulatus, assembly GCF_018320785.1. Classification (NCBI taxonomy): domain Eukaryota; kingdom Metazoa; phylum Chordata; class Actinopteri; order Labriformes; family Labridae; genus Cheilinus; species Cheilinus undulatus. Next base: position 25,857,909 of record NC_054881.1, on the reverse strand, counting down.
TTTTTCAATAACAATATTGGTAGCTGTTTTAATTACTGTTAAAATGTGTGCCACATTTATTAAGAAGGTAAACATTGTAACATTGTTTTTTAAACTATGGCTGAAATATGAGTAACCTTAGTTTTTAAACTGAAAATGATATTTTTAACAATGTGATCCTTTGGCATTGATAATAATATAATAATGACCCTCTTTGCAGCTTAAGCTGTTCATCCCTGGAGTTATTTTTTTTTTTTAAATGGCAAGAAATTGTAAAAACATTTGATTTTTTTAAATTGTAAATAATCTTATAGCTATAAATACATATATTGTCCATTTTTACCACAAACACCCTCAGTGCAACTATTTATTAAAATCCTTATGTTTAAAAAAAAAAAGAAGAAAAATAGATGAAAACAAAGTTCTTACTCATTATTACCTAATTCACAACAGTGATAACCTTCTTCAAGGAAATCTATCTGCATGTAGTCTATGAAAAATGTTTACGTTTTTTGGTATTTTTCCCCTGTTACACACATAAGGGTTTTACAAATATGGACTAGCATTTAAAGAATGAATTTCCAAAAATATAAATATATTTCAGATCCATAACCGTTTTTTTTTTTTTATAAAAAGTGGTAATCTTTTTAATTGTAGTATTTTTGTTGCTATATTTGTATTGTTATAATTCAGCTTATGAGGGGATAGGGAGGTAACATAAAATCCAGATGTGTTGTTTATCAAATGTTATTTATTAAATGAGGAGTAAAAAATGTAATAAATTGAAGGGTGTTTTCAACCTAACTACCTACTCTCTCTAATCAAACCAAGAATACAAGTAAAACACCAGTATGATGATTAACCCTCTGATACATCTAGACATTTTTGTTGAAAAGAGTAAGTTTTTCACTTTTTTTTTGTTTCTTTTGAATAATTTTTTCTTTGTTGCTGCAAATAGCATGATGTTTTGTAGGAAGATTGTTTTCCTGATCAATTTTGATATTTCAAATTCAATTTTTGAAAGGACCGGTAGTTTCCTCTGTACAAAATGTCCACTGTAGAAAAATAGAAATGATAAAAAAGCTATAAAAGTATTTTTTTCCCAAATTTGTTTTGGTCACTTCTTCTCACAAACCTCAGCCCTGTCTGAAACTACCAAATATTTGGTGAACCTAGTGGCTTATTAGGGACATTTTCCTTGAAAACAATCCCCAGGCCACCTAACAGTTATTTTTTAGAAAGTAACTCATTTCCTGTGATTTTTTTTGTTTTCATAAAAATCAACCATGAAAAGCATTTAAAGGGTTATTATTCCCAAATCATTCAAAATTAAGAGGTTTGGAATGGACTGAAGTTGATGGAAACAAAATAATCAAGAAAGATTGGGAACATATTTAAATTTAAATTTTTTAATTTAATGTTTTAGAGTGAGGGTTAAGGTGGACCTTCTATGTGTTTTTTTTTTAAGTTTATATGCAGAAAGTATCAAATCAATAGCATGTAAAATTTGGCACTTTTTTTAAAAGACAAAAGAGTCATTAACTTTTAAAAATAAAAACAAGAAATGGCATGACTGTCCTTCAGCTCAAAGAAACAAAAAAGTACATTTCAACCAGAATCCAGACATGTTAAAAATGTAAACATAAACAATGCATTTTAAGTGCACTCACAGTCTTTAATTGTGTAAGGGAATTCATAAAATGTTTTCTCTGTTATGTTTACTATTGTTTCTGATTATGAAAGATGATTATTATTATTTTCCTTATTGAGGGTGAACACAAACCTACACAAATACCAACCCACTGCAGATGCAGCCCATAGCGATAACACTGCAGTCTCGTCTGCCCGTTTAGGCTCACAGCTTTGATTACTTCGGTCTGTTATCTGTGCTGATGAACACATGATGAGAAAGCTCCATGACATGAGAGCATCTTTCAGACCTTGTGAAGGAGCTCTCCTGTGTGATCGTGGGGAAAAAGATCATTTGGAGGCACATGCTTTTTAACTCCCACTTGTTGATGTAATGTACTGTTAAGCTATGGTAAAGCTCAAAGGTTCTACAGGGCCATAGATCCTTAGTTGAGGAGAAGTGGATCACGTTTGTTAGCTGCTGGGCCACTTTTTCTGACATGTACAACTCTGGCAGGGAGTTTTCAGCACAAAAGTTGGGCCTCAAAAGTTTGGTCGAATTTCTTGGAGATTTTCAGATCCTGGCGTTTCATCGCTTACTGGGGCTATGTCTTTGGCGATGTCTTCTGCTGCCATAATTTCTTATATTTGAAACTTTTGTCGCATGGGATCGATTTTGCAAATGAAGCTGGAGTCATTTGCTTTGAGGCTGGTTCCTTAGACGTTTTATTTGGTGTAGTTGGAGAAGTGGTTATACAGAGTTTGAGGCATTCTTTTTTATGGTGGATGGCATTTCAGATTTTGAAATTCATTTGTGGTACCAGTTCCTTTTCTTGCATTGTACTGCAGCATAATTTAAAGACTACAGTGTTTGGTTTGCTTTGGATCCAAATCATCATTCTCCATCTCAAACTACCATCTCTTTAAACTGGCTAACTAGCCTTGGCTGTTTTAACTTTTGTTCCACCTTCTGCATGCTTTCCTCCCTCCTCTTTGATGCTAAAATACATATGCGTGGACAAGAGTTTCCTGGGAATGTGCTGTCTGCTGTGCGAGAAGCATTAGGTGACTGTGGGAGACATTAAACTCCAGAGAGAACTGTATACTGACAGCTCCAAACCTTCATGTAATTATACATGATGATCAAGATATAGTTATTAAATACATCTACACCCTTATACTTAGCTGCACTTGTGGCGGCTCACTCCAGAGAAGAGAGGGGCAGTGTGAGAAGGGACTAATTGGCATTTAAAGAGACACCCCTAAACGGAACATTAGGGAAAGGCTGTTTACAGCTGTTTTAGGGCCTGTGTCCAAAGCTGGCTTCTTTAGTTCTGGCAGTGCTTATTTTTAATTAAAAACCAATGTAGTCCAACGTTCTCAGCACCCTAGGTGAAAAAAGTTCCCAGCTCAGTGTTAGCTGTTTTTGTCGGCCCACTTAGTGTTCTCATTTGAAAACTGTCCAGATTTTGACACAGTGCTGCACTTGTCAGTGCCACTTCACCTGCCAATCAAAATTAAGAAGGGGCGGGACTTCTGAAAATTGCAGAGGAGAAACCGATCTGACTCATCTGACTTTGTCTTTTTTTGAGGGTAGTTTTCAGGTCTGCAGCTGCTGACTGTGTCAGGACAGGATTTGTTTACGTTGTCTGCATGTCTTCTGTGTGATATTTCATTGAAATACAGAAATATGAAGCAACGTTAAATATAAAACAATGTTATATAGATTCTACTGATGAAAGCAGGTTTCATTTTTTGTAACATAGCAACAAGGAACACTGGAGAGAATTGCTCTGGAATTGAGGACCTGAGTGTTGGCTGCGCAATAAAAGCTGGCTATGGCCACACAGCCTTATACATTTTAAAAAACCTCACCATGTGCTAAACCCATAATATATTTGAATGGCAGAGGTTTTTTTTAGACCACAGCACCACATGCACCTTTGCTCTCACTACGCCTTAAGACATTTATATTGATATCATGAAGGAGCAATTATATATGTCCCCATCTGTCAGTTCACATTGCATTTTGGCATTGCATCGGTGTAGGAAAGCACGACACAGTGGGAGCTCAACATACACCCACAGCCAGACATGCTCACACACAGTGCTATGATCCCCCGCCAGTTAAGCTGATCTTATTTTCGCCTTTGTAACGCCTCTGTTACTACATCCAAAGATGGCACAGGGGGAGATCTCCTTGTTCCTCCATTACGCCTCCATTATGTTCATAGTGAAGGGGCATAAGGGCATAAATATCACAGCTGTGAGTTGGGCTACTCTCTTGTGCTGACTAGCTATCCTGACGTTTAATCATTTGCTTGGCTCATAAATCTGAACCCTCCTAAAAGCACCTGAGATGAAAACCATGATCATAGTAACAGTATTTAGGTGCATACATGTGTAGAGGTCAGACCATGTTTCAGGTTTATTGTGCCTTTAAAATTCTTGTGCATAATGTTAAGAAGGTTGGCACTTACTTTAGTGTAGAGCTGGGCGATATGGCCTAAAATTTATATCCAGATATATATTTTTGCTATATCCCGATACACAATATATATTGCGATACTTTGAAATGTCCTCTAAGTAGCTGTATAATGTTAAATTTAGCCCACAATGACACTAGTTTGGTGATTAAAACAGACTGTTCTATTGGATTTTTAATAAAATTATATGCAGAAAGGGTGAAAATCAATATAACGTCAAATTTAACACACTTATTATTTTGAAAAGGACTTGAAAAGGGCTGTTTTCTGTGTTGTTTACTATTGCTGCTTATAAAATGATTATTTTCCTCATCAAGGGTGAAGCAAACTTACACAAAACTCACCAATCCATCATGCAGTCAATGGCTAAAACCCTGCAGTCTACTCCATCATTCAGGCTCACAGCTGTGATTATAATAGTCCATTATCTGTGCTGATGAATGCTGGATAAGGCTCCATAGTTGTGGAGAAGTGGATCACATTTGTCCGCTGCTGGGCCGTCTTCTCTCTGACGTGTACGACTCTGTAACTAGCCGCTTACTCGCCATGCTGCTCTGTTTACCCATAGTGTTTACCCCTTCTCTCCTCCGCTGATACAAAAACGCGCATGTGCGGAGGAGGGTTTTCTGGATGGGGAGGGGAGTGAGCTCTCTGCTGTGAGAGATGCATCCAGGGAAAATGGGAGAAGTAAAACTCCAGCAAGACATGCACGCTGACGGCTCAAAACTCCTACATAGTTTACACTCAGATGTTCGGGATATAGTCATTTTATACATCGTGCGTGGCAAAAGCCGCGATACATTGAATATACTCAATATATCGCCCACCTCTACTTTAGTGTCAGCAGTTTGTTCATCTAGAAGTTGTTCAGTATAATTAATGTGCTCATTTTTCTCTAAGCCTTCGTTCTGTACAGATTCAGTCCAGTACATCACATCAGTGCAGTCAGCAGAAAATCCGAAAATCCACCATTCCCTCCAGTTTATGCATCCTGTGATATATTAAATTAGAAACAACAAGTTGAGGATGTACAAAGACTGCTCATTAAATTTGAAGAAGAAAATGATGCCTTAAGTGATAAAAAGTTGCTACTTCAAAAATACCCATCAGGATTACAGCAAGGTAGATAAAGTTGGGAGGATTTTTGTAGAGGTATACTTAATTTATAACAGGATATTCAGAGGCTGTGCTCTAGTTGTAAAATTAAAAGGCTGTAAAACTAAAAACTCTCTCTGTTCATAGTTGATATTGCAGCTGTGATGTTCTTGCTATGTTGAGATCACTCTTAGTGCATATCAATATTGCTGAATGTACAACCACGCTGTTACATCATCGCCTCCTTAGTGCTCAAAAACTCTGCTAGCAGAATGAAATAATCTATTCGAAACAGGAGCATTGTTTGCTATGTGCCAAAAATAAAGATCAATAGCAGAGGAGGGGATAATGCTGCCTGACTGCTTTGAGAGGTTTTGATGGATGTTTCGATATTTCTTTTTTCTCTTTTTATATGTGCCATTTCTATTGCTCACAGCGAGAATCAGTTTCAGCAGCTGTGGAGATGCAGAGAAACTATGATACAAAGTTCTGAAAGGGAACTTTCAAGTACAGAGTTAGTGTTTGAACAAAGCTGCTATTTTTGGTGGAAGTGTTCCTTTAATGGTGTAGGAAACTGTGTTCATTTCTCTGTTACAGAAAGCAAAAGAGGGTTTCACCATGGCAAAATTGATAGGTATCCATAGTGTGTTAGATGTTAATGTGGGAGGCAGTGGGTGATACAATCAGGACACTTTGGTGAAACCGATGCAACAGCTCCCTGGAGCCTCAGTATTTTAGACAAGTACACCACAGCACCTTAATGTCTCATTTCACTTTAAAAACACACTCTAGACACCTCAGTGGAGAAGTCGTAAGCCATCTGCATCTTGTGCTGTCAAGCATTTACCTCTAAACTGTTCCTTTATTTCCTTTTTCAATCCAAAACAAGTTCATGTAACAATAATTCCTTGCAAAATAAAAGCAGGTCTACATCCACAAAGGAAGTCAATAACCAGTTTAAGGTGGTACAAAATCCAGAATGAAACAGAAACAGTTTTAAAAGCAGTAAAGGGACAATTTTCAAAATCTGACACAAAAGGGGAGCTCCATTGTAACTAAATGTAGAAAAACTGTTTAAACACAATAAAAAAACTCAAACTGTGCGACAGCTGTTTTCCCAATGTAATTGTTTTAACTGAGTAAAGTGTTTGTATTCAGGTCTGTTTGTGCTTCATTTAGTGTTAACATCTTAGCTAAACTTTAGCTCTGCCATCTCAGGTGAGATTTATGCACTGTTCTTGTATGTAATCACTTTTCTCCGAAGCGTAGAGATGGGCAGACATTTTGAAATGTATCATGCATTAAATCTTGACTAGACTTCTGAGGGAGTGAAGACCAGCTGTAAGCTGTTTCAGTGATGGTCAGCGCAACACATCCAGCTACCCAGTGAGCACCTACGGCTAACGTAGCTCTCGTTTAAGGTTGTAAGGTCACCGCGGGTTGCACAAGATGAGAGATGCTAAGGCCAAAGCATGAGGGATTGAGTGATGATAAGAAGCAGCAGACCCCAGTGAACCAATCTGTAACATTAAACCATTGACCGATTCACGCTACATGTTTACTGATCCAGGGCTCCGAGGACTGATGCGCTCACACTTTTGATGTCAAGATCAGTTAACTGATTCAGATTGGTTTATTTTTACTCCACTAGAGTCTATCCTGTTGTATCTGATTGGTTCATATCAGATTCTGTATTGCATCCCATTGTTAGGTATCGCATCATATTGTTTCATATCTTATTGTATCATACTCTATCATATCTTATCATGTCATATTGTTTTGTACATAATGATATGAATTGTTTTTCACTATTAAGTTTTGTAGTGTATCATATCTTATCATCTCATGTATTTTTTCATCCTACTGTACCATATTGAATTGTATGACATCTATCGTATCATATTGCATCATATTCTACTGGATAATATTGTGACATAACATAGCAGAGAGATATGTTGTGCATCTTATCTTGTGTTACATTATATAATTGTGTTGTATTGCACTGTATAATGAAATATTGCTACTTTTTGATTTTCACTCTAAGTGAATGATGAGGCTAAAGTGTGATTCATAGAAACTATCAGGGTTAATTTATTTAGAGCTTGCCTGACTGTTTTTGCTATAGTGTGTGTATACAAGTCTGAGTGCCCAAGGGGTGTAAGTACACACATAATTTAATAAGACAGAGAAGACATATTACTGCACGTAAAAAAATCCTGTATGCACATACACACAGGTGGGCATGCGTTGCCTCCCTCCTGGTGGGCTTTAACTTTCCTTTTTTCTTTGTACTGCTGCCAATCATGCACAGCGCTCCTGTCAGCTTGCTCCTCTCTAAAATAAGACAGGTTTGTCTTCAGTCCAGCAAAGCGCCTTTGTATTCACAGCACTCAGATTTGTAGAACAGTGCGCTGGCTTCAGATCCAGAGAGATTTCCATATAGTGCAGATTTTCAGTAAAGCACCATAACAAAGCATTGATATTCTGCATAGATTGGCCTGCTCTGTAATTCTCTGGGTGTGCTTCAGTCTTTCTCAGCTGGAGTTGTGGCACTTGCATAGCAATTCCTTGACTGCTAGGTAGAGCTGAACAATATTGGAAAAAGGACATTTTTATCTTTTCCTTCTGTGATATATGCAGAATTAGGAAAATATAAGAGGTGGGTCAAAACAAATACAGGGAGTTTCTAAAGGCTTAAATATGGGCAATTAACATTTGAGTCTACATGTAGCTTCAAATCTCAAGTAAACATGATTTTATTTTTTTTTTTTTTTTTTTTTTTTTGCTTCAATAGAAAACACAGAAAGCCTCCACACAAAGATACTCTTGGTTAAATCACTTCAGGAATCACTTAATTGGTATGCTTCTTTTATAAAATATAGTGTAGAGTGCACATTAGCTTACAGAAATATAAATTTTATCAGTGAGTGCTAAAAAAAAAAAAAAAACCCACAAAATAAGCAAAAACAAACAAACCCACTTTTCTGTGCAACCAATAAAACCCAGTTTTATTGGTTGTATTCTCAGCCATTTTTTGTACTTAGCACATGCAAATATACGCTGGTCTTCTATCTTTTATTTCTCGGTTAAAGAGTAACAAAACCTTCAGACCGCTTTTTCAAAGGAAAACCTATGTATATGGGAATTTAGTAGCTCTGTCTGATTAGTTAGGGCCAAAATCTTGACATATTAGCACCAGCCATTAAATTACTTGAGTGAAAAAAATATGCATAGTGACTACCCTCTACAGTTGAAACCATCCACTGCAACTGATTTTTTTCTTTTAATTCTAGAGGTTGATCAAATGCAAACTGACATACATGGTGTCATCTGTCGTCACCACAGAGCTCATCAGTCACCACCAACTTTTTACGTCACCATTAACTTCGCCCCTGCAGCAGACTGCCGATCAGGTTCACCGATCAGGTCACAAAAAACACATCCTTCTTAAAATAAAGGGAAACGTGTGGGTTCTATATGATCAATAGGTTTCCCATTTCAACCCACTTTTGCTGGAAAAACGACACTAGTAGTGGCAGAACCCACAAGTTTTTTGGGCAAAAGTGGGATCCACAATTCAGAGATGTCACTGTTACACTCTAGGATTGTGGGTAATGTAGTGCTTTTGACAGAGATCACAAATAGACCATGTTTTTCCTAAAACATATTGATAACATAATAAATTCTCTCTTGTACATGAGCATATAGCATTATTCCACATTCAGGTAGCTTGTTGTAAGTCTGCCATGAATAAATGATGCACCAAAGCATCGCTATAACATTGGCTGATCATCATCTGCTCATCTGCAGATAACATGACATGCACCAATAGCAGTAGTCGATGTTTGTCAAACATGAAAAATAGACATCTAAAAGTGCACGCTGTTGAGAAAGATGTTGTTAAAATATGACAAAAGCAATTATCAACGGGGGTCTGACAAGTTTTTGCTGTGCACACCCTGTAACTGGATGTCCAGATCAGCTGAATTTGCAGCACGCCGCATCTAAGATGCTGAAATTGGCCGAATAATTGGGCACTTTAAACATTCTCCTCTTGCTTACTCACAACTGCATTTAAACGGCTGATGAAAAAAGTCAGCACATTGGATTCATCAGCTGCTGATGTGATTCTCTCAGTAAGAGCCCTGAAATGTTACTCACTGAGGCAACCCTAGATCACGGTGTTAAAAAAAACAAAGTCTACCTTATTTGAGGCTGTTAGCAAAAGATTTGAACAAATAGTCTGCTCCATTTTTCCAATTGCTATGGGTCCCCATTACAAAGACCATTGTTTTGATGAGGATGTTAAACAAAGCGCAGGAGTGCAGCTTTATGTGCAACTGACGGCACACCTGCCACCAGTGCTGAGGCTGCTTCTCACGTTGGAAAAGAAGAGTAACAGACTGAGCAGCAACAAGGCAAATGTGCTAATCTTACCATCTATACCAGCATCTTACAAAGAATTAGACTTGGAGGTATGGCTGGGCAATGTATCAGCTTTTTATATCAGTGTACTTCTTAAAGAGGCATACAATTCAACATGAATGTTTACAACAATATACTTAATGTTGAGGTTGACTTGAGAAGGTAAGTGGTGAATTTTATACATCTTATCGTCATCAGCTCTAACGAATACACATTGTCTATTACTACCTTTAATGGTTATGACATTATGGCGAATAATTGAATCTGAAAAGCAGCATTAGCTGAATGGTGTTGTGGTTGATAAAGGACCGCAGGAAGGGAGAGCTGGCATGTCTTATTCTGCCTCATTCTCAGCCTTTTCCTTGATCATCTGAAGGCCTTTTTTGAAATTCCATGGTAGATATACTGTAAACTCTGGGGTTAAGTTTCTCTCTGAATCACACTTGCTTACAGTTACAGCAGCACATTTGATGCATAAATACAGCTACAGCTTTGAGGTATTCATAGATACAGGGAACTGAAGTATCTCCAGCAATTAAGATATTTTTATGATAATCCCAGATCAATGAAAGGTCTGTTCTTTTAGTCTTCTTAGATTTCTTAATTAGATCATCATAAATAGCTTAAAATGGAGAAGCAGACTCACCCACTCCTTTCTGATTTAGCGCCTTTGGTGCGACTGACGGAGTCCATTTGACTGGTGCTTCACACTCTCGTCTGTCTGTTCACACACATCAATCACACCATTATGTTCTGGAAATGTGCAGAGTAGGTGTTGAGTGTCAGTTATTGTATAGAGGGAATGAAAAGATAAGTGCCCAGCCTGGGAAATTACTCATTTTAAGGAGTTAGATACAAGTAATGTGTTTTTCTGCAATTGAAATTTAAGTCACTGATTTTTTCCATTATGTCAAAGAGTCTTTTCACACAGGCCCAGTCCTTACTCCTCAGTTTAACACCTGCAAACCTCTTTTTTTCCCCTCTCTTACACACTTGGTCATACTGCGCACTCCACTCAGCCCAGTATGCTTGAGCCGAGTTGTGTAACATCCCACTGTTAGCTCATTATCTCATATTGTTAGGCCATTATCACAGCAGACAGCCTGGCAGTCATTAGCAGCCCGGCTGATAACTCAAACGGATAGGTGTAGGGAGCTGAGTGCAGAAGAGAAAAGATGGGGAGGTTGATGGAAATAATGAAGAGGAAACAAAGAAAAGAAGAAGAAAACATAAAATGCACGACTTCCCCCTTTCTGTCTGCCTCTATTTAGTCTGATACATTTGGTGAATTTCCCTGATGAAGCAGTAGAATTCAAAGCCACCTGCTGTCATTTGTGTTTTTTGATTTGCTCATCATTTTTCAAACAAAATAAATCAGCTGAGCATGACTGATGAAAGCATGTGATCACATTCCTAATGGTCATTAAAAAATACCACACCAGGTCCACAGTATCATCTTGCTCTTTGCATCCTGGAGTTTGATCTTATTACATCTACATTAAGCTCAAAGCTTGTGACCTGCATTGAATAGCTGTTGCCAAAAAGCCAGTGTGGGTGATTAGAAATGTTGTCAAAGTCTAAGGCAGTCGATAATGACAGCATTAAATGAAGCCATAGTCATAACTCAGCAGCAGGGGACCATCAAAGTACTAATTATATCCATCGTTCACAGTGGTTAAGGTTGTTAAGAAACGCCACAGCTGTCATGAAAAACACCTAGCTTCGTGATGCTGGCTGTTATAATAAAGCTGCTAGCAATAATGACCGGGCATACAACAGCATATCAAACAACTTTCCATTCCCTGCCTCCAATGGCAACTGAAAAACAGCTAGATATGTCTTAATGCAATCATTTTCTAACAGTTGTCAGTCAAAACGAGGGCAGACACATTGCTTCCCCCCGTTTCCATTCATGGCAAGCCTGTGGAAGCTGTGCTACAGTACAAGTATCTCAGCACAATCATTGATCATTCCTTGACCTTTGAGGCTCAGCAGATGTATTTCTATCCAAAATTAAGAACTTTTAATAGCAGTATGTCTTTTATGAAAATGTTTTCTCTTTTATCAGACTCAGATAGAACAGACTCAACAGCATTGTAAAGATGTGTGGTAAAATTGCAGGGACACATTTTGAAGAGCTCTCCCTCTTTTATACAGCCAGAGTCACAAGAAAGGTCAAAGCTATCCTTGCTGATCAAAGTCAACCTTTTTCTTGTGAATACAGGCTGCTGCCATCTGGTCGCAGGTACTTGGTACGTACATGTAGAACAAGACAAAAAATATTTTGATTGATAATTTGATCTGATCTGTCCCCTTAAACTGCAGTGGTATACACTATTCTACATGTTTGGTAACCTATGTATGTTGGGGACTTTGTGTATGTATTGCTGTATCCATTTTCTATACCACTTATCCCCTTTGGGGTTGCAAGGGGTCACTGGGCAAGAGGCAGGGTTCACCTTGGACTGGTCGCCAGTCGCAGGCCTGACATATAGAGACAGACAACCAGGCACGCTTTCACTCACACCTACAGCCAATTGGAGTCATCACTTGATTAATCTTTGGTGGTGGGAGAAAGCTGGAGTACCCAGAGAGATGCACGGGAGAACATGCTAACCCCACACAGAAAGGCCCTGACCGTGGAGGGAATCAGGAACCTTCTTGTTGTGAGGTAACAGTTGCTGTTTTACTTCACACACACAAAAAAACAACAGGGCTAGCTTTTTCATATAAGATTTATTTTTTGACCTTTTACTGAAGTAAGAAACGTACAAGACTTAAATACTCAAGTAAAAGTACAGTTAGTCTGATTAAAACTGTCATAAGTAAAACTACTGGTCTATGAAAGCACTCAAAAATAAAAAGCTTTTTATTTAAAGTTTACTTTAAGAACCGAGTAGATACCAAGGCAGGGCAAGATATTTAGAAAATGATTAAATTAAATCCTACTGCAATTTTAAACTTGTAGGGGTCTTTTCAGAGTTTGCAATATTTCTTTAACCTTTAATGTCTGTCAAGTTTCATACATTTTTTGCATTAGAGATATTATGCTCTGCACATCCTGCAATCATTTAAGTGTCATGTATTTAAGTCTGCAAAAAAATCAAATTTTCCTTGACTTTGCACACATTTTTCTTATATAAAATGGATGAGAATGATTATTCCTCTCTACTATTTACACTGAATTCAAAAGTATTCCTGACTTTCAGATTGATGTTTTCTCCACACTAATTGACAGAGCTTTGTTATGTTGTCATAACATTAGCTCACAAGGCTGTGAGTTAAATAAATCAGTTGATTTATTACTGTGATTGCAGTAAATAAAGATATTAAGTTAATACTGAGTCATACATGATCTAATTAATCTATTAAATATTGTGTGCATTTGTTGAAAAAGAGATAAGATTAGGAACTGAAAAGAAATAGCATATTTAAGTGCAGTTGCATAATTGGAAAAAAAGACCCAAATGAAATATTTTCCCAAATCATACAGTCCCAGTAAAATACGATCTTTCCTTATTGACAGTAACAATAAGTGAATATAGATCTACAGCTGAGTTTTCAGGTAAAGGTAAAGTTCTATAATAAAGTAAGGGTATTGTACTCAAGTAAAAGTAGAGTTACTGATTTCAAAATGTATTCAAAATGAAGAAGTTCCCCAATTACAGTAATCTGAGTAAATGTAATTAGTTACTTTCTGCCCCTGGCCTTTTATGCTTCTATTTGAGTTGTGGCTGAAAGCACCTGTCAGCCTGCTAGCATGCAAGTCAGAAAAGCTTCTGGGTAGTTGAAAAAGGCTTATGTCACATGTTTTGTGATCTGGCAGTTCAGAATGTACTTGAATTTCAAGAGATTGTCCCTGTATCAGATTTAGGACTCAATGAATGAGGAGGCTTTAATCTGATTTGAAAGGATCCGATTCCAAACCCAGCCTGGCTGCTGATGGTCTTCTTTAAGACCACAATTCCTGAATTGGATAAGTCAATCACAAGTGTCTTGGCAGTTGTTATGGGGTCTTTGAACAGATCTCTCACTAGTTTTCTTTCCAGAGTCTTTAAAATATTTCTCTTCTTACCTCTGCCAGGCTTGAATTAAAAAAGGACCTGCAATTATGCATCACCATGCTTTAGTGTTACTTGAAATTGTACCAGTCAACAAGATGTCCTTTTTTAATAGTAGTTTAAAAAGAAAGCGGGAGCAGCATTCCTCTGTCATACTTCCTCAGGCAAAGCTGTACATTGAATATTTCTTGTAAGAATTCCTCTTATCTGTCAATCTGAAATCTATCATTGTGTCTGTATCACAAAGCAGCTTTGAGTTTATTGGCATCGTGCAGCATAATTCCAGGCTGCTGAAGCCTTCAGCATTCATCTTTGTGCTGCCATTGAAGGCCACTAACCTGTGAAATTGCTTGTTTGAACCTTTAAGAATAATAACTATCATTGAGCATTATGTTATTAGAGTCCCATTATATTTTTCTAAGGTTTCACATCACTATCTCAGAGTTGGTCACTGATAGAGTAGACAGAGAATGGAGGATAAGTGAAACTCAGCCTGAAAGGGAGGGAGAGAGATTTATTGAGAGGGAGTGGACTCAGGCTGAGCCTTTTAATTTAATGTCTTTCATCTTTAGCCTGAATGTCATAGTGCCTGTAAGTGTATAATAGATGTATGAGGAGGTTTTAGTAATAGGCAACATGGGTAAAATATTTTCTTGTTTTTTTAAAGGGAATTGAGTGATTCTGTTGGTATGTGTGTGCTGCTAAAAATGCATATGAGCACCTGATTCACCACCTGCATATGAGCTTTCAATTTTCACGGTAATCAGCTTATGTCTGCAGAGGGTGGCAGAGCGCAGGAGGTGAATAATATTTTGTGTGCGCCCGGTGTGTGCGTGTACATTTTAGCATTACTTTGGATGTCAGCTCATGTCTCTGCGGAGGAGCAGAGCCACGGGAGGTAAAAAGCCTGCTGAGAGGCTGAAGGCGGGGACAGCAAAAGAGTCTTAGAGTTTTCTTCATCTTTTTCACTATACCACTTCTCCTTTTTTTCCAACCCTTCATCTGAATCATCACTCTGTCCATACAGAGGTCTGTAAAAACGACATTGAAATGAAAAGTCAAGCAGGTAAAAAGTAGAAAGGGGATTGTCTCCGTGTGCGAGTGTGCGAGTGTGCATGCAAATGATTGTGTCTTTGCAGATCGGCCTGAGCTCATACATATGCAGCCTGCATGCACTCACACACACATTTACCTACACATAAGCCTAATTTGCTCTCACAAACTTGTCAAATTAAAGTTGAAACCGTGCCATTGAATTAAGTAGGTCGGGAAAATTAAGTCCACCCTAATCAGCCTTCTGTCCATCCAACTCATTTCAGAGTCTTTCAAATGATTTTTCCTAATCTCTGCACAAGAAGAACGATGGGTTATAGACCTGTTTTTCACTCATCCTCACACCTTGTACTCAGTTTTGTCATTCATGCAAGATAGTTATGAAATGGGACTCTTGATGCTGCAGAGTTAAAATGCAGAACCTTTACTTGTCCCCTGATGTTTGAGCTGCAGATTTATCTTAGAAGTTTTTTCCTTGATACGTGCTATTAATAACTCAGCAATTGCACAACCTAGAAAACATCACACTACTGGTTTAAAATGCTGTGTATTAATTCTGCTCCCAAGAGTCTCTTAATTAAAACAAAGGTGAAACAAGTAGCAACTATAAGGGGGTAACAGTATTTGTATTCTTTAGGGGTGTCACAGTATTTGTATTCAGGTTCACAGTTTGGGGCACATTGCAAACAACTGTGACAAGTATTTTGCTGCCAATCTGGGTGACAGTAATGTTCCTAAGTGTTTGCTAACTGCCTTTAAATGACCAATGAAGAAGAGGAAGAATCCGGCAAAAAAAAAAAAAAAAAAAAAACATGAAGAGGAAGAAGTTACCTCCATTGCAAGAAGCAGAGAAGCGAGACCTGCCGGCTTCTTCTAGTTATTTTCGCCCCCCACACTATTTTTTAAAAAGCCTCCAGATGCAAAATCAGATAAGTTTAAAGATGTTAGTGATGCTAAAATAAAGGCCATGGACAGACCTGTAGAGGCAGAGAACACCAACTACCAATGTGTTTGAGTGCTCTGCTCAGACTCCATTGCAACGTCCCATCCTGTGTTTATATGGGCTAGTCTGAGGTCCTTCACTGACATACTACATCAGTCAGGATTTTTTCATTAGTAACCACTGCGCTGGCTTTTTACCAACAACAGTGTCACTAACCTGCCACACCAGATGCTGTTTCATAACGCCACTGCATGGATATATTTCACATTTATCTGGGAAAGCTCCCATAGAAAGCATGTGGGAAGGGCAGAACTTTTCAAAAAAATCTTAGAAGGTAATTGGAGGAACGTTCTGTTCATCGCATTCATGAAGGGCCAATCAGAGCGACATCACAAATGAGCTGACAGGGTACCGCTGCCGTGGATTGGCCAGTTGGGAGACATGCAAAAACATATTCTTTGCCAAAACAAGCCTTCAGTGTGTCTCTTTGGTCTTGTTTTAAAAAGAAATGTGGTCCAGTTCAGATTAAACTCCCACTTGTGACAACCGCAAACCCCCACAGAGCAGACCATGAGAAGAGCAAAAACAGCTTTTCTGTCATGAAAAAGCTTTCAGTGTTGCTCTCTGCTCTTGTTTTAATAAAGAGTTGTTGTCCAGGTCTGGCAAAACTGCTGCCGTGGCAAAGTCTGAGCTAATCACTCCACTAGAAGCCATTGTATACAACCACTCACAACAACTAACTCTTCCCCTGTAACTCTCACGTAAAACTGACACTATAATGGAGCTATATCGGAGCTAATCACTGCACTGGAAGCTTTCAGCTTTCAGTACAACTAAACCCTGCCCATAGTTACCACCTTGTTCTCCTTTAATTACTCTGATTGGTCCGAACAGTATTGGGTTCAGCACGAATGTTGTGGATCGGAGCTTTTCAAGCCACTTTGCTTAGAAGAGAAGAGAAGAGGCCTGAGGAGGTTAGTTTTCATATGACCAGCCTTAAATTGAAGCAATTTTTATTTAAAACCCCAAGAAAAGCATATTTTATTTGTCTTTGAAATGTAAGCTCTCCTTAAAATAGCATGAATGGGACATTGTTTAAATTAAATGTTGACAGTAAGGAAGGGCCATTTAACTTAAGTTGAACATCAGTAATGATGAACCCTGGGCCGCTGTGCTAGGACTGGCAAAAAAAACGTTAGGCCCAGGAAGCTAATGTTAACCAGGAGGGTAGCGTTAGTCAAACCAATCCTGATTCTTTCAGTGACCACTCTATGGTTTTTTGTGTTTGGAAAATTAGGATGCCGCATCTTCCTCCTAAACTTATCAAAGTAAGGAAAACTAATAATATTAACTCTGATCTCTATATTCAAGATATCTTAAACATCAACTGGGAAAGATTTCAACTAATACCATTTGTTGAAGATGCCTGGAATTTCCTCTATACTGAGCTTGTTGAGATAATTAATAAACATGCTCCCTGGAAAACAATTAAAGTCAAGGGTCGACATTTACCTTGGATAAAAGGAGATCTTATACATTTATTCAAACAAAGAGACAAGGCATGGAAAAAATACCATGCAACAAATGATTCTGCTGACTTGAATGCTTATAAAGAGCTGAGGAATAAATGTAAAAGCAATACAAGAAATGCTAAGGCAAATTTCTACAAGGACTGTCTGTCAACTACTTTTAAGAACCCAAAGCAATTTTGGAAGAGAATCAATAGTATAACCAACAAACCCACAAAAAATAATACTACTCATATCAAAATGAACAATGAAACTGTCAGTGAACCATCTTTAATTGCAGAGGCATTTAGCCAACACTTCTCCACCATTGGTAGCTCCCAGTCTAGTCACTCTCACTCTGACTGTAACCCGACTCAGAACAGAGGTGACAGTTCCTTCTCCTTTAGAACAATCACACCAACTGATGTCCAACAGGTCATTGATGGTATAAGCTCTGGATGCAGTGCTGGTCCAGATGGTCTGGAGATTAAGTTCCTTAAACTTGCCTCGCATGTTTTATCATTTCCCCTGGCTGATTTATTTAACTTATCTTTTTCAACTGGTAAAACTCCCCCATCCTGGAAATGTGCTAGAGTAATTCCTATCCATAAAGGGGACCACAAAGACATAAATAATTATAGACCTATCTCAATTATTAATAGCATAGCAAAAATTTTTGAAAAACTAATTTTTAATCAACTATCTAAATATCTTACTGATCATAACCTATTATCACCTCACCAATCTGGTTTTAGACCAAACCACTCGACCACCACAGCTCTCTTAAAATTTACCAATGACATACAGTCATCATCCGATAGTAATATGCCTACAGGTGCTATATTCATTGACCTTGCTAAAGCATTTGACATGGTAGATCATTATCTCCTCTTAGATAAACTACATGCTATTGGTCTCTCCACTGACTCCTTGTTATTTTTCAACTCGTTTCTTAATTATAGAAGTCAATGTGTTTCTTTTCAGGGCAGCCAGTCAGACTTTAAGATTATTGACAAAGGTGTACCGCAAGGTTCATCTTTAGGTCCTCTTTTATTCTCCATCTTCATCAATGACCTCCCACAAGTCTGTTCTGACTGTCAAATTCATTTATATATCGGACGATACTGTAATATACTCCTCCAGTTCGGACATTTCACAAATTCAGTATTCATTACAATCTGATTTTAATCTAGTCCAAAAATGGTTCTTTGCCAATAAGCTTCTTCTGAACAAGAAAAAATCATATTTTATGTTGTTTTGCACTCAACCAAATTCTGTTCCTTTAACAAAAAACTGGTATATTAATTTCCTGGATGGAACAGCAGTAGAAAAAGTAGATAAATTTAAATATTTAGGCCTTTGGCTAGATTCTCAGTTATCTTTCAAACCTCATATCAACTTAATCTCTATGAAAATATATGGTTGTCTAAAGTCACTTTATCGTTCTGTTGAATGTTTTTCCCCGCAAGTCCGGAGAAGATCGTGACACAGTTGTTGCTGCCAATCCTTGACTATGCCGATGTTATTTATAGTAACACCCCGGAAACAAATCTTCGTCCTCTCAATACTTTATATAATAGTCTCTGTAGATTTGTTCTCAGGTGTCCATACAGGACCCATCACTGTTTAATGTATGAGTCTTTGAATTGGCTGGCTCCCAAAGCCAGAAGGAAATTTCATTGGTTGTTATTTACTTTTAAATGTATTTATTTTAATTTTCCTACGTATTTGAAGCAATTCTTAATTCCTTTCAGTTCACAGTATAGCCTAAGGAATACAGATCACTTATTTTTCTTTACTCCAAGAATCAGAAAAGAAATTGGTCTGCATTTAAGTTTAAAGCTCCATCAGATTGGAATAATCTACCTTACTCACTTAGATCTATCACCTCTTTTCATATTTTTAAATCATCTTTACTTATTCATTGTCAAACATCCTGCTCCTGCTTTTGACTCTTTTTCTTTGTTGGATTCAGTCTGTCTGGACTGACTCTCCTCTTGTTCATGCTTGTGTACCTTATATCTAGATACATTAACTGTGCTTTACAATGTATCTTGATGTTGAGTACCCTATGTGTATATGAATTGTACAGTACGTATGAATATATATGTACATGTATATTGTGTATTCGGGGGGTGGGTGGCTAGGCTTGGGGGAGCATTAAGTGTGAGTGATTGTGAGTGTGTGTGTGCAGTGGGTGTCTTTACGTTTAAATGTTTCTGTATTGTGTTTTGGATTTATCTCTAATTATGATTTTGTACTACTGATGAATGTATTTGTTTTGTAAGGACCCCCTTGAAAATGAGATGATGCATCTCAAGGGGCTATCCTTGAAATAAATAAACAAATAAACAAACAAATCGAACATGTTGACATAATTTAAAGAAAGAGCCCAGTGTCTGCTTCTTTTGGGGGCCTAGCTTTGTCTGTGGACAGACCTGGCTGGGTAATTAACAAATACATTATTTTTACTGAGTACGTACTTGATCATTGCTCTTTGGAGCCCAGAAGATTTAAATTTGCATTTGGAATCCATGAGTCATGCCCCACTCTTTTCAAAAGTGGTATGATTTTCCTTCCTACTTGACATACCTTTACTGCACCTTGTGCACATGTTAGAATAAAACCAGACACTTACAGTAATAAATATAAACAACAAGTGCTACAAGGACTGCTTGCTACCCTGGGATTTGTCTCTCACACCGCACACCGGCTTTCCCAACCATCTGGAGCTGGTGGAGATTCAATGCAGCCTGACAAGAGGACACCACTCAGGGCTGTGGTAAAAAAAAAAACAAGCCCTCTGCAGTCTTTTTGGGAAAATTCACCCATTTAATGTTTTGATTTATTGTTTGCAGTGTGTATTTACATACCAAAGTGTCCTACATTCACATGAGAAAATAAAAATCTGCACTTTTTCTAAATTAACAAGTTGGTTATCTGTTAATTTAGAGATAATTGTCTTAATAATTGAGAAAAACAGCAGATTATTTCTTATAAAAGGTTATCTTGATTCTGAGACAATTATCCTATTCAGAAATGTGAAGCCTGTTGTTTATTTTGTTGTATTATTGCAACATGCTTTCATATTTGCAAGATACAATAAACTGTAGCTCAAGGTAAGACAGTAATGTGTAATTTATCTTTACTACAAGGTTGTATGTAACTATCACCCCTACGCTTTATTGTGTGATTCATAGTGTTACATAGTATTATCACCATCATGTTTGAATGTGTGGGTGAATGCATGAATATGACATGCTTCCTAAAGGCACTTTAAGAAGGCAATTATACAAGTCCATTTAGCCTTTTATTTCAGCTGATAGAAATCTATATGAAGTAAATGGCTTTCACAAAATTTCTAACTCCAACTTTTGCCCGCCCACTCTTGCAATCAAATAAGTGGAGAATAACTTTGTCTCTTTCTGACAGCCCTGTAATGCCTTACAACCAGTTAACACGAATCACCCTTTTTAAAGAAAGGTTATTATAATGAAGAACACTTTTGCTGGTGAGGAAAAGGAGACATCAGATGTTCTGTCAGAGATGGAATCGTGTCTGTGTGATCACTGATCCCTATGAGTGTACTAGCCTGCAGAAACGCTGAAACTTGAGGACCCGTCATTCTCGTGGAGAGCAAACTGATTCAGACTAAAGTTAGAAATGTGGAAGATAAAGCCGTGGGGAGTTGTCAGAAATATTTCTGCAATAGGAGAGTGTCTGCGTTCCTGCCTTTTGCTCACTCTGAGTCTTATTAAAGCATCTCTGTGTTTTCTAGCTGATTTTTTCTTCTCTCTTTCTTTCTTGTTGGTTTGTCTTCTTTAGGTTTTTTTTTGCCGGTTTGACACAAGCAGCCTGTTCTTCTGAAACATCTTATCTTTTAAAATGAATGCTAACCAAAGTTGAGCCCCTTACAGTGCACAGATACAATTGCAGGCATGCTGCAAAATTTACTCCCAATGGCAGTCCATGCTGTTTCTGTCTGACAGACTGTCATCCTCCCAACCTCACATTGCACAGTTGAATTACTACTTAAGTGGGTTGGTTGTTCACACAGAGTGAGCATTTGCTTCATAACTTCTCTGATAAGCTGTCAGGGTCATCACAAGGTCACAAACAATTTAAGTGATCAGAGTCAGATAAATTATCCTTTTGTCCTATTCTGCTTGAGATTAAGACCATTTTGGAATAGTCTGCAGTTTATTTTGCTTTATTTTTCCAAGTTATAATCCCAGTGGTCTTAAAAGTGAAAGTCAGAGAAAGTTTTAAAAAGGAAAGATAAATTAAGCATAGAATCCCTCATTATGAAATCCTGCTGTACCTACACTATGACTAGACATTTCAGACTAGTTAGAGAGCACAAAAACGTCTGTGGCTGAGACGCTTTGGTCTGAGAGATGAGTCACCGGTACTTACTGAGATGTTCCTAATCATGAAGAATTCAAGAAGTTAAAACAAACGTCAAGCAAATTATTTTTTCAACAGGAACTTTGCTTTCAACATCCCAGCTCCAACAAAAGAGGAAATGAGGATGGTAGAGGGCTTTACAAAAAGATAGTTAAAGAAAGAGTGAAAAAGCTTCAGCCTCAGAAGCTTTTATCACCTTCTTGTTGTTTGTGATTGCCTCAATTTTAGTTTGACATCCCTACAGATGGTGCAGCCTATCTGAAGTGATGAGATGTGTGTTTTTGTGAGAAGGTATGAAGTAAGACAATATTTATACTAGAAATGGGCAGTTATACGGTAATGCTGCATCTCAGGGTATTAAAAAATAGCCAAAGTACTGCTGTAATTGCCATCATGAAGAATGTTGATGATGAATGTCTCAAGAGTGTGTCCCTTTCTAGCAGCAGCACCAGTGCCTGTGTTTGAAGATGCTGTAAAAGTGATGACTGAAATCCTGTTAATGATGCCAGGTTAATCCATCAAACAACATACGTATCAAAGAAAATGTAGATACCTGCATATAAAGCCTGATGGTATGGCACTGCTGTATTAACAGCACTGCGCTATGATCTGTTGAACGTGCACTGCTGGTTATGATGTGATCCATGGCAGTTTGAGTTTAAAACACTATAATTCTTCTTTCTTGGGTTGAATCAGTTATGGGAAATGATCTGAAGTTTATTTTTGAGAACCATACATGCTGCAGTCTACAGCAGAGACATCAGACACAGTTAAAACCATCAAACACTTTTCACTCCATCAATCAGTCTGTTTTTGTATTTCATCAATTCATAGCCAAAGTTATCCTAAGACACTTTACAAATAGGGCTGTCTAGACTGTTGTCTTTGATGTATTATTATAAAGACCCAACAATAGTTACCATGAGCTCAGGATAGCAACTATTTGCATTATTACAATGGCAAGGAAGACCTTCCCCCGAACCAGACTCATGTTGAACAGCCATCTGCAGAAGCAACACGAGGGTTTTTAGAACATTTAATCGTATGTTAACCCCTTTTTATGGGATATGTAGATAAAGCTAATGGACAACTCAGTTGTTGACATTGCAGACTTCTCTTCAGGACATTAAGGGTTTGAATACCACACTTGGGCTCAATCACTATCTAGTGTGACGAGGTAGTAAGTGCCATAAAACACAAAGCATATCTTAGTTGCTTTGGATACAAGTTTCTGCTAAATGACCTTTTAACATTGTAAGATATTACACATCATGCATTACCACAAGGGATGGGGATTGAAACCCGCGTTCGTATGGACCCCATTCTGTATTTTTCAACTGCCCAAAAATCAATAACATTTTAGCTTATCGATGCTGCTATTGAGTCTTACAGGCTCTGTGACCTAAAGTCATTTTAAGTTAAGACTGGTGTAAAATAATACATCAGATCTTGCAAGGAGGGAAAACAAACTAAATTCACATTAGTGTTGTGCATCACATTAAACCAGAATGTACCTTCAACTGTCGGCTTGAGGAAGAAAGATTCCAGCTGCGTGTCACATGCACTTGAATCCACCTGCGCCGGGAGTAATGGGCACTCATACCACTCTCTTCAGCTGCTTCAGTAAAGTTTTCTTCCTCAGCTGTTTAGATAAATGCTGAAAAGTCTGTTAAAAAGTTTGTTAAAAATATTTAGCCAGTGTAGAAATCCGTGGTGGAACTGGCAAAATTGAAGTTAACTATCGAACTTTATAAGCTGAAAGACTGAAAATATGATGCATTCAGGTAACCTTGGCAAGTTAGACAACTGTATTCTATATGTTTTGATGTGTTCAAATGTCATATAAAAAAGGGAAAATGTAGTTTTTGATGAGAAACTTCAATAAATACAGTTGTGAATATGAAGAATGTGTTCATTTTTGAGGGATATAAAATAGATGTGACAAACTGAATCAGCTTTTTAACTCAAGCAGTACTCAGCTAAGACCACTTGTAGTTTAGATATTTGCCTTCATTTTGTCTTTCAATCAAACTATAGAAAAGTATTGATAGTGGTATCGATAAGGACTCAGATCAATAAGGAGTATTGATAAGGATATCAGTATCATTAAAAATTAACGATCCCCATCCCTAATTTCCACTGAACTGCAGACAAATAAATGTTTTGATAAGGGAACAACTGATCAATTTGGCAGCTGAATTAATCTGGCGATTATAGCCAAATAAAATAATCATTAATCGGACAAAAGTTAGGGACGCCGATGTTAGCACTTGTATTTTAACTATTGAAGTGCAGGAAATATGACTCAGTTTTACTCAGACATTGTTTTTGTGTATTATTATTTTTCCAGTAGAGGGCACTGTGACTCATGTCACACTAGACTCTAGACACACTAGTGTACTACAGCAAACTAGAACCTGGAGCAGCTTCGCTGATCACCGAATTTGTGGAGGAGAACAGTTTTGTTCAATAGAAATTTTAGAACTAGATTCTGAAATAAATAAGAACTCCATATGTTTTCTGTTTTAATTCAACATGCTTATCGGTGAGTCATGACAGCCTCGTTGTGTCGGTCACACTTATCTAGTTATGTTAGCAAGCTAGAGGTTGAATAACCTAGCCTAAAAATAAGCTATAGCCGAGTAAGTAACGTGATAGAGTAATATCTTGGTGATATTATGCTCAGTGTGAGTTTGTCAGCAAAATACATTGGTCAGCCCGTTGTTATAACGTCCTATTGTGCACAGAGGGAGAGGAACAAAGAGGCAAAACTTCATTCATCCTCTGTCCTGGTGTAACTTTGTTTATCAGTGAGGTGTGAAAAATGCTGCGACTATAAATCACTTCCAGCATGGTAGATGTTCTCATTTCTTTCCTTTTTAAGGCAAATTTTGTGAAGATTGAATGAAATGCCTAAAGGATCTCCCCGTGTTGGCGCCAGTATGCTGGCAAGTGCTTTGTCAGATTGACCTCTGGGATAAAGTGGCCTTTCAACATCTGACTATAACACTACCGTGTGAAAATTTTGGGACTGTTTAATCAGATTAAATATTTGACAATGTACCCAATCATAATGTACACATAATTTACAGGGGATGAAGGGAGCACATACCACGACATGTTTCCTGTTTGTTTTTTGGTCTTAACTGCAATGTTCTGCTGCCTCATAAGCATTGACTTTGCATGGTTTTAGGAGTCCAGAGTCATATAGCTTAACCTTTTTGTTTTGTAACTGTTATTCCTTTAGATCACGATAAAGTAAGATCTGTGGGACTTTTAACAGGTTTAAATGCACTGCTTACTGTTCCATGAGGTACTGTCAGCCCTTCTGACCTCTTATGCCTCACATGCTCCCCAGTCTTAACAGTGGTGTCACAAATTTAACCAAATTTAACTTTAAATAAACTTACAGATAGTTGGTGTAATGGCCACAGCTATTTAAACAAAGAAGTCAGTCCTTTTGGTCAAGTTTTATCAACCAGAACCAGTTTTCATGCTGTACTCATTAGCCCCTTTGGCACATGCACTCCTGGCACTTCCTTGAGAGTTTGAGGACAGCCTGCCCCCATTTTCAGACTCCCCCAGTCCACAGTGGTGGATTTTCTCTGTCAGACAGGAAGGGAGGGGAGACTTTGAGGAGATTAGACATGATGTTAAAATGATGCCGCAAAAGTCATAGTGTAAGTCTACAGTACATCCTAGCTGTTGGAAGAAACTGTGATAGGTTTATTTGCCTGTATTTGTTAATTCTACATGTAATAGTATTTGTTTACAGTACAAACAACCTCAATGGTCGGGTGATATGAACTTGATCCACCTGCAGGGAATTTTCCTGAGCACTTCCTGCTGCATTCACACAGAAACTAACTCAGAATTCGTGTTAAAGATTTTCCAGGAGGCTGGCTGAGAACATTCTTGATAAAGTTGGAGTGAAAAATACTGATGTTTATGTAGACAAAGGCAGGAGTGGAGTGTTTGTGAAGGGGCAAGCTATTGGTTTCATTTTATTTTTTGCTTCCTACAAAACACATGAAAAAAGTCTAAAATGTGTGTTGGGGGCATGATAGAACAGTAAATGATTTTTGACCCAAAAGCCCCAAACCAAAAATATATTGACAAATTGATGCAAAAGTATAACTTAAATATCAGTATTACAAAAATCATTACTGTCTCACAGCACCTCCCTCAGGCAATTGAACATTTCCGCCTCTGATTTTTTAAAAATGATCTCTTTAGATATTCATCCTCTGTACACCATTCAGCCTAGGCTTGTGATTTTTGGTCTGTATATGGGTCATCCTATCACCCCTACAGAAAGCCTATTGGAGCCATGCCCATATCCAAACAGGAAGTCCACCAGCTTCATCTCAATTTCAGAATAAGGCATTTTTGAAAGGGCCAAATGAATTTAACCTATTATACCTTTAGTATACAATATTATGTGATCCTCTGCTCTTTCTTGCAAGACAACCATTTCACACTGAACACATCCACATGGAAGTATCTCATCATGGCGCTCCCTACTGTTTGCAGGAAGTTACACAAATGGGTCATATCTTCATTCTTCTTATTGTGCTTAACCTATTGTGCTCTGATTTTGAACGAAACGCCTCAATAGTTGGCCACAACACAGATGTATTTAATTGAAAGACGTCTCTCTGGCTATAGCGAGGATTTCAATATCTCGACAATTTGACAGGAAGTATGTGCATCTCTCAAACCAAAAATCTGATTTCCTTCAAATTTCCCATGAAGGAGGGATCAAGGTCTGCCCCTACATATTGAAAGGTTGTTTTCATTCTTGTGATTTAGCAACCCCACTAGCATCAAGAAGTCACACAAATGGACGATTTCTTATTGGTGAGCAATTAGTTACCATGCCAATTCACAGGAAGCCACTGTAACTCTTATATGGCTCCTCTGATTTGCATCAGATGTCATATGTATGATTGGGGTCTGCCCCTTTACATATTCAAATGTGTTTTTTTCTTTGTTGACTTTGGACCTGCTACAGACCAGCACCTGACTACCTGGGCTGTACACGGGGATCTCTGTTTAAGATATTGAAACGTGTATTTAAATTTGTAGTACATGAAGAAGCAGAAGCAACTCTAATGTATTACGACCTGTTTCATCCACATTTTACATGATAAATAAAAGTCTGAGGAGGATCGACATGCTTTCTGTGCTTTGCAGCAGCACACAGCATGGGTTGCTTACTCCCAATTATTCCCACACTCCCACAGCTGTGACACACCCCGACATGCGCTGAGATGAGAGGTCCCTTCAGTTCTGCTTGCAGTCCCAGTCTCTGCTTGTGTTTTTACTGATTATATGCACAGCGGAGAAATATCACGTGTGTTGAATTTCCAACACTAACATTTTAGTCCCATTAATTTCTGATTAGATTAGATTAGAGTTTTTGTTCTACCTCTTCATAACTCACTAATGTTTGTAAATCAGTGGTGCTTAACAGGTTTAGCATCAGGTCCCACCACAGCCTCCTCGATGACAAATTGCAACTCAATTTTTATTTAAATTTTGTATTCATAACCAGTATTTTCAGTGAGAGAGGATGCAGTTTGGGCATGAAATGGAACAAAAGGTGTAACAGAACAAAGCAATGAAGACAGTTTCATCAAAATAAAAGCACATCATAGACGTTTGACCTCATATTCGGTCCTGATTCACTAGTAGAGAACCAAGGGTTTAAATGACCACTGAACAATTTATACAAAGAGAGATGGCAACTGTTTCAATCTGATTAATGAACAAAATAAAATCTATTTTTTAAGGTATTTTCCCACACAGCATTTGCAGGCCAGGACAAGTTGGTAACCTTGCTGAAATGTTGAAATTTTGTTTCCTTGCTGCTCTTTTTCTTAGTTTTAAAGATTCATGGTTTCCTGTGTGTCCCCTGCTTTAATGAAATCTTAAGGTAAAGTGGCTGTCATGCCCTGAGCAGAAAAGCATTCCCTGAATCCTAATAGCCTTGCTGGCATCAGAGCACTCATTTTGCTTGTTCTTCCCTAATGATAAAGATCCATTAATCACTTTTGTTCCATGAATCAACTTAAACTGTGCTCCACGTTTTTTCCAGTCATTATGCCCTCCTACACTGCAAACATCTCTGCTTTCTCAATTTGAGATCCAGTAGACAGAGGCTTTTATTTTCTGTTGATGGTTAAAAGATAAAAGCATATAGTGTGAGGGGTATAAGGATAACAATCTCGTTGCTGAAATCAAATTAATGGATGTAATAAATTCAAATGACCTGAAACAGTAACCAAACAGAGAAACAGTGTGCTCTCCCACGAGTAAGACAGCATTCAGAAGCCTGTTTATCCACTGATACTGAAAAGTTACAGCTCAGCTGAAGTGCATTCACCTCCAACTCTCCCTGCACAGTTAACAGTCCCTGTTGCTGACTGAACCTCTCTGTTAACCTTTCCTTGCCTTCATTCCTCACTTTCTTTTCCTCTCCCAAGCAAATTGCAGCATAAATGAGGAATGCAGGTGCTTCGACAGATGATCATTTTTCTTTTTGGCTAAAGTGCAGGCGCAAGAATTTATGTTTTCTGGAGGTTATCTTGCACTCTCTAGGTGATTTCTGAGGTTATTTGTTTACCTTGTAGCTTTAATCTTGCCTTCAGGTTAGCCGATGACAATCAATAAGTGAATCAATATCCATATATGTGCTCGATGTTTTCATTGAAATACTCATTTAATGCAAGTCACAACATTTGAGAGTTAAGATTGACCTGAGCTTGTCAATAGTATCCAGTGGTCGAGTACATGGTGTGCAGCTGAGCATAAAAAGCTGCCTGAATAACCCTTAAAGTAATCAATATGTTGGTATAAAGTGTACATGTAAAGGACTGCTAGAGGAAGGAAGCCATTTGACATTTTAATTTTAAAGAAAATGTCTTGCGTCTGTGCATTTTTTTTTCTTATTTTAAGCAGGTATTGGCATAAATGGCAGAGCTCTTTCTCACCTACTGCGTAAAAACAGCTTCTGTGGGAAGAAAGAAGGCAAGTGCATCATGTAGGCGCAGAGAATACAGACCCAATGGATGGAGAGAAAGATAGGAAATGAGAAGCACAACCACAGAACGGGGAATAAAGAAAATACATTGTGAGATTGGGTAGACAAACCTCGCGCGACATCTGAGGAGTTCTCTGTTTATTGTTGAGTTACTACCGGGGCTGAGAGAAGGAAATAGCTTGAGAGATGACAGTGATGAGAGGAAGGAAGGAAATGAAAGATGGAATAAAAAAGAAAAGGGGGAGAAAAAAACAGATGAGCTTTAAAGCTGATGCCATAATCTCTTCAAATGCACATTGTACTTTCACTTTATAATCAGTACATGGGAGCAGGAGGAGCACGTAGCCATGAAATGCAAAAAGTGATGGAATCACATCAAATATAAAAACAAAAATTGTTTCTTGTTTGTTGTATATAAACACCTCTGCTTCCTTTTCCCTGTTTTCTCTACTCAGCGACCTCTCCCCCAGACTTTCACTTTTCTTGTCTCCTCTCTATGTTCATGTTCAGGTCTGTCACCCGTACAATCTTCCATTTCCCTTGTCTCCTCCCACAGATTTTACCTCCATTAACCTTTCTCCCTTTAATTTCCTTTTATTCTCCTCATGTTTCTTGTCAGTCATCATTGCCCTTCTTTCATTTTGCCAAGCTCTCTTGTCTTAACTTTTACTTTGTTCACCTGTCAAGTCTCCTCTTCACTTCCTTTATCAGTCATTGATCTCCTTTCTTGCTCTGTCTCACAATGCCCTTTCTATACTCCTCACCCTTTTATGTTCTCCTTTCATGTAATGTATTCATATCTCCTTTTCTTTCCTCAGAGTGAGAACCTTCCCAAAGGATTCAGCCTTACTGGGCAGGGACACTGTTCGAGCCCTGATGTACTACGCTTTGAAGGTCTGGAGTGACATCGCTCCGCTTAACTTTCACGAGGTGGCAGGAAGTGATGCGGACATTCAAATAGACTTCACAAAGGCCGACCACAATGATGGCTACCCTTTTGATGGGCCGGGGGGGACTGTGGCACACGCATTTTTCCCTGGAGAGAGGTTCACAGCCGGGGATACGCACTTTGATGATGACGAGGCCTGGACCTTCAGATCTCCAGGTAAGAACATGTGAGCTGCTGTTTGGTACAAATCTGTAACATCAATTGAATGCCTACTGCAATGAATCAGAGAGGCCCTATTTTAAAGAACATTTTCTAAGGTGGAATTTCCTTTAAATATAAATTGCACTGTTGATCTATTTTGGCATAAATGGACAGTTTTAACAGAATTATCCTCATCTCCTACCTTCATTTCAATCATGACTACTTTTTTTTTTTTTTCTAAACATTTATTCTTGATATTATAGTGCTATGTAGGGCTGGGCGATATATTGAGTATTTCAAGTTTATCAATATATTTTCAGACTAGATAGAGTAAAAGAAATGACCTTTTACCAATGTGGTTAAAATAACACGACACATTTTTTCTGTGCAGCTGCCAGCTCGTCTTCCTCTCTTGTCACTGCCTGTCACTCTGTCCCTCCTCTTTACCTCTGAACTAGGGCCTTGTCCACACAGAGACGAATTCAGGAGCAACACAAAAGTTTTTTTGTCGTATCGGCTTTTCATCCACACAGAAACTGAGTTTTGGGAGGCTGTAAATGCTACTTTTTGAAACAGACAGCAAATCTGTTAACGCTTACTGCCGTCTCCTTGTGGACAGCCAACCACATGTTTCTTGAAACAATTACGTCTCACATGGCGTAGCCCACTTTCGCTGTTTGCGCATGTTGAACCAAAACAACAATGGCGGATTACAGAGTTGTGTTTGTGCTGCAGAAGCTATTGAGCTTATTATGGCTTTTACAGCCAAATCGTATGCTCCTTTATCACCATGGTGAACAACATAAACCATGTGTTCTTAAAGCCAGTCTGGAGAACAACCAGAATGGTAACTAGGAGAAAGTTTGTGGCAGTTTTCTGTGATTTTCTTCTCTCCTTTGGTGCATTTCTGTGGCAGTGTTACAGTGCCACTTACAGGCTTGGAATAGATACTACAGCTTTTTTAGCCATTTTCAGTGGTTCCGTGCTTACGTGGACATTTTCTGAAAACCTCGTATTTAAGGAAAACTTTTTCAAAACAAAACAGAAATATAACGTTTTCGTCTCCATGTGGACAAGGCCTAAATCGAAACATAAAAACACACCCCTTCCCCTGCTCACTTACTACAGCAAACCTGTATGCAGCGAGACAACATAGATGCAGAGACCGATGGAAGCAACACAGGAGAAGAGGAGCTAGTCATGATGCATTTCTTTTTGAGATCTTGTAGCCTACTTCACTTTGTCTGACAGGTTCAAGTGATTTTTTTTATTCAACAATTCTGGCTGTAATCAGGGTGTAGCTAGTGAAATTAAACTCAGCTTTCCAAAAACTGTAGTTAATCACAGTTAACTCATGATTTAACAAAGGGGGCAATTACTTTTTCACATAGGGCCAGATAGTTTTGGGTTTTTTTCCCTTAATAAACAAAATCATCGTTTACAAATTTCATTTTGTATTTACTTGGGTTGTCTTTTTGAGATATTAAAATTGGTTTTATGATCCAAAACATTGAAGTGTGATAAATATACAAAAAAATCAGGAATCAGAAAGGGGGCAAATACTTTTTCTCTGCACTGTGTATAAATAAACCTCATGGTGCACTGGTTTGACTGCACTTCTCAGCAAGGACAACAGGTGATGGGCACTCACAGGCTGGATCTGTCTCAGCACTGCAGAGTTCTATAGATAGTAGATAGGAAAACTCAATACAGCAAAAGCAGACTATATTAAAGGAGTAACACATCTGCACAGAAACGGCACATGGATGACTTTGCAGAATGAAATGGAAATCATCATGTAGGAGAACAGTTTAAACCTTTTTCCTCCTTGGGAGATTTCCAAAACAGACTCTGGCTTATATACTGGGAAGACTTGTGTTTTGGATTTTCCAGTAAATATAGATGTAAAAGAAACTTTTTCAAATGTTGAAATGGACTTGAGCTTATTTCACAGTTTTCTGGTCTTCCGACGACCCAAAGTGCTTTTCCAACAAAGGTAAAGTTCCTCTTTGTAAAGTCTCTTGAGATAACCTTGGTTATGATTTGGCCCTATATAATTAAAGATACATGGGTTGATTGATTGATTGAGGTCAAATTCACAGAGCATTCATACACTGATGTTGCTATGTGAAGTGTTCGTCAGTTTTATTCAATCCCATTCAAACACATTCACACATTCATACACTTCTGATGCAGCAGAGGGAGCAATTTTGGGTTCAGCGTTTAGTCTAATGACACAACAACATGAGACTGCAGCTTTTGGGGATCTTACCTCCCATTTTTGAGTTAAGAGACTACTGCACCACTAAGATACAGCCATCCCATCATTTTAAACATCCTACTTTTCACTGCAGCATTAGCACTGCAGATTTCTACTTTTTCTTGCATGCTAACTAACTTACATGCAAATCACAAACTACTTTGTTGATGAATTTCAACTAAAAGGTTCAGGCAGATTGTTGGTTATGGTAACTTTGTAAAGAGCAGCACCACAGCACATTCAGTCTACTACTACACACAGTGTTATACTAGTAATTAGATTAGTTTACTATGCAGCTACAGCTACAGAGTCAGCCCTAGGGTTATCTCTGGTTTAGAATCACAGCCTCAGGTGATACTCTAGTCGCCTTAAGCCCTTTATGCAAAACAGTTTAATGATTTAAGTTTTGTCAACATGTTGACATGAAAATGTCTGCAAAATATTGAGCATTATTTACAGTGAAACCTGTGCAGTAGTAGGAACACTTTGTCTTATTTTAAGTTTGCTCTAAAGTGATGTTTAAGTGCTAAGTTAATGGACAGAAAGTAAATCCTCACACAACCAATCAAGAATAATTTTAGCTCTTAAATTAAAGTGTCCACTTTGGTTCCAGTTTATCAAAAGAATGTTTGCACTTCATCACTCTGAGGCATCTTGCTTTAAAAATGTATCCTGGTGTTGTTAAATTATTTTGTTTGAAAGAACTGTTGATAGAATTGTGACTATTCAAGAGTGGCAGACAACTTTTGACACAAATATAAACAACTATTTACAACCAGAAAACATTTCTGTCATCTGTAAAAAGTGAGTTGAAGGTAGAAATAGGGTTGGGCGATGTATTGAGTTCCCAAGATGATTTGTTCATTTGTAGATGACATATTGAAGATCGCAAGTTATTATCATTATATTTGATGATGATTTCATGATCATGATTTGGAAAAACAGATGTCAGGAGTTAAAAGATTGTTTACACATAATGAAACACCAACAGTGCAGCTATTATTGGCCACAAGATTTTCTAATTGAAATGTTCCATCCAAACTGGGAATTGTGTTTTTATTTATTGGAATTTTGGAATTTCGATGTTATTTGTAAAAACCAGATGTGGGGCTACAGATGTGTGCGATTGGCTGGCTAATCTAAACTGTTATACAGCTGCCTGCCACTTGTAGCCCCCATTAGTAGTTCTGAATGACTACTGCTTAGCTGCCACTGTGCTTTATAACTCGATGTAAGCTATGTTAAACTCATGGCATCGATAGCATCTCATAGCTCGATAGCTCATGTTTTCTGGTGGATTGTTGTTGTTTTTTGATGTCAGACACATTTGCAGCATAAACATAGTTATCCACTGAGTTAGGGTTCCTGTCATTGACTTAAGTGCTCTTACAAGTGTGTATCCTTCATCAGTATGCATTGTCTTGCTACAAAGTTGATTCTCTGCTTTATTCTTACCAGATCAGACCTTCCTTACCAAAGATTTGAGAGTTTCCTCAGCTCTGTCGTATTAAGAAACATATATCACTTTCAAAAGTGTAGTTTAACTGTATGTAGGATGGACCTATACTGACACTTTTAAACTGTAAAATTTAACTCCATATGAGTCTGATAAACACTGCCAGTTTAGCTTTGTACTTTCTTATAGAGGTGTGACTTTACCTACACAACCTGGTTGGAGATTTATTCCCTTGTTGTTCTTGCTCATATTGTAGTATACAGCTCCTCAGTAGCTACTCAGTACTTAAAGTGAACTTTAAATACTTCTTTCTTTTACTTGAGTAGATTTGTAGACCAGTAGCTTTACTTAAGTAAATTTTAACAGAGTAATTATACTTTTATTTGAGTACAGTTGTTTGGTACTTTTTCCACCTATGCCAAAGCATTAAGTGGCAATATTCAACACAGGAATATTAAGCTCTACAGAGGAATAAAGGCTGGTGGTGCTACCATTGCTAGCATTAGCCACATTCTACAAGTCAAATTCTGTCCATACCAGGGTTAGGTTGGTTTATTAAATATACTTTTTGTCTTTACACTAGTTGGTTAAAATCAGTTACAATTTGCAGTATTGCACTGCAGCAAAACTAGAGGCCGTATACCCAGTGCTGGTTAATTTAGACTTTTTATCAGAAGAAGAATGCAGGTAATCTCCTGAATACTGCCTAAATTCACAAATTTGGCAAAATCTGAAAAAGAATATGGAACTGGTGAGTAGTGTTGGGGAAATCTTGCTCTCTGACACTTCTACCAGCTTTTCTGAATCTTCCAAACAGATTTGTAACAGTACCCACAGTTTGCTTTCCTTTTTGAAAACATGGTCAAAGATAATGAAGTTGTTGTAATTTTAATACATCAATCATAAAATACTGATTAAGAGTGAATTATTTTGGAACATTCAGTGTTTAATGCCTCCTACAGACTGTTTTTAACAATCTTATACGTTTATGGCACGCTCACTGTGCAACATAAAACTCATACAACATCAAGTTTGATGTTTGTAGACTGTACGATGACATCTCCCACTAAACACTGCTAAATCACCAGCTCCTACTTACGCTTATATGAAAGAAATAGATGTCATCAGTGGGCTCCACATCAGTGAGTGTCATCCATCTACGCTGCCAGTGCAGGGGTTAATAATGAGGTAAAGCAACAACAAAGCTGTTGAAATTGTACCTTTCACATGATTAGAAAACATCTGAGAACAAGATTTTCCTCTTTAGAATCCCACAAACTTCTGCTTTTTGGCGTTGTCTCCATTTTAATGCTAACTTGTTCGTTAACGCCAGTGTCGTGGTTATTGTGCTGTTATTTCCTGCTGCATTCCTGTTGGTTGATTAGGCGACGTAGGTTGTAGTCACAATATGAGAAGGTCATCCTAATTTCTGGCACTGTCAAATTTTTATCCCAGACTATCTTTGGCTGCAAGACCGTGAAAACAGCTGTCAACCTGTCTCACAGTGCAACGTATGACCACCGTTTTAGAGCCATGTCTAAAGATATCCCCACGATTGGTCATCTTTTGTCTGGGACTGCCCAAAATTGCACAGTGTATGCCAGGCTTAAGAGTATAAAAATTCAACAACCTGAATATACAGTAATGTCAATATTTTTTTATATGTTTTTGACTTTATTAGCATTTTTTGACCAGTTGAAATGAGAATTTTGATAAATTTAGTTTTAAGTTTTAACTAGATGGTTTAGTATAAGCCCAGCCTAAGTAATAACAATAGTTTATAATGAGTATGCATTAGCAGTACTTTCATTAACTATTACTGTCATCACTGTGAAGGTATTCACTCAGCATGTCTCTTTGTGCAGTGCAGGATGATAGATTGGTTCATTCAATGTTATCCTGAATGATCGGGCCAAATGTCTTTCATCAAACAGTTTTCAAAGAGTGTGATTACCGCTGAGGAAGATCTGTGAGTCTAAAATGACGGCAGGATGACAGCGGCTTGAAATGGAATTCAATCAGCTCTGCCAATCAAAAGTAGAGAATCTTGTATTAGAACTATATTAGAACTATCTGTTATTTTTTGACAGTTCTTTAAACTGAAAAACAACACTGTGTTTCTGTCTTTGCTTTTGTTTCCCACAAATTCTCATTCTTTCACTCTTCCACTCTGTGCAGACTTCATCATTCTCTCACCTCCTCTCTGCACTAGAGCTAAATCCTCTGTGCACTTGTTATCTTATGTATGATTGTGACTTTCCAGAGCTTATGCTCTGCTCATTGTGCTCACTCTGGTGCAAATAACATTACTGGTGGCACAGCAGGACCATTTTTTTTTTAAAACGTGACCAAGTCATCACATTCTGATAAAAACCTCATCATCCTCACTTTTCCCTGACGTCCTTTGCTTCTTTTATTTTTCAATAAAAAAGAGAGGAAAAGAGGTGACGAGCGAGAAAGGGCATGGGAGCATTACAAGTCCACTCATCCGAATGAGATGAGCGGATGGAGTGATCAAGTCGGGCTGAATGCATCGTCAGGCAGGCCCTGTCTCAGTGCGGTCACACGAATGACAGTATAAATCATTCACTCTCTTTTTCTGTGACTTGCTTCCTTTTTTCCTCCTCATATGGATGACTAAACTTAAAATGACCTTTTCGTCTGCTCAACACCTCCATTCATTCCTTCTTTAGGAAAGATAAATGGACAGGAGAAAAGCCAAAAAAAAAAAAGGTTTTAAGCACAGAGGTAGATGTGCTGTATAGACATTTTTAGCCAAAATGTGTCACAAGTTTAAAAAATATTACATATAAAAGGTTCAGCATAAAGGGAAGTCATAATATGAAGGTCCTTTTAGCTGTGAAATTTTTGTTGCATGGGGCAGATTTGCGATAAAGCATCATGAACTGATGCTATAGGAATGTCCTGCAAGTTTAATTCACAGTGACAGATCTGAAAGAACATTGGCATTTATAGGAACCTGGTAGTTCAAAGTCCTTTTACAGTTGCCTGGTTTTATCTCTTTACCTTGGCCCTTTGCAGCATGCCATCCTTATAAACTATTAAAGGCTTAGTGCAAGGAAAAAAAACATAGTATTTGGGTTGTTAGGTTAAGTGTTAATTCCAAAAACATCACAAAATACATGTATAAGCCTCCAATTAGTGTAGTGGAAGATATGAAGTTTAAAATGGGAAGGACCCAGTGTTGTAGTCGAGGTACCAAACCTCAACTACAACACTTTTTATTTTGGCAGCCATTTTTAAATTTAGACTTTATACAAAAATCCATTTATTTTTTGTCACATTTTGGCCTTGCTCACCCTTAATAGTTTTGGTCAATGAAAACCCTGAACATTTTAGTAGGGGTGCATGACATCAGATTTTTGCCAATATCCGATATGCCGATATTTTAAAACTCATTTTGGCCGATATGATATTTAATTGCAATTTTTCCACTGTAAAAAAAAAACACCAATTCCATCCTCTTGTACAATTTTTTTAATTTTTGGTAGTCTGTTTTTTTTTTTTTTGTTGTTTTTTTCAAAACAGACAAAACACTTGATTTTTATCAGAAATGAAGGATGTATTGTTTTTTTTTCACATACAGCAATACACCAATGAAAGACTTACAGTAATGTCTTTGGGTAACATGTGCGTAACATGCTACATGTATTTTTAACTGTACAGCCAAAGTCTTCTGCATCTTTAAGGGTGATAAAAAACAGCAAAAGAACCTGCTGACACTGAGCTCCACAGTGCAAAAACAAAATGGCTCATAAATTTAGATTGATTCTCCTTATTACTCAGCCAGTTTGCAGAATGACTCCCTGAGATACACCTGACTAAGTGCTTTAAATAACAAACAACAACAAAACAACAGATTCTTAAATGCAAAAAATCTACCTATAGATCAGAGCTTAAATGTGCTTTTAAATTTTTGAGACTCCAGATGAACAAAAGAAATAAAACTTCAACTGAAGTAGTTCTCCTGATTCTCTTTTTAAACAACACTAACTAAGCTAAGAGACAAGAGAACACAAGACATACTGTGGCTAATGTGTAGGGACAAACTTTTTTTTGTTGTTGTTGTTTTACATCATGTACTCATGGGAAGAAACTACTGACAGAATCCTGTAAAAATATAGTTTCCCTCTGTTTCTGCAAATGCATCAAATCAGATTGCCTTTACATGATTATTCAGAGTCATTGTAATAATTTGTTGATATAAATTTTCTCAACGGCATACAACACAAGCATTGAAAAGTGAATTGTGGCTTTAACTTGCAATTTCTGTGAATTACTGTCTAAGATATTTGAGCAATTTCTATTTGCAACTCACTGCCTTTCTTGAATCCAAATGATTTCTAATTAATTCTTCATAGCAGAGATGCTCTCCCCACCAAGCATAACCTCTTCATCATCCTTATTTCCCTGGATCTTCTCATCTCTCACTGTTAGCACCAAATTGACACTAATTATCAAGAGGGTAGTCGACCTACCAAGGGTTTGTGCTGCTTTGATTTTATCCATTGTAATTCATTTTCCACTAATCCATTTCAGTTCTTAAGGAGTCGAAATAAAAATTCCATCAAACTTTGCAGAGTTGGAAGTTAGAGAATATTTCAGGACCAAAATTTAGTCAGTTCCAGAATACAACAGAAGTATGTAGTCGGTCAGAGGGTCAAGAGGGTAGCATGTCACCATGGATGCAGAAATGATAACTTTTGGGGTGGAATACCAAAAGATTTTATATGACACCATGCTATTAAGTAAACAGTAGTTCACATACTGTCCCTGCACAAACTTGTAGTTCTTGTGTGATCTTGTAGCTCTCGTGTGATTTCCAGCTGCTCTTGTCTGCGCTTGGCTGCACATTGCTCCAGAAATACATCCAGTGGCGAGGGCGAGGGGTGTATGTTTCTGTCAGATTGTAGATAAAGTCCCAGAAGACAAGAGATGCAAGGGTTGCAAAAGTTTGTGATATGTGTGGATCTAAGCTTCTGGTTCCAAATGAAGTCTTTTCCTTCCAGGAGAAACAGAATTGTAAGTCTTGACAGCCTCTACCTATTTCCAACTGCACCTTTTTCTCACCTCACGCTCAGACATCCCAAACAGAGTAATACCTGGATGAAAAGAAAATCCATTGCAATACCTGACATGAATTCCTTTTTCGAGACGAGCAGCAAAACAGAGAAAACCTACATCCAAGGAAGCAGGATTTCATGAATCAGCAGCGTTGCTCATTTGAGTGATTGTGCCACACAGGCACAATAACTGTATTCCTCTACACTGCATGATATTCATGGTTGTGTGTGTATTATCTTGTGCAATGTACTGAAGAAACTGAGCTCAGTTAAAGTGTGTGCGCATTGAACTCAGCTCTTTATTTGATGCTGGAACATCCTGAAACAACAGTTTTCATTTTATGGGCCTTTTCATGTCAAATTTATTTTTTCTTTAATCTAGCCTCCAAATAAATCATCCTGATTTTGTTACACAAATTTTGTAGACATGCTTTCAGAAATATTTCCTTGAATAATCCTTACATAAAGTCTTGCAATTGTTTTATTTGGATTCCATGTTTGTAAATTGGCCTGCATGATACATGGGATATATGTGACGGGCAATAACATTGTTCAGTATTGCTGTTAACCTTGCAGTATCCATATATTTGCCAGATTCCAAGTCAGTCATGAGGTGGATCCAGCTTGCAAAGCTTCATGCTGGATCCACCTCATGACTGAAAAGGAAATGCTTGTTCCTGGATGACCTGAGCAATCTTTGTCATTTGAGGAGAATGAGAATGACAGCAAGAGATTAGTGGGGATGAAACTAAAGGGGAAGTTTTATTTGAACAGGAGAACATTTCTTTATCAAAATGAGAGCAAAGAACCTCACAGAAAACTTTTTTCTTGTTTGTTTTTTTTGGTGTAAAAGATGTTTTTGCTTTTCTCCGGACTCATTTTGGCGAGAGCTTGATTTACCAAATGGCTCAGTCGATAGTGAATAAAGACAACAGCTTTCTGTTGAGCTTGTGTTGTGTAGTTTAATCCTCAGTGTCTGTGCCACGCCATATGCTTTGTTGCTTTGATTGGTCTGTCATGAATGCGACGGACAGTTGGTCCAATCATCCTCCGAGATCTTGAAAGGTTCTAGCTCTTTCCAAACAGTGTGCTATTACCCAAAAATACATCACTGCGCTTTTTTCAATCAGTTGTGGTAGTCCCTGTATGACTAATCATACAGTAAGGAATGTTTGAAAAGTTTGACAAACCTTTCCTTTGTCCCATCACATTTTATAGCACCAACTTCATTACTTTTCTTTTGCTTTGCCATATATTCTGTCTATATTTGTGACGGATTTCTGAGGTAGGTGGGGCCCAAAATGATTCTGAGTAAACAAAAGATGAAGGAACCCCCTTCCCTTACTATTTGCTCTCACAAGTCAACTGTGTGGACAAGAGCCCGACCAGTTGATCCACAGGCCGATTAATCAGGCCGATTATGGCGTATCACAGATTAATCAACATCGGCCAGTATGTAGCCAATATATATGAACCTTATTGCTGCGCGGGGATTCTGTCGTTCTCTCCTGTTGCTCTTCTCCTGTGTGTCCCTGCTGAAATCAGCCCGAGTGCCTGGCCCCCCTCACAGTCAAGCGAGTGCAGCAGACCCCTCTCTCACCCTTTTTCAAAAAAGCGACTAGCAACAAATCTAGTGACTTTTTCTGGTGTTATTTAAGAGTTTTAGAGACTCTGACACGAAAGCACGGATCGTTGTTGCTCTTCTCAGTGAGCACTGGGTGCTGCCGTGGGCCCCTCCCCATCCCTAAGCACTCACAGGCAGCACAGTCCACGCGCAGCAGTCCCTCTCAGCTGCAGAGAAGAGGGCTTAAGACCAGAGAAACAGCGGGAGAAACTGTATTTTTTTTTTTTTTTTACTCCATGGTAAGCTGTGACTTTATAAAACAATATAACACTACACTTTAGTGCCCCATGAC
This sequence comes from Cheilinus undulatus, assembly GCF_018320785.1. NCBI lineage: Eukaryota > Metazoa > Chordata > Actinopteri > Labriformes > Labridae > Cheilinus > Cheilinus undulatus. Next base: position 25,817,472 of record NC_054881.1, on the reverse strand, counting down.
AATAGTGTCCTTGCGGAAACACGCTGTTAGGGCACGTCAAGGAGAGCTTGCTACTTTTTTCACGTAAGTTTTAGAGCGAGTATTACAGCATTTTAACGTCGTCTAAGTTGCATCTTTGTGAAATAAACAAAGATAAATGCAACTGTTCATTCACATGTTGACATTTGTGTTCATGTACTGTCATGCATATCAATGTTCTCATTTCATATATCGGCTGATATATCAGTTATCGGTCAGTATAGTGGATATCGGCCGATATATCGGATATCGGCTTTTTTTAGCCCCCAATATCGGCATTGGCTCCAAAAATCCCATATCAGTTAGGCTCTAGTGTGGACTGATGGGTAGCAATAAGGCAGCACTTCACCAGGGTCCGCAAGCGGGAACTCCTGTTTGCTGGTGTTGTGTTTGCCCACATCCCTCCGGGGGGGGGCTAAACAGTGATCTCCAACATGAGTGGCTGCACCGGTGAACCTACGCAGATCTCTGAGTTTATGCGCTGCCTGCATGACTCGCAGCGCTCAGTTTGTGTCTGCAGACTACAGGGAATTTCATAAACTTTTCTGATTGACCTGACAGTTTCACAGAAACCCTTTAAGCTTCACGATTCAAGTCCTGCTTTGGTGCTTTCCCTCTTTTTCTCTCTCCCCCTCCCTCCCTCCCTCTCTCTCTCTCTCCCCCTCTGTCCGCGTGCACATGTTACCTAAAATTCAGCGCACTGACGTCTTGATTCCAGCGTATTTTTCAAAAAGTATCAGCATCCTGAACAATTTGATAAGACTTATATTGATAATGAATTGACACCAATGAACTAGAAACACGCTGTTGCCACAGACAGTGACTGAGAGAGAGGCTAAATAGGTTAAAGTTCATCATCATACAGTCAGGATTCAACAGGTCACAGAAGCAGCTTTATCCCTTAAAATGTGTTCTCCATGTCAGTGGATGGTCTTAAAAGGTCAGATTTTTTATGGTAGATGAACTCACAAACAAAAATGTCCAAAATTAAAAGTGAACACCCTTGTGAAAAAACAACCATATTCCTGTAATCTGAGGTTCACCTTTCAGACATCATCAGACTGCTGTGTGAATGATGGAGCTTTATTTTTGCTTTAATGTAAAATATTACATTCATGCATAAACTAGAGGATGTTAAAATGATTAAATGTCCCTTTACTTCAATGACGAACTGGAAAATAAATGAACTATAATGAAAGAAATAAAGAGTTGGCACCAAAAATTTCCTGGTGGAGGATCCCTTAAACCCCAAATATGGCATAATCTTATGTAATTATGTAACTTCCTTTCCTTGTAACTTAAAAAAAAATGTAAGCTGTCGTCAGATATTCATTGCACTTTTTAAAATATATTTTCTTTAGAGTACCTGTTAGTACCAATCCTTAATAAAGAGGTAGTTCATTTAAAGGACCAAACTTCTTTTCTCATTTGTCTAGTACTACTTCTACTTCTAAGATTGATTAAAAAAATGCAGTCTTTCTTGTTGGAGTACTCAATTAATCGTCAGAAGAATCGATGGAATACTTGACTACAAAAGAATCTATTACTGCAGCCCTATACAAAAGTAATGAACAGATGAGTTAAGAGGTTTTGCAAACATTTACTTTTGACCCCCAGCTGAAATTACTCCTCATCCAACATGAAAATCTGACGTCTGTCCTTAGTTTAAAGAGTGCAAGTCTGGCAAGTATTTGGAATATTATGTGCTCTTTGAAAACTTTGGGTATTATGTGCTCATTCATCCTTAAATCAAATGCCACAAACTGCAGCTGTCCCTTTATAATGTAACCCAGGGCACACTGGAATTTTTGTAGGCTCATATTACTTTATTTTACCTGGCAAAAGATAGTTAAAAATAGTCCGTGCTTTTCAGTTTATCTTGGTCTTCATCAGGGCCATTGTCAGCAGTGGCTTGCACACCTGTGGTGAGTTACAATAATCATGTGGGTTTGAAAGTGCAACGCCATTAGATGTTCTTTGAGGTCTTAGAAAAAGACAACAAAGGAGGGCAGTGTTTGAAATAACTCCAGAGTGACACTTCCTGGATCGTACAATGAAAAGCAGCAAAGTATCCTGGTTTGAATGACAAGATTGATTTCTCTCCCTTTTGTGAAACATCCCCAAAATTCATAATGCCATATGTCACAATGAAGATTTTTTTAGATAGTCTTCAGTAATATCAGTGACTTGTGAATAGATTAAATGATCTACTTTTCTCTGCAGTCTTTTGCCTGGTGGTTTTCTCCTCCGCATCTGTAGCATTTTCTTTTGTCCAGCTGGGACCTTTGTCATGTGTTGCTGACCTTGTTCGCCAACCCCACTGCTCTGTTTCATTTACCAGGTTCTTTTATACCATGTAAATCAACAGTGGCTCCGTTTGCCACCTCCATTCCTTATGCAAACATGTTTGCTTTTTCAGAAGTCAGTCCGTCCTCCAACAGCAGCCTCAGCTGTATCCTGTCTTCATGCCACAGATCAAATAATCTCTCAACATCATTGTCAACAAATCACCAAAGTTACAGTCCTGCACCAGCTTTCTCAGTTCTGCCACATAATCACCCACACTTTGCATATTACTCTGGTGCCCTCTATTAGCATTAACATCCCACAGTCACTTCATACCACAGGAAAATTCCCTGAATGGTGACATTTTAGGATTTTATAGAACATCTGTACATATTTCTGATTTGTTTATGGCACTATTTTCAAACCGGTGAACCCAAGAAGTCTTCTGAGATGTATCTAGGACGATTGGAGCAATGTTGTAGTGTGGTGTGCAAATCAAGACAGACACACAGACAGACAGTAACAGTAAAATATGAACACAAAAATGTTGAGTATGCTTGTATGTTGCTGATACTTATGAAAAAAAAATGTATGTGTTGTGTGTCACCCTTGACGTAGTTGTGGTACGCATAAACACACCGTATAAACACACCGCAAATCTGAAGGCCACTGCTGACAATGGCTCTTTTTCATCCATCATGCTAAAGCCAATGTCCCTGTCAATATCATTTTTTGTAACTCAGGGACATGTTTGCTAACAATACATAGCTTTAGTGTATAAAGTCTGTGTGGGTTTCTGCAATTAATTTTTCACATCTCAGGCATCCTTTGCACGTAGTTCATCACATTTTTTCTCATGAAGAGAAAAATGCAGTTAATGATTCAGCCTTGACTCTATCGTTAAGTAGACTAAATAGACCAGCTTATTTCAGCTTCTGGTGTAAGCTCATTGGTTTCCATAACCTTTTTTAAATTTAATATTAAACTTGATTATTTTTCAACGGCTAATCATATCATTAACTGTGCAGACTGACCCCAACATTTCAAAAGAAAAAAAAGAGCTGTATGTGCTTAAAAATTTAGCTCCCTGTTTCTCCTCATTTAGTTTTAAGTGTTAAAGCAAAATAAGTGCATTGATTCACTGACACTACGTCATGACTGGCCTCGCAGAGATGTTTCAGATTATAATGAGGGAATTATGAATGTAAGTTGATTAGCCAAAGAACAAGTGGAGATAAGAGGACAGCGAGATAATGTCACACAGTTGAAATGGTTCAATGATGAAGCAAGTGAATTGGTGAATCTGACACCAAATTGCAGGGAATAAATACTTTAATCCTGCACTTCACCTTTTTAGAGGCGTTGCGTCTCCTTCAGTTTATCAGATATAATGAGTCATCATTATGTGATTGTTTGCAACCTTCAAACTCTGTATTGTGATCAGTGTTGCAGCTTAGTCCCTCAACCTTTGGTCTAAGTAAAGTTTCAGGCCCCCTGTTTTAAAATCTGAGTGTTGTATAAAAGAAGAGTCATTAACTGCTTTTGATCCAAGCTGAATATCGATTACCTATAACCCTGAGTTTATGACTGTGTACTAACCTCACTAAATTCAAATGCAATTGCATAAATTAATATTAATGCTTCAAAGAATAAATCATTTACAAAATTATGTAAGTATTTATTAAGCACTGGCATTCCAACAATGCACAGTATAAAATAGAATAAAATTCAAAATAAAATGTTTAACTTGACCCCACTCATGTATACATTGAGTCAGTGGTTCTCAACCTTTTTCCAGTCATGTACCCCCTGTGAAGTATTTTTTCAGCCAAGTACCCCCTAAACAGCGCAAAGCTTTTTGGCCAAAAAGAAAGACATTAAAGAGTGCTGTGACAGCTGTCTGATTTATCAAACTTTGTAACTGATAAACACTTTCAAATTACAAATATTAGATTTTTTTTTTTTTTTCAAAAATTTTAAATGTTAAAAATGCATGACTAAATTCATGGCACATCTTCTCATCACTAAATGTGGGAATTCAAATTAATGTAGCTATTGAAAACAGTGAGTGGAAAGGCTTTAAACCCAGAAGTGTGCAAAATGCTGATTGGCTGCAGGCCTTTTTGGGATCATAATAAAGATCTCTTCTTAAACTGAAATCATGAACTTAGTAACAGATCAGCATTTATTCACAAAAAATAAATCATGAACCTTTTTATGAATGGAGAGATTGTGAATACAGTGATTGACAGGCATGTGCCATTGTGGGTCAAACCATTCTGCCATGGGGGAGACTCGGGGTTTAAGGGTGATTAAATTTAAGAGACTACAAAATTTTAATTCCAGTTAAACTTATAAACTTAAGGTCCTTACACTCTACACATTTTTTTGCAAATTATCCACACAAAATATTTACATTTCGAACCTGTAGCAAATCAATGCAAGCTCCCACACCAGCAACATCATTTCACAGCGCGATTTTTCTGCGGATATTTAAGTTTCGTTCTGACGAGCACACATGGTGGTGGTGCGGATTTTTAAGGCAGACAGAGGAACAAAAATGTGCTCCTCTCCAACACCACCTGATGTTTGTCCTCTTCTCATATCTGTCTGTAGTCAGTTCTTGTGTTTTTGCCTCTTTTTTAGCCTGGAAGAGAGGGAGACAGGCAATAGGCACCCCGACATGTCTATGTGAACATAAATGCGCCACTCACTGCTGGAGCTGTTTCTAAACTACCGGGACTTTAGTGAAATTTTTACCAACACAGTCTCCTCTGACCTCAGACATACGACTTATAAATGCTCCGGATCAACCAGCTAAATTACTCCTCTGACCAGTCTGGAACACAAACAGGTGAGCCAATCTGTGCGCTATGGGGGAGTTAACTCTTCTCACAGCGAGCCTCAGCTGTGCAATATTATAACTCTCCTTGATCATATTTGACATAGAATGAATGAAAAGTCAGTCCCTCCTCTTACAAACTTGGCTGGCACAGTGAATGAAACAGTGAAACAAAATGGCACTGACCTCCTGGCTGTGCGTAAAAGTGCCACGTTACGCACGGAGTGAAGGACAGAGAGGGAGAAACCTTTTATCTTCTGCTCCAGTGAATATCACTGTTTATCAGAGGACAGAGAAAACACACCGCAGACACAAATGTGATTTTAGAATGTAATATACTCGCAAAATCATGTCACTCCTGAAGTGCAAAGAAAGGCGCTATTTTTCTTAAATAGCCAGCACGTATTTTAAAATCTTGCATACCCCCTGGAGTGCCTTCACCTACACGTACCCCTGTTTGATAACCACTGATCCAAGCGCGTGCTGGCTGCGATTTTTGCTTGCGTCATCAGGACATCGTGTTTCGGCCTTGTTCTTTTGGTGATAAAAGTCTTTTGGCTGAAAGACTTTTAAAATGCACTTTTGGGCCATTTTCGGCGAAAAATTTTCGGTGGCCGAATTTTCAGTGCATCCCTAATATTAATCAATGTATGACATGCTCTAAATTCAGCTTTAACTCTTTTCTCTCTGTACATGTTCATGTCTATAATTCTGTCTTGTGTCCGTGTCTTAAAAGGTATGGCATTGCTGAATTATTCTTAGTTTATTGTGCATTATGTTGTGCGTGGCTAGTGAATTCCTTTGGTGTGTGGTGTAGATGTGTGAATGTCTTCAACTTTTATTGATTAAAGCACCTGTTTACAGCTACTGCAGATGTTTTCATGTGAATTGCCACTGTATAGTAAAATATTTAAACAGAAAAAGTTTTTCAAACTATTTTAATTCTGTAGGACAGAGGAAACTCTCTAGAGCTGGCTGAATAACTTTTAAACCAAAATTTGAAGGTTGATTTGTAAAAACACTTATTCCAAACTGTATGTACCCAACCAACTTTGTACGATACGATTCCATACATGTTTTCTGAGTTACTTTGTGATTGCCAGCACCATTATACAGGAAAACAACATCCACTAAATATGTTAGCTCAGTCCTACTTGCTTGTATAAAAGCTTCTAGGACCTATTTAGTAAGATTTTAATAGTTGTTTCCAAACTATTACACTGCATTAATCTCAGTCAACTTGATAATGATATAATTCTGTAAAATACATCATGATGCGTTTGCAACACAACAGGACACAATGAATGTGATAGCACACATGAAGATACAATGCAGTGTTGTGAGGAAGGTCAGCCTGGTAACAGGAGTTTTTGGTTTTGGCTTGTCATCTTTTGCTTTTGTTTTCCCCCTTTTCCCATTAATCACTTGTAATTTAGTTGTTATACTTCTTTGATAACTTTTGGAAACCTGTGGTTTGCATTTGTGTCCCATTGCCTCTCCTATCTGATACAACGTGCAATTAGACATGATCCTCAAAATACTTTCTGTTTTATGTTTACCATGCAACTCTGCTGCCATCGGCAGTGGAAAACAAACATGTTTTCTATTATGTAAGCTCTGTCCCAATCACTCACAGAATAGCTTCTAGAAAGTATTTTGTGCTGTTTCCAAACTGTTTTATGACATGGAGCTTTACCAAGTTGATACGATAGGATAAGATACAATATGCTACGATGCAAAGCAACACTACACAACACAATAACAACAGAATATGACACTGATAATGAAGTATTCTATTCTTTGAGTACCGTTCCATGCAATTCCCGTTAAGGTTATTATAGTAACTAAACTTGAATGTTGAATCATTTCCCAAATGCTATTAAACAGAGCAAGGAATTATCAACACATCTTTTCAAAACATCCCAATTTTATTTTGGATGCTTACATTATTGTGCTTTGCACACAGAAACAGAATTATTTCACAAAAACGACCAGGGTCAAAATTATTTTCCCCCTTTTAAACTGACCTTCTTGGGCCATAGCCATTGTGTAATGATGTGCTTTAATTTGTAATGTCCAAAGCTTGTAAAATCAAGTTAAAACTGAGGGTTATCTTCCAGTTTACCGTCAATATAAAAACTTCATTCAGGGTTTGAGTACAGAACAAGCCTGGCAGAGGAAGGTAGCCCAAGATTTCATAGACTCTGGAAAGAAAACTAGTGTGAGATGTGTCTGAAGACCCCAGAACAACTACCAGAACACTAGAAAATGACTTAGTGCAGTGGGTAGTTGTAGTCTCAAAGAAGACAATCACAAGAGCCCAGATTAGGAATGGCCCAAGACCAAGAAAAACTCTTCAAGACTGAAGAATGCTCCAGTCGACCTGGAGAAAATTATGCATACTGAAAGCGTGTGCTTGGGTCAGATGAGCTCTTTGGCCGTAGAGACGTTGTTCATGTGCGGACAAAGAAGGGAGAGACATTTAACCCAAAGAACACCGTCCCATTAGTGAAACGGTGCGTCTGGAACCGGAAATCTAATAAAGGTGGAAGGAATTGTGAAGATAGAAGGATATGTGAAGATCTTGAAAGGAAACCTCAAGCAGTCAGCAGCAAAACTGGGTCTGGACTAGGGCTGAATGATTTCAGTAAATAATCTAATTACATCCCCCCCCCCCCCCAATATTGTGATTGCGATTTGATATGCGATTATTTCTCGAGCTCCACATCTTATGTATTTTTCAATAAACACAAGCACTAAATTATTCTACATTATAACCAACACAATGTAAGACTAAACCAGGATTGAACAATTTGGAAAACAAAAAATCGAATTGTGATTATTTTTACTCCTGTTGCATATTGGATATGAATTGTTTTATTAAAGGGAGTGATCATTTTTGTGCCATTCTTGTAAATATTAAGAAAAACCTACAAAAATGAAGCATGATATGTAATGCATAACAATCTCTGCTGCAAAAAAAAGTTTTAAACTGGTATTTTGACACAAATTTCAGTTAAAAGAAATATTGCACCTTCTGCGATTTGAAAATTGCAGCAGGCCATTTTGCAATTGAATCTAATTTTCGATTAATTGCCCAGCCCTAGTCTGGACAACATCCAAAAACATTTGTTTCTCCTGGTGAGGAACTACCTCCAGAAGACCAAAAAGGCCCTGTTGAAAATCTGTGGGGGTAACTGAAGACCAAGGTCCATGCCAGTGGACCAACAAATCTGGAGGAGCTTGAAAGATTCACCAAAGAAGAATGGGCTGGGATTCCCCAAGAGCTGTGTCTGAGACTTTTTGAAAACTACAACAAATGACTGGAGGTTCTTATCCTGCAGAAAGGAGACACAACTAGCTGTTAGCATCAGGGGGCTAATAATTTCATCTTTATTTGTAAGTTTGAAATGCCTTTAGCATTTTGTCAGTTATTATGCCAGGCTGGCATGGTTTACTCTTGTTAAACTGTTCTATTCACAAGAAAGTCTGCAGAATAATCCATCACCCTGTGATGTGTTTTGAACTCCTGTTTTAAATTAAACCTCAACCTGAAAGATGGAGCTCAAAAGCGATGTGTGTCCATGCACATGTGCTTATCACAGTGGGGCTGTCTGTCCCAGCTGGTGGGTGCGAGATGGGGCCAGGACCTGCGTGGATCTCCCTCCTTTGTTTTGCGCTGTCAGCGCTGTGAGCCATATGCTACAGGACAGCAGCTCAATCTGCTCCAATTAGACCTCCCAGCAGGCAGCAGCGACAGGACAAGCAGAGGATGCTGTAGTGTGTGTGTTTGAATGTGTGTATGGGGATATGGAGGGAGAGGGGTGCGTAGTAACAGCTGCGTAGACGTAGGTTTGGTTAATGTGTGCAGGGATGGAGGGAGGGAGTGGTCAGAGATATGTCCTTATTTATAAGACTGGAATGTATTTTTCTATGCCAAAAAGTCTGCCTTTATCCAGATGAATATTCACATTTATTAGGATATAACCTTTAAGGCACAATACAAATTAAACAGACAAATTAATAGTAAATGACTGAATGAATGATGAATTACAACTGAACAGTAAATTTCAAACTTCATTCCTTGTATCTGATTTTAACTGTGAAATCCAAACATAATGCTAATTTTGCCATCCATAAATAATTCATGGATGCTGAAGGATGACAGTACCCATTGTGGGTTATTACAGTAGTGCTGCCTTTAATGTAGGGTGAAGTAAAAAGATCGATTTGATCTGATATAAAAAAAAAAAATCTTTCAAGGATTCTTCTTTCTTTCGTCATATGAATCCCCTAAAGGATGAAATTCTCATCCAGTGCATCAAACTTTTTCATCTGTAAGGCAAGCACAGACTTCTATTTTTAACCGTTAAATCTGCTGCAGAAAAAAAGCTGCCCAAAATGTCTTTAATCAGCTCCCCGAAGATAGCCACAGACCTTGTAGAAGTCTTCTCTTCTTCTGTGGTGTTAGTGAGGTTCAGCTCCTGTACTGATTATTTACGCTGTGTTAAGCCTTGTAGTTTGTCTTCTCTACCATTCTGCCACTCTGCCAGCATCATCTAGATGCTGTTTCTAAACTTCCCCCTCCCTCAGAAAAGTATCAGCGTCTCTAAGGGGTTTTAGCTGATGTTTGTAGCTTTTCTTACATATTGTTTTGCTTGTAAGAATGTAAATGTCAATTTCTGCCTTGCTAAGCTTTGCAACACACAGAGCTATCAGATTCACAAACTGTTGTTCTTTGCAGATTTTTATAAAGCATGGGGATCCCTTGAGAAGATGTGAAGTTGTTAGGTCAGCCCTAGAGGTAAAAGCTGAATGTTTGTTCTTCAGCAGATTGTCAAGCTTTGTAATCATCTTTTGAAAAATAAGCCGTATCAAACAAATCCACAGCTGAGTAACTGCTTCTTCTAATTCCCTCCTCCCTTTTCCCAATGCATTGTTCTCAGTGGGACCTTAAATCTGGGTCCACCAAGGCCATCTCCTAATGTATGTGATGATGGTGAATGTTGGAATATTAAGCATCACATTTAACGGTCCAGTTCACCCCCTCCTGCTGTGTGAGTGATGGTGCTGGGGTCCATTAGGAGCTGCATACAATGAACTCTCAGTGAGATCAAATAGGTGGAGGTCTTGAAGTGCTGTTTTTGCTTTGACGGGCAGCAGATTGCTTCAGCTAATTATCGTTTTGCCCACAATCTGCCTCTGCAAATTGATTGCTCCAGCTGAAACAAAAGCATCATTAAGCAGGTGAATTTTTCATGACTTTCAATTTTTCTGCGCGTGTGCCTCTGTGATGTGCTCTGTGAGAATTCCTTGTTGTTTATTAGAGAGGGGGAAGCAACACAATGGAAAGCACATTGAAAAATTGGATGATAATACACCTGCCTTAACTCATTGAGTGCCAGCCCTTTTATAAAATGGAAAGTGGCTTGTGCTAGCGTTTTTGGCCATTTTGAGTCATCTTTCAAGACCCACAGAATATTTTGTACTATGACTCTGAAAACACCAAATAGCTCAAATGAAAGAAGAAACTCTCTATTTCATCATGGAAAAAAATGTTTGTTTGCACCTTGTTCCATTTTTGATTTTAGTCTAAGTCGAATAGAGGCTAGTGTCACCAAAAAGACCACTTTTTTTTCTAGAAAGCTGAGAAAAATGCATTTTTGTGAAATAGAGTCCATCAAGCAAAACAGTGATTTGAATGTTATAATTTTGCCTTCAATGACATAAAAGACATCTGAAAATTGTATTACAAATGTTATTTTATTGTAAAATAAATAACAATGCTTCCAGTCACTGTCATGCCATTCACACTCTGGAACTGGACGGCCTCCACGGGACCCCCCCATACGCCCACATCCTCTCCTGCTTGCGTGTCCCCTGGCAATACCTGTAAATTATAGAAGTAATATAATAGCTATATAATATGTTTTATATATATAATATAGAATCTATAATTTAGAATTTTTTTGTTCTTACCTCTTTTTCTGCCAACAGACGGTGTTGTAGAACTGCATGGGGCTTGCTCTTCTCTCAAGTCTGCTTCTGAAATCACAGGAGCACATGAGTGATGGTTTTATTCAATAAATTTGGCTGAATAACCAGTGGGTTCCTAACATTAACTTACCTAAATTGCTCTGGGACAGAGAACAAGATCCGCGCCGCTCACTCGGCAGCCATTCCTCAGAGTCTGGGTCGGAAAAATCTGTCTTTGAAGTGTCGTCGCTGTATGCATCCAGCTGGTGAGAGGCTGCCTTACTTCTCCGACACACTGGGGAGACCTCTTGACATTCTTTATCCTCTTGGCCGGCTGAGGCAGATGAATGAAAGCGCCGATCCCTGGATTCGCTGTTGTTAAGTTCAGTGTCGGTTTCAGTGAGTAAGCGATTTCTCAGGCAAAAGTTTAAAATTTTTTCCAGCGTCTATTTTTAGAACTTTTAGCTTAGATTACCTCCGTAACAATCGCTCTGCTCTTTGACCCCAGGGTCTACACCTCTGATCTACTGTCTCTTCAGACTGTAGTGTTCCGACTACGTATCCCGGAAGCCCCAAAATTACTCACAGGGAGCCAGCAACCGAAAAAACACTTTGACGTATATATACGTCAATGGCACTCAAGCGTTGGTTTTTAAATGACGTATATACACGTCAGTGGCACTCAATGAGTTAAAAATTAGTTTTACCCTTTTATTGATGTCATAAATCAATCATGGTCAATATAATTATCAAGTGAGAAAGGGCATATGCGAAAAAGTTTTTTTTTGATGTACGCTAGGGATGGGACCGATCCAATCCAATATTGATATCGGGTCCAATATGGACATAATTAATAGATCAGATATATGACTAACAGCGCCAATCAAAATGACCAATCCAAATCCATCCTACAGTTTGCGGTAGACCATGAACGCACCGCAGTCTAACACGAGACAGTCTGTGTGTAACTGAGCTAGTATTAGGATGTTCTTAGCAGTATAATTACCTAGTAGATTACACGTAAATCTATATTGAGAATAGTCAAAACTAGTCTAAAGATGAGAGAACACAAATAAGAGTGGGTGTGACGTTAGCCTGATAACGGGCGGCGCTAGTATCGAAAGCTAGTGCTGCCCGCCTTCGTTCCTCATTGCAGATTAATATCGTGCTTTGATATTTGGCCTCTTTTCACTTCGGGTGAGTAGTCATAAATGAGCTTAACCCTCGACAGCTCACATACCACTTCATTTCCATTTACTACTTTGAAAGACTGTCGCACTGCGGTCTTCCCTCTACACGCTAACAGGTTAGCCTGCACGGAGGTTCTCATTGTTTAAATCCGGTGAAGGGTCAGAGAGGAAGGCTGCGGTCATCAACTGAAGCTACAGCGGTCTCTAGTGGCAGGAGGTTCATTAAAGACAGGGATTTATAACTTATACTCAGTTGTTATTGTTTTTTGGATAATGTTGGTATTTATTTTTTAGTAGTAGTTCAAATACATTTGTTTGGAATACATTTAAATTCAATTCATTTTTTTGTATTTTTTTTTTTGCTTTTTAATAAGAGGAGCTTGGTGGTTTACTACAGCCTCATGTAACCTCACACATTATACCAACAACAATAATAATAATTTAAAAAATATATATATGTATATATATATATATTTCATGGGAATCAGTATCGGCAGATATTTATTAGAATCTGATTGGAACTGAAAAAAAGTGGATCGTGCATCCCTAATGTACACTGCACATAATCAACGTACAAGAGTGCATGTACAAAATGACTTACTGAAGACCAGTGATCCTTGGTTAATCCAACAGCATTTTCACTTTTAGGGGTTCCAGTTAGAGCCCTGCATTGAACTCTCTTCTTTATCCCAATTCAGCCTGCTCCCATTGGATTTCTGACCATTACTGCCTGTTCTTGCAGTGCATGCCAATCCCAACTGCATCACACATGAGTTCTGACAACCCATGTAAAACATTCAGAATAGCAGTGTGTTTAATGAAAATAATGGTAATATTACTTTGTTCACTTAAACACCACCTTGACAAAGTTTCCTCCCTAAAAGAGGAAAACTCTATGCAAACAACCAAAACATGTACTTCCTTGTCAAGTGTAAAGGTGCCACACATGGATCAGAGTTTCCATTGGACTTTTTTGTCCCTGGTCAAAATGACCGGCAGTCCTCAAGGATTCTGGCCATTTAGAACAACTGCTGGACATTTGCTTTAACATTATTGTGCTGCATTAACAGCAGCAAAACCCATAAATCTGAAATCTTGTGATACATCAATACATACAAGTCTGCGCTAAATGAGACTGAGGACACATTTTTATTTTCAAACCTGACCCAAAACTGAGGGAGTAGAAACCAAGTTGACAGTAAACCTGAGTAATTATTACCCTGTTATTACAGACTGGTAGACACACATGATTAGACCATGGGAATGACTGCACAAAGACTTTCTCGTATTTTTCTTTGTGTAAGTGGTTTAAAGTATCAAAATGAAAGCTGCAAGCTTTTCCTTACACACACAGTCAGTTACACAATATAACCTACGTTAAACTCATAAACAATAACAGCTTCACATTAGCACCGTTAGCCTGTTGGCACATTGGCTGCTACCATAACTTAGCAGCTTACAACAGCCAAATACCATCCTCCACCGACAACAACGAAGCATCCAAACATAACTCACCAGTGCTCTGTTAACTGGACATCACGTTAAAACTCTACATTTCAAATGAAAAATGAGTCTTACCGTCAGTTGTCCAATATCATTCCTCATGATGGTATAATTGTAACCTCTGCTAAAGCTGTAAATCCAACCATCCTGTTTTATTTAGACTAGTCCCAAAAGGACAAAAGCTCCACAGCAGATAGTTTGGTCCAGTCCTCCTCTCATTAATGGCTTATCCAAGACTGCTTCTGCTAACTAGCCAGGACACCCCGAGCAATAACAACCAGCTACGGGGGAAGAGAGGCAGAGCCCTTGCTATTAGCTCCAAGTGGTCCATGCCGTTCTGCCCAACGTGATTCTGTGTTGATTACGATCCAACTTTATCTGAGGATTGGTCATTGGTAGATTTATTGAAGTCCACTACAACTCTGCTCGGCGTAGGCCTTTCACTCTGTGCTCCTGCATCGGTATTTAAGACGCTCAGCTATACAGTTCCCTTTGTTTCAGCCTCTTCATTACTTGCGGCGATGACTAACTCAAAATCCTTCCTTACCACTGACGATAGTAAGCCTTTGGTTAACCAGGATGACCTCACTTAGATTAAAATTCTGCTTTCCAAGAATGTTCTGAATTCTGTTGTCCCAGGTATCGATTCATGTTAAATCAAACGGTACCATGTTTCAGTACCTTAACACATCCTTGTGACTGGAAGAGAGTGGAAGAATAGTCAATTTTTCATGCCGGACATGAACGCAGCATTGCATGCACAAGAGTAATGAAAAGAAGTAAAGGAAATAAGATGTGCAGTACATGTAGTTCATGGTAGAAGTAGTTTGTTTACTTTTTTTTGTAAAATAATACTTGTATTTATTTATTTATTTATTTATTTATTTATTATTCACCCTCCATGGACCCCAGCACACATTTTTCCAAGAGGGGTAATCAGAGAAATAGGAGGTAGTTGGGCTGGGCTTTAATTTTTGCAATATAAAGAAAAAACACTGGGTAGTTAAAGAAGTTTGGGTTTTCCATGTTGGAGTAATTTGTGAAAACACTTGTGATTTTATATCAAGAATGGCGTTTGATGTTTTTTGATAATGTTGATATTGAGAAATACATTCTAAAATTCAGAACTTTTTAGGTTATTTTATTAATGAAATAACGTTTGTTATTGCATATTCACACACAAAAGTACCAAAAATGGGTACTGCTGTGTACTGGTTCACATGTACCGGTTATCAGTACTGTACCGGTTCAAATGTGAAAGGTACCCATCCCTATCCACTGGCAACTATAACTGACCAATAGCAGCAATTAAACCGTGTGTTAGTGAATAAGTATAACAGCAAAATGTGACACATCTCCTATATTATCTATGAGCACAGAGAAATGCTTTATCATTGAAGAGCTTTATTTTTTTATTTATTTATTTATTTTTATTTAATTTTTTTTTTTGGCCTTTTCATGCCTTTATTAGAGAGCAGAGGACAGTGGATAGATTCGGTATAAGAGAGGGGAGAAACATATGGTAAAGGGCCACAAGCCGGATTCGAACCCGGGCTGCCTGCAAACATGGTGTGCGCCGTAAACCACTCGACCATCTGCGCGCCCAAAGAGAGCTTTAATGAGCTGTCTAAAAGCGAAAAAAAAACAGAATTTAAAGAGGTGAGAATAAGCAAACGTTAAAGAAGGACTCTCTGACTTGCACATTTTTTGACCACTTAGGCTTTCCAGTTGGCCTCTAAGCTCTGTTTAGCATTTGCTTTATAAACAGTGCAGCATAGGCTGCAGCCTCTGCGCATTGATGCCTCTCCACTCTCCACACTTCATATCTCTCTTTAGCTTTCATAACACTGTCTTACATTGAAAGGAAGTATTCTGATTGGTAATCACCTGCATTTGCTTTTTTCTTAACCTAGAGACAGCCTTCAATTGATTATCTATTATCTTATGACTTACATGTATTTATTAGAGCAACTTGATACAGTCAGATCACACAGAGCACAGTCCAGATCTGGTTTCATTGTCCTTTATTGATGTTAATGTTAGTATTATGTTTTTATTTAGAAGTAGGACAGTAAGTAGATGGTATGGTTAGACAAGTACCAAAGAAGACCAAATCAAAGTCAGTACTTTTTCCATCTTAACATTGAGCCGACAAGCCAAACAGAAATTTTCTGCTTTTTTCATTTTGCCTATGACTCTTCCATAATATTTACCAAATATTTCTTCTACAATTTCTTTTGAATCTAGAGCCTTAAAAAACAAAGTTCTGCCAACAACAATGCTGGTAAACACTTTTTGTCTAAGCCAAGTATAAGCTCTTTTGTTTTGTCAAGACTTTAAAAAGCTGTGAAAAAGCGTGTACAGAAGAGTTAATGTTTACTCTGTTCTCTCTTCTCTTAGTAGGGGAGAGCAGTGAAAGCTGTAAAGGAAAGTGCACTTACAGCCCCTTAAAGACCAGAGAGCATGATGAAAATGTATGGAGAGAGAGAAGTTATATATACACTCTTTCAGCTACATTATGTGCCAATATGTTGATTTTATAGAACATTTCCAAAAGTGTAATTTAAAGTTTTGTTGTGAACCCGACCCTGTGCTGTATTTCAGGTCATGTATTGTCCATGCCCTCAGTTTCACTCCATATTCCTAGAATGATGTCTGGCTGTAATACAGTAGACAATAATAAATAATTTCAGGACAATACAGAATAGCAAACAGCAAACAATGCTGTAAAACAGGACAGACTATTGCAACAGGATCAGAATCCAGAAACAGTAAACAAACTGCAAAGTTAGAACAGGAAGGACGATAGGACAGAGCAAAATTTAACAGAAAAGCTTCTCTGCTGAAGTGTTTAGGCTCATTGATTTCTGGTTTAGTAATTCTTTGAATTCAAGTCTCTATTACATGAATACATTTTGTATTACTGCAATAGAGAATATTCTTTTTTATTTTAAATCTGTAAAAACATCAAAAAATGAGTCTCTTATGAAATGTATTATTATTTGTGATTAATGCTCCTTAGCTTGTATTAAACTAGATGGTTCATAAAATGAAATGGGTCAGCTTTACTCTCTGAGCGACCACAACTGGAAAAATTCTGTTGAGGGTATGAATGGGAGTTTTACACTTTAAATATTTATGTCTGTGTTTCTGTCACTGAATTTGTATGCAACATGAGGCAACATAGCCATGAGGTTGCTCGTGGTCGCTCTCGTTTGAACATTTTTGCAAGTCGAGAGGCGTGCTACGTCAGCGAGTTCGGGCTTTGTTCATGAACCTCCAGTGGATAAGCATGTTAACACACACAACACTTTTTGGGCTCACTCAGCAAACAGGAGATATCAGGAAGAAGTTTCACTCTTGAGAGTCGTACTACATTTCAGAGTTTGTACTAAACACAACTTTTTTAATGATTAATCTTACTTCATGGGCTGTTTGGGAATTTTAGACAAATTATTGATAGTTTGGCTTAGGGATGTTACCATAACAACTTATTGCCCTGTCAGTTAAACAAGAATTGAATTTCAGACTAGTCAGCATGTTTTACCTAGAAAACACTCAAAAAGTAATCATAACGTTGTAGCAGTCTCTTTGTTTGACACAGCCTAGCATATTTTGTGTATCAAGTGTATCAGAGGGAGTGTTTCTGTAAAACTGTACTTGGATTTTAGCCACATTTGGAGGCAGAGAGCACAACAACATGCACTGACACAGAGCACTGGTTGGAAAGTAACTAAATGCATTTACTTACATTGCTGTAGTTTAGTAGGTTTTTGGGGGTACTTGTACTTTTTTGATTAGATTTTGAATTAGTTACTTTTACTTCTACTTAAGTTTTAACTACTTTTACTCAAGTCAAATGCTCATGTATTTTTTTTTTCCACCTCAAAAACTGCAGTGTTGATTTCTCAGTGTTAAACATTTCAGTTTTGATTAACTCTCAAAGTGTCATTTTAGCTCCATTCTAAATGAAATGGTCTTCAGGGTTGAAGTTGTTTGAAAGGTTTTATCAACCAGTGTTAATTCAAAAGTGTAAAGAGTTCTGAGCTTCTACTGAGATTTCAAATATGGAGATAAGTGTGGGCAGAGTTCATGTTCAGTGTTTAGATGTCTAGTTGTGTTTGGATGTTGCCCATTATACAGCGATCCCAGCTTGGGTTCTTTTGCTCATGTTTCCTGTGGATTTTTGTTGTTTTTAATGTGAGACACTGTTGTACCATGAGTGAAGTTATCAACTGAGTTAGAGTCACAGCTGATGACTTTGGGTTATCCTTAAGGACTCATAGTGCATATTCTTCATCAGTATTCATTGACTTGCTATCAGGTTGACTCTGCTTTGTTCTTTCCAGAGGAGACCCACCTTGCCACAGATTTTCAAGAGGTACTGCAGCCACTGTACTAAAAATATTCAACACTTTCAAAAGTGTAGATCAACTATATGTAGTATGAGCCAACATAAACACTTTTAAAGTAAATCTCTGTATTAGTTAAATCCACACTGTCATTTTTGCTGAGTATTTTTTAAATTATTATAGAGGTGGGACTTTACCTGAACAACCTGGTTGGAGATTTATTCTGTTATTTTTATTGATGATAAGGAAAGATCATATTTTACTCCTCAGTAAATACTCAGTACTTAAAGTAAACTTTAAATGAAATACTTTTTACTTTTACTTGAGTAGATTTATAGAACGGAAGTGCTTTTTCCACCTCTGCTAATTTGTTAAACTGTAGAGCTGGACTCTCCCTCTTTACCAGCATCTTGAGTTTTGGAGCAAGGTGGTGGTGGGGTGAAGTTGGCCTCAGGGAGGCTGCTCTTAAAAGGTGGCTTTTGGGTAATTATCTAACAGTTAAATTGACTTCTACTTTAAATGTTGCAAAGATAAACTTCTAAAAAGCAGAAATCTCAAACAAAAGCATGACTCAAGCAGAACAGCCATCTGTTGAGGCTGTATTGGGGTAGGGAAGTTGAATAGAAGGAGAAATGAAAAGAAATAGATGGTTAGCGACAAGACACCAGAGCAACAACAACAATGAACAAAGTTTGTGCAGTATTAATGGATTAGTCATCAAATGACACATGTCTGTACTGTCTGAGTTTCCATTGTATGCGTATGAAACAGCTGAAATAACAGGCTAGAAAAGTTTTTCAAATAATGGAGGTGTTTGCCTTCGATAGATCTGATATAAGAAAGACGCAAATTATAAGAAATGACTCAAGAAACCTTCGCACAAGCTTCCTTTTGACCTAGCTCATTTTGTCAAAGATCTGCAGTCCTTGTATAAGTAAAGTCAAATTCCAGAGGTCAGTGTGGTTACATCACGCTGTGGCACAATAAAAGCTCGACTTTACTTCACTGTACACTCTCACAACAATTCTGAATCACTGGAGAGTCTCTACAAGGCAAGGTGATTTCATCACCTCGTATGGCATCTCACACAAAAGGTACACTTACTGCAGCAGCAAGTCCAATGCCAGTTCAGCTTTTTTCAAATAGTTTGCTGTGAGGTTGTGCAACATGGAGAAACTTTTGCTTTCAGAAACCCTATGCTTGTGGTTTATTTGTTGAACTTTGGAGTAAGCTGCTGGTGCAAGGGGAGGGAAAATTTTCCCGTGTGATGAATATTTAACATTTTGCCTTAATTTTAAATGAGCTAAACAGGAATGAAACAACCACAACACTATTTGGTGTTGTTTTTTTACTGTTTTACACAGAGATTTTCCAAGCCAATTAGTCTTTTTTGTTGTGCCAATGCATTATTCAGATATTGTTTGCTTCTAAGCAAAAACATGCATTTTCCATGTTAATGTGGACAGAGGAATGGATAAAATATCTTTTGCAGAACTTAATAAAATCCTTGAGTTTTAAGCCATGCCAGTGTCTTTTTCTAAATAATAATGATAAATAGAAAAGGCAAAACTGCTCTGCTCTTCAGCCAAAAAAGATTTAAATTATCACACTCCAGACAGTGAATCACCTCTATAGAATAGCAATAACTCTACCCCCATTGGTTTTTATAGTCTGTTAAAATATACAAGACTGAGGTCATGCTGTCCATTTTGTTCAGCAGTTTGGGAAAAAGCAGATATATTGATGAGGAACAGAGGTCAGAAGAACCAGCCAAGGCTGTTTTGGCTCCAGTTGTCTGGAGAAGCTTCCTTGAAGGGAGAGTTTGGATGCAGCTGTGAGGAGGAAGTCAGTAATTATGTTGGAGGGCTGCTTCTTGAGCCTGAAGTTCTCAGTGTTTTGGAGACTGAGGAGTTTGTTGGCATCGATCCTTGACTACTATTTTGTTTGTGTGATCAGGTTTTATCCTGGGTGGTTCAAACCTGGGTCATGTTTTGCATAATGATGGAGAGAATGACCAGCTGTATGTACTTAGCTGCTCATGAGGTGCATCCCCTGATGAGTCATGTTGACCCAGAGGCCTTTTGTGCCTCCTCTGAACTTGAAGCCTTCACATTGTGTCTTGTCAAAGAGGTGTGTCATGTTGGATTCATTCAGGTTGTTTGATTTTGTTTTTCTTTCCATAACTTCATAACATGTTTTACTTTGCCGTGCTATTTTCCTACTAATGGACAACCAAATATTGGGAGAAGAAAGGAAAGATGAACACATGATTTTCAAAATCAGTAAAATTGATACAAGACTAAAATAGTTTCCTGTAACAGATGAGATCTTACATAAAGAGACCATGATTAGGGATCAGATGACTTGAACTGCTTGCAGTGGGCCCCTCTTTAGGAAGACAGTATATAGTTTTCATAGCAACATCTTTCTGTGATTCAGTTAATGCTTTCACTTTTCATGCCTTCCCTGTAACAGCCTGCTATTTCAGAGAACAATATGAAAGAAGACAATTATACTGAGACACTTGCCACTTTTTTCATAAAGCAAAAAAATAAAATCTTGACACCATGAAGCTATTTCAGGTGCCTAAATGGAAAACCAAGGTGGCTTGAGCCACGATATGAGCTTAAGGCTAGAGATATCCCATTTTTGTCAATGGTTATCTCCAGAGCTTCATTGCACTTTGCATCTTTGTAACAGAAATAATTTGTTGACCTCTGCTGATTGCAGTGTTTCCCCTACCATTATATTTTCTATTTAGTGCCAAATCACAACAGAACTCATTTAAGGATACCTGTCCTACCAAGCAGGCCCATACATGCTCCCTTTATTAAACAAGCTAAATAGCCTTATGTTATTTAGCTTGTTTACAAGAATATATTTTAATTTCCGAGTCCTGGTCTTCTGCTCTGACTTCATGACCAGAGCTGAGCAAACCCACATGCTCACTGACCAGACTTTATAAACTTGGGAGTGTTGATAAAAGATCACACAGGTATAGAGACAACAGGAGGAGACCGAGACATATAATGTGTGTGGATAATAATAGTGAAGATAGAGAAAATGAGTAAATAAAGTCATTGGAGGACAATCAGTCATCATAAATCACATTTACCAAAATATATAATCTTACCTATTATAAATATGTTTGATGTTATAATAAGCTGTTTCCTAAATATTTTTGTGGTTATTTATTTGTTAAATCTTTCAGATTTCAGACTCATTTGCATGTGGGTAGGCCTTTTTGACAGCATAGGTCAACTTTACACTTAATATTGGTATGCTACAGTCCTAAAGTTACTCCTGATGTGGCAGGAGGGCAAAAAAAAAATCATTTCCAACCCTGTCATTCATACATGCATAAATAATAATGAATGGATGATGGATAGATAGATAGATGGATGGATGGACGGACGGACGGACAGACGGACGGATTGATTTTTACATTTGTCAAAACCGACTGCACGCTTTCTGTCTTAGTTTTTTACATTTAGTTTTAAAGTCCCTGTAAAGCAAAATCCAAACTTTGTGCACTAGATACATTGGAATAAGATTGCTGTAAACGTGAAAACTCTGACATCTATGTGTGACGGAATTTATCTAGACCGTTAGAAAGTTGCTCACCTCTTCCCTGGCTTGGTTTTATTTAAACAGGGCAAATATATGAGCCTATGACATCACCAGTCTTGATGGGGAATGACCCCGACCCCCTAACGCTAAAATGATATAAAATCACAGAGCAGTTTATCTCAGAACAGTCTGATGTCACTGCCTTCGTTGAAAGTTAACAGTCAGTTAAATGCTGTTTTTCTGTTCATTGTGAGGTAAATTTCCAAAGTCTGTCATCCACAGTGGACTACGGGTCATTAAAAGCATCATAACAGAGAAATTTGTGCCAGAAAACAGTAAATTCAATCCCCAACTTGTCTCTCTGGTCTGGCACAGAGCCACACAGCTGTACTCTGATCAGAAGCATTTTTAAAAAAACAACTTGCAATTAACTACGATAGATAGATAGATAGGTAGATAGGTAGATAGATGGATAGATAGATAGGATGGATGGAATTTAAAGAATCCCATGAACACACTGATTCCTTTAAGTGTTTGTGTCGTGTCACGCCTCATTCTAACTGATCCCATTGCTTTACCTGTTTTGATCCTGGGCTTAATCGTCACATAGATGGTTAAATTAAAAAACAAATCAAACTTGTTCCAAAACAATCCTAAATGTAAAAACTTCATTGCATTTATAATTAAAGCTCTTATGAGGCGGATTGCCTCTTATCAGCTGTGGTGCTTCTTGTGGACAAAGTGACATCTGTCTAATTGGTTGTGTCCTGTCATGTTTAAAAATGTATTCCTGCTTACCTTTAGCAGTCAAAAGCGTCCCTCAGTTTGAATCTACAGTATGCCTTGGAAATGCAAACAGACAATGTTTGTGCTGTGTGCAGTGAGTTGTCTTTACTGACTCCTACCCTGTAGCAGCTGATTCAGTCCATAAAACCAGCCAGACAGAAATGATTGATCTTTATGCTGATGGTTTCGTTCTCTTGGAAATATGGGGCAGCAGTCGTAATTTCAGTCTGTTTAGTAAGCAGCTAAAACTGACACTAGATAAGCTCTTTGATGTATTTTTACTCCTTAAAACTTTTACTTTGAAAGTTCTGCAATAGCTTGTGATGCTACAGTGGCTTGCTGTTGCAGTGTTGATTGCTTTTGATTGGATGGTGCTTTAGATGTTTCCTAGGCCATTTAAAATTCTCTTAAAGTCTTGACTATTCAAGGTATTTAATTTTATTTATTGGTACAACACATTTTGCTTCAATAGAAAAAAAATAGGTTAAGATAATTCTTTGAAAAATACAGAAGACCAGCAGATCTATATGAAGATGTAAACTGTAGATTCAATGTCCTTCAACTGTATCCTTATCAATTTCCAGGCTGCCAAAGTTACTCCAGAGTCATGTTTAAAGAGTCTTCTAAAACACACTGGCCCAAGGCAAACTTCAGGGCATCAGTAAAAGGCTGTATGAGGTCTTTGAGGCAGCCAGACATGAGTCTTTCAAAGGTCTTCTAACATCAAAGCCTCCCTGTCCTGTGAGCCTACTTTTTTGGACTGTGGGAATGGAAGACAGGAGAAGTTTAGAGGTCCGGTGAAAGACGCCTTCAGCTCCCATTTTTAATTTGAGTTGATAAAAGTCTCCTTTTAAACCCAGGAAAACAATATTTTATATTCCGTCATGGATTTTCTGCAGCTAAACAAAGTCTCCTCTGTTTGTCTTTCCTACATGATAGATGTTCACTCTGCCTTTTCTGTCAGCTCTCATTTTGTCCATAGGCATTACATTTGTCCTGTCAGCCTCATATGAAGCATGAATGTGATGACATGGTACATAGTCTACTCTGGCTCCCTATTTTCTCCCTCTCTCCTGCCTTTTGTCCACCTTTCCTCTCTGCACCATGTGCTCATGCAGATTAGAGTTGGCATTTGCCTTCAGAATACTCCTACTGGGTACTGAAAACAAAAATGTACGTCCCAAGTTGAGGCCAACCAGAGGTAAACTGAATGCAGACTTGAGCCGAGCCACTGAGGAACTCTAAGCTAGCTTGGCTCGACATGCTAGCTCTCCATATTTGTGCAAATCTGAATCTCCAAGCTCCTGGTTTTGTATTGCTTTGCAGAGGCTGACAAAGAGTTTTGGAGGCTTTTTCCTTTTCCCTCACTGAAAAACAGAGGGAAAGGTGCTTTAACAGCCTGCAGGCTCTCAAGATGTCTCTCCATACTCAGGTTTTGATTGCTAGCCCGGGGACTCAGGCAGTATTACCATAGTTATCTCGCTACACCAAACGTATACCATCCCTCAAAGCCTTCTGAGCTGTCTGTCATGCCTCTTAATTTGCAACATAAGCAGATGAGTTCAAAAAGGATAAAATACCTGTGCTGGGCTTTGACAGTGAGATTTAGGATGCAGAACTAGAGCGGAAAGGTCACACTGGTAGCTGTCATCTTTAGAGGCTTACTGAACAGATTTTCAGACCAAAACAAATGCTACCTATGGACACACCTCCATCCTTCAGCTCCACCTGCCCCCTACCTCCTTTCACCCACCCATCACATCCATGTTTCACAAGAGTCTGTTAGACGTAAAGTGGCAGACAAGTGCAGATTAACATGTCAAAGGAAAGGTTGGAAACATGGCAAAAATATCATACTACAGTCTATTAATGGCAGAGTCACCATCAGAATTTGATCACAATTATTTTCATATTGATTTTTAAGACAAATGTGAAAGTTACTGACCAGTAAAATCCAATTCTTTTCCCCCGTATTATTTTTTTATGCACAAACTGGTTACAGGTTTTGTATTTTTATCAACAACTTCTTGGCTAATGCATGAAATATTTTAGTTAGGGCTGTCAGCATTGAGGAATTTATTATGATGTGATTAAGGTCCATAATTGGTGTGTTGATTTTTAGTCAAATTTATCACATGCTGTTGTCCCTTTTAGCACACTGTTTTCTGGCCAGACCTGCTCCGAAACTGCATGGCCCTTTATGAACAAGACTGTTTGCCAATCTTTTCTTATGAAACCAGAGGTGCCTTAAATCTATTTTATCCACCAGCAAGCTGTTACACAACAATGAATATGTTAATTAGAAAACATACATGATGCATTTTTGTAATGTTTTAGCCCTGCAGAATTCCTACAGCTGAAGGTTTGTGCTACAAGCCACTCTGCTATGTGGTGTAACATTACTGGATTTACTTTGATTTTGATTATTCAGTGGTAAATATGGCAGAGCGAGGGGCTGCTACCTCTTGGCAAAAATGGTTCCAGGTTCAAATCCCAGTCTGACAGGGACTTTCTGTGTGGAGTTTGCATGTTCTCTCATGCATGTGTGGGTACCTTCTGGGTACTCTGGCTTACTCCCACAGTCCAAAGACATGCTTGCTAAAGTTTTTCTAGTGACTTTGAATGTGAGTGGACCCTGTGATTGACTGTTAACCTGTGTAGGGAAGGGGTTCCCAAACGGTTTGGCAAGGCACGCGAGGCAAGTCTAGGTTTGCCAATGGAATTTGTGATGAATTTGGATCTGGATATGGTGTGCCTTGAGATTTTGGCTTTATCTTAGGTGTGCCTTTGGCGAACAAGTTTGAAAACCACTGGCCTAGAGTGAGTCCTGACTCTCGCCGAATCCAAGTGTAGAAAATGAATCATGCATGGAGCTTTAAATATGGCAAAATGAGCATATTCAAGCATCCAGAATGTGATTATTGTGGTTAATAACTTGGTAGAACAATGAAACACCAGAATCACACTGGCTGCAACAATTAAAACAACAGGATGAGATCTGTGTGAGACTGATAGGTTCCCTGTTTGACTCTCAGCACACTGTTAAGAAACTGTCACTTAGATCATTAAAAAGGTTTGTGTTGCCAACTCATGCTTCAATATAATATGTGCAGATTATGCAGATTAATTTTTGCTGTATTGAAATTCAGAATGTCACACATCCTGTCATGTGCTG